>NW_020954550.1:13897241-14112714 GCF_900497805.2 Vombatus ursinus
CCTCTCCTCTCCTCTCCTCTCCTCTCCTCTCCTCTCCTCTCCTCTCCCAAACCAACCCTACTCTTGCCTCTGGTAGCTGCACTCACCATCCTTATGGTTTCCCAGACCAAATCATCTTTCCTTGACTACCACTCCCTATATATGTTTTCCCATTGGTATTAATTGTATTGTGTACAACTGGTAGAATGTAAGCTCCTTGAAGACAGGGATTGTCTTTCTTTTCTCTTGTATCTACAGCATTTAACACAGTGTTAAACACATGATAATGCTTAATAAATACTTGTTTCCTTCATTCATTCTTGTAAATACTTCAATTATTAAAGAAGCTGTAGTTAGTTGATGTTCGTATATAGATGACAACTCATCTTATATATTAGTGTCATGAATTGCTTGGGAAAAGGCATATATCATATATTATCAAGGTTGATAATCTGTTGGTGAGATTCTCTGAACTTCACTGGTCCTAGCAGAATGTCACTGAATCTGTACTCAAACCTTTTCCAATTTGTTTGGCATTCAATGACCTTCATAACCTAGATCCTCCAACTTTCCAGTCTTCTTACGCTTTACTCCCTGACATTTATTCTTTGATCTGATGACATTGGACTCCTGGTTATTCCACAAAAAAAGACACTCCATCACTTGCCTCTGGACATTTTTCCTGGCTGTTCCCCGTACCTGGAATGCTTTTCCTCCTCCACTCCAACTGCTGATTTTCCTGGCTTCCTTAAGTCTCACCTAAAATCCTACCTACTATAGGAAGCCTTCCTGAATCTTCTTAATTCTAATGTTTTTCTCTGTTAATCATTCCCTATTTATCCTGTATATAGCTTGCTTTATATATATTTGTTTGCATGTTGTCTCCCCCATTAGATTGTAAGCTCTCTGAGGGCAGGGACTTTTATTTCTTTTTGTACCCCTAGCTCTTAACATAGTGCCTGGTGCACAGTAGGCACTTAATAAATGTTGATTGATTGATTGATTGGTTTAGACCTTTCAGGAGCAACCTAGCATAGTGAAAAAAAGCACTGAAAAAAAGTGGAAAAAATCACTGCAAAAAAGCACTGAGTCAGAAGACTTACTTTTTATTCTGTTATATATGTCATGTGTTGTGGGGAGCACCATTACTTAGGTTACCACATAACTGTCCTATATAGTTCTTTCAAATAGGGCTCCATTTTATTCTACATTGATTAAGGGCTTACTAATTGACAGTTACTATGCTAGGCACTGGAGATAAAAAGAAAAACCAATGAAAACAGTCTAGATACTCAAGGACCTTATATTACACTGGGAGGTATAGAGGATTACAAAATAGAAATTGATAAATAAGTATAAAACATGAAAATATCAAGTTGTTTAAGTGGAGACAACTACTAAATGGGGAAGCAGGAAAGGCCTAGTAAAGGAGGCAGAACTGGAGCTGAACAGTGAAGTGAGGGAGGCATTCCAAGAGATGGAGATGAGGAGGGGGAGCATCCCAGGCAAGGGTCAGGGCTTGTGTAAGGTGGGAGAAGTGATGTCACCTATGGTGAAAAGCAAGCGGGCCAGTTTGGCTGGAACCTAGGGTGCACGATGGGAAGCAATGTGAAACTCATTCCAACACAGATTGAAGGAATATGGTGAAGGAGTTTTACTGCTAAAGAGAGAAGTTTGTATTTTATAGAGGAGGGAGTCGCTGAAATTTTTTGAACTTTTTGTGACATGGTCACACCTGTGCTTCAGGATTAACAATTTGGCAACCAGGTAGAGGATAGTTTGGAAAAGGGAAAGCCTAGAGGCAGAGAGACCAATAAGGATGTCACCAGTCAGAGATGACTAGAGCCTGAATACCAGAGTGCTGGCCTTGTGAGCAGAGAGAAAGGGATGAATGTAAAATTCTTTGTAACACTAGAATTAATAAGACTCAGAAAAGGACTGGATATATTGGGTAAGGGATGGTGAAGGATTGAGAATCACTAAGAGGTTGTGAACCTGGATGATTGCAAGGAAGATGGTACACTCAACGGAAATAGGGAAGTTTGAAAGAGGAATGAGGGTTTGGTCAGGGGAGAAATGGGTTCAGTTTTGGACAAGCTGAGTTTTAGATTCCTTAGGGGTATCTAAGTGGAGATATTTAATAGGTAGTTCTTGATGTGGGACTGGCATTTAAGGGAGAGAAAAGGGCTGGATAGGCAGATTGGAGAGTCACCTACATAGTGATGAAGATTGAACCTGTGAGACCTGATCATCAAGAGAGAGGGTATATAGAGAGAAGATAGTCCAGGACAAAATCTCTGAGACACACAGGCTTGGGGTGGGGACATGTATATGATGATCCAGCAAAGGAAACTGAGGAATGGTCAGCCAGGTCAGTGGTCAGACAGAACCAGGAAAGAGAAGTATCATCAAAGAAGAGAAAATATCCTTATAGACAGCATGGTCAAGAGTGTCAAATGTAGAGAAGTAAAAAAGGATGAGATCTGACAAAAGGTCATTGAATTTAGTAATTAAAAGATTATTGGTAATCTTAGAGAAGGAAGTTTCAGTAGAATGGTAGTCCAAAGTCAGATTTTAAGAGTCAGAAAAATAAATAAGCAGGAGGGGAGAAAACAGAGGGAACAAGTAGAAATGGATTTCTCTAGGAGTTTAGCAATGAATGTGGAAAAAAATTTATAAGACCATACAATGGAGGAATAATGAGATCAGGTGAAGGGTTTTTAAGGATGAGGGAGACTTGGACACATCTGTGGGCAGCTAAGCTCAATATCCTGTTGGGACTTGTCATCACCTAACTTGCTCTGGTACTTACCAGTTCATTCAGTCACTCTTTCCTATACATTCTCATTGAACTTTTGGACTTCCTTTTCCATTTGGCCAGTTCTGCTTTTTAAGGCATTCTTCTCCTCATTGGCTTTTTGGACCTCTCTTGCCATTTGGGTTAGGCTATTTTTTAAGGCATTATTTTGTTCAGTATTTTTTGGGGTCTCCTTTAGCAAGCTGTTGACTTGTTTTTCATGATTTTCTTGCATCACCCTCATTTATCTCCCCAGTTTTTCCTCTACTTCTTTTACTTATTTCTCAAAGTCCTTTTGAGCTCTTCCATGGCTTGGGACTGATTCATATTTTTCTTGGAGGCTTTGGATGTAAGAGCTCTGACTTTGCTGTCTTCTTCTGGTTGTATGTTTTGATCTTCTTTGTCACCAAACTAAGATTCTATGGTCTGACTTTTTTTGCACTGTTTACTCATGATCCCAGCCAATTATTTGACTTTTAAACTCTTTGTTAAAGTAGAGGTCTGCTTCTAGTGTGGAATATGTACTGTCCCAAGCTTTGGGGATTTTGTGCAGCTGTTTTCAGAGATACTTCTAGGGACCTGTAAATTTTTCATTTTTCCAAGGTGGTAAGAACAAGGGTGAAGTGTTTACTCCTTTCCTGGCCTGTGCTCTGGTCTATGAGGGACCACAAGCACTCTTTTCTGCCTTGTAATTGTAAGGAGGATTCCCTCTCTACCTCCACTATAAGCTCCACCATGCCAGTGCTCCTCATTGCCCCAGGACTTCCATCCATAACTGTGACCCAGATCCAAGCCTGGGCAAAGCAAGAGAATCCTTCCTCAGCACTAGCAAAGAGATCCTTGCAATACCCCTCTGATCACCCACTTGATCCCCTCTCTGCTTGTGGGCTGAGAGCTCTGGAAGCAACCACTGCCCCGGGGCTGTGCTGGGACTGAGGCTGGGACCAAGTTCCTCTCTCACCATGGTCATAGCCCTTTTCTACTGACCTTCCAGGTTGTCTTTGGTGTTTGTGGTTTGAGAAGTCTGGAAACCTCCACAGCTGCCCATGATTCAGTCCTCTGGAGCCTGCTCTAGGTTCGCTGAGACCCCATCTTTGTTTGTGCAACCCATGCTGAACTGCGCTCCTCTCTCAGCCTGGCACAACAGACCTTTCCAATCAACCATCCAGGTTGTCTTGGACTGGAAATTTGTTTCACTCTGTCTTTTTGTGAATTCTGCTGCTCTAGAATTTTTTTAGAGCTATTTTTTACAGGTATTTGGAGGGGTTTGGGAGAGAGTTCAAGCAAGTCACTGTTTTTACTCTGTCATCTTGGCTGGGCCCCCTTTCCTGTACATTCTCAATCTTACTCTGAACTCATTCCACTATTCTTTCCACACTTCTGTGATCACCATTCTAACATTCTGTCCTGTAGATATACTGAATTTGTCATGCTGAACCAATTCACTTTTATTCTCTTTCACAGCTCCTTTGATCAAACGTTCTTCTACATAAATACTAGCTTTTCATATATTCTTTTTCCTAGTGTTGGTTTTTTAAATTTCAAGGTCCCATTCCAAGAGTGAGGTTACTTTCTTCACATCCCTAAAGAAGCCTAGAGACTAGCAAAAACTTGTTTCTGATCTCTTCCTCAGTGGTACAGATTCTCTTCATTTACCATTGTTTGACTCTTCAGCAGTCTGACATCAACAGTATCTGATAGCTAATCCCAAAAGGCCCCACACAGGGACAATCTGGGACCTGAGGCTGATTGTTCTTAGCTAAAGTCTGTGGATGGAGGATGGGAACAAGGCTGGGAATCCAAAGGCAGAAGATGGTGTCTAATTCAAAAGCAAGATTTGGTAGCAGAATCAAACAGAGTCCAATGGGCAAGACAAGAGGTATTATTTGAATGTCTTCTGGTTTCAGTGGGAGAAGGTTGTGTGGGAGAAGAAACAGGAAGGATTAGAGCTAAAAAATAGAAGAGAAAGAATCAAGAATGAAGTTTTCAAAATACTGGAATTGTGAAGAAGGCCAGAGATTGATTTGGGGGAGGAAAATTTGGAGGGCCAGAGTAGAAGTCAAAGAAATAGGTAGAGTCAGTGATTGTGTATGTACAGGGTCAAAAATCATTGAGTGAATCAGTCAATGATAGTACCCCATAGTGGCAGAAGCCTGGCACTGCCACTAATGTCCTTTATCATCCCTTTGTGGGGTGGAGGTGATCTGATTTCTTGAAAGCATTGGTGGCAGATCTGAAGTTCAGGCAGGTCCTACATCGATGAGAAGGTTTTGAGAATGGGTTCAGTGAGGGACAACAATGTGTCTGTCATCTGAGGACCTGCCTAGCTAAGTTCAGAGAGGCTGATTACCAGTTGGCTACAGGAAAAAGAATTTTGGGGGCATAGCAACTCATAAAGATTGTGTACTAATGCATAAAGTGGGGTTATAAACTGATAATGGAGGGAGTATCCAATCCAGAAAAATCACAGGCTCTTGAAATATCAGGGAGATTGATCTGTCAATCATCCTCCATTTTTCACTCATCTTCAATATTTTTTAATCTGTAGGATTCTTTCTGCCACTGACAAATATGCTCAGGTCTCTCCCTCTCAGATCTACCTTTATGCCATCCCCTCAAACTATTGTCCTATATCTTTTCTCTTTTTTCACAGTCAAACTTATAGAAGAGGGCTGTTTAATCTACTTCTTCAATTTCCTTATTTTCTCACTTAACTTTTTAATACCTTGCATTCTAGCTTCCAGTTTTACCACTTGACTGAAACTGTTCTCTTCAAGATCACCAAAAATCTCTTAGCTGCCAAATTCTATGACCTTTTCTCTGTCCGAATTTGTCTTGACCCCTCTGCAGCCTTTGACATTGTCCACTCCCTTCTTCTGGACACATTCTCTTTCCTTAGGTTCTGTGACTTTGCTCACTCTTGGTTCTGCATATCTGATTATTCCTTTTCATTTTTTTTCTGGGTCATCATTCTTCTTCCTTGTAAATGAGAGCATCTTCCAAGGCTCTGTCTTGGGAACTCTCCTCTTTTCTCTTTCTACTTTCTCTCTTGGTAATTTCACCACCTTTTTTGGATTTAATTACCATCTGTATGCAAATGACACCACAATTTTGAATCTAGTTCCAATCTCTCCCTTGAACTCCTGTCCCATGTCACTCCCTACCTGTTGGAGATCTTCAGGGGGATGTTCTCTAGACATCTCAAACTCAACATGTCAAAAACACAAGTTATTTATCTTTCAAATTTCATTTTTTCCATTAAGACTGATACTATTCTTCTACTCACCCAGCTTTATTTCTTAGAATCATCCTTTTCCCCCAATTTCTGCCCCCCCCATATCCTACCAGTTGTCTTGTAGATTCTATCTCATGACATCTCTCATATCCATCCCCTTCTCTCTGATCACAAAGCCTCATTCAAGCTGTTATCATGTGTTGCCTGGACTGTTGCAGTAGCCTTCTCATTGGTTCCAATCCCACCTTCCATTTGAAGTATCTTCCCTCTCCAGTGTGTCAGACATCAAGGCTATGGTCACGCTATCACTTGAAGCATATGCTCTTCAAAGCCAGGTACAGACTCTATAAGCTTTATTTTGAGCAGTTTGTCTCAGATCCAATTTGCCAAGTTCTGCACAAATTGGTCCATCAATACTGGCTAGTTCCATTGGGAGTTTGGGGCCATTATGAAGAAGGTACTGGCTTATTCCACCATGGAATTTCGCGTTTGACACATCTGAAGATTGGCAGATTCAGCATGAAATGAGGCATCAGAGGTGAAGCAGTGTGCCCAGCTGCGCAAAAACATCCTTGCTAAGGGGGCAAGTAGGCTTGTAGAATGTTGAATCCCCAAGCTTGTCAGATGAAGAGCTCAACCCAGGGGGGGAAACCTGTGGCCTGGAGGCCACATATGGCCCTCTAGGTCCTCAAGTGTGGTCCTTTTATTGAATCCAAACTTTACAGAACAAATCCCCGTAATAAAAGAATTTGTTCTGTAAAACTTGGATTCAGTCAAAAGGCTACACTCACGGACCTGGAGGGCAATATAGGGCCTCGAGACCCCAGGTTCCCCACTCCAGCTTTAGGCCATAGCAGAAGATGGGAAGGTAGAGAAGAGGAGAAGTCAATGATGGTGCTGTGAGAGGCCACCCTCATCTTTGGCACATCCAGGTTCTCCCAAGCTTTCATCCTTACTCTTCTACTACTTCCATGCCAGGGAAGTTGGATGATGCAGATAAGGACTGTCGGCTGTGGGATAGGGAGAAGATGGATTTTCAACTGGGTGTGTCAGATTGTTTTCCCATCTCTGACATATCAGTCAAGGCAACATGGCTGTAAAAACATGGATGCTTTCAGACAAGGGGAGAAAGAGACGGCAGGTCCAGAGAACAGAGTCTCACTTAGGTGAGCTTTCTGGAAGGCAGAGAAGCCCCAAACCAGATTTCTTTTGGGGTATCACACTTCACTTTTCAGTAGCATAGCTGTGGCTCTATCTTAAGATAGCCATACCCAATTGGGCACACAGGCCTTTGGTGCCAACAGGGCGGAACTGAACTTAATTGTGCAGAATAATAGAGGACAGAAGGTAAATCCCACAATCAGCACGAGTTCTCATCATTCAAATGCTGAGTCCTGAGACAATGGGTTTAGAACCTTTTTATTTAATATTCTAAATCAGGACATGAGGGGACAGGGATGGGATGGAAAAAAATGAAAAAAAATACTACTAAGGGAAATGGTTCGTTGGTACTCCTCTCCTTCACCCCTTCCATCCTTCTACCATGCATTGACGCTAGTAGAGATGTTTTCATAAAAGGACCTCTGATTTTACTTATAAACAGTTTACTGGAGGCCACTTTCCCATCTCTGGCACTTACTGGAGACCCCATCCTTGGTTAACAGTATCCCTTAGTGTCACATTTATTACTACCACTTGATATAGGGCTGATTAGATTTGTCCAGAGAGCTGAAAGTTCTCTTAGAATTTCACTAGGCCTCTTTTGCTTTAATCCTGTTTTGATTCTAAGTAGAGTTGAAATCCAGAATTGTCATTCTGCACAATATGTCTTCACAACACCCAAAGGGTATAATAAGCCCATAGTCAAACAGATGGGAACTGCCCTTTTCAAAGGAACAAAATAATGGTCTTCAGAAAAATCTAACCATCACCTATATGAGGCTGCTTCTCCAATTTTTCTCACTACTTTTATATAACCACCAGGAACCAATTCAGTATTCAGCTGTGCCAGGGGCAGGGCTATTATTATGGCATCAGTATGTCAACTATTCAATTAAATTCAACAAGCATTTATTATTTGCCTACTGTGTGCCAGGCACTGTGGTAGAGGCAGTGTGGTATTACTAATACAGTTTTGGGTTTGGAGTCAGGACAAGTGACACGTGGATACTAGCAATGTGATGCTGGACAAGCCATTTAAACTCTAATGTGCCTCATAAAACTCCTTAGGGCTTCTCTGCCAAGTCATAGACTGATTGATTATGATTTGCCACATAAGTAAGAATAAGTTGGATGAAATCACAGATCTTTTCTGTATTTTGAATATTTGCACATATGTCACTCATGAATACTTAGTAAGTATCCTGCTGATAGGCACCCGTTTTGGGAGGACTGCTAATTCATGTCTAAGCCTGCCACACAAATAATTATACCTAATACCAGTTTTGTGTATGTGTGTGTGGAGCGGGGGGCATGGAGTCTTTCTGTTGGTGGCCTTTTTGTTTTGGTGGTCACAACAAAAAGCATTTTGGAGTTCCTGTGGGAAGCCTTCCGAGTCAATTGCTGTGGATGGTAGTCTCTGTCAGGTAGGGTGTGACTCAGAAGGCAGGCTTCTTTATCACAGGAGACTAGAGTTGAATGAATAAATAAGTATTTATTAAGTACCTACTACTGCCAGGCAGTGTACTAGGTACTTAGATGTACTAGGATACAAAGACAAAAAAAGAAACATTGATCCATACTTTTGAGGAGCTCATTTTGGAATGCTCAGAGTGAAACTGCTAAGGAACAAGACCCATAAATAAATTAAGCTGGGCAATGAACCTGGGGAAATCATTAGCCTAAGTGGAAAACTTCTCAGGGCTCCCTGGGTTCTCCCTGTGGAGTGACCCATGGGGACTTGCATTTTCTCTGTGTAGAGTGGGCATCCTACCCCCAAAAGGCCCATTTTTGGTCATTGCTAAATAAGCTCCTCTTGAAGTTAGGTCTTCTAGGCCTGTAGCTCCTGGCAGTTGCTGCTGAAGTGTCCCCACCACAACTTTCAGTTCTTTTGTAGTTGGTGTAAGGAGGACTTTTCTGGCGTTCTGCACAGTCTTTCCTCCCAACTGTGCCCTGGGGTGTGGTTTGGGACAGAAGCTTCCATGATCTGGGGTTGAAGGTTTTCAATAGTTCAGATTGATGCTTTCTGGACCCAGATAGGCCAAGGTCAAAAGGTCATTGCACATGGAGGGCCATGACTGCAGACATAGGAACTAGGCTGAGAGACTGGAGGCAAAAGGCAGGGTTTGGATTAGAAAGAAGAGACAGCTTTAGGATCAAACATTCAAGGGATAAGTGAAGAGATGTTCAGAGGATGGAAGTTAGAATGATACTGAGGTTCTGAATTTCAGAAGGAGTTCACACAATTTGCTGAACTCAGTTTCCTGTGGATGCATATGTGTTTTTATGTCTATGTAAGACCAGTTTCCTTGAAAATAATTGTAACTGACTGTACAACTTCAGCCTGTGTTATTTTCCAAAGAAACAGATGTTTCTATATAGCAGAGGACATTTTCCCATTATTCTGTTTTATGGACTATCTACTGCAGCAAAATCTAGTAGTATCTTCTGGATAATTCAGGATCTATTTCCCTTTGGGCACCTCCAGGTCTATTCCTATTTCTTCCAGTATTGTGGATACTGAAATGGAAAAAAAATGGTACAGTTATTCATTGAAATTACATGTCTTTATATTGCACTTTCTCTAGCCTCTTTACCTCTTCATTGCAGAGGTCTTCATTCAAGAATATTTGGGTTAGTGTTCCCCAAACTTGTGCCAACTACCTGTGGTTCAGAGAAGATACTGAGATCACTCACTTAAACAAGGGACTCTAAGAGGTCCTTTATTTACCATGGCATTCATAACATTAGAAGCCAAGGAGATCCTTTAAGAATTCTAATCTGACACTGGTTATTAAGAATGTGCCCCATAGAGGAACAAATGTGTACCCCCCCAGACACACCCAGACACACACACACAGACACACACACACACACAGAGTAACAGCTCCTCTTATCTCTGCCAAAAGGGAGGATGATTTTTTTTGGTGGACTGTTAAGAGAATGGCTATAAAATTTATGTAGTACATTAATGATTTATATAGTGACTTGTCTGACCACTGATAATTTTTACAGATTATTATGGAATCTATTGGCAATAACTGGATGAATTACAAATTGATACATACCAGAGTTTCTTACCACCCCAAATGGTAACTATGTGATATTGAAAAATAGGGCAAAAAAAAATGGAAACAGCAGACTTTGTTCACACCTCTGTGAATATGATGAGGTTTTCTGTTGCTAGAAGACAATGATGTTCTAGGTAAAGGATTCCCAGGCCTGGACTCTCCTCTTCTGGTCATTGAAGCATGAAACAACACTGAAACCAGGGGACAAAAGGACCTCATCAGAGACCTCAGATAATGAGTGCTATTTACTGCCAAATGCCAGTCATTTATCTATGGATCCAGACTCCAGCTTAAAAGACTTTTGTCCTTGTGCTTCCTTGAATCTCCAGCTGTTACAGTTATCCAGGTGGATGTAGATTGCTGGGAAAATTGAGAAGATGGCCTTATCAAAGTGATGTCTACTTGCTTTTGACGCAGTTTTTGAATTATGCGGTTTCCCCTCTGAATGGGTGAGTTTTCCACCTGTTAAATGACAGACCTGGCTATGGTGTACCTTGAATAAGGAGAGTTTTGATGTATGAATTGGCTGTTCCCAGAAGCATTTACAACCTTCACCTGGAAATAAACAGAGCTGAGGTTGACAAGGTTATGCTTATGATAGATCGGTCTGTGGCTTTTAGTTCAGGCCTAACAGAAAAGTTTTGATGTTGTTACAATCACGCCCCTCTTCTTCCTTTCATGGCAAATTCCTCTGTCATAGGAGAACTGCAAATATTTTGTGATGAGTCTTACTGTTATTATCACCAGGCATCCCTCAGTATAAGTGAGGGGGTGAAGGGATTGAAAAACCTTGAATTATTTGTATTACCTGTTTCTTTAAATTAATTAATATATGGGGCAGCTAGGTGGTGCAGTGAATAGAGCACTTGCACTGGAGTCAGGAGGACCTGAGTTCAAATCTGGCTTCAGACATAATACTTTCTAGCTATGTGACTCTGGGCAAGTCACTTAACCCCAAATGTCTCACTTAAAAAAAAAAAAAGGAACATTCATTGGGCAGCTAGGTGGCACAGTGGATAGAGCACCAACCCTGAAGTCAGGAGGACCTGAGTTCAAATCTGGCCTCAGACCAACACTTGACACTTACTAGCTATGTGACCCTGGGCAAGTCACTTAACCCCAATTTCCTAAAAAACTAAAAAAAATAATAATAAATAAATAAATTAATTTATTTTTAGTTTTCAACATTCACTTCCACAAGATTTTGAGTTCCAAATTTTCTCTCCATCTTGTCCGTCTCCCCACCCCAAGATGGCATACATTCTGAATACCCCTTCCCCTAATCTGCCCTCCCTTCTATCTCTCTCCCCCCTTCTCTTCCCTTTCCCCTTCAATTTTCCTGTAGGGCAGGATGGATTTCTCTACCCCATTTGCTGTATATCTTATTTCCCAGTTACATGTCAAAACAATTTTTTTAACATTCATTTTTTAAACTTTGGATTCCAAATTTTCTCCCTTCCTCCCTCCTCACCCACCCTCATTGAGAAGGCAAGCAACTCAATACAGGTTATACATGTGTAGTCATGCAAAACACTTCCATAGTAGTCATGTTGTGAAAAACTACGTATATTTCCCTTCATCCTATCCTGCCCCCCATTTATTCTATTCTGTCTTTTGACCCTGTCCCTCCTTAGAAGTGTTTGCTTCTGATTACCCCCTCCCTCTGCCCTCCCCTCTATCATCCTCCTGCTCTCGTGTCCCCCTTCCCCCCTATTTTCCTGTAGGGTAAGATAGATTTCCATACCCAATTGAGTATGTATGTTATTCCCCCCCTTAAGACAAATCTGATGAGAATAAGATTCACTCATTCCCTCTCACCTTCCCCTGTTTTCCCTCCACTGTAAAAGCCTTTTCTTGTCTGTTTTATGTGAGATAATGTACCCCATTCTACCTCTCCCTTTCTCCTTCTCCCAGTATAATCCTCCCTGACCCCTTAATTTTATTCTCCAGATATCATCCCTTCATCTTCAAGTCACCCTGTGCCATCTACCTACCTACCTACCTATCTATTATCTATCTATCTATCTATCTATCTATCTATCTATCTATCTATCTATCTATCTATCTATCTACCTATATACATACATACATATAATTTTTTCCCTCCAACTACCCTAATACTGACAAAGGTCTCATGAGTTACAAATATCATCTTTCCATGCAGGAATGTAAACAGTTCAACCTTAATAAATTTCTTATGATTTCTCTTTCCTGTTTACCTCTTCATGTTTCACTTGAGTCTTGTATTTGAAAGTCAAATTTTCTATTCAGCTTTGGTCTTTTCATCAAGAATGCTTGAAAGTCCTCTTTTTCACTGAATGACCATTTTTTCCCCTGAAGGATTATACTCAGTTTTGCTGGGGGATTCTTGGTTGTAATCCTATTTCCTTTGCCCTCTGGAATATTATATTCCATGCCCTGTGGTCCCTTAATGTAGAAGCTGCTAAATCTTGTGTTATCCTGATTGTATTTCTACAATACTTGAATTGTTTCTTTCTGGCTGCTTGCAATATTTTCTCCTTGACCTGGGAACTCTGGAATTTGGCTACAATATTCTTAGGAGTTTTCCTTTGGGGATCTATTTCAGGAGGTGATCAGTGGATTCTTTCAATTTCTATTTTGCCCTCTGGTTCTAAAATATCAGGGCAGTTTTCCTTGATAATTTCTTGAAAGATGATGTCTAGGATCTTTTTTTGATCATGGCTTTCAGACAGTACAATAATTTTTAAATGATCTCTCCTGGATCTATTTTCCAGGTCAGTTGTTTTTTTTTTCCAATGAGATATTTCACATTGTATTCTATTTTTTTTTCATTCTTTTGGATTTGTTTTAGAGTGTCTTGATTTCTCACTAGCTTCCAATTGCTCCATTCTAATTTTTAAGGAAGTATTTTCTTCAGTAATCTTTTGGACTTCCTTTTTCATTTGGCCAGTTTTGCTTTTTAAGGCATTCTTCTCCTCATTGGCTTTTTGGACCTCTCTTGCCACTTGGGTTAGGGTATTTTTTAAGGCATTATTTTTTTTCAGTGTTTTTTGGGGTCTCCTTTAGCAAGCTATTGACTTGTTTTTCATGATTTTCTTGCATCACTCTCATTTCTCTTCCCAGTTTTTCCTCTCCTTCTCTTACTTATTTCTCAAACTCCTTTTTGAGCTCTTCCATGGCTTGAGACTGATTCATATTTTTCTTGGAGGCTTTGGATGTAGGAGCTTTGATTTTGTTGTCTTCTTCTGATTGTATGTTTTGATCTTCTTTGTCACCAAACTAAGATTCTATGGTCTGACTTTTTTTGTGCCTTTGTCTGCTCATGATCTCAGCCAATTACTTGAGTTTTAAACTCTTTGTTAAGGTAGGGGTCTGCTTCCAGTGTCGAGAATGTACTGTCCCAAGCTTTGGGGATTTTGTGCAGCTGTTTTCAGAGATACTTCTAGGGACCTGTAAATTTTCCATTCTTCCAAGGTGGTACAATCAAGGGCAACGTGTTTACTCCTTTCCTGGCCTGTGCTCTGGTCTATGAGGGACCACAAGTACTCTTTTCTGCCTTGTAACTGTGAGGAGGATTTCCTTTCCACCACCACTACAAGCTCCACCATGCCAACACTCCTCCTCACCCCAGGACCACCACCCAGAGCTGTGACCCAGGTCTAAGCACAGCAAAGCAAGAGAATCCTGCACCAGCAGAGAGATACCTGCAATCCCCCTCTGATCAGCCTACTCTATTGCCCCTCAGTCTGTGGGCCCAAAGCTCTGGAAGCAGCCCCTGCCCCAAAGCTGCATGCAGGGAATGGGGCTGGTACAGAGCTTCTCTCTCGCTGTGGTCACAGACTTTTCCTACTGACCTTCTAAGCTGTCTTTGGTGTTTGTGGGTTGGGAAGTCTGGAAACTTCCACAGCTGCCCATGATTCAGTACCCTGAGGCCTGCTCCAGGTTCACTGAGGCCTGTTCTGCCTGTGTGCCCATGCAGAACTGTGCTCCTCTCTCCATCTGGCTCAATATACCTTTCCAATCAAGCATCCAGGTTGTCGTAGGCTGGAAATTTGTTTCACTCTGTCTTTTTGTGGGTTCTACTGCTTTAGAATTTGTTGAGAGCCATTTTTTACAGGTATTTGGAGGGGTTTGGGGGAGAGCTCAAGCAAGTCACTGCTTTTACTCCACCATCTTAGTTCCATCCTATATTACCTGTTTTGAAGATGCTTATACAGACTGTTCTAAAAGTGTTAATGCAGTTTCAAGCTTTAATAGCCTAAAGTAAGCCATCATACATTAATAGTTTAAAACTCCAATAAGATTTTTGGGATATCTAACTACCAATCCCAGACAATTGTAACTTCTTAGAGCCCTTTGTTTAAATGGGTGATCTCAGTATCTGTCCTGTACCATAGACAACTGATGCAGGGTTGGGGAACACCAACCCATATGCTCTTGAATGAAATCTTCTGCCATGTGGAGCTAAAGAGGCTAGAGGAAGGACTTGCATAGAGATACACAATTCCAATCAATGACCATATCACTTTTGGTTTTTCCACTCCAGGAACTGCCATATTGGAAAATATAGGAATAGACCTGGAGGTATCCAAGGGGAAATAGATCCTGAATGACCCAGAGGATACCACTGAATTAAAAAACTTTCTAACTTGGATTGTGTGGTTAGAGTTTGTGGTTAAATACAAACCAAGATTAGCTAAATAAGAGGTAATAGGAGTACAATTGACAATGACCATACTAGAGGTAAATCTATTGATTAGAGAGATCCAGGAAGGAGAGGTGAACATGGAAGGAGTCAAGCAGTACCTTTTCTAAGACCTAGCATGAAGGGTGGGAGATCTGTAGACTTGGATAACAAAACTATTTGAAGACCTGAGTAAACGGTTTGTTTTAGGCCTAAATGTATCAATAGTAGTTGTTTTTAGTAATAAGCTTTTTAGTTTGCTTGTTAGATTTTGCTTAGAATGTTGTGCCCAGCAACTAACCCAATATATAATTTTTTTACACTAGAGGGGAGATCTGGGTCCTGAATTACAAAGGATGATTGAAATCATGGGATGACCACCTGATCACAATTAAGGGATGGAACAAAGAAGGATATAGCCTACTGCACATTGCAAAGGAAGGAGAAGTGGGGGTGGGGAAGAGATAGGTATGAATAGAATTTCAAGGAGAAGCTCCTAGACTAGAGAAAATAAGAGTGAGTATAAGCCACTTGGAATTGATGATGCTGAAGGACAATAGCCTCTGCTATGTAGGCAATTAGAGTATAAAGGTTTATTGCTTCATTCATAACAGAGGGCTTTGCACTGGTGACATTATTCCTAAGATTTTCCTTGACCCTATAAAAATAACCATCAAGTAGATTAGTGCTTTTTCAGATCTGGTAGATTCTCTGTTCCATGCAGGCTCCATCAACCAGCAGTGGCATGGGCCACCACTCAAGCATCATCTCTAAAGAAAAAGGTAAACAAAGTCTTAGCACTCAACTGCAAAAATCAGAACTACCAATGTGAATCCTTACCCTGTGATTGACAACTGTATTCATACAAACTAAATAAACTTATACTTTTAGAACCCCCTGACTAGTGTTGATTTCAGTCATTTATACCATCCTGATACCTGAGAACAGGCCAGCAGCCTACATACAAGATCAGGTCTTCCTGACTCCAAGTCCAGAGCTCTATGTAATGTGCAACCTAGTCTCCATAACTTTATTCATGTTTTCCCCTAGCCAGACTATCTTTTCTACTTCCTCACTTTAACCAAATCCATCCTTCCATTGAGGCAGCTAGGTGGCGCAGCAGATAGAGCACCAAGAACTGGAGTCAGGAAGACCTGAGTTCAAATGTGACCCTAGATACAGCTGTATGACCCTGGGCAAGTCACTTAACCCTGTTTGCCTCAGTTTCTTCATCTGTTAAATGATCTGGAGAAGGAAATGGCAAATCACTCCAGTATCTTTGCCAAGAGAACTCCAAATGAGGTCACAAAGTCAGACACAACTGAATAACGATGATGACAACAACTATCTTCTTTTAAACTGGTCTCAAGTGTCACCTCCTCCATGAGGCCTTCAATAACTGAATTGGTATTCAATGTTCATTCCTTTCTTTAAAACTCTGTAGCATTTATTGTCTACACTTTTCTTTTGGTATTGTCTTTTGTATTATTGGATGGTTTTTTTATTTTTAGAGTACATGTCCTGTCCCCTTAATTGGATTGTAAGCTCTTAGAGGGCAGGAACCCTGGCTTTATAGTTTGTATCCCTATGAACTAGCACGGTCCCCTGAACACAATTGGAGTTCAGTTAACCTTTGTTGTTATTATTGATGATGACAATGAAGAAAGACTAAAGCTTCAAAACATAGGAAATCCTTGATGTACAATGGTATGACAGACATGTAGGTTGTATATTCTTCTTTCAGCTGGGCAAAAGACTCAGTAATCATCTGCCATGAGTTGTTGAGGAAAATGTAATATAGATATAAAATTTAATATATAAAACTATATAATATATAATATTATTAATAATGTAATAATATAGTTATATATAATTAATACACAATTATGTAAAATTATAAAAATTCACCCTGAAATCATAACCTAGGAGTTAGGCTGTTCCAAACCTATAGAAAATAGTTATCTCCATGTTTGAATGGAGAAGGAAAATTTATCTCCTTGATCAGAATGAAATGACAGTGATGGGAAGGGTAAAATTAATTTCAGGTCAGAATCTCAAAGGGACAGTGAGAGGGAGATTTCTGGAATATGTATCTTGGGAAGGAGAGGAGGAACAGCAAGGTTAGTGAATTGTCAATAAAAAATAAAATATTTTAAAAGTCTTCTGTGAACACTAGTTATTTAGTCTTTCTACCATCCCCCTCTCCTATCAAGCACCATTTTCTTGCTGCAGATGAGGCTAAAGAAATTAATTTTCTAAGGTCCTTCAGTGAGTGAAAAGCAGAGTTAGGTGAAAATGAGAATACTTAATGAGTGACTGGTGTGCAGAGCCCACTGGCCTATGATTGCTTTAATAGCTGTGCTGAAGAGGTGCTCCATGTTGCTAGATGAATATATGGATAAGATAAAACAGAAGAGAAATGGAATTTGCTATTGTGTTGCTGTAAATTCATTGCAATGATCTTTCAAATGCTTCTAATGTTTTCATGTCACTCTCCTACTGAAAAACCTTTAATGGGTCTCCATTGATTACAAGGTAAAATTACAAAGTCATAAATTAACAGAAACTCAGAGTTGGAAAGGACTTCAGAGGCCACCTAATCTAACCCATATCTGAATGAGAGCCCCTCTACAACTCATATAGATGGTCATCTAGCCATTGCTTAAAGATCTTTGGACAAATTACTTCGTGACCTAGTTTTGCCTTCCCTACCTTGCATTTGTCAAGTTGATTTCTTTGAATCCAAGTGTAAGACCTTACATGTATCTATATTAGATTTGGTCTAATATTCTAGCTAGTTAGGGTCTTTCTCATTTTGACTTTGCTATTCAAAGTGTTAGTTATCACTCTTAACTTTGGGTCACCTGAAAATTGAATAAACATTGCCATCTATATCTTTATGTAAATCATTGATAAAAATGGTAAATGTTGATGTTGTTGGTTTGTTTCAATCATGTCTGACTCTTTGTGACCCCATTTGGGGTTTTCTTGGCAAAGATGTTAGAGTGGTTTTCCATTCCTTCTCTAGCTCATTTTACAGATGAAGAAACTGGGGCAAACAAGGTTAAGTGACTTGGCTAGGGGTCACAAAGCTAGTAAGTGTGTGAGGCCAGATTTGGACTCAGGAAGACGAATTTTTCTGACCCCGGATCCCACATTCTATCCACTGTGCCACCTAGTTGTCCCTAAAAAAGTTAAATGGGGAAGATTCAAATATGTACACATCCCTGGGCATTAGACTAGAAACCTCTTTTGAGGTTGACATCAAACCATTAATTACCATTCTTCAGGTCCAGAGAGAGAGAGCGAGTAGTAGTTCTAAATTCATTTAATTTCTGTGGAGCCCACATCTCTATCTTGTTTACAAGAATAACATCAGAAACTTTGATGAATACTTTGCTAAAGTGCTAAAATCTAGGTAAACTCTACATGTAGTTCTATCTGTTGAGTAACTCCATTGGAAAGGAAAATGAGCTTGGGGAAATGACACAACCTAGAATTGATCTTTGTGATGACTGTTTTCCTTTCCAGATAATCACCAGATATTCCTTTAATAATGCATTCTAGAATTTTGAGTGGAATCAAAGCTGAGCTTATTGGGTCAGAGTCCTGACCCTAACCTTAACCCTAATCCAATAGTGATATTATCCCTTCCTTCATTTTCTTTTTATGTTTCTTTTTACAAAAGCTAGCTTAAAAAGCTAGCTCATTCTAAGCCTTAGGACTCTGGTACTTCTTATAGGACAATGTCATGTTTTATACTCATCTTCCATTATCTGTCCTTGCTCTCATCTTCTGTAGATGCCTTTTAAAAAACTAATTTTGTAAATAAGTTCTCTATATGTGCATCATCTAAGTCTCTTTATGTAGCTTCTTTTTTTCTTCTTTATTGGAATGTTTCTCTGAATTTTCCTTTTGAGAGCTTCCATTCATACTTGGCTGACCACTGTTTTAGAATTATCCCATGGAATTGTACCTTAAATTATCTCTATCACTCAGCACTTTTATATACTGGTTTGTATTGTATTTCCTATGTTTTGAAGCTTTAGTCTTTCTTCATTGTCATCATCAATAATAACAACGAAGGTTAATTGAACTCCAGTTGTGTTCAGGGGACCATGCTAGTCCATAGGGATACAAACTATAAAGCCAGGGTTCCTGCCCTCTAAGAGCTTACAATCCAATTAAGGGGACAGGACATGTACTCTAAAAATAAAAAAACCATCCAATAATACAAAAGACAGCTCCTGGGAAATCTTGCCTTATGGTGAGCTCTTGTTTTTGTAAAAGAATAAATGGCAGTATCACCCAGGGCCCGTACACTCCCATAGCATTATGGCCCTTCCATTTACTTTTATTGCTCTCTACTGCCATCTGTAAGACAGTACAATATTGGGCAATACAATACTGACAATACAAATACAACTTTGAACTACAAAACAACAACAACAACATGCATTTATTAAGCATCTATTGCATTTGAGGCACTATGCTAGATGCCAAGCACACAAAGACAAAAATGAAAAATAACTCATGCTAGGGGATTCTGTCTACTGGGAGGGATAGAATATGCAAACAAATGAATGCAAGATATGTTGGAGAGGTAGAAGACTCTAACACTTTGGGCCTTGAAGGAAGCTGAGTATCATAAGAGGTAGAAATGAGAAAGGAGTGAATTTCAGCTATGGGGGACAGCCTGTGTTATGTAAGGAGGTATGATCTAGAATGTTGAATTTGGGTACCACTAAGCAGGTGGATTTGGCTAGAACACAGGATGTGTCAAGGGAAATAGAGTGAAAATAAGTCTGGAGAGTTAGACTGAGCCAGATTGTGAGGGACTTTTTTTAAAGTACATTTTTATTGATCTCTTCATTGATTGCATGAGGAGAAATAAAATATAGGCTGTAACAAAGCACCTTACTGCTTCTAGATGTATTAGGTTATATTAAGGCCCTCATGTTCATGTTTTTCATTAACATAGCAATCCTTCATATTTGTGTGGGGCTTCATAATTTTTCATTTGCTTTTGAATATATAATTTCATTTGATACAATAATTTTGTGGTTTAGGTAAGACATGTGTTGTTTTATCCATTTTACAGATGAGGTGACCGAGGCAGACATAACTTGCCCCAATCATGATCAGTGGTAGAACTGGGATTGAGCAGCCAGCCGCTCTGATTTGTAGGCTGATGTTACCCCTTTACCTTGATTCTCTTCCCCACCACATCAAGATGGAGGGTCCACTGTCCTTAGTATGCTTCTATTGGGAAAAAATGTTTTTTGACAGCTTTCCTTAAATTCTGGGGCAGAGGGAATGGCACACTCTGTACCCCTTTGGCACTTAATGTCGGTGATGATGATGATGATGACAATGAAAAGTTTCAAATGGACTCAGTGTTTGTTGTAATTCAGCTTTTCTCCAAGGTAGGAAAAATGATGAAAAATTAGTTTCAAGCAAATATTGCCAGGAACAAGCGACTAACTTGTAGGAAAAGGAAATACCTCTCAGACAAAGGGTAGGAGGAGAATATTATAAGGGTTCTAACATGCAAACCAGAAGAGTTTCTGATTGACAACGAAGGTAATGGGAGGAAATATTTGTGCAGACCCAAGTAAGCATCCAAACCCAAGCTAGCAGGCGAGGTGGGATGCCAGGCTCAGACTGTGGTTTCTTTTGTTTTGAATGTAACTTTTTTTATTTTTTATGAAGCAGATGCTTAGACAAGCATTGCCAGTGTTGTCAATAATACTGTAACATTTGCCTTCAATCCCTTTGTTGCTCAGGGAACGTGTTCAGTTCTCGGCACATTTAGCTCTGCCATTTACTTCACAAATCGCAGCTGTGTCGTGGTGCAGCCGAGTTGATTTGACTGAGAATAAAAATGTGAAGGGGCGGGGGGGGGGGGGGCGCACCCCCCGCCTTCCCAACAACCTTTCAGGCAACCAGAGCCCTGAAATGCTTTTATTTCCTCTTTTTCCTACCCCCAACAGTTTGGTTTCAGTACAATGACACTTTCAATGAGCATCTTTCTGCAAAATTAAATCAAAAGCGAAGGGCTCTTTGTTGCTATTAAACACGACGGCAGCTTGTACATCCACACGGCATTGTGTTGTTTCTCATTATGGTAATTTATTTGTTTTCGCTTTGTATGGATATCAAATAAAAATCACGGTGACTACTGCCAAGTGATTTCCGATCTTGAGGAGGGCAATGCCCAGCTAGGCTGTGCTGGTGGATGTTTTTGCTACAGTTATTCTCGCGGACACCCCCCCCAGAGCAGCTTTGTGGTGTTACCTGGTGGGGTGCTGCTGTCCAGGAACCACTACGGATTTATTGCCTACTTCACTCAAGGAGCTGGACGTACAAAGACAAAAACGAAACATTTTCTGCCCTCAAAGAGCTTCCATTCTCTCCCGGGAAACAAGTACATACCTAAGGTTAGACAATGTAGATGGAAAAAAAGGCCAAGGTATTTGGGGGAGGTGGGAGAGGGCAAGGAGCAGCAGCAGCCTGAGGGGAATCACAGGAAAGGCTTCGTGTAGGAAGTGGTGCTTGTGAGAATCAAATGAAATTATATATTCAAAAGCATATTGAAAATTATGAAGCCCCACACAAATATGAAGGATTGTTATGTTCATGAAAAACACGATGGGACCTTAATAATATAACCTAATATAAACCAGAGGTTTATCTGGGCCATAGGTTAGTAGGATTTCACAAGCAACTTCCTTGGTTTCCTCTTTGTACTGTTTTCTTCTTGTTTGAGTAAAGCAGTGTGAATTCTTTGTGTCAGTTTTATTTTCCCTCATTTCTAAGGGGCTGTTTCCTCAGTTCCTGCTGGGCACAGGGAGTTGGCACACAGCTCCCGGGAAATCTTGCCTTATGGTGAGTTTTTGTTTTTGTAAAAGAATAAATGGCAGTATCACCCAGGGTCCGTCCACTCCCATAACATTATGGCCCTTCCATTAACTTTTATTGCTCTCTACTGCCATCTGTAAACTATTAGCAATGTACCAATTTCTATATGATTTCTTTTTAAAGAAAAAAAAAACCAATACTGAAAATAGTTAACCAGCCCCTACCTCTTTGTTAACAAAAGAACTACAGTATCTCTCTAACATTCCAGCACCACAATTGTGTGGGTTGGTGGCATAGATGAATTTCTAAGGAAGGCACAGAGATAATTAGTGATCAGCAGAGAGGACCTTCCTTGATTAGAACATAGATTCCACTTGCCTGATTTTGGCATAGAAATGGACAACCACAACAGACAAAACTTGGTAGGACTTAGGTGAAGTGATTCGAAGAACTGTGAAATCACAGAATATTAGAGTTGGGTGTATCTTTAAAGTCACCTAGTTAGTCCAAACTAACCTGAACAAGAATGGCCCCTAACCCACACCGTACAAGTGGTTCATCTAACCTTTCCTTGAAGACCTTCAGGGAAGGATAACCTAGTGCCCCCTGAGGCAGCTCATTCCACTATCAAATAGCTCTAATTGTTAGTAAGCTTTGATTGACATCAAGCTTAAATTTGCCTCTTTGAAGTTTCCCACTCTTGTTTTGTCTTCTGGGACAGAGCAAAACAAATTTAATCCTTCTTCCAAGTGACAGCCCTTTAAATACTTGAAGACCACTATCATGTTTGCCATTTCCCCTCTTCCAGGCTGAGGGAATTCCCTTCTTTCTAGTCATGCATTGGTTCCTTCAACTAATTCCCAAATAGCTTGATCTGGAGACCCTTCGTCATCCTGATCACTATCTTCTTTTTTCTGTCCAGTACTTCTAAAACATGGCGCCCAGAATTGAACCCTGTATTTTAGATGTGGCTTGAGCATAGGAGACTACAGTGCGATGATCATCTTCTTAGTGCTGGACACTGTTCCTCTTTTAATACAGCTTAATGAATTAGCAATTTTGGCAGTCATATCATACTACTGACTCATATTGAGATTGTGGTCTCCTAAGCCCCCGGATCGTCTTCAGATGGCCTGTTGTCTAGCCATGCCTCCTCAGCCCTATCCTTGTCAGGCTGATTTTTAAAAATCTAACATTTTACATTTGTCTCCATTAAATTTTATCACTTTAAGATTTAGCTGAATGCTATAGCTTATCAAAAAAAATTTGGATGCTGATTCTGTGATCTGATGTGTTTATTATTCCTGACAGCTTTGTGTCATCTGCAGATATGATAGGTATCCTATCTATGCCTTATCCAAGACACTGAGAAAGACCTTAAGTAGTATGAGGCCAAGTACAGATCTCTGGAGCTTTTCACTGAGACCTTTTTTTCCCAGTTGACTCTGATCCATTAGTGACTATTCTTCATGTCTTCCATTTCAACATTTTGCCAGTCCATTTCTTTTCAAGAAGGGTAGTATGAGATACTTTTATAAATGTGTTGATAAAAACCAATTAAACTGCTCTACCAGCTTAATAATACCCATCAAAAAAGAAATAAAGTTAGTCTTGTGCCTGATAAAGCCATGTTGGTTTTTTGTGATCACACCTTCCTTTTCTCGATGTTCACTAACCTTCACTTTCATAAAACATTCTAGAATTTTGTATGGAATCAAAGCTCCCTAGCTTATAATTGTCAGATCCCATTCTCTTATCCCCCTTTTTTTTTATTTGGAAAACTGGGACCACATCTTCCCTCCTTAAGTCATGCAGAGACTTTTTCTGATTTTTGAGATTTTTCAAAGATCAATGATAGTAGCTCGGCAAACAAATTCTTCAACCTGGAGGGATGAGCTTGAATTCTTTCCATTGAAATATAGATATATAACTCACATAGAGTTGCCCAGATAAATGACATTTTATAATAACGTTGTTAATATATTAAGACCAAGCCTTATTCTCAGGGTTCCCCTTTATAGCATCTTCCATCCATTCCTTAGAAATAGTCTAGTTTAGTTAGATTGCCCATTTTGAGTCTGTTCCTTACTCTCACTGTTAAATATTACACGGTGCTATGTACAAGCAGTTCACTGGTAAGGGAATGACTCAGTCCCATTCAGCAGTCTTGGTCAAAGAGACTTATTTATACCCATATCACCCTATTTAGGATAATCTAGACAAAAGGTACCTATACCCATATTATCCCATCTAGGGTAATCTAGACAAAAAGGGAAATCCATTTCCACCCAGATCTGTTTGACTAAAACACAATGGGCAGGAATCCACCAATTCGCCTGAACTAGTTTTCTCAGTTAGGTGTGGTCTGAACAAGATTGAGGAGAATGTTAAGAGAATGAGGAAATAGGAAGGAAAAAATCCTGGATCTCCCCAATAGTAAATGACTGTCAATATAAGAGAGAAACAGTAACTTCTCTCAGTTTGGATCTAATTCAACTATTAACTAAAACAACTTATCTCAAACACAGTTTAGTTCTTAATACTGCAGAATGTTAGCCCTCTCTAACTCATCCTCAGATTATTCTGTCTTTTTTCAAAACTTGTGGAAGCTTCTTCCAGCACCTGGTTCTTTCCTTAGCATTTTCCTAGCTTTCTCTGTAGTCCTCCTTTCACCATTACCTTTTCTTTGGAAAGTGAAACCTTGCATTGAATTTCTCAGGAGCACAAAAAAGGTTTGTTTCTCTTCTTCCTTCCAGGAGATGAAAGGAAAATCTCCTACTTCTCCTGATGTGTTTTTAAGAAACATAGAATAGTTATTTATTTGCCATTTGTCTGGAAGTTTCCTTTAGAAACCCTTTTAAGACACAGAGAAAGAGCTCCTTCATGGTACATAACTCAGTTTATAATTTAACTGAAAACTAAATAGGTGTTGATTCATTTCCTCCAATGGTTTAATTCAGGTTTGTGCTACCAGCAAAAGGCCAGGGCCTTGTTATACATGCTAAGTTCCCCACACAATTTAACAAAATTGATTCAATGATTTGACCTATTTCATTCATTCATTCAATCAATGAATCAACAAACATTTATTAATCATCTAGTATACATAAGGCACTATGCTGGGTGCTAGGGACACAAGGACCAAAAAATAAAAAAAAAGAATTAAAGTCCCTGCCCTCAAGAAGCTTACATTTTAGCACGGATGACATGTACATAAATATACATACATACATATATACACACGTATATACATACATATGCTTATACACACACACACAAGATAAATGCAAAGTAAATGTTTTGAGAGGAAGGCACTGGTACCTGGAGGGATCAAGAAAACCTTCATGTAGAAGGTAGCATATGATCAGATTGGAGGTGGAAGCTGTTTGTACTTCTATGTGGACTGACATTTCCCTGAATGTTTTCTACTGGAAATAGAATACAAACTTAGCAAAATCAAGAGACAGCTTGGTGGCCTTGTGGATGGAATGCTGGACTTGAAATCAGGAAGTTCTGAATTTGAATCCTGAATCAGACACTTACTAGCTATGTGGCCCTGGGCTCATTTTCCTTATCTGTAAAATGGGGATAATAATAGCTCCTACCTCCCAGGGTTGTTATGAGCATCAAATGAGACTACTTATGTAAGGTGTTTTGCAAATCATAAAAGTACTATATAAATACAGGAAGTAACGAAATTATCTTATAAATGTTAGTAGTAACAATGATGACCAAAAACTTGCTGTAACAAGAAACTTTTCTAAATTTCTCTATTTCCCCAATGTCCTGCAAGCCACTGCTCCTGTTTCAATCTTTATCTTGCCTTTAGCATGATCAAACTCATTTCAGTGTCAACTTTAGTTGCTGCATTCATCAGCTTGGGAAGCCGGTAGCCTTGGACAAGAGTGTCATCCTGTATATTTGATATATTCTACTCTGCATCAGTAATCTGCTCACAAAATTGTCCAATTTGAAAGTGACACATCTGATTCACTTGACATTCCCTTTTCCAGCAGAGCAAATTTTGAAGGAATTCAAGAGGTGTGGGGGCCCAAGTCACCAAGGAGAAAAGACAATAAAGGGAAGTGAAAAGCATTCAAAAGAAGATGGGTCTATGTCATTAGTTATTGCAGTGAATAAAAAGCACTCTGAAATTGAACTCTCCCAAATAAAACACAACAAAAGCAGTGCTAGGACTTGTTAATCAACCATGTTGATTGGGAGTTCATTTTTTTAAAAAAAAAAGTTTTAATTATAAGAAGACAAATCACTCCTACAATAAGGACTATTAGAATAGATGGAAAAAATACTGTAAACTCTATGTCAACTCATTATTATTGAGCCCTTGCTATTGAGTCCATAACTAGGCTCCATAATGATTTGAAAAGAAAGACCCTGGCCTCAAGGGGCATATAACTTAAAGAAGGAACCCAGACTTGGAATTCTAAAACAGGGATAGCATGAAATTTCAGACAGTGTGTTATCATGACAAAATGGCACCAGATTTGGAGTCTGATAAACTGATAAGCTGTGGGACCATAGGCAAGACACTTAATAGGAATAATAGCTAACATTTATATAGCACCTACTATGCTTCAGGCACTGTGCTGAGTGTTTGACAAATGTTATCTCATTTGATTCTCATGACAATCCTGGGAGGTAGGTGCTATTATTATCCCATTTTACAGATGAAGAAACTGAGGCAAGCAGCGGTTAAGTGATTTGCCCAGGGTCACACAGCTAGTGTCTGAGGCCAGATTTGAACTCAGGTCTTCCTGACTCCAGGCCTGGTATTCTATCCACTATACCATCTAGCTCAATGCCCCTAGGACTTGGTTTCCCCATCTGTTAAAGGAGGAAGTTGAATTAGATGACCTCTAAGGGCACTTCTAGCTCAAAAACCTTTGATCTCATCATCCCTTACAGGTGCAAATCTACAATTCTCCTTTATAATTCATACAGACAGCAGTGGGCTCCCATCATCATTCACTTCCCCAGTTCTAGTATGCCATTCCCTGTGCAGTCTTTGAAGCAGTGTGGACCACAATCTCGGATTTGTAGCAGGCGTTCTTAGCCACTTTTGTATCATAGACCCCTTTGCCATATAGTGAAGTCTCTAGACTCCTTCTCAGAATGATATTTTAAATATCTAAAATTAAATACATAGGCTTATAAAAGAAAACCAATTATGTTGAAATATTAATTAATTTTAGAAACCTCATAGACCCCAGGATCAGAACCCTGATTTATAGTCATCTATGAGGCACTTTAGTATAGTGGAAAGAGTATCTGGGTTCAAATCCTCTCTCTGCTACCTATTATCTGTGGGTAAGTCACTAAACTTCTCTGGAGCTCAGTTTCTTTATCTATAAAATGAGGGGGCTGCTTTGGATGCTCTTTAAGGTTCATTCAGGCTCTACATCTCTGTGCCTCACAGTGGCAATATTGGATCCACATGATTTGCAGAAATCAAGAAGGAAGAAAAGTCTTGGCTGAGAAGGGGCAGGAGTGACCTTACTGAGGTGCTAATGAAGATCTAATATTCATCTTGGGGCCAAGCATAACATGTAAGGATTTACAACTACTCCTTATTTAATCTAGGAGTGAGGGGCACAAAATGCTGAAAGGGCAGTTAGGAATGGCACCAGGATACCAGCCCAGGATCTGGAAGCTGAGCTAAACAGAGCTAAGCAAGAACAAGGTCTGGGGAACCAGGAGGGTGGAGTCAGAGCTAGAACAAAGGCAGTCAGAAAAATTAGACAAATGTTTTGAGAGACAGTGGCTAAAATGAATTAGTGAGGAGGGTAGAGGGTAGGGGAAAGACCATTTGATTTGGACGTAGAGGAGTTGAATTCCAACCTCAGCTCTGTTTTGTATTAGCTGTATGACCTTGGGCAAGTCACTTTATCTGTTGGACCCTTGGTTTCTTCATCACTGTAAAATGGGGAGGGAGAAGGGAAGGATTTAGGGAATCACTGAGGCCTGTTATAGTCTTAAATCGTGTGATCATAGGGCTAGAGCTGAAAGAGACAACAGAGACCATTTAGTGCAAACCCCTTTTATTTTGGATGAAGAAAGTAAGGCTCAGGGAGTTTGTAATTTGCCAAGATAACATAGGTAATAAGGCAGCTGGGTGGCGAAGTGGGTAGAGTGCTGGGCCTGGAGTCAGGAAGACTCATCTTCATGAGTTCAAATCCAGCCTCAGATACTCACTAGCTGTATGATTCTGCGCAAGCCGTTTAACCCTGTTTGCCTCAATTTCTTCATCTGTCAAATGAACTGACAAAGAAAATGGCAAACTGCACCAGTATCTTTGCCAAGAAAAACCCAGATGGGGTCACAATAGAGTCAGTCATGACTGAAATGACTGAACAACAACAACTATATTAGAACCCTGCTTTTCTGAATGAAAAGCCAGCATTCTTTCCATTGTACTTTTCAAGACAGTCCATGCTGGTCTTAAGATAGATAAAATGCTAGGCTTAGAGTCAGGAAGATCTCAATTTGAATCCTGCCAGAGACTCTTATAAGCTGTATGACTTTACCTCTCAAGCTCACTGTCCTTAATTGTAAAATAAGGAGGTTGAACACGAGGGTCTGTAAAATCCTTTCCAGTTCTAAACTGATGACCCTGTGATCTTTTCATGGATACAGGTCACTTTTGCCCAGGCAGGATGGTATGGCTGCCATGTTTCTCCCTCCTCCCACCTAGAACTGTACCTTGGTATAGTAGGGGATTACTATAATCAGAAAGGCCAGGTGAAGACAGGGAGACAGAAGCTGCTTATGAAAAGCTCTGTCTGAATATTGATCTATCTGTTGCCAAGATATAAACACGAGGGCAAACACTCCTTCAGAGGGGGTTGTCCTTGAAGGAGAGAAGGTCTGGTGAACAGAACTGGGATATAAGCATCCAGGTACCTTCTTTGCCTCAGTTCCTCATCTGTAAAATGGGCTGGAGAAGGAAATGGCAAATCACTCCAGTATCTTTGCCAAGAAAACCCCTAATGGGGTCACAGAGAGTCAGGCACAACTGAAACAACCGAACAAAGACAAAATCCTGACTCCTAATCCAATGCTCTCTGCAATACAGAAAATGTACAGACAATTCACATAGCTGAGCTTGGAATCACAGACTTTCAGAACAGGACACCATCGTTCTAGATTTCAGTAAATAGACCCAAAAAGAGGTGAAGTGATTTATGTGGATTTCTTTAGTGATAGAGTAAGGACTCCAACATGAGCCCCTGATGTCCTCTCTGGTCTTCTTTTCATATTCCATGTTACTTTTCCAATATGAACTCAACTGATTTGACCAGTGAGTCTGATAGGGAGCATGGGATGGGTGGGTGCTTATATAAGCAGTGAGGATTGCTCTGTTTGTAAGTTGTTCAAGTCACCCGCAGCCTAGCTCAGACCTGTTCCTCACTATTCAACATATCTTATTCTAAAGTTTACTACCTTAACTCCTAAAACTGTGTACACACACACACACACACACACACACACACACACACACACGCATTTGACCTTTTGTACTGAATCAGCCAATTAAATTAGTTGAAATAGAAAAATATTGACAAACACAGATGATCACCCAAAATGTGTAACTACCACAATCAGGAAGGCAGTGCGATTGAGCTGTGGGAACACAAAGGATATATCTACTCCCAATAGCCTTAGTACATCATTCTCTCTCTCATTCTGAGGCTACCTGTGGGCAGCATACAAGAGCAGGAAGAACTCATCTTTGGTGTTCCTGACACTGCCTGGCAGGCTCCTTTATGCCTTAAGTGCTTTAAGCCCTTACTTAATTATTTCTGATTTAACCTGTACGTTGCTTATTTGCACATAGTTGTTCAATTGTTATCTCCTCATTAGACTGTGAGCTCCTGGAAAACAGGGACTGTCTTCTACCTTTCTTCATATCCTCAGTGCTTAGCAATGGCTGGCACATAGTGAGTGCTTAACAAATGTTTATTGACTGACTGGGTCAAAGGGTATTTGTAGTTACTTTAGCACTGAAGTCACTGTCTTTGCTTAATTCCCTATTGCTCTCCAGAATGGCTGGTGGCCCCACAGGTGCTCCCTCTTACTGAGTCTGACAAATGGCACACTAGCTATTTGTTCTAGTTTAGGCTTTTTTAAGCATCAGGATATACTAGAAAGAGTAGTTGTCTTGTAATCAATCGGAGGACTTGTGTGTTTGAGCTCAGGCTCTGACACTAACTATATGACCCTAGTTTTTGCAGTGGGCAGGTATGTGGTACAGTGGACAGAGCGATGGGCCTGGAGTCAGGAAGACCAGAATTAAAATCTGTCCTCAGACACTTTCTAGCTGTGTGACCCTGGGCAAGTCACTTACCCACTTAACAGAGCACCTCTCTGTGCTTTGGTTTCATCTGGAAAATTGGAATAATGCTTTCCCCATCTAACTCAGGTTTGCTGTAAGGAAAGCACCTTGTAAACCTAAAAATATTATGCAAATGTGAGTTGAAATGTTATTCTCTTGACCTGTTGCTTACCCAGCTTTGCTGACTTGAATTGATTTTGTCTATTCCCTCAGATTCAAATGCCCCTTCTTCAGCTCTAAATTTGACAACCTGGTCTTTGATCTTTCATTGCCCCAATTCTATAGATAAGGAAGGGTCAAATGGCTTGTAAAGCCTAAAGGGTCTTGTCGTGAATGTCAGAGCCAGGGCTTAAAAAAGGACCTCTGATTATGGGCATATAGATATGCTGTCTTTGATAACCTGCCTATGCCTCTGCCATGCACAAAACCATGCTATCTATCTTCACGTTGACCTTTTACCACCTGGTCCCAGACCTTACGGCACCTGTGTCTTCTTTGTCCCACAAGAGTCCTGAGTGAATCTCAGCCAGCTCCATGCTCCCTGGCCCTGTTGCAGGGCAGAGCCCCAGGGGAAAGAGGCAGTCTGGAAACTCTCGCTTGATGTAAAATAAATAATAATAATAATTGTTAACATTTATATTTGTTGTTGCTGAGTCATTTCAGTCATGTCTGAGTCTCCATGACCCCATTTGTGGTTTTCTTGACAAAGATACTGGAGTAGTTTGCCATTTCCTTCTTCTGTTCATTTTACAGGTGAGGAAACTGAGGCAAACAGGATTCCAGGGTCACACAGCTAGTAAGTATCTGAGGCTGGATTTGAACTCTGCTATTCCTGACTCTAGGCCTGGCACTCTAACCACTGTGGCACCTAGTTGGATGTTTCAACATGATTTCAATGTTAGTAAATTTGAAGCAAGAAGAGGTTGGATGAATCAACTATTATTTATGTTCAGTGATTTAATTCTTGTTGCCTTTCAGGCATGAGCCCAGTGTTCTCAATCAATTTTCCCTTGAGTTTTGAGAAGGAATCCATCACTTAGTTTTTTGGGGGGAACATTGTTTAGCAATTTTTTGCTGTGAAAGTATTTTGATTATCTTCCAAAGACTGATGAGAAACAGTGGATTTTAGGTATTGTGGAAGATGGAATATATTCTGTGGCACTGAAATTTATGACAAGAAAGGAATAGGAAGTATTAACAAGTTAATATATAAGAAGAAAATAAAACTCAAAAATGACACAGACAGATGAATAATATTTACAACTGCATGCCATTAAATTTGTTGCTGGAAAAATTAAATGAAGAAAAAATGTTCCTAAAACCACCCACAATTATCAAGACTATTAAACCCAGAATCAAGTCATAATGAAGAACAGGGGTATTTGTACATCTCTAGTTGCTGCAGAAAAGAAAGAGGGGCTGTTATTTTTTTCCTTCTAAAAAGTTCCTGGTTGGTATCAGGCTTTAACAAATGCCCATATCTCTTTAGTTCTCCCTTATCAAACACATGCTTATTTACCAGCTAAATTATTCTGTGCTACAGAAATCTGAAATGGCAGACAGACGTCATTCCAAGCCTTTAAGGTCACACTGAGCTCTTCAAAAGGTTAGGATACACTGGAGTAAGGCTGGCTTTTTAGCAAAGTGACTATATAGCTTTGAAAGTAATCCTTGTAATGAGTAAAAAAAAAAAAAACAACAAAAACGCACATTTCAAGGAAACACTAAAGTTTTGAATGTCATTGTTGTACTATGTCAAGGCAAATTTGTTTTAATAGTGGCAGCCCTGAAATCTTGTGGGTAGGTGCTGTTGTGATAGATTGAAAGTTTTTCAGATTTTATAAGTTTCCACAACCCGAATCTGTTTCCTCTCTGTCTCTATCTGTTTGTCTTTCTGCTTCTCTACCTTCTTTCTTCTTTCTCCATCTCTTTTTTTTCTTCTTCTGTTTTTCATTCATTCAGAATTCTGGGGTTAAAAGTGAAAATGTATCCACATAAAAAATGTAATTAAAAATATAATTTAGAGACAGTAAATGTTAAGAGAGGATCAGTAATCTGAGATTGTGGTAGGATTTCTCCAGAAAACAACTGGAGTTTTCCCTCTGGCACCTAATGATAAAATGAACTTTTTAGAGAGGTGGCAATGGAATATTGTAGGAGCTACTACTACTACTACTTCAAAATAATAATAATTAATAATAATAATGGTAATAGGGACTGGACCTTTGATTTCACTGGTATGGAGAACTTCCAGGTGAGGAAATTCTTTTTAACCACTGTAGTTCCTCATCTTCTCTGTAGTATAATACTAGTATCTTGGAGAGCTGCCTAAAGGATGGAGAAGTTAGTGACTTACCCAGAGTTACACAGCATGAGTCAGAGTTGGCTTTTGAAGCCAGGTCTTCTTAGCTTTAGAGGTAGCTCTTTATCCACTGTTCCTCACTCCTTCTCTGTTATTACTTTTTATGTTGCACCTAAAGGTTTGCAAAGTACCTAATTAATGTTATTTTGTTCAATCCTCATGACAACCTTTTAAGGTGGATGCTCTTATTATCCCTGTTTTACAGATGGGCAAACGGGGGGAGAGGTTAAGAAAATTGGCTTCGGTAACACAGATAGTAAGTGTTTGAGGCAGCATTTGAATACAGATCTTCCTGGCTCTATAACCAGCACTCTATTCACTGTGCTATGATAATAATAATAAACAATAACAATAACACACATTTATATAGTGCATTAGGGTTATGAAGCCCTTTCAAAATAACCTAACTCTTGGAGAAGATAGAGAGGAAAGTTTAGACCGAATATTTTGTATTGTTTGAGAGGCCTATTAAATTATAAACCAATTTCATGGGGAAAAAAAAGAGAAAATTCAAGAACTCAAAATATTTAAGGCAAGGTTTTTTTTTTTTTGTTCAAGGTTAAAGGGAGCTGTTCAGTCCAGATCTCTAAGGAATGAACTTGATGAGCTAAAATGTTTCCCATTTCCAGTTTCTAAGAGTCTCTGATATGGCAATAGCTCCAATCAAGGCTTACATAATTCCCAGGCCTCATTTAGTATGACATAAACAGGCACAGACTTTTCTGGGAAAATAAGTTGATATTCTGAGGTTGAAATTTTGGAAGATTTCTCCTAACTCTCAGCCACATTTTCCAGTTAGTATCATAGCAATGATTTTTTTTTTCTCTCACAGGAAAACAGAGTTAAATCTAGTAAGCATGCCTAGTACATGCATACTGATGGGAGTAGGACAGAAAAGGAAACAAAGCTCTGTTTGTTGTTGCATTTGGCAGAACCAGGCTACTGTGGTGTCAGAGAAGCAAGCTTGTTAAGCCCAGGATTGTTTGGTTCCTTTGCAAATGTGGGGACTGAACTTGACTCTCTGGTGCCATGTGGGATGTGGGGGGCAGGGGACAGGTGTGGAGAGCACAGGTCTGGGGTGGAACTGCCCATGACTCGCAACTAGAGTTTTAAAATTACAAACCAGGAAGGCCATTGAAACATTTAAAAGAAATGTTTTGCATGAGCAAGTCTCATTATCATCACCTTCGTCATTAAGTACCACCACCACCACCACCACCGCTTAATAATCACCTCCTGGTATCTTGGCTTCTCCTTAGTATGAATACCGCAAGCATTGGCTCCCCCCACTGGGAGCCTATAATCAATAAAAGATAATACTGAAGAAACGGACTATGTAATGGCAGACAAAAAGAACAACAAGTTAAAATAATAGAAAGAAAATGGATCATAGAATACTTTGTTGTTGTCGTAAGACAATATATAGTTATCTCTTCCACATTGTGACTTTCCCCATTGTGGTTTTGATATATCATGGGTTGGCATAAGAAATTAAATGGGAGTTTTTTGGGAGTTTTGCAGAAGCCACAGATGATACGCAAAGGCCAACAGGTGACACAGAAAATATATGTATAGTATAATATGTGTATAGTATAATAGATGTATAGTATTGTATATCAACCCAAATTTTACATTAAGGTACTGTAAACACCTCATAGAAGAAAAAGAAAAAAATCAGACTTCTTTTCTGGTATGAAAGGAAGGCTAAAAAATTTTATGTGGATTTTCCAGATCATGGGGGTGGGATAACTCTACTTCTTTCAACCAAGGAAGTAAATGCCAGACTCTTTTTAGGTTGTAATGGCATGGCTATTTACTTAGAACCACAAAACCAAAGAATGCTAGAAATGGAAGGGACCTCAGAGATCTAGTCCAACTTTCTTATTTTACAGAGGCAGCTAGGTGGTGCAGCGGGTAGAGCACCAGGCCTGGAGTCAGAAAGACCTGAGTTCAAATCCAGCCTCAGATACATACTAGCTATGTGACCTTGGGTGAGTCACTTAACCTCTGCTTGCCTTAGTTTCCTAATCTGTAAAATGAGGATAATAACAGCACCTGCCTCCCAGGATTGCTGTGAGGATCAAATGAGATAATAATTGTAAAGAATTGTGTCTGGCACTTAGTAAGTGCTATATAAATGTTAGCTATCATTATTATTAGTATTACAGAGAAGGAAAATGAGACCCAAGGAAGCAAAGTAAATTTTGTAAAATCTCACTTATCCTCTAATTATCTGACCATAAATATTAATTACACTAATTATATGACCACCTAAGAAGCGGTCATCTAGCTTCTGCTTAAAGACCTCTAAGGAGGGAGAATAAAACACTTCTCAAGGCAACCCATTTCCACTTTGGGGAGGAAGTAATTGTTAGGAAGTTTTCCCTGACATCTAATCTAAACTTACCTCTTTGCAACTTTCACCATTACTCCTGGTTCTGCCCTCTGAGGCCAAGCAAAAGAAGTCTAGCGTCTTCTCCGGGGGCAGCCCTTCAAGTATTCCAGGACAGCTATCTTTTCTTCTTCGTGTTGCTAAGTATGCCCACTTCTTTTAAGTAATTCTCATGCAACATGGATGCTAGGTTCTCCTCCATCCTGGCTGCCCTCCTCTGGATACTCTCCAGCTTATGAGTGTGCTTCTTGGCCTATGGTATCCAGCCAGAAAGCTGGAAGGTTCTAGTTTCTTATCACATGGCTAATTATTGGCAAAGCTGGCAAAGTCCACTAAGGACTCCACAACATCATTTTTTGGGTTGCATTCCATTTTTATAACAACACAATTTTCATTTAGTGGGGGATTTAGCCCATACTATTTGTGAAAGAAAAGTGATCAGGAGTGGGCCAAGTTATTGGTTGTGATGACTTTTAGACAACCAGCATCCTTTACTTAAGAGAGTGAATTTGTCATTTACTTATTTATTTATTTATTTTTTGGTTGGGCAATGGGGGTTAAGTGACTTGCCCAGAGTCACACAGCTGTTGTTATGTCTCTGAGATCACATTTGAACTCAGGGCCTCCTCAATCCAGGGCTGGTGCTCTATCCACTGCGCCACCTAGCTGCCCCCAAGAGAGTGAATTTGGAGGAGAATGAAAGTGATGGGCTACCCCTCCTTTCATTCAAACACTGCTTGCTTAATATTGTTGAGCACCCAAAATATTACTCCGAATTGATTTTTTTTCTTAGAAGCATCTACAGAACATTTGATTTCAGTCCTAACCAACATTCAGGGTTTAGTGAGGCAGCCCAGGACAAAATCTTTTTTTTTTGGGGGGGGGGAAACTGCCTTTCTATAGAAGTTACCTGAGTAACATAATGTATATACATAGCTCTGGTGAGTGTAAAACAAAAAAAATGGGTTTTTTTCTATGACAGAGCTAATTAACTAATGGACTAACAAACAAGACCAGATCTTGATGTTCCTTTAATTGATTTTCAAGAAATCTCAGGAGGGCTAAAGTCATTTCTGTTGGTATCTTAATTGCTGTAAAGCACCTTGTATCTCTCAGCTCTGTAAGTAATAAAAAGTAATAATGCACACTTATATTTGTGTGTTGTTCCTACATCCCTGGAGCAGAGTTCACTTCTTTATAACAAGGAGTTTATATCTATCTGTCTTTATGATGTCTCTCTATCACCTATATCTCTGTCACTCTATCTCTATTATCTATCATCTTTCTCTTTCAATATCTATCATCTGTCTGTCTATCTATCTATCTATCTATCTATCATGACATTCTTAGACCTGAGAATATCAGAAACCATAGCAGAGTCATAACTAGCAATGGGCACCAACATCTTCAATTTTGGGGGAAGTGGGGCACTGAAAGAGAGGATTTGTCCCTATAGCAACCACAATCTTTATCACTCACTTCAAGGTCCCCTGCTGTAACAGAAGTCCCCTGTTCCCTCCCCCCCCCCATCCAGGGGACATTATGGTGTCTCTCTACCAAGACCTGATTCCTCCCTTCCCATCTTCCCATGGCTTTCCCCTTCTCCCAGCATGAATATACCCACCATCAAATTGATCTCTTATTGACATTCCCTTCCCCAACTAAACTGAATAGAGGAGGGTGAAATTTCTTAGAAATAATTGTGTTCATATTATAGTTATAGATAGGAAAGAAATATTGAGGACAACATGGCATTTGTGTTCTATTTATGTAAAACTAGAGTTTTGCTGTAGTTCTGTACAGATAGTCCAATATGTTCTCATAACACACAATTTTCTAGTGTTTTAATAATTACAAAGTGCTTTCCTTACAATAATCCTGTGAGGTAGATAATGCAAGTACTATATCATTGCCCCTATTTTACAAATAGAAAACCCAAGGCCCCAAGAGGCTGAATGACATGTCTAAATTCACACAGCTAGTAAAGCATCAACACTGGGACTTCAGCTCAGATTTCCTAACTGCAAATCCAGCGTGGTTCAACTATACCATGTGTGTAATAAATGTACATTCTGTTTCCTATAATGGGGGAAATGGGTAGCATGGAAAAGGCTATCATAAGGGCATGGAAAGACAATGGAAGAGTATCCCTGTCTTGGGAGGTCTGTGAGAAGATGGTTGGCAGAGTGTTGCTGAGACTTAAAGAAGCTTCTCAGAACTAGCTGAGTCAACGTTGGAAGCAATAGGCCCTTTTTATTTGGCATGCACAAGGAAAGGCCCAAAAGAGAAATCCACCAGAGACACTCACAGGAGGAAGAGGAAGGTTCCACAAGGGGACAGTAGTAGGGTAGCCCAAAGAGCCCCTCATACTGCATCCAAGACTGACCCAAGGTATGGTGGAGGTGCTGGATTTGGAGTCAGAGACCCTAGATTCTTGAGCAAATCACTTAGTCTCTCTAGGCCTCAGTTTTCTTATTTATAAAGCAAGGGGATTGGACGAGAAGACCTCTAAGGTAAAAATCCTTGATCTTATGATATTCAAACCAGAGTGTCACTCAGTTCCCTCACACTGGGCCAGGACCAACTCTCCAAAGTGAGACTGAGGGGCAGCTAGGTGGCACAGTAGATAGAACACCAGCCCTGAAGTCAGGAGGACCTGAGTTCAAATCTGGCCTCATACACATAACACTTACTAGCTGTGTGACCCTGGGCAAGTCACTTAACCCCATTGCCTAGCAAAAAACAAACAAACAAAAAATGAGACTGAGAAAGGTCAGGGAAAGTATGGAATCTGAACTTAGAATCAAGAGATCTGAGTTCAAATCTTGTCTCAGATTACAGTTGGCTTATACCAGACACATTTCTTAACCTCTTTGAGCTTATATAGATTAATTTCTTCATCGATAAAAAGGAGGGTCAAATGAAATAATATATGTAAAGCACTCTGAAGCCCTTAGAAGGTAATATCAGTGTTTGCCATAATGGCATCAGGGAGCCTTGAGTGCACTGGTGATTTTGCCTTAGCAGGAAGAAGAGGGAATCGTGGCCAATCACTCAAATAGGAGTCATGAGAACTCCGTGATCAGAGTGGCTCAGGTACTTTATGGGAAGGGAAAAGCTCTGTAGAGACAGGGAGGCACCAATTAGCCAGGAAGCTAGAAGTTTCTAGCCTAGATGCTCCCTAACATAGAAATTCAGTTATGGGAGTTCTAGAAAAGGAGCAGGGCAGGAAGAAGGGGGTACTAGGCAGAAGGGATAAAGGGAAAGATGAGTTCTGAAAAAAAAAAAAAACCAAAGTTTTTCTGGACTACCACAGTAGTGAACTGCCCTCTTAATCAACTTAATGCAACTACTGTATGACCTAGGGGAGGCCCTTTGAGTAGAAGGAACATGGCACCCTAGGCATGGCAAGGCAGAATTCTCTTATTGTGTTTCTGGCTGATTTTTCCCTGTAGCTGCCCTAACCCTGAATAAAGGATGATCACATGGTTATTCCTGATGGATAACTCATGCCAGCCTGATCATGAAAGGAAACTGGACCCCAAAATGCTAGTTGGAGACTTTCTCTCTCTCTCCTTATGTAAAGGCATTTCCTATGTTTTTGACGTACCTTAATAAATTCAGCAGCTATTCCTCTTCTACTCTCTGCCTTTGCCAACCTTTTGTGGATTTCTTTTTGCATCTCTATTTGTGCTACCAGACTGTGTCAGTCCTTCAGGATTTTTCAATTCTACTAGCTCTCCTTAGACTGGGGCATTTTAGCAAACTTCAGGCTCCTAGTTTTCATAGGATTTAGCCTTGGAGGGAACCTCAAGGATTCTTAAAGTGGGGTTTCATTATTTTGTGGTTTTTTTTAAAGTTGATAACTGAATTTCAGCATAATTGTTTTCCCTTGTAATCTCATGTATTTTATGTTATGCATTTAAAAACATTATTCTGAGAAGGAGTTCACATTAGACTCTCACAGGGGTCCATCACACTCACACACACAAAAGATAAGAACTACTGCTCTTGTCCTACCATTTCATTTTCTTATATTTAATTTTAACTTTTTCCCCTAAATTACATGTAAACAAAAAATTTTAGATCCTTAATAAATACTTGTTGGTTATTTGTTTAATAGCTACTTCCAGGTTCACCATGTCTATTTTGGCATGATCGACTAGTCACTTTGTGGTCCAGGTACCTATCTAATTATTTATTCTATTACTAAATCATATAGGAAATTACATAATTGCCATAGCAAAAACATTTAATTAGGACATTTTTGTTGCTATACATGTATTTACAAAGCAATGTAAATAACAAGGAAGAGAATCAAGTACTAAAAACATTCTCTACACATCTGCATCCTTCTTGACCTCTCTAAAGCTTCTGACACAGTGGCTCACCCTCTTCTCCTTGGATCCTTTCTTTTCTCTAGGTTTCGATGATAGTTCGGTCTCCTGATTCTTTTACCTGTCTGGTTGCCCCTTCTTAGTCTCCTTTGATGGATCTTCACCCAGGTAATGGCCACTAGCCCTGGGTGGCCTCTGAGACTGTCCTGAGAGAGACTTCTCTCTCTCTCTAATATTTCTCTTGGTGATCTCATCAGTATCCATGATTTCAATGGTCATTTCTGTAAAGATGATTCTCAGAACTATTTATCCAGCTTTACTGGACCTAGTTACTCCAGCCTACACTGTGTTAAATGCTGGGGATACAACAGGATGAAAAAACAGCCCTTGACCTCAAAGAGCTCACAATCTAATGGGAGAGACAACATGCAAAGAAACATACACAAATAATTTATATACAAAATAAATAGGAAATAATTAACTGAGGGAAAGGACTAGAATTAAGAGGGATTGGAAAAGGCATCTTGTAAAAGATGGGTGGTGTCTCCACCCTAAATACAGCTTCCTGTCTTGCCTCTCTTCTGTCCCACTGCACTCCTGGACTTCTCATACATACCCCTATCTGGCCCATGCCCAGCTTTTTAGATCTTCCTTATAGAACAACTTACTTCAATAATCAGGGTATGTAGCTGATGATGATATCACAATGCTGTGGGTTCATGCACATCCCTCTAGGAAGTGAAATTCAGAAAACTCTCCCAGTAAGTGATACCCTTTTGGTTCCAAGTATCACTGGAAATGACTTCTCAACACATACTCTTTATGCACACTATCCACTGTTGTTTTATCATTATCATTCTCTTTTACATAGTTATTAATTGCTTCTATGATTTATTCTTTAACCCACTTATGATTTAGGATTTCACTGTTAAGTTTCCATTTGGGTTTGTATTTTTTGTTTGTGGTTCCTGGGCCAATTATTATTTTTATTGTGTTATTGGTCTGTAAAGGATTTACAAACTATTTCTACCTTTTCACATTTGTTTGAGATGTCTCTGTGCCCTATGATGTGGTCAGTTTTTGCAAAATTTCATGTGGTGCTGAGAAATATGTATATTCTTTTGCAGTTCCATTTAGAAGATGTCATAAGTCTTTTAGCTCTAGTTTCTCCAGCAATTTGTTCAATTCCATATTTCCCCTTTTGTGTATCTTTTCATTGTTGCTGTTGTTGTTAAGTCATTTCAGTCATGTCTGACTCTTCATGACCCCATTTGGGGTTTTCTTGGCAAAAATACTAAAGTGGTTTGCCATTTCCTTCTCCAGTTTATTTTAAACCTGACAAACTGAGGCAAACAGGATTAAGTAGCTTGCCCAGGGATCACACAGCTAGTAAGTGTTTCAGATTTGAACTCAGAAAGATGAGTATTTCTGACTCCAGGCCCGGCACTATATCCACTGTGCCACTCAGCTGCCTTATCTTTCTATTAGACTTATCCAAAACTAAGATAGGGCGATTGAAGTCTCCTGTCTACTGTGTTATGGTCTATGTCTTCTTGTAGCTCAAATAATGTTTCCTTTATGAATTTGGATGCTAAGACATTTGGAGCATATGGGCTCATTACTAATATTGATTTGTTGTCTATGATTCCTTTCAGCATAATGTAATTTCCTTGTTCATCCCTATTTATTTTTTGAATGTTTGTTCTTGCTTCGTGAGATAGTATGATTGCAATGATTGGTTTTTTTTTTTTTTTTGGATTTACATGATGCATAGTAAATTTTTTCCATCTCCAATGTTTTATTTTGTCTTATGTCTTTGTTTTTCTTTTTAAATGTATTTCTTGTAAGCAACAGATTGTAGGGTTTTTGTTTTCTTATCCAATCTGTCACTTTTTTGTTTGTTTTATTGGATTGTTTAAACTCTAAAAGAGTTTGAGGTGCTGCTGAGACTTGCAGGTAGGGATATCCAACAGACAGTTGAAATATGAGCCTAGAGTTTTGAAGAGAGATTTTGGGTAGATATATATTTTGGAGTCATTTTTAAAGATATGATTGTTGAAGTAAGAAACTACATGAGATCACCAAAGGAGATAATGTAAAGAGATGAGAGAAGGTCAAAGACAGAAACTTGGCAGACATCCACATTTAAGGAAAAGATGAGGGGTCATTAAAGGAGGCAGAGAACTAGTAGTTAATGAAATAGGAGAACCATGATATTATGGATGCCAAAGGATGAAAGGATAATAAGAGGAAGGGATGCATAGAGGTCAAGGAATATGAAAACGGGGAAAGACTTGAGAACTTATTGATTAAGCAGTTATTAGTGATCTTGGAGAGATTTGTCTTAGTCATTTGATGGGAATAGAAATCATATTGTAAGTTAAGGAAGTGGTGACAGTGTGTGGACTATTCTTTTTAGATTTTTGCTAGTAAAGGAGAGAGTGAAGAGGGAGGGAGGGAGAGAGGAAGAGAGACAGAGAGAGAGACAGACAGAGAGAGACAGAGACAGAGATAGAGACAGAGACAGAGAGAGAGACAGAGAAAGACAAAGAGAGTGACAGAGAGAGACAGAGAGACAGAGAAAGGAGAGAAATGAAACAGACAGAGACAGAGGGAGAATCAAGTCATACAGAGGAACCTGAAAGTTCAGGATCTTGGTAAATTCAGGTCCATGTAGATAGCCACTCTGGGTAAAGACAATTTTTTTCAACTGCAAAATTGAAATGGAAGGTTTGAAAATCTCCTTATTTCCCTGTATAATCTGGACAAATTCTCCTTCCAACCTCAATTCAATGTATCACTGTCAACCTTCCAAATTTCTGGCCATGTGGTCCTTTCCCAACAGGTCTTGATTTATGGATTGATAGAAATTAAGAATTTGCTAATGATATACAGCCTCTCTGAATGCATTGTATTTCCTTGTACAACATTCCTATATTAAGAAATTTGGATTTTAATAAAAATGGAAGAACTAATTTTTCTGCCATTCTACCTTTACTTACTGAAATCCTTTCCAATTCAGGGTTACTCTTTCTGTGAGACATTTCCTTATCCCCCTACCAACAAGTATGCTTGATCTCATTTATGCACTTAACATCTTCTAACTTCAATCATTGTGTTTATGTCTTAGCTCCCTCTCTAGATTATAAACTCTTTGGGGGCAGGAATTGTGTTTCCAGCACCTATACACTTCTTTGCACAAAATAGGCAAAAGTAAATAAATAAAACCTTGCTGCATACTACTTGAGTGACTTTGGGTAAGTCACTTATCTCTGAGCCTCAGTGTCCGGTCAAATAAAGGTGTTGACTTATATCCCTTCTAAGGTCCTTTCTAGCTTTCAGGCCTATGTGATCTCATGAACCTAATAACATTAAATGGAATAGCTAATCTGCAGTAATTAGCTCGATTCTCTTGATTGGCTCAGTATTACTCCCACCTTTTGTCCCACTGTATTTTTGACCTCTGTTTCTCATTCTTCTCTTACCTGTGACTTTCTATTGTTTCCCCACTATCCCCACTCTTTCTACTTTCAGTGAGGTGGTGGATGCTTGTAGAGAGAAGTGCAGCACTTATTTTTTAAGGAAGCAAAATTTTAATCTAAGTTGTGAAAAGTATTTTACACTATTTTTGTATAATTACTTTGGGATTTATTTTAGTGATGGTACAGCTGGGAAAGATTGCTCTAATTTTGTAATTTTCTGTAACTACTCTGGGACAAAAATCTTAGTAATTGGATTTTTTTATATATTTAACAAGTCGTCACAATTGGATACTTTTAAAACTATTTATTTGTGCTTATGTTTTAGAAGTCTCCAAGAGCTGGTTCCTATGTTCCCCACAATTTTGTGTTTTTTTCCAGCAGTTTAGAATGTAATATTTGATTTATTTAACTTTGAGTTATTAAAAAAGATTGACAACTCTGATTGTGCATTGTCTTTCCTAAACGGACCTTTGGTATGATTTTTCAGGACTCTGCATTCCCGCCATACACTCTGCTGTTGCCATGGGAGCAGAATTTCTGTCATGTGCAGCATTATCTCCCGGGTGTTTCCATTTCCCAGAATGCTTTGCTGTTACTATGGAAATGACTGCCCATTAATCTTGCTGTCCTTTTACTACCAAAGCACCTTTAACTGTCTCAAACAATCAAGTGATGTTACCAGCAGCAGTAAAAGGAAGGAGAAAGCTGCTTCCCATTCTATAACCACAGAGCTGATTTTAATCAAGATTTAATCAAGGAGTAAAAGGAGCTAAGCTACAAAGATACTTTCCCTATTTCATCTTTCTCTTTAAATCGTCCAGGATAGATTCACCCATGATACATGAGCACATGCCCTTGATTTAGACCCCTATTAATTTTTTTAATGGAGAAAGATTCTAGACCTTTTCAAAAGTCTCGTTTTGAATCCATTACAAAAATGTCCCAGTGGACTCAGAGTGACACAACTGGTCACTCCTATTAATTGAGAACATTAGTCTCTTGGAAAAACACTACATCCAAGTTACGGAAACTATTTTGAAGACTTGCATTCTTTGGAGCAGCCATGAAAATAAACACATGCTCACGGGTCCAGAGACTTTAAACACATCATTTTGGGGACTTAAGGAAATTAGGTTGTAGGCAGAGACCAGAAGAATTTTAGGAGTTCTGCCTTTCCTTTTGATGTCTGAGGGAACATGTATTTGGGGTAGGGTGAGGGACCAGTTTGGTAAAATGCAAAAAAAAAAAAGTGCTTGTGGGAGAACACATTACTATGCAAAGCTCTCAGAATGTCAGCTAGAAAAAAAGTATTGGAAAACAAGTTAATTTGGGGGAGGGGGAAGGGAATGGCATGTTTGGGCCACCTCAGTTGTGATGCAATTCCTGGAAAGATTGTATTTTAAAAAGTAGAATAAATCACCATGCATTTGGTGATCTGGACACTACACAGAGGAATAGGACTTGTTTCTGCTTGGATGGAGAAAATACACAAATATGGTGTAGCGAAAGGAGACAGAGGATGGAGTATTCTATTAAAAAAATGATAATACAAAAGCTGATAATTTTTCCCCCCTCCTTTCTCAGGAAGTACAAGATGATGGATACTCTCTGACCCTGGGGAAACGCAGAAGGGACTTCGCTTGCAGTTCTGGCCCTCTGTCCTGACTCTGTAGGACAAGCAGAGTCCAGCCACTATCCTCACAGTCTTTCTAGCGAGTAGGTTGGGAAGGATGCCCAGGTTTGTATAGGATGCTCACTAAATGAGCAAAGAATGGACGTGACTGCCCCCAGACAAGACTATGATTCGGATAAAGTTTTTTCATCTGGACTTATTTCTTCCTTTCCATTTCTGCTTTTATCCTTTTAGTATTGTCTCTTTTGAGGTAACCAGTTCTGGGTTGCCTGGGTCTGTGTCACTGACAAATTCATTCACAGTAAGGTCATAGGATCATAAATTAAAGCTAAAATGGACCTCAGAGACCATCTAGTCCATCCCCCTTATTTTGTAAATGATGAATTCCGCCCCCCTCCCCCCAAAAAAAACAACCAACCCAGGTTAAGTGCCTAGCCTAAGGTCATGTTAAGTAATAATTAGTAGGTCATCGGGCTTAATGTCATTTCAGGAACATTACTTTTTATTTTATTTTATTTTATTTTATTTTTTTAAAGACTGGGTCTCTTTATCTCACCCAGGCTGGAAGTACATGTACATCAGCCATTCTTGGGCCTGATCCCAATACTGATCATCACAGAAGAAGTCCTGATCAGTTCAGTTTTTCCAATTTGGGCTGGACCACTCCTCCAAAGATATACAGTGTTCCCCTTCTTCTAGGGGGCCATTCTTAGTGTGAACACTCAATTGGTTTTAGACCTACTAAAGTTTAGAGCTCCCCAACTCAGGGGATCCACCAACCTTAGCCTCCATAGTAGTGGGGGCTACAGGCAAGCACTGGCATACCCACCTGCTGGAGCACTGCATTTTAAAAGAGGACATAGGCATAAAGCAATGCCTAGCAGTGCTGCTCCTCGAGAAATTTCAAGTATTTGTGGGTGAGTCATTTTTCGTTGGGAGAGGCCTTTCCCACAACCCTTAAATCACATTGCATTAAGATACTCTCTACCCTGTTTATGCATAAATCTGGATTGTGGGAGGTACTTTCTCGACCTCTGTGGGAGACAGCATGCTATAGCAGAAAGAATTTGGGATCCGGAGTCAGGGGACTTGGCTTCATCTCGTGATTCTTCTCCTTGCTACCTGTGTGACAAGTCCCTTAGTAGTAGTCTTGCAGTAAAAGAAGTAGTAGTTTTTCAAAGTTTCTCATCTCCCTAAACTTCCAAAGATATTATTGGTGAAAACCCATAGGCTGTTTTTATGCTACAGAAAGGTGGTATTCTTGTCATAAATCCTTCAAAGATCTGTAACTTTGTCTACAGGATACTCCCTCTGCAGAAGCAGATCACTACCCCTCTGTCATTAAATACATGTCTGTAGCAAACCACCTGCCCCCAAAATAAAACAAAATGCAACTATGTCCACATGGCTATCCTGTTGGGGAGGTTTATGAACTTAGCTGGACTGGTCCTCAGACCACAGACATGTAGTACAGCAGTAGGCCTGTAGGTATGGCTTTTCCAGCTTGGTAGAAGCTGCTAAATCTTGTACTCCATTGCCATAGGCTTTGAGAAACCAGGATCACCTTTCACAACAAGGATCCTGGGTAGGACTTAAATGGAGGAAAGGCAGGCAATGTGAGCTAGTGGAAAGAACATTGGATCTGGAGTCAGGAGACCTGTATTTGTTCAAATCCTGGATCTATCGCTGTATGACCATAGACCTTAGTTTCCTTATCTAAAAAACCAATCAACCAAATCCTATGATCCAAATTACCAGTAGATTAATACAATATAGTCATTCCAAACGTACATACATTGGCAGTACTGGCTCCAATGGCATTGAGGTCATTGGACGCAGCACTCATGACTCTCTTTGGGGCTATTTATTCCCTTTGTAAATAGGAGTAACAAAACTAAGGAAGCAGGTAGAGAGTGGCAAAGGTCTCTTATTGGAAATTTTCTTTCTTTCTTTTTTTTAACAAAGTTATGGCAAAGCAAACACTAAATAAAGCTGTTTCATGATATTCTCCATCTATTTCTTTTCCAACAATATCAGATTTCTCTGTTACCAATGTCAATCATGGATAAATCACTTGGATCATGTATACATTAATGAAAAATCTTTTTTTTTTTGGTGGGGAGAGGGTAAGGCACAAACCAATGCAAAAATCTTTAGATTTACTACTTAAAGGGGATGTTGGGAATTCAGAAAAAGGTTGGAGGGGAGTCATGAAGATGAATAAAAGGTTACAGAGAAAAACCAATTAATCAACCAATAAACATATATTAAGGAAGCTCCAAGCTTCAGGAACTGTGCTAAACACTGAGAATACAAAAAGAGGCAAAAGATGGTGCCTGCCTTCAAGGTGCTCACAATCTAATAGGAGAAACAACATGTAAACAAATATATACAAACAAGTTATATATAGGATAAATAGGAAATAATTAACAGAGGGAAGGCATTAGAATTAAGAGGGATCAGGAAAGGCTTCCTATAAAAAAAATGCGATTTTAGTTGGGACCCAAAGGAATCCAGGTTGAAACCAGAAAGTAAAGGCAAAGGGATCTGAGATTATTCAGCCTGGGCATTTTGATAAGATGTTGAATATTTTTTCTTTATATCCACAGAAAGATAAGGAGATAGACTGGATTATAGCATGAGAGATTTAAGTTAGACATGAATGGATTTCTTTCAGGGTTGTTAGAGCCTGGAATGGATACCAGGGGAAGTTGTAGAACTTCTTTTTCAGGAGGGTCTCAGAAATTGGATAGTTTATGACATTTCTTATTTAACGGAACCATATGAAATACATAATTTTTATGTTTAAAATATTTTTAATTCAAATAACCAAGACTAAAAATGGTTCCAGTTACATTGGATATCCTATAGAATAGCACTTCTCAAAATGGTCCACTTGGACTTTTCTAGTTTACTTGTAACTCATTCAATTTTTTTTTCTAGAATTGTCTAGGTAGCCTAAAGGCAGTTCTTAAATTCCAATTGGTATGTGCTGCTGGCTGAGTGAGCTTCCAACCCAGTAAGGAACAAAGAGAAAAGAAATGGGGTTCTGAGTGATTTCACTGCCCAAAATTAGCAAGTCACAATTTTAGGAGTTAGACTTACTGTTACTTGAAGCTTGGATAAGAAGTGATATGGTTTGATTGGACCAGATGATCTCAACATCCCTTCTAGCTCTATGTTGAATGATCAACCTTTGATCTTATTAGCTTTTGCCTCTGCAGTGAGATAGAAAGGGGGATGGGGGAGGCACTCATAGACACAGGGAGACAAAAATAACAGATAGGTGAGGTGAGCCATGGAAAGTCTTACTTGAGGAATCACATCTGACATTTTAGTCTTATTCCTCTTATCTTTTAGACAACCCAAGCTGAGACTTCACATCCTTTTCTCTTTTTTTTCTTCTTCCTTACTTCTCTCCTTTCTTCCTTCCTTACTTCTCTCCTTTCTTTCTTCCTTCCTTCCTTCCTACCCCTCCTCTTTTTCCTCCTCCATAATACTAATCAGAACTGACATTTGTTTGGCACTTCACAGTTTACAAAGTACTTCTACCCATCCCACACTTAAGGCCAATGACAATTGAATGAAGGCTGCTGGGGCAAAACCATAAAGTGGTCACTTTCTTACCAGTCTTCCCTGCTCTAGTCACTTCTATCCTTCCCACTCCACTTTCAAGGTGAGTTTATTTCCTCGTGGCAAACAGAACCCTGTGGGGCAAGTGATTCTTGAAGCTTTAAGCACAAAGCAGAACCTTCCCTGAGACAAGTTCAGAATCCTGGTTTTAGGATAATTTATATGTACTCTTGCCAGAAGGCAGAGGATGGACTAGATGACCTCTAACAGTCCTTTCTGACTCTTTGCTATTACCCGCACTTTTCCAAGGAGGACAAGAAAACAACTTAATTGATTGCATTGTCTGCATTGTCTGTCATGCTCATGCTCTATCTGTCTCTCTGATATCTCAATGGAGGAGGCAGAGCCTGTGTCAGCAAATTTGAGTGGCAAAGCTCAGAGTGTGATTTCCTTGAGGTTAAAAGTGCACTTTCTAATATTGTCATTTAATTCTACAGGGCATATGTGATATAAAGGAAAAGAAAATCACATTTGGGGAGCTTTGTGTGCAGTACGCATTCATTAAAGATTTTTCTCAGCATACGCTTGAGTCAAATTCTAAGTTCATTTAGAAGATGCATCACTAAAGGATTTTGAAACTGATTTAGGGGTTGTTCTTCCTGTGGGGGTATATGAGATGGGTGGAATTACAGATGCTAGCCAACTCAATTAGCTGTGTTAATAGATGAGGAAGATAGCATGGATAATGGAAATCCACAGATAATCCCCAAATCTCATTTTGGCTGACAGGTCCTACCTTCCCCTCCTCACAAACATTTTTACCAGAGATGCTAACAAGTGTTCAACTTGATTGGTTTGAGTTTCAGATCTTTTTATTTCCCCTGTCTATGCTGTGGAAAATGTGCAAATGAACCATAGATGGGCTCAAGGGCAGGTACAGGAGGAAGAGGAGAATTCAGGAAGCAGGATAACCCAGAGATGTAATACGTGTCTTTGAATAAAGAATAATGGATCTGAAGACAAACGATCTGAGTTTGAATCCTTGTCCTGTTATTTGCTACTTGTGAGACTTTGGGCAAGTCATTTAACCTTTATAGGTTTCACTTTCCTCATCTGTAAAATGAAGGGGTTATACTAATGAACTCTGAGGTTTCTTACAGGTCTAAATAATCCCATGACAATTTCCTATGAATTCTTTGTTTTATTTCTAGCTATGAAATAATAACATGGGATGGTCATGTATGCTTATATAATAGATGCTATCTGTATATATAAACATATATACATATACATACTACATTATATATTAATATACTATAGACAGACTTACACCTTGTGTTTGGATGGCTCCTCTCAGAACCTCCAGTCTATGTGCCTAGGCCAGCCCTTCTTAAATGAAGGATCTGGGAAGAGCCATTCATCCTATGTACACACCTCTCATTTCTCTCCAGGATGGCCCAGTACCTTTGTCTCCTCCCCTGTCCTCTCTCAACTCTCTTTTATGTGTGGTCTTCCTGAATTGAAAAGGAAGCTCCTTAAGGGCAGGAACTGTCTTCCTTTCTACTTGTATTGGTATTCCCAAAGCTTAGTACAGTGCTAGACATATAATGAATGTTTAATAAATGCTTGTTGACTCTGATGATCTTCCATCTCTGCAAAGAAGAGGGTGGTGTTTATATCACAGCCAACTTTGTTGTTCTCAATGCCTGAAATGGTTTCACTTTCTGTCTATTGAAATAGTACCCATACTTTGAGGCCCAGTTTAAATACTATGTTCTCCAGAAAAACTTGCCTAAGGAAGCCTGTTATGGTGAAATGAACATTATTTTTGGAGTGAAAAAAAGTTTTTGAGTCCTAATTCTGTCACTTTACTAGCTGTGTAAGCCTAAGCATATAATTTGCCTTCTTTAAAGTCCAATTTTCTCATTAATAAAATGAGAATGATGATAATTCTGTTACCTATCCCCCAGGATTGTTGTGACCAAAGTGCTTTATAAGCCTTAAAGTATTATATGAATAAATGAATGTTGCATATTGGTGAGACTGTCTTAGCTGGCTCACTATATTAGATAAGACTATAGCCATGCTTCTCTGCTCCCTGGCCATCTTCTCCAAAACTCTATGGTTTTACTTGAACTCCATCTCTGGGTCCTAGGAGCAACTCTATTTTGAGGGGGTATACTCTTCCTACTTAACACTCCAGCTGTCAAAGCAGAATGGGAGTAAGTGACTACAGCTTCTTTACTGCATCGGAAAAAAAAATGCTGACATCTAACTAGAAGACAAAATCTTGGTGTGTCAAGAACTGACTGAGCTTGTCTGTATTACCCAGAGACAATCAAACTGTGAAGTTTTATAATTCTCTGACTTAAAAGGGAATTGTTAGCCATTTCAATGAGAGCTTTCTATTTACAACACTATTTATATTTGTAAAACTAGCCACTCACAAGAATGACAGATTAGATCATAAACATAACCATTTACTTAATAATAACAATAAATAATAACAATAACAGGTACTCATGTAAGGCAAATGCACAATTAAAAAACACACACACACATTCATCATGGTTCACACAAATCTAACACACAGTATCCCACCAAGCATCTTTTGGGAAAAGTAGACACACACTTATAGAAACCTGCTAGGGTTTCATCATCAGTAAGGAAAAAACACATACTTGGGGTAACTCATAACTTTGGCCCATTGGCTTTGGTATCATGCATCATAGGTCACGTTAGGAATATCAACACCACATGGAGCTGCTCCTTTGTGAACTCTTCCCCTTCTGGTCCTTAGTACTCTCCTGCTGGCCAAATCCTTTTCTCCCCTCACTCTCATGTTGATGAAGATGCAATTTCTTTAAACTCACAAACCACTCCTAAAAGTATGCTACAAAAGTGATCTGTTATTGAAATGGCTAACAATTCCCTTTTAAGCCAGAGAACTACAACACTTAGCAGTATGGTTCTTTCTGAGTAATGCAGACAAGTCCAGCTAGCTCTGGGTAATGCAGACAAGCCCAGCCAGTCCTTCATTCACCAAGATTTTGTTTTCCAATTAGACTTCAGCATTTTTTCCCTATACAATTAAAGAAGCTAGTCACTTGTTCCCACCTATCCAACCAAAGAGGGAAGCAGAAAGCAAAAGGCACTTTTGGGAGGCTTCATCTTTCTCAAATTGTAGATGAGCCAGAAATTATCTTCCAATAAGCTTGAGCTTATGTTCATTTGATCAGGAATCTAGAAGCTGAGAGTTTTGTCACACTGCTAGGTTCTTCCATTTTTCACTATTCTTCACTATTTTTCAGTGCCTCAAACTAGAGACTACTAAGTGAGGCACCATTCCCTTATGATGTAAAAACTCATGAAATTTCCCTTATAGAATCAAAATTCTTATTTAATCATCCCATTGTCTCTAAATTGATATTTGATTGATCATTTTGACAGTTTTGACCTCATTGGCCATGAGGGGGGAGTTGGAATATTCTTCTTGCTCACCATTGTCAGGCTTCCCTCTATCACCACCACTCACCATCATCCAGGAACCTCTCCTCCTTTGAGAGTCATTTAATCTATATATACCACTATATATACCACTCAAGATTCTGGTACCTCTTATCTACCCACCTCTAGGGACGCTCTCCTTTCTTCAATGAATTTAGTACCTGGCTCACAGTATTCTCTATTCCCCAAGTTCCACCCTCATAAAAGAAGACTTAAATGTACATGTTGCTACTCCCTTGGTTCCACAACTTACTCATTTCACATGACCTACTCCTTCACCCTACCTCATCCACACATAAAGATGGTCATGCTTTTGATTTTGACATCACCCACAAGTGTTTGACTTCTATGCTCTTGAACTATGAAATTCCTTTACTTTCTCCTTCCTCTCTGCCTTGCAACACCTAACTCTATTCTTCATTCTCACAGTGACTTCCAATCCCTCAATCCCTTAATTCTTTCCCAGGCCATCCCCCTTATAATGTATACACTCTTTTCCCTTACCTGTCCTGAATGCTTGATGAACCAATTCAACTTTACAGTGTCCTCTTCTCTGAAGTCCCTTGTTCTCTCATCCAATTGCAGATCTTACTCTGCTAATCCTCAGCCTTGGATTACTCCTATCATCTGCTGCCTTTGATTCTATTCACATGCTGCTGAACAAAGGAAAAGGATGCCACAAAACAGAGTCCACTAACAATTTATGTTACATAATCTCAATTGGGCCTTCATGAAATCCTTTTGTACTTCCCTAACTGATTCACTATCCCACTCAATATATCCCTCCTGAAACCTCTGATGGTTCACCCTCCTCTCTCTCAGCTGAGAACCTTACATTATAATTCATTTAAAAATTGAGGACATTTGTGGAGAGCTCCTTCTTATCCCCTGCTCCTCACATCATAACACTCAAATGCCTTCTGCTACTATTATCTGCTTTACCTTGTCTCACATGAAGAAGTAGTTCTTCTTGCCAAGGTGAATTCATTTACAAGCAATCTCATTCCATTTTCTCCAGCATATTTTACTATCACCTATAGTCTCTCATTAATCTTGAACTGTACCCTATCTACTGGCTGCTTCCCAACTGCCTACAAACATGCCCATACGATCCCCATATTCAAAAACCCTGTCCTTGATCTGTCCATCCCTACTACCTACTGTCCTATATTTCTTCTAACTTTTGTGACTAAGTTTCTTGAGAAGGTCATCTACAGCAGGCACAACCACTTCCATTTCTATCACTCAATTCTTAACTCTCTGCACTCTGGTTTTCGACCTCATAATTCATCTGAAACTGTTCTCTTCAAAATTACTCCATGATCTCTTAATTGCCAAAATTAATGTTCTTTTTCTCAGTCCTTATCCTTCCTGACCTCTCTGCAGCCCTTGACACTGTTGATTATCCTCTCCTCCTGTTTATGTGTTTGTGATATCACTCTTTCCTGGTTCTCCTTCTGTCTACTCCTTCTCAGTCTCCTTGATTCCTCATTCTCCTTCACTGCTCCCATCTACTCTGTTTACAAATCCCATCAATTCCCCTTCTCTCCTCCTCTGCTGCCACCACCCAGGTGCAGGCCCTTATAGCCCCACATCTGGATTAGTCATAGCCTGCTAGTTGGTCTCCTTGCCTCAAGGGTTTCCCCACTCCAGTCTACTTTGCACTTAGCTGACCAAGTCATCTTCCTAAAATGCAGACCTGACTTTGTCATCTCTCCTTCCCCCAACTCAATAAACTTCAGTGACTTCTTATCACCCCCAGGATCAAATATAAAATCCTCTGTTTGGCTTTAAAGCTCTTTACAACCCTACCTTTCCATGTTTACATGTTGTTCCTCTCCATATACCCTAATGTTCAGTGCCTTTAACCTCACGTTCACAAGATACTCCATCTCCTGATTCTGGGCATTTTCACCGGCCATGCCCCAGGCTTGGAATGTTCTCCCTCTTGGTTTCCACTTCCAGGTTTTTCTGTCTTCTTTCAAGTTTCATCCAAAATCCCATCTTTTACAGGAAGCCTTTTCTGATCCCTTTTTAATGACAAAGCCTTCTCTCTGAGACATATTTTGATTTTACCCTGTGTATATTTTCTTTGTACATAGTCGTTTGTATATTGTCTCTTCCAATATACTGTGAGCTCCTTGAAAGCAGGAACTGTTTTTGCCTTTGTATCCCCACTGCCCAGCACATAGTAGGTGCTTAATAAATGCTTGTTGACTTCCTTTGACTTGACTGAATTAAAAACAGCATGCAAAAGGAGCCAATCTCTTGCAACTTCATTTATTCTCTTCAACAATCTGTGTCTCTGAAAACCGGTTCTTCACATTTATGTTGTATAAGCTTTCAGAACATGGTAGTTCTTTTTCTGACTCTTTCAACCAACAAACAGTTCAGATACAAGAGGTTGCTTTACCAGGTAATTTAAGCCTTTTTATTTATGTCAAGTTTATTTTCTGTCTCCTTTGGTGACCAAACTGCTTGCAGCTTATCTGAAAGCTTTCTTTACATGTAGGTTTTAGCAGTTTTTATTATACCAAGATTCTTTACTGGCCCCTTTCATCAACCAAACTACAAAGGGACAATTTCTTCCATATACAAAGTAACTTCTGGGTGGAGGGCATTAGCAATAGTTTTTATTTTAATTTTATTGGGGGCAGGTACTGTATTTTGTTTATCCATGTATATTTGTTCCCTAATAAATGTTTAGGGAATGAATATAAATCAGTTGGAATTTGAAGAAGCTTGAAAAGTGGGTGTTCCTGCTTTGGAAGGTGCTAGGATCTCAGTCAGTCAGTCAATAAGCATTTAATAAGGACCTGCTATGTGCTAGACACCCTGCTAATCATGAGACATGCAAAGAAAGACAAAAGATAGTGTCTGCCCTGGAGAAGCTCACAATCTATGAGGGGAAGGAGAAGACAACAAACATAGAAATATGTATAAACAAGCTATATACAGGATAAATGGGAAATAATTAGCAGAGGGAAGGCATTAAAAATAAGATGGATTTCTTGTAGAAGGTTTCTTGTAGAAGGTGAGACTTTAGCTGGGACTTGAGGGAAACCAAAGGAACTCAGAGGTGGGAATAAGGAGGGAGAATATCCCAAGCATGGGGGAAAGTCAGAGAAAATTCTTGGAGCCCAGTGTCACTGGATGGGTGGTGGTGTTCTTCATGCTCAAACAGGGCCAAAATGATACCACTATGTCGAGGTCAAGGTGCAATGTGTCTGCCTGTGGCTGATCAGTTCAATATGAGCTTGCAAGTTTCTTCCACAGGTTGGGGCTCAAATAGCCCATGTGAACACGAGCAAAGACATCTCTAAATTTGTGCATCTCATGTTTCTTTTGGGTTACTGTGATTCTGCTTTGCTTATTGAGCACAGTTTTTGATGTGGGCACGCCATGCTGGGCAGTCCTGTGCCAGTGTCTCCCATGTCTCATAATCAATTCCTGAGTTCTTCAGAGACACCTTGACGGTGTCCTTGTATCACTTCTTCTGACCTCTGGGTGAACACTTGCCTTGTGGGACTTCTCTGTAAAACAGTCTTTTAGGGAAACATACATTTGGCATTTGAACAATATGGCCAGCCCATTACAGATGTGTTCTCTGCAGTAGAGAAGGGACCTCAGTGTTTGGTACCTTATCTTGCCAGGTGATCTTCAGATTCTTTCTAAGACAATTCAAATGGAAGTGATTCCATTTCCTGGCATAGCACTGGTACATTGTCCAGGTTTCACAGACATACAACAATGAAGTCAGCTCAACGACTCAGTAGACCTTCAGTTTAGTAGGTAGTCTAACACCTCTTCTCTCCCACACTTTTCTTTGGAGCCCAACAAACCCTGGATTAAAGGGTACATGGAGAAGTATAAGGTGGAAGATAATTGGAAAGGGAGGGTTGGGAAGTTTAGGTTATGAAGGGCTTTGAATGCCAAACTGAGGATTTTTATTTTATCCTGGAGGGGATAGCAGTTGGAGTTTATTAAACAGGTGACATGGTTGGACCCTTCCTTTAGAAAAATCACTCCTAGAGCAGTACACTCATGGCCATCAAGATCAATACTTCCTTCAGTCCAGGTGCCAGGAAGTCCGCACATATGGGTTGACATCCAGGCAGACCTTGGAGACAGACCAGACAAGTTTCAAGTGCAGTTGTAGTCTCTTGCTACAATTGGTGATAGAGGGTGCCCTTGTCCTATTTCCTCTGCTTGCCTTGTTTGCCATTTTCCAACTTTAACTCCCTGTTCATTGGTCATGAAAATTATTCTTGTGCTCACTCCAGCAAGATTAAGTTATCACAAGTGCAACTTTGATGCTGGTGGACATCGTTTCTGCCTCAAAATCCTTTCTACCTCTATGATTCCAATGATAAGAACCTTCCCATTCAGAGCCAAACTCCACAGTGGTTAGAGAGAACAATGTGGAATACTTAAACCCCACAGGGCAACTAAGCAAGTGTACTCCACCTCAAAGGCCGCTGGCTCCCAGGGTCCTTCATTTTGCTCAGGTCTCTGCGTCTTAAGATCATACTCCTTTAGAAGTGTTCTGATGTGGATATAAAGAATCTTCTGAATTCAAAACACAAAGAGCCATTCTCAGAAATGTGTGCATTTCCATTGCTGGGGCTGTATCATATCCACAAACTAGATTGCCTCTTCTCTGTCCTGCTGATTTCAATCTGGCAGGAGCATCACATTTCTTTGTACTCTATGCAGCACATGTGCATATGGTGCATGCTAAATATAAACCGCAATTGGCAGGATGCTTTCCCCTCTTCCTTTGTTTCAAAAAGCATAATGAAAAAAATAAGGACACCTTCTACAAAAGAAGAGAGCCTCTTAGGAAGTGGAGTAATCCTATCAACAAACCAAGCATTGTCCACCTAATTTTGGCACTTGACAATCTTGGCAGGAGCATGTCTTCTGCTGTCCCATGACTCAAGATGGTGCTGATGACTATGGTTTGAGAATGTCTACGAAGCAGCTTGCTTAAATTCCTAGGTTATTAAATTAGTAGGCAGAGTTTTCAGGAAGGTCAGTACTGCCCTTTCTTACAAAGTACCACGTAAGGCAGTGTAGTGGCAAGTCATGGCAAGAGCACTGGTCTTGGAGCCAGGACGTGTGGGTTTGTAATACTGGCTCTGACAACTATTAGCCAGGTGGATCTGGCTAAGTCATGTAACTTCCTTAAGCCACAATTTCCTCCTTTGTAAAATGCAAATAAAAATAATCTGTATTTCTTTGGCTTGTTGGACTCACATTATCTGGGCCTGTTCTAACTTCTCAGCTGGTTTAGTGGGCCTCAGAAAAACTTTTTCTTTATAAGCCCTTGGGAAAGAGGTCACCACTAGTGGTACTGAGGTGGTAGGGCAGCAAATCATTATTTGGCAAAAATGTCTTTTGTAGGGACAGAGGAAGGAAGGAAGGAAACAAACACATAATAGGTGTCTACTTGTATGACAGGCATTGTGCTAAGTGCTTTAAAATATTATCTCATTTTATCCTTCCAACAATCATTGTTCAGCCATCCCCCAATGGATGGGCATCCCCTCAATGTCTAATTCTTTTTTTTTCAATGTCTAATTCTTAGCCTTTATAAAAAGAGTTTTTAAAAATATATTTTTGAACAAATAGGTTCTTTCCCCCTTCCCCCATGAGGTCTGGATATATACATTGGGGAGTCATCTGACTAGGGATGATGGTTGAAGTCCTAAGATCCTTAGGAGAGAGTACAAAGAAAAAAAAAGAGAAGGCATGTAAGAGAACATTTGGGGATGTCCAAGGTTAGGGAGTGGGGCATGTCACGATTATCCAACAATGGAGACTGAGGAGTAGCCAGACTAGTAGGAGGAGAACCAAATTAATCAATTAGCAAGTACTTATTAATTATCTACTATGTACCTGATACTGTGCTAGGTGCTGGGGATACAAATAAAAAGAATGAACCCTTTCTCTCAAGAAGCTTACATTTTAACAGTAGAGACAACAAGTCTACATATAAGTATATCCAGAATAAACATAAATAAAATATGAGTAAGTACAAAATTATTAAATGCAAGGTAGTTTTGGAGAGAAGGAATTGATAGTTGGGGGGGCATCAAGAAAGTCTTTATATAGAAGGTGGTGCTTGAGCTGTATTTTAATTTAAATCTTTTTTTATTTTTAGGCAATTGGGGTTAAGTGACTTACTCAGGGTCAAACAGCTAGTAAGTGTCCAGTGCTTGGTCTGAGGCTGGATTTGAACTCAGGTACAGGAGTACCTGACTTCAGGGCCAGTGCTCTATCCACTGCGCCACCTACCTGCCCCTTGAGCTGTATTTTGAAGAACGATAGGGATTCTATGAAGTGATGAGTGAGTGCATTCCAGCAGTTTGTCTGGATCATAGACTAAGGAAGGGGGATTGATGTCCAGTGAGACTGGAAAGATAGACTGGGGCCAGAATCAATCAGTCACTAAGTAAATAAGCATTTACTGAATGCTTATTATATACCAGGCATTGTCTTCAATGCTAGGAACACAGAGAAAAGCAAAAGACAACCTTGCTCTCAAGTTAAACAGGGGAATAAGGGATCCCACAGGCATTAGGGAGACTCTGGAGATTATTGAGTAATGAAGTGACAAGGTCATATCTCTGCTTAAGGAAAATCACTTTGGCATCAGTGTGTGGGATGGACTAGAGTGGTTAGAGACTTGAGGCAGGGAGATCAGTTGGAAGGCTGTTAGAACAATCTAGGCAAGGGATGATGAGATGAACCAAGGTGACATCTGTATGAGGAGATAAGGTTTGAACATGAGAAATGTTGTGAAGTAGAAACAGCAAGATTTGGCAACTGATTGGATATATGGGATGAGGAAGGATGAGGAGTTGAGAATAAAGCTGAGGTTACAAATCTGGGCAACTAGAAGAATGCTGGATAATGACTTCAGTTTTTTACATGTTGATTTTGAGTTATTTTGGGGAATCCAAGTTTAAAATGTCAAATAAGTAACTGGTGATATGGCAGAGCTCAGGGCAGAGACTGGGACTGGATGTGTGTATATATATTATATATATATATATATAATATATATACATACACACACTTATACACACATATGAGTGTATATATATACATATACATACATACATACATACATATATACATATATCTATCTATCTATATTGGCAACTGATGAAGTCACTGAGAGGGAGTGTAGAGACAGAAGAAAAGGGGCCCAGGAAAGAGCCTTGGTGATCATTCACAGTCAAGGGGCATGAGATGAATGATGATTCAATGAAGGAGAATGAGCAGAAGTGGTCAGGCAAGGTAAGATGAAAATCAGAAGAAAGTAATGTCATGGAAATCTAGAGATGAGAGAATATTCTGGAGGAGAGGGTGACTAACAGTGTCAAATGCAGCAGACAGAAGAAGGAAGACTGAGAAAAGACCATCTCATTTGGCAATTAAGAATTCACTGGTAACTTTGGAGAGAGCAGTTTGAGTTAAGTGATGATGAGGTCAGACTCTAAAGGTTGAAGAATGAATGAGAGGAAGGAAGGTAGAGTGTAAAGAAAGCTTGAGGGGAATGGTAGAGGTTAATAAAAGTTTAAGGTCTTTTTTAGCTAGAAAAGAAAGAAGGAGAGAGCTCCAGAGAGGAAGTGAGGTCAGTAGTGTCAAATGCAGCACAGGTCAAGAAGGATGGAGACTGAGGAAGGCCATCATATCTCTCTCAATGAAAAGTTTATTTGGAAACCTTGGATATCAGTTTCAAGCGATCAATGAAGCTGGAAGCTGGATTACCAGACATTGAGAAGGGAGAGAGAGAAGAAGAATTAGAGATGATGAGTATAGGTTGATTTTTCTTAGAATATGATTGAGAAAGGGAAGAGAAAGAGCACTAAAAGACAAAAGCTTGATGGAATAGTAGGGTCAAATCAAATTCTTTAAAGATTACTGAGATCTGAACATGTTTATCAGGAAAGGAGCCAATAGATAAGGATAGATTGAAGATTAGAAAGGGGATGATTGTTGGGGTGAGATACAAAGGGATGACCCCAAAATAGAGAGTAGAAAAGAAGGCCACCTCTTTCTTAGAGAGTCAAGGAGTTTTGAGATGCAGAAAAGGGGTAAACAGAAAACCCAGAGAAAATGACTATCATTTTTCTCAGTAAAACATAAGACAGGGTTCTTTGTTGAAGAGGCAGGTTAGTGGGCTGTGGTGTGGGAAGTTTGAAGAGAGAAGCAAAAAAGCTTGGAATAACTTCTGTGTGGAGTATGAGAGTCAATTATGAATGAGTAATAAAAGAGTACTGCCCTGTAGAAATGACGGCTCAACTGAGATTAGATGGCATAATTTGTTGGTGGCCCAGTGTGCAAAGCTGCATATCTTTTAGCATTCTTTAGCAACATGTGGATGAGAACAGAGTGTGTGTGATTATAGTTTGGGAAGGCATGGTTGGCAACAGAACAAGGGGCAAGAGATCAGAATGTAGAGGACAATGAATTGGTCTTCAATAAGGTCAAGACTGGTAAGGGAGAAAAGCATAGGCATGATAGCTTTGAAGGATAGAGGAACTGGAGACCATTGTGGTATTGAAGAATAATAGGTTTAGGACTGTACATACCCTTTGACTCAGTAATACTACTATTAGACATATCTCAGAAAGAGAAAAGAAAGAGAAAAAGATTCTTCATGTAAAAATATTGATTGCAGTCTTTTTTGGGGTGGCAAAGAGTGAAAACTAAGAGGGAATCCATTATTTGGGGAACAGCTAAACAAATTGTGGTATTTGAATGTAATGGAATTACACTATTACACTGTAAGAAACAATGAAAGGGATTGTTTCAGAGGAATCTTAGGGAAAATTATATGAATTGAAACAGAGTGAACTGAGTTGAATCAGAACAATTTATATTATATCAACATTATAGAGACAAATAACTTTGAGAGACTTAAGTTTGATCATCAAAGTAACCCACCATGATTTTAGAGACAGGGAGGCAATGGACTCAGGGTACAGAATGAGACATACATTTTTGGACACAGGCAATGTGGGAATTTGTTTTGCTTGACTAGCAAAAGTTTTGTTTTTGTTTTTGTTTTTTGCTAATGGGGGGAGGGAGAGAGAGAGAGAGAGAGAGAGAGAGAGAGAGAGAGAGAGAGAGAGAGAGAGAGAGAGGGAGAAAGAGAGAGAGAGAATAAATGAAAACATGGTCATTGAAAAAAGTTTTAGACAACTAAAAAAACAAAAAAAGGATAGGTTTTAGGGCAGTTTGTCACAGAGAGGGATAGAATGAAAGGAGGTTAGAGTCAAATGGAGGAATTTTAGAGTTCTTGATCACAGAAGTGAAACGTATATAGGTAAAGGTGATACAAAAGCACAGCCATCTCTGTGAATGAATAAAGTGCTGTAGGTCACGGGGATGAGGAAGTGAGAGAATTGGGAGGTCGGGGTGCTGAGGGGTAATGCCTTGCATATTAAAATCCCTAAGTATAAGGGGTGATGAGGAAGATTGATCCAGGTACTGAACTCCTTGGGAAAGATGGGAGAAAGACCTTGGAGTTAGCACAGAAAGAGTGACTGTCACCATTAACAAGATAGGGTGATATATCTGGGTGTATCAAATCTCAAAGGAGAAGTTCTTGGGTGATGGTGACAGAGGGGAGCAGCAGTGAGGATCAAGGACTATGTTTATTCTTCTTTCTGTGTGTCTGAGTATGAAAAAAGGTACAGGTGTATCTGGTGCAGGAAGGTCAGAGTACAGAGTTTTCTGGGAGGGGGCATTTGTTTGTTGTGCATCCTGTATCACAGGGCTGCCTGAGTGCCAACTGATTGAAGCAGTGCAGGAAGAAAGGTGACGGGAAGCTTGTTAGCTATGGGACAGGGAGTCAGTGGAAAGAATCATGAGCTTAGAGACCTGAAACATGAGTTTGAACCCATTTTTGCCACTTACTGCCTTGGGCAAGTCACTGTATCATTCTGGGTTTCAGTTTCCTCACTTGTAAAATGAAGGAATCTTACTAGATTACCTCTAAGACTTTTCATGGTCCCTGGCTCTTAGTCCAAGTTACTGAGGCAGCAGCCTAAGAATCCTTGATCCTGAGGGCCCAGTGGAAGGGGTCTACTCCTGGCTACTTAGGAGAGGCAGGACTGAGATGGGTGGGAATTAGAGATAAGAAGTACTAGCAGGGGAATAAGGGTTTATAAGCTTCATGGTGCTGTAGAAATCTGAGCTAACATTGTGGTCTTATTTTCTCATGGCCTCTCTTAGAAGGAAAGGTAGACTTGAACAAATCAAGTGGGAAAACCATTGAAATAACTATTTATAAGCTGATCTACTTCCCAGACTCTCTCAGGCTTTCTGGTCTCTCTTGGAATCTGTGTCTGGCTCACTTGAGCCTAGACTGCTTGTCTTGGGGAACTGAGAAAAGCTGCTATTGCTGGTAGTGTGAATGATTGGAGCTTAGGGCCAGAGCACTCTTTGTTCATATCTTGAAAACTCAGTTAAATCCCAAAGTCACTTCTCTGGTCAGGACTCACGGCTGTGTCTGTGCCAACTTCCAAGGATCAAGATCTTTGGACTGATTATGGGGAGTATAGGACACACTCTAAGGAAGACTTCAGATGTCTGAGGTCGATTGAAAGTATCCTCCTGGCCTGGTAATGCTGATTCAAGATGGCCAGTCTCCACTTTGGGGAAGGTTGCTTCTCATCACCACCAGCAGACATATCACTCCTCATATCATCTGAGAAGAGCTAAAGGGAAAAGAAAACGGGATCTCTGGAGGAAGCCAACGAAGCTAGTAGGAGTGAGCTAATTGTCCAGTGTGCTCACCACTCAGGGCAGAGTGTGTATCTCGGCACTTTTTAACAGGGCTCTGTCAATGATTGTAGAATCAAGGAAGTGGGAACTTCCTTTTCTTTTTTAATAACACTTTTAAAAACTTTGTTTTAATGAGGAAAATTGGATTCTTCTCAGCTCCCTATCATTGAATTTGGGTTGGGAGGATAAGAGAATTAACAACAGAGCTTGGAAAATGAAAACAACCTAATGCTGTTATAAGGTGTGGTAATGATGATGGGCATAGTACAACCATGATGAGTGGTAGCATATTGTAGTAAATAGAACATTGGACGTGGGATCAGGAGATACGGGTTCAAATCCAACTTAGACACTAAATCTATGGTAAGGGACAAATCATTTAACCTCTCTAGAATCTGTTTCCTCATCTGTAAATTAATACACGCACTACTTACCTCAGGGAGGTTGTGAGAAAAATGCATTGTAAACCTCAAGATATTTGCCAAATATAAACGATGGACTAGACTTGTGACTTTGCCAGTGTAGGTAGCTCCCAGGGAGAGATTTCCTCTGCTAATTTAGGTCAACATCTTCTCTGCAACTCATAGCTTTAGAGAGTTTCACTGCTCACCTGGAGTACTGAAAGGTTAAGTGATTGTGGTCATATCGCCACTATGTGTCAGAGGCAGGATTTGGGGCCGGGTCTAACCACCATACTACACTGCTTCTCAGTGATGCTGCTGCTGAATCAATAAATATTTATTCATAAGTAGTCTACTAGGTTCCAGGCACCATGATAAGTTCTGAGAATAAAAAGACAAAAATGAAAGTCTATGATTTCAAGGAGCTTATAGCACAGTGAGTGGAATACAATAAGTTTTAAATAAATTCTTGTTGATTGATTCCAATAAGGGAAACACCATGTACACACACACACACACACACACACACACACACACACACACGCACATTATATAAAAAATGAACAAAAGATAGTTTGGAATTCCAAGAGGCAGAAGTAAAGAAGGAGAGAAATGAGTGTCTTGTGTGTGTCTGTGAAAGTAAATAAGCAGACCAGTTTGAATGGACTACAGAGTGAGGAAGGAAGACGTCTACATTCGGTTTTGAACTGGGGTGTTAAGTGGAAGTCTATGGCTGTTGAGTAGCAAATATAATATGAATTTCAAAACAAGGGACAACTAATCTAATTATATCTAGTCCATTTTTAGCCACTAAGCATTCAATCTACTAGTCAGTAAACCACCAGCTTGAAGACAGATCATAAAGCTTCATTGTCTCACATCAGATGCAACATTCTCATTAATGACAAAATATATCAGGCAAGTAATTCTGGTATGAGGTCTTAGCTTAATGATCTTCTGGCTGAGAGGAGGAAATAGAACTGCAGAAGAAAATGGTGATGGGTAAAGTGACTATGTGGTAAGTTTTGGTGCTAGTACCTAAAAAAGGGGGAAAACACCCTGTTTTTGCTTGAATAAACCAAGAATGGTTTTGTGAATAGTCTCAAGTTTACCAGCTATCCTTACTAATTCAAGTGAACTGAGGGGAAGGCCAGTAAAAAGAGTGAAAATCAGAATTACAGACTATTCAAAAATAAATACATTTTCATAGCTTTGAAGTACACATGGTAACTCAAACCAGTGGCTAGTTTGACAACTTGCCAACAAAATGTTGCCGAGAAGGGGTCTTGCCAAACCTGCTTTTTGCTATGCAAGTGGCCACTGATTGTAAACAATCTATTTACCTAAGTAGTTCATCCATCCCTTCTTTAATCTTTTTGTAATTTCCTTAATAAATGTTTCTTCCATACATGGTGTAAAATTAAGCTTTGCACCAAATAAAAATCACCAAACAAAATTCAGTCGGTCAATATTTGAACGCAGGTCTTCTGTCTCCAAACCCAATGCTCTTTCCACTATGAAATTCAGACCCAACTATATTTTGTTTGGTACTAAGCTTAACTTTATACCACATATGGAAGAAACAGTACTTGACACAAAAGTCAAGTGCTTAATAAATACTTTTTCATTGATAGCTTCATTTATTCATGAATCACAGAGTCTATGTCACCTTTTTGTCATTTCCTTTTTTCTTTTTATCTCTCCACTGGGGAGGTTTGGTCTCACCAATAAAATTGTAAGTTCCTTAAAGTCAGGGCTTGATTCATTATTATTAGAATGTTATGTACAGTATTAGAATATACATTTCTTGAGGGCAAGGACTGTCTCATTTTTGTATTTATAGCACAGTACCTGACCAATAAATACCAGCAAGTGCTTAATAAATACTTTTTCATTGATTGATTCATTTATGAATCATATAGTCCATGTTTTCCTTTTTTCTTTTTACATCTCCATTGGGGAGATTTAGTCTCTCCAATTAAATTGTTAAGTTCCTTGAAGGCAGGGCTTGACTCATACTTCTTTGTATCCCCAGAGCCTGGCCAAGTATTGAACATAGTAGGTGCTCAATAAATACTTATAGTTAGTCACAGCAGAAAGGCTTAAACAAAATCATAGCATCATAGATTTAGAGGTAGAAGTGACTTACCCAAAGTCACTCAAGGAACTAGGAAGTCGCTGACAGGATTTCAGCCCAGATGCTCTAATTCTAGATTAAATACTCAGACTATCCTACAAAACCACCTCAAGGCCATAATGATATCAGATTGCTCTGGGTCCAAGTAGGAACTTCTATCAATGTCAGTAAACTTGCATATGAAATAGAAGGTTGTATCCAGGTTGTCTTAGGTGGTGAAATTTCCTGTTATCAACACCTGAAATTCCACCTTCAGGTCATCATCCTTGGGTTAGGCTTTGCTCTTGTTCCGATATAAATCCTGATCCTCAATCCCACCCAAGAGAGATCGCAGAATTTAGAGCTAGAAGGACCTTTAGAGATCAATTAATACAATCTCTCATTTTGAAGAAGAGAAACTGAGGCCCAAAAAGGAGAAATAACTTGCAGAGAATGAAATAGGTAGTAGGTAACAGAGCAGGATCAACACCAAGGTCCTCCTGATTCTGGAAGTAATACATTAATCCTTTATCAATTGCTCATATCATGCTGTATAAGATTTATACAGCATAAGCACTTTACATATATGTGCTTTACATATATTGTCTCATTTTATCTTTACAACAATTGTGGCAGATAGGTAGTATTATCACCCCTATTTTGCAGGTGAGAAAACTGAGGCAGATAGAGGTTAAGCAACTTGACAAGGATCACACAGTTATTACGGGTATGATCAAAATTTGAGCTTGTCTTCTTGACTCTAGGTCCAATGCTCTGTTTATTGTACCACCCAACTGCCTCAGATCCAGGAATAAAGTAAAAATTGGTATTTTGGGGGCAGAGATAGAAGTGCAAGGGAGAGAAGGGCCTACTAAGGAAAGATCATAAGAAAAACAAAGGCAAAGCATATTAGAGACAAAACTCACCTACTTCATAATTTTACTTGAAGTCAGCACTATATACTATCAATTGTCTGGTGAATTATGATGCCCCTGATGGGCTATGGGCCCAAAGTGAGACCTTTGTCCCAGTTTGGGCCCCATTTGTCTATGGACCCTAGAAAACCTTTGAACTGTCCTTGAATTCTCCCACTTGATCAAGGAGATCTCTGGCGTTCCCCTGTGGCCATGATTTTGTTGTTTTGCTATACCCAGACCCCAATTCTGTTATCCTTGACCTAGCCTGGCCCTCCATTGTCTTGTTTCCCTATGGCCCCAGGCCACTTTCCACCCTTGGTCCTATCTAGGCTCCATTTCCCTGGAATTCTATTACCTCATAGACTACTTGGCCACTCCTAGATTCCTCCCATACTCTTTCTGTATATAAGGTCCATCTTGTCTCCATTAAGGTGCTCAGATTTTCACAATCTAGCCAATAACCCGTAGATGCTCAGATTCCTTAAGAGTCTGGCTAATATGGTGAATCTTCAATAAACCATGTTTTTGGTTGAAAGAAGGTTTGGGTCGAATTCTTTTGTGCAGGACCCACGTGTCGTGATTTTGGGATTCCAGGATCCCTAACCTCTAGAGCTCATCACCCCCACCAACCTGAATAATTCAGATTTGTACATTTCTAAGTATTTGCTTGTTTGGGTCATACCTCATGGGCTATATGTAAAAAACACATTAAGTAAAGAGGTGAAGGACTACAGGCTCAGGCCCCTAAGAGGAACTTGATCTTGGGGAATAGTGTGTGTGTGTGTATGTGTGTGTGTGTGCACGCGCATATGTGTAAAGAGAGTTTTTCTCTCCTCTTCCCCTTTCCTGCTCCTCCTCCTCCTCCTCCTTCCCTCTCCCTTTATTTATTATGTTGCCAGAAAAAAGAGACCAAATGACAAAACATCAAGTCAAGACAAGAGAAGGGTACCAAGGACAAAGAGTCATCCAAGAAAGAAGAGGCCATACTGGAGAGAGAGAGAGAGGGAGAGAGAGAGAGAGAAAGAGGGAGTGGGGGGGGAGGGAGAGTAGACAAACACATACTAACACGGACATAGACAGAAAAAGAAAGATAGTAATTTCAAGGAGTGTGACCTCTTGTAACAGAGACAAATGATAATTATGAGTCCATAAAGTCAACAACCTAGATTCCCCAAAACAACTTTACCAAAGGCAATCATGAAGACTTTACTTGCTAGCTCCTTATGTGACTGAAGTTTGAGCCTTAGTTTCTTCATTGGCCAAATGAGGAGGTTGGTCTAGATCACCTCCAATTCATGACTCTTCCAGGACTTTGATTCTATGATCCCTTCCACCTCTAAGTCTATGATGCTATGATTTTGTTTGGGCCTTTCTGCTGTGACTAACAATAAGCATTTATTGAGTACCTACTATGTTCAATACTTGGCCAGGCTCTGGGGATACAAAGAAGTATGAGTCAAGCCCTGCTGTCTTACAATTTAATTGGAGAGATTTAGTTTCCCTAATGGAGAGGTAAAAAAACAACAAGAATGACAAAATAAAGCAACATAGAATATATATGATTCATGAATATTATTCAATCAATGAAAAATTATTTATTAAGCACTTGATGATATTTATGTGTCAGGTATTGTGCTACAAATACAAAATGAGACAGTCCTTGTCCTCAAGAAATGTACATTATAATATGGGGAAATAATACATATAGGAGAGTGGGAATGGAGCTTGAGTGTAAGGGACTATGGATGGAACCATAGGGGAGCCAATGGACATGCCTTTTCAAGAAAAAATGGTGGTTTTATTTGATCACTCATTTATTCACCAGTTAAGATGGTTCAGCTATACCAGGATAAGAGTTCCAAAGTTGGGTAAATTAATTCCCTTACAGACTAGGGTCATGGTTTCATGGAGGAAGGAAGACTTGAACTGGTTCCTGAAGGAAGAACAGGACATAAATGTAGAGAAAGAAGATATTTCAGGATGATGAAGGACATGAGAAAAGGCATAAAGGAATAGGCATATAATGGGAATGGTAGAAAGGGCACTTGCTCTGGAATCAGAAGACATGGGTTCAAATCTTGCCTCCAATGTTACCTGTGTCCCTTAATTAAATTAAACAAATCACTTAATTACCTGGGCCTCAGTCTCCTCATCTGTAAAATGAAGGGATCTGGCTAGATCCCTCTGGTGGTCGCTTTCAGCTTTAATGCTATAATCACATGACAGGTGTATTCCAGAGGCAATGAATAGCTAGATCAGGGGTGGGGATCCTGTGACCTCAATTGAGCTAGACTGTCTACACTACCCATATTCACTGGACAATTTTGTTCAACTTTCTGGTTCATTTTGACTATAGCCCTGACCCTGAAGAGCTCTTACATGGCAATCTTTTGTCTCTTGAATATTCTCAGATGCTGGACAAATAAACCTTTCTATTTTTGATCTGTAAATAGGAAACAACAGTTGTTGTTTTGGTTTTTTTTTCCCTTCTGGAATTCATTATTTTTGGAGGTCAGAGAGGCAAATGCTGTAGCTGACTGGATAAAAGAATGGGATAATGTTCTTACTAATGATAAATGAGCAGATACACATGAAGATTTGGGCAACAAAGATTACTGTTCAGAATGAAAAATCCTTGCTGCAGAGTTTGTAAAGTGGCATTGCGTTTTAGGGCCAATTACCTGGAACCTAATTACCAAGATACTTCATCTCCAGGTTGTTGCTGTTGTTGTTGTTGAATTGTTTCAGTTGTGTCTACCTCTTTGTGACCCCATTTTGGGGTTTTCTTGGCAAAGATACTGAAGTGGTTTGCTCTTTCCTTTTCCAGAATATTTTATAGATGAGGAACTGGGGCAAACAGGGTTAAGTGACTTGCCCATGGTCACACAGCTAGTAAATGTCTAAGGTCAGATTTGAACTCATTGTCGAGTTCTAGGGGTGCTAGGAACCCCAAAATTCAAGGGCAAAAGATGCAGGTCCTGCCTCGAATGAATTCAACTTAAGCCTTCTTTTAGTCAGAGACAAGTTTTATTAAAACACTGATTGAAGTGGGCAAGATTTTAAAAATCCACACTATTGACCAGATTTTAGGAATCTGAGCTTTTGTAATGAGAATACAACCAGGCCACACTCTTAAGGAATCTGAGTGATTTAATGGGGGCAAGATGGACACATATACAGTGTGACTGTGGGAAGATCTGGGAGTGATCTAGGAGTGGCCAAGGAGTCTAGGGTGACAGGGATAAGGGGTCCAGATGGATTTAAGGGTGGGATGTGGTGGGGGTAGGGGTGTGTGTGAGGAGAGAGTGGGGGCTGGAGGGGTGATCCTGAGATAACAGACAATGAAGGGCTGGGCTAGGTTAGAAGTAACTGAGAATTAAGAAAAGGGCAGTGTCAAGGCCACAATGCAAGGACAGTTGAAAGGATTGTTAACTGTGGAATGGCTGGGTGCCCCAGGAGAATGCCAGGGACCTGGGAACTGGGGACCTGGGCCACTTGGGAAAGTCCAGGGCCTTTTAAGGGTCTATCATTAGTGCCCCCTCATTATGAAGATGAGTCTTCCTGATTCCAAGCCCAGTGCTCTATCCACTATGCCACTTAGCTGCTCCAAGGGTTTTTATTTATTTATTTTAAATTTAAAGAAACATCTTTATAATGGCTCCAATTCTCCACTTTATTTTTTTTGTTTGTTTGTTTGTTTGTTTTAGGCAATTGGGGTTAAGTGACTTGCCCAGGGTCACACAACGAGTAAGTGTCAAGTGTTTGGTCTGAGGCCAGATTTGAACTCAGGTCCTCCTGACTTCAGGGCTAGCTGCCCCCTCTCCACTTTATTTTGGTGGCCTGGTTTGTGATGAGTGCATCATGTGTATAATGTGTGAGGTTTCATTCATTCCTTTAACCAATATATCAATCAGTAGATCAGAATTTTTCAAACACCTATATGTTCTAGGGCGGCTCTGTAAGACAAAATCTATACGATGTTCTCTGCCTTCAAGGAGTTTAGATTTTATTGGCAGAGGTGGGTGGGATAGGACAGGCAAGGATAAGTAAGGGGCTGGGGACACAGATAAGGAAATACAAAATATGTGTGAAGTAAATACAAAGAAATATGATGAGTGAGTGAGGAGTGGACATTTCAAGGGAAGCACCATTTATTTAATAGTCGTTATTGGAGCAGGAATCGAGGTATTGTCCCTGAGCATATGGAGATATCTTAGCAAATTTCTCGAACTTGGAGTTTCTTGAAGTAAAAAGGAGCAATCAGACATCCTGTCCCTGTAGTTTTACACTTTGTATGTCAGAACACTAGAACTAGTTGCTCACCAGTATCTATCTTTCTTTCTTTTTCTTTCCTTCCTTCCTTCCTTCTTTCCTTTCTTTCTTTTCCTTTCTTTCTTTCTTTCTTTCTTTCTTTCTTTCTTTCTTTCTTTCTTTCTTTCTTTCTTTCTTTCTTTCTTTCTTTTTCTTTCTTTCCCATTACCTTCATTTCTGAGTATCCTCTCGCCCCATAATCCTTAGCAGAAGATTAAGAAAAAGAAAAAAAAAGCAATTGAGCAAAATCAACCAACTCATAAAACATCTCCCTCATCATATATAAACAGTACATGCAATACTCCACACCAACAGTCTCCCACCTCTACCAATAAGGGAGGGAGGAACTTTTTTTCAATTCCCTGGTCCTTATAATTAAACAACATCGAGTTCAGTGGTTGTTCTTACTGTTGATGTTGTTGTAGTTGTGTATATTGTTTTCCTGGTTCTTCCTCTGCATCAGTTTATAAGTCTTCCCATGCTTCTTTTTATTCATAACATTTATCATTTCTTAATAGCACAGTAATATTCCATTACATTTTTGCACAACAGCTTCTTTAGCTATATCCCAATTGATGGGGATCTACTTTGTTACTGGTTTATTGCTACCATAAGGAGTAGTTCTAAGTAATTTCTTTAAAAAACAATTAATTTCCAAGTCCCTATTTCATTTAATCTCTTAGCATGCTGCCTGACTCAATTCTTGCTTCTCTCTGTCTTAAGTTTTTCTGAGTTGACTTAGACTTTAACCTCCTATGCCACAGCTGAGGTTAGGTTTTCCTTTTGCAGAGTGGTGGATAGGTGTCAATCCATTAGCCTTAATCAGATAGACCAAAATTGCTTTGGGTAGAATTTGCCTACTGGCCTTGTACATTGGACACCTTGCATTTGTCTTGGTCTTATGCTTTGCAAAAATACCTTTATGCCTAATTATTTATTTATTTATTTTCATTTATGCTAGATGACAAGCTCTATCCAGATAACCCCATCTCTGGTATTACTTGCTTCAAGAATCCCTGATTTACTTGGCACCAAAGCAGCAATCAGCCTTGCTAGATGAAGACAGTAGATAGACTGGACTATAAGGGTAGCCATGGTAGAAAAGACATGTTGCCCATTGGGCATTATCATTTTGACATAGGTAGATTCTAACCTTGTCAGCAGCAGCATCTTTAAATTTGAATCTGACCTTCTAAAACACATTCTTTGTTTCTAAACTACTCTAAAATTCTGATTCTGATTCTCTAAAATTCTGAGAATAGCAGCTGCCTCAGCTTGTTTAGCTAGAGGGCCAAGAATCACAAAGAACAATGAGGAAAGACATAATGAGATCTTGGAACTTTTTTTCAACTCTAGCTAGTGGCACTAGTACATCCCCTGTGGAGATTAATTTGCATCTTAACTCACCTCACCTGAGCTGTAAGAAATTACCATTTAAGACTGATGTCAACTATTGTGACTTTATTATGCCAAGACAGCACCATCTACCTCAGGATGAATAGAAGCCCTTCTTATCAATGTACATTTGAAATGGCTATTCATTCAGTTTGAGGCACCTTGTATTGATTTGTCATGGAGAAAATGGTAAAATGAGGGGTATTGGATTAGATCTGGGGATCTGTGATCTTTTTTAAAAAATATTTTGATAACTGTAACATGGTTGATTTTGGCCCTCCTCTTTCAGGGCCTGGCCTGCTTCATTGCCTCTTAGAGTTCCAGAGTGCCCAGAGGAGTTTGTATGTGTTTTTTTTCCTACCCTCAGCTCATGTCCCCTATTTTTAGAAGGCCAGCAACCAGTACCCCAGTTCCATTTCTGCCACTTAACTGATTCACTCTTACAAAGGGATAGTTACTTCACAGTTACGGTAAGAACACAAGTACAAACATTTTCCCCAATACCCAGAGGACATAATTTCCCCTGTATTGCTTCATTGGGTGTGGGATGGGGTGGGCAGGAGATATTAGGCTCACAGTTTAGCTTAGTTTCTTGGCGGGCACCAAATAGTTCCCACATAGTACGTGGTCCCACCAAGTTCATGTTCAAAGGAAGCTCAAAGGTGGTATCAATGCTGGCTTGCACTGACTTGGAGACTCAGACTCCTCAAGCATGTCAGTGCTAAACTGGCTGCAACATGCTGCTTGATTCTTGGTTTCCCAGGCCTCTGTGGCTTATGCTCCCAAACCAGATTAGAGACTCTACTTGCTGCACCTAGAATATAGAAGAATGAATGGAAAGGACAAAGACCCAAGCCCATTCCTCAGGAGTCACAAGCAATGAGGGGAGTCAGAGAGGAGGAGGAGGCCTTAAAGCCCTCCCATGTTATGTGGTCTTACCTCATCTTGAAGGAAGAAGTCACCTTACTCTACCAGACTTGAATTCTGCCAAAGACATGGTTGGCGCTCTGTCAGACTTTTTGAAGAGACCTACAGTACTGACTACACGATCATTGGAACAAAATTCTTCCCAACCACATGGTAAGCCAAGAATGTCCATTCATACTTTATCCTCATGATTCTCCTAAAGCATCTTCCTAGGGTCATCCACATGGATACCACCATCTTAGCAAACTGATGAGGTCTGCACAAGCACCAGACTCCCATTTTAATTGTATTTCAATATAATGGCTTCCTTTGTAGTCCTTTGTGCTTTATTTTGTGCATTTAAAAACATTGCATAGGCTTCACCAGACCACCAGTGGGGGTCATGACACAAAAAACCTTAGGAACCCTAGGGCTAGATAATCTAGGCTCTAATCTAGCCCAAACTTGTTGATCCTGTGAATGCTTTGATACCAGCTACAATCATAGCTATGATAGTATCTTGTTATTCCCATAAATTTTCATAGAAACATGACTTTTAAAGACAAACAAAAAAATAAGATGCCATAAGCAAACATATTCAATCCCCAGTCAGGTTGGAATATTACATTGGTTTAGCTACCTTGGTCAGTTAAACCTAGCAAACGTGGCTGGTGAGGTTTTGGTATCGGCATTTGGAAAACTCTCAGGAATATCTGGAAATGAAGGCGCTAACTTTGACATCCCACTCCTGGAATTTCCAGGCCTAGGCTGGTGGATGAAATTGGAAAGGGAAAGAAGAGGCTGCTGCCATCTTTTTTTCTTGTGGAGTTTTTATTCCTGATTTCATCCTGAACTCCTGATTCTACTAAGGAAGACTGGGCATGGTGACTATGTCATATAATGCTTGCTGAAGAAGGAAAATATTTGTCCTGTTCCTCTTGCCTCCTAGTCACTATATGCGTTCTTTTAAGGGAAACCTTCTCTTTGGAAGATTGTACCCCATAAGTCAGAAGCCCATAGGAGAAGAATGAATGAGAGAGTCCTAGACATAGCCCCTGGTCATCTGGTGAGGACAAAGTGTAACTGTCTCCTTTCTGATGGCAAGGCTCTGTACATTGGCACAAGACTCAAGGATTTTCATGGCATTTTCCCTCACAGCCAAATTTTTCAAAAAATAAAAATAAAAAATTAGCAAATCCACCCACATAGGTTTGTCTTTAGCATACAAGCATACCATTGGAACACAATTGATGATACAATAGAAAGGTTTCATTTATCTGAGTTGTGTTATAAAAATGAAATGGATTTCATCTGGTAAACTAGCAATGAGAATAGTACTTCTAGTTTATTAATCTACATTTTTTAGGGGGAGGGTGGGTGGCTGAGTTGTCATCTTTCATTTCTATTCTTCACATCACACACCCAGGCTGGTTATAATGGTACACCCTTCAGGAAGTACGAGCTAATCCCAATGTTTATATTACCCAGGTATTACTAGCCAGAGGTATGGCAGGAGAAGAACACCACTAATAACCCATTCAACTTCAGCCCACAGTGCTAATGGACTGGTGATGAATATGACCCAACTATGACAAACCTACTCTAAGAATCACATGCCTTCTATGGGACTCAGTTGCCTCATCAGCAAAATAAGGGAGCAGGAACAGTTAGTCTTTAAAGCCTTTTCTGGCTCCTAAGACCCTTCCATGACTAATCCTGCTCTGATCATTCTCTTTCTCCACATTCCCTTGCTCTTATATAACTAGTTCATATAGAATATCATATACTTGCTTATATCTGGCTTTGTAGGTATTCTCTTTGTACCTATTATACATATTTTTGGTCTCCCTAACTAGATTGTTGTAATGGGATTTGAACAGGGCATGCACAAAGTTGACCATTCTGCTCCTGGACAATCCCAGGTGCTTGACAGTATTGAGAGGGGCTTGTTCTTTTGAGATGATGAGGCAATGACTTATTGCTCCATGACTGGGGAGAGCTGATGAATCACCTTCAGTACTCTCTTTTCTTAACAGCTGCAAATTCTGAGAGTAGGATGGTTTCAAGTGGCTTTCTGTGAGGGAAAAAGAGTGCCTTGCCCTATTCCCCATTCTTATGTAGCCATAAACATATGGCATCTAATGCATATGCATTGCCCAATCAAGCTGGAGCCTGGGTTTCGAGATGCATTTTGTTTTTCTGGTCTCAGGTGAATGATTATCTATGTTGAGATGGGCATTCCAGGCTTGGAGGCAATCCAGTGAGTTTGAGAGAATCAGATGTCATGGGTCATGGGTGCTTTTGGTCTGAACTGATCAGAAGTCCAGGGAGGAGTCCCCAGAAATTGTCCTAGCACTTTTGGAGAAGACAGTCACAAATAAAGGAATGGATCCAAACCTCATCTTGGCTTGCCAGAAGACATGGATTTTGAGGAAGACAGTACAGAGCTGAGGTGAAATGTAAAATGCCTAATTAATAGTCCTGAAAACTGTTTTATGTTTTGATGAAATTTAAGCAGCAATCTCCTGGGAGAGTATAACTGTCTAAGTTAAGTTACTGAAGCCTGCTTTACTTTTTTGTCTACCTGTATTGTGGTTCTTTTATACGTAGAAAATAAATATCTGTCCCATACCTGATTCATATTTTACTTTGAGCACCTTTTTATTCCACTTTTGAGGAGGCTCTAACTATGAGCCAAAACCTAAGCTTTAAGCAATTTTACCTGAAGTGCTAGGGTGGGAGATGTAATACAGGGGTGGGGAACCTGCGGCCTCAAAGCCACATGTGGCCTTCTAGGTCCTTAAGTGAGGCCCTTTGACTGAATCCAAACTTCACAGAACAAATCACCTTAATAAAAGGATTTGCTCTATAAAACTTAGACTCAGTCAAAAGGCTGCACCCAAGGACCTAGAAGGTCACATGTGACTTCGAGGCTGCAGATTCCTCACCCCTGATAGGAGGATAAGAAAAGGGAGCTTAATCTCTCTCATTAAAGTTCAGTCTCCTTTTTGGACTGAACTCAGTCTGAACAATTGCCTGGGTCCAGAAAAGAGGGATCTCTTAGAGAGAAGGGAGTGGGTACAGTATCCAACCTGCACTGACCTCAGTAGTGGTTCTCAGTGTTAGACTGTAAACTCTTAGAACCCCCTAAATTGTTCAGTTCATTAATTCATTAATTGGTGCTTTTGCATTTGTAGCACAGTACTCTTTATTCAAATAGATCATAGGATTTAGATTTATACCTGGAAAGGAAACTTCAGTCCTGGAAAAGTGAGTTATCTGTTGAGTACAAGGGACTGTGCTATTGACATAGGACCTGACCAATAAATAAAAATGAATGAATAAATTGATATACTGTGTAATAATTCAATTATAGTTTATAATCTAACAGGGGAGGAAAGCCAAAAAAAAAAGTTTTACATAGCTTCTAATGGGCAGAGCCAGGACCCAAACTGAAGTTTTCTGACTCCAAATCCAGTATTCTATTCTGCTGGTTCAATGAATAAAGGAATGACAGTGAAGCGAGTGCAGTAGCTCATAGGACCATAGATTTATAGCTGAAAGGGATCACAGAGGCCATCTAGACAAACCCTCTCATTTAAAATATGAGAGAGCTAAGAAAGAGCGCTGAATCTGCATGGAGTCGGTGTTGTGAATCCTAGCTCTTTTTCTTACTGTCCATGTGACTTTGGGCAAAGCATTTCATATGATCCCTGAAGTACCTTCTGGCTCTAAATCTATGCTCCTCTGCTTATTTTGACAAGAGCCATCTAGAATAGAGCTACTAGGTGGAAAAAGTATCATGGACCTGTTTGCCTTACTTTTTCCACTCATCTTTTACAAAACATGCTCTTGGATATGCATCTTTGTAGGGTAGGACAGTTACACTATACATAGAATTGGGACTCTTCCTTTAAATCCTTTTCTCTCCATGCAGTCCACAGTAAGGTGGACTGTAAGATACCTTGGACATTTTTATGTGGCCAAGCAACCTCCTGTTTTTCCCCATATCCTGTGTCCTTTGCAGAAAAATGAATATATGCCCTATACCACAATAAAGTCAAATTGAATACTTAATCCCAGTATTATAGGTTGCATCATTAAAAAAATAGAAGAGAATCAGATCAGGTTTCTTTCATAGCTATGGGTAGGGGAAGAGTTCTCAAATGAGCAAGGCATAAGCAAGGCATCTTACAAAAGAGAGAATCAATAATTTCAGTCAGATGAAATTAAAAAGCTTTGACATAACAAAATCATTGCAGCTACAGTAAGAAGGGAAACTGATGATTAGAAAAAAAATCTTTACATTAAATATCTCTGACAAGGGTCTGATATCCAAGATATATGAGGAATTAAAACAAATATGTGGAAGAGCAAGAGTAATTCTTCAATAGTTAATGGTCAAAGAATATGGGAAAAAAAGCAATTCTCCAAAAAATTTGAGACAATTGATAATTATATGAAAGAAAGCTCCCAATCACTAGTAATAAGAGAAATGCAGATAAAAACAGCTCTAGCTTCTACCTCATATGCAGCATATTAGCAAAAATGTCAAAAGATGGGAGTAGCTCATGCTAGAGGCCTACAGAAAGACAGACATACTAATATAATCTTGGTGGATAAATTAGTGGGTAAATTAGTTCAGTCCTAATAAACAATTTGGAATTATGTGAAAAAAGTGACTAAGATGTCCATACTCTTTGACCCAGAAATCCCACTGCAAAGCATATTCTGCAGAAGTTCAATGATAAAAGAAAGGCCTTATATACACCAAAATATTTTCAGCAAACCGTTTTTATAGTAGCAAGAACTGACCAAAAAAAAGTAGATGCCCATCAACTCAGGAAGAATCTAAACAAATTGTGGTACATGAATGTAATGGAATATTACTGTACCATGAGAAACAATGACTATGAAGAATTCAGAGAAATATGGAAAGATATATAAACTGATGCAGAGGGAAGTGAACAAAACCAGGAAAAACATGTACAAAAATAGCTGTAGTGATAGAAATGGAATAAACCACAAAGATAAGAAAAATAAATGGACCATCATATAATTATGAAGACGAAGCTTAGTCCCAGAAAGAGATGACAAAATATACTTCTCTCTCTTATTTGTAGAGGTGGGGGACTATGAGTATAGAGCATCATACATACATATACATATACACACATACATAAATATATATAATATATGTGTGTATATACACATACATACGTACAAATGTGTATATATATATACACACACATACACACATGCATACTCAGCAGATACGTTGGTTAGTTTTGCTGAACTTTTTTCTTTCTTTTTCTTATTTGTTATAAGGGATGGCTTTCTGAGTACGGGAAGGGAGAAGAAAATAATCACAAATGGTAATGTTACAAATAAAAGATATCAATAAACATTTTTAAAAATAGAAGCACAAAACATTAATATAGGTATTCTCTTTTCCTTTTTTATGAATAAGGGAGAAGACAGCTCTAGACGGGAGGAAGATATATTTTTATTCATAAAATCATATAATTATCGAGGTCATCTAGTCCAACTGCACCCCAACTAATGAATCCTTTCTGCAACATTCCAGACCACTGACCATCCATTCTTTATTTGGAGATCTCTAGTGATGAAAAACATGTTATTTCTAGGGCAGCACTTCTGCTTTTGGACAACTCCAATTGCTGTTTAATTAAGGAAGTTTTTCTTTATATTGAGTTGAAATCTGCCTCCCTGTAACATCCACTCATTGGTCCTAGTTCTGACTACTGATGCCAAACAGAACGTCTAATTTTTAAATGTTTAAAGATCATGATCACACACACACACACACACACACACACACACACACACACACACACACACACACACACACAGCCTTCCCTACTCTCTGCTCATCCCTCCTCTTTTCTGAGCTAAACCTTTCACCTACCTTTCATTGATCCTTATGACAATGTTATCAGTCCCCCAACTATGCTGGTTTTCCCCCTCTGAACTTTGTTGATGTCCCTTCCAAAAGGTGGCACTTAGTACTAAGTGGATACAGTGGGACAATCTTCTTCCATTTGGATTTATATTAATGCAACTCAGATTTTCAGTAGCTTTTTAGGCTGTTAAAGCATACTACTGACTTATATTGAGATTGCATTTAACTAAAACCCCTAGGGATTGTTCACAGTGACTATTTTCTAGCCAGATCTCTCCTATCCTGTACTTGTGTGGTTGGTTTTTTTTTAATCCTAAATGCAGAACTTTACATTTGTGTCTATAAAATTTTGTCTCGTTAGCTTCTTCCCCACAGTTCCAGCCTGTTAAGATCTCTTTTGGATCCTAAAGCTGTTATTCAGCATGTTACTAGCTATCTCTCTGTTTCATGTCATCTACAAATCTAATAAGCATTCCATCTATGCCTTTGCCCAAGCCACTAATAAAAATGTTCAACATTTGTTGAATTCTTTTGTTCTGTACCAATTGGAAATGAAATAGCACTTTTAAGGAAAGCTTCATAGAACCCATTAGATCTAGCTTTAACTTTAAAAGTGAGATTTTTGGTCACAGAAATAGTTCTAAGCAATGCTGAGGATATTAACGATGATTAGAGGCTCAGCTCATAATTTTTAATAGCTTCTCCCACTGTTTAACTCCTCCTTAGCCAGTAAATAAGTCTATTCTTCATATCTGAAACCATAGCCCTTCATTCAGGATGTTTCTGGCAATAAAGACCCCCATCTACCTCTCCTCTTGAACCAGAATAGTCAGGGTTTCTATTCTTTCTGTGAGTTGGGCATAGACAAATGACACCAGTGATGTATACTGTACTTTACCAAGTCTGACATGTTATCTAGGAAGAGATGGTAGAGACTCAGGTGCAGGTGCTGATATGCCTACAGACCTGAACCTACGTGCCCTGTCCAACTCATTATGCTGTATAGGTCTTTGACATGCACAAGAATCTCTCCCAGTTCTCAGGTGAGGGCAAATTTCTTTTTGAAGCTTATCTCTTTACCACTAAATTTGCTTGCATATTTTTCTTGAAAGAGATTTCTTTGTGGTTTCCCCCTTTTATCCTGCCTATCCTTTTTTGCCCTGATGTGACTCCCTTTTATTTTCCTGGGTTGTTGCCTTGTGCCAGGTTCTCCTAGATCTGTAACATCAGTGGAAGGGACAGAATAAAAAATTTATGCCATTCGCATGACAAGCCTAAAAAACTAGCCTCTCATTTAAATATTGTTAAAAAAATCTGAGTTATATGCTACATAAGTGACAGGAGAATGGGGCTCTTAATCTATGTGAAAGGAAATTGGATTCAAGTTGTTTTATCTCTTGCAGATGTTCAACATTATTTTTGTCAGCTAGTCGTTAAGTTGAAGAGAGACATCTTCCTCAGAATAGAAACATGAAATAATAATGTCCTCTAGCATCATCTCATCACGTTAAGCCATGAGATGGATGATCTCTGGATAGGAAAAGATGCAAATGATACCAAGTTTTGAAATATTTGTTGGGGGTTGGATGGAGTCTGAAGTTCATTTCCATTGTGCTTCTTCTTGGGAGAAGGGAGAAAGAGTTCCATTGAGTCTTTGTGAAGTAAATAAAGGTTCAGCCCACAATTTCTTTCTTTTCTCCATTGGTCTGTCTCTCTGCCTCTGTCTGTCTCTGTGTCCCTTCCTTCTCTTCCCTTCTCTTCCCTTGCCTTCCCTTCCTTTCCCTTCTCTTTCTCTTTCCTTTTCCCTTTCCTCTCTTCTCTCCTTTTCCCGCTCTTCTTTTCCTGCTTCTCTCCTTTTCCTGCTGCTTCCTTTCCCTCTCCTCTACTTTTTTCTCCTTTCCTTCCATTATTTATGGTCTTTTTTATATATAGCACTGCCACTTCCTAATGACTTTCCCCTATCCCTCCCTAGAACCTTGTAACCAAAAAGAACAGTTAAGCAAAGCAACTCAACACATTAGCTGGCAACGTCTGACAATGTTTGCCTTGCATGGGGAGTCTCACTGCACACCTGCACACGATACACACCTATAGTCTATCACCTGTCTACTGAGAGGAAGGAAGCATGCTTTAGTCTTTTTAAATCACAACTGCATTGACCAGAGTTCTAAAGTCTTTGGATATTATTTTGTTCTGTAAATTATGCTGTGGTCCATATATAAATTCTTCTCTTGAGTTTTCTTACTTCGCTCTGTATCAATTCATACAAGTTGTCCAAAGTATCTCTGAGTTCTTCATGTTTGTTGTTGCTTATAGTACAATAATATTCCATTCCTTTCATTTGCTAGAGTTTGTTTGGACATTCCCCAGTTGATGGGTAGCCACCTTCTAATTTTTTGCTACTCAAAAAGTGCTGCTATAAATACTGTTGTGTATATGCGATCTTTCCCTATGTCTTTGATTTTCTTGAGGTGTAAGCCTAAGTGGTATCACTGAGTCCCACAATTTCTCAACAGAATTATTGTGGTCTCAAATTTACATAAAACTGAGATCAAGCAGTCTTATTGGGAAAGCCTGGGCCACAAATGAAAGAAATAACGAATGAATAAAGTGTTTATTGTATGCAAAGCACTGTGCCAAGTGATAGGGATATGAACAGAAAAATAAGACAATTCCTACTCTCAAAGAGCTTGTATTCTAATGGAGGAGGCAGCATGTACATGGCAGTTGAATGGCACAGTGAATAGAGCATTGGGCCTAGAGTCTGGAAGGCCTGAGTTAAAATCTGGCCAGGCATTTATTAACCAAATGACCCTAGACAAGTCACTTAAACTCTGACTACCTCAGTAGAAGTAAATGTAAAATGTGGACAATAATAATATCTATCTCCTAGGATTTTTTTTGTGGGAGGATAAAGTGAGATAATATTTGTAAACATCAAAGCTATAATAATAATAACAATAATAATAATATTTATTATTATGTAGACTCACCAAATGCATCTTTGAGACAGTTCCAATGGCAGATAGGTTGATGGGGGTGATATGGCCCTCATTCTGTTCTCACATGATTTTTATTTCTTCTGCTAGATCTCTATAATTTGAAAGCTTTTCAATCCAACACAGCTTGAAGATTATGAGTATTTACTGTAGTTCCATTTATGAAAAAATGTTGCTCTTTAATGTTGATGAACCAGTGTCATGTCTAGGAAATCGTGTGCAATAAATAGTTCTGTTAGAGATAATAGTCTAGTTCCAGTGTGGTTTTTTGGTTGAATTCTCAAGGGTGTTTTGCCATCTGCATTTATGGTATAGGGATTTGTGGTCTATTAACTTGGGAAAGATAGTGAGCTTCTGAAGTATATAATCCTAGTCATCTGGGCTTGTTTACCAGGTATTCAGTAAGTGCTAAATTTTTGCAGCCTTCAGTGATGTTGTATAATTTCTACCATTGCCTGTCATAATCTACATAGATCAATTGTTTTCCTTTAGTCCTGAAGGATGAAAATTTCCCTGACTGTGAGTAATCTCAGGATGGTTTGGTTTGAATGTCTTGGAGGAGCATGGCTGCTTTAGTTTTGCTTTTGGTTTGGGAAATAAGTAAGAGAGTCAGGGCAGCTTCTGCTGCCCACATGGCTGCTACCATGATCTAAAGGGTCTAAGACATGTGGATCTCACTTCTAGAGTTGAGAAGGAGAGAGGGAGGGAAGAAGGGAGAAAGAGAGAGAGACAGAGACAGAGACACAGAGAGACAGAGACAGACAGACGGACAGAGAGGAACAGAGACAGACACAAAGAGAGAGATGGAGAAAGACAGACACAGACACAGAGAGAGACAGGGGACATAGAGATACAGAGACAGGATTTTTAGAATTTTCTAAGACACACTGAATGTTGAAGCTTCCTCATCTACTCTCCCTCTCTCTCCCAGGTAATGTGAGATCCTGTTCCAAAGTTTATCTCTGTTTTTTAAAGTTACGTTTTATCTTTCTGTTGGATTAGTTTTGAATGCCAGATAAATAAAGTTTGATTGATTGTAGCTGCTTCTGACCTGTGTGCTTCATTATGTAGGGACCTGCAAAAAAGACATGGGGGCGGAGGCTAGGTAAGGTATACAGATGTAAGAGAAATGGGACAAAGAACAATGAATCTGAACTGGGGATGGTGAGAGCTCCTAACCTATATGAGAGAGAATTTTATTGATTGTAATATTTTATAAACTTCCCCAAAACAGGTGGATATATGGATCTGGTGTTTTTTTCCTTTTGGGTTAAAGTTTATGTGTGCTTAAAAAAAATTGACTGTCTGGTAGGGGTGGGATTTTGCTGTTGCTCCTGAAATTCTTCACTCTACTGTCATCCCCACATAGGCAGGGAAATCCTTCTGTGAGGGTGGAACACAAAGCAGTGAGTGACTAGAGAGGCAGTCATGCCTGATGGGAAGAAACCACATTCCAAGGGTGAGGCCAGAGAAAAGAGAGTGAGAATCCTTTTGAGCAGGTGAATTTCCCCATCTTATGCAAACGACCTTTATAGACATCTGGCTACCTATAGCATTTTAAGTTTAGTGCTACAAACTGTTAAGTACTTTGTATAAAGTATATAAACATATAATTAATTGTCCTGTATTTGGAGGAGTCACTGGTGTCATCATCCTTTGATAATAGATAAGTGATATCTTCTGCTAAGAAAGGTGGGATCAGAGGCAGTTAGGTGGTGCAGTGGATAGAGCACCGGCCCTGGATTCAGGAGGACCTGAGTTCAAATCCGGCCTCAGACACATAACACTTACTAGCTGTGTGACCCTGGGGAAGTCACTTAACCCCATTGCCTAACCCCCCCCCCCAAAAAAAGAAAGAAAGGTGGAATCAGGTTTGCTTCCAAGAGGAAACTGGCAAAGTACATTCCTAGTAATCCATGAGCAACAGTAAAGTGTTTGAACCAATAATTGTAGGTATTATTTGGTTCTGCCCCTTTCCAGTTTTGCAGAGAAGCTAGAGTTTTAGTCATTTCCTTTGATATCACTGTTCATTATATTAATAGTGTGCAAATTTTCAGTTTCATGTTTGATCCAACTTGTATTTTCATTTTGTTGGACTACTTGAGACCATATAGATGACCAGTCACTTTCCATATCCTCCTTCTTGAGAGCTTCTCTTTTTCCTTTCATTTCATTGTTTCTCAAACATTTGTAGTCAAGTTTTGGACTGATTTTGAATGATTATTTTTCGTGCTGCTTTGACTCTTTTTATTACTTCAACCTTTTAACCTTTTGTTTTCAATCATTGATTAAGGGAACCTACCACTTCTAACATCCTTCTGTTTTCCAGATTCTACATGTTTCTTTTTTATTGCCTTTAATTGGACCATATGGTATTCATGTCTCCTACTGTGTGCACCAGTGAGATATTGATATAGTCATCAGATGTCTTTCTGCAGGTTTTTAAGCAGCTTTTTCAAGTCTCCTCTTTTTTGGTGGTATTGGATGCTTATTCTTAGGGATATTTCTTGGTAGTTCCATCTTTCCTTCTATGGTTCATATTGTGGCAACAGTCACTGCATATAGTGTTGTGTGTCTATCTGGAAATGTTTCTTATCTTCTGTTAAATGTTGTGATAGATTATTTTCATTCATGATGGTTATAACAAATTCCAGCCTTAAAGAAATTTCTCTGTTTTGGTCTAATTGGCCTACCAGTTAGGCTCATGCCATTAAACTCAAATTGAAATTCCAATGTAAGTTTATCCTTCTCCTTTTTAAAATAATTTGAGGTATCAGTATTGTTTTGTGATCCATTTAATTATTTTTCATTTAAAAACAATAATAATAATGAATAATAATGATCACTTGCAACCTGCTCTTTAAACATATATGTTGTATATGACCCTGGGTTGGACTCTTGGAGAGGATATCTCTTCAGTAACTTGTGCTATCCTCTGAACTCTTGGCCCTTTTTTGGAAGGTGTAAGAGTGACAATGGTATGACTGTCTGTGACATGAATGCCTGATGGTCTTGCTGTCTCATAATTTACTTAGCCTGTTTTGTGGTAGTATTTCAAATCTGGTTAGTGTCTGCTTTTTACACAGATTTTCATGATACTTTTGACTATATCTTTGCTTTAAAAGGCCTTGGACTAGAAGTCAAGAGATCTGGGTTTGAGGGCCAGTTCTACTACTGGTTTCCTGTGTGAACTTAGGTAAATATCTTCTTTTTTCTGGGCTTTGTTTTCCTCCTCTGTAAAACAAGATAGATTAGATGAGAAGAGAGGTGTTGCATGGGATGATCACTGAGGCACCTTGTAATGCTGAGATTCTGTGATCCCTAAGGTCCTTTTCCGTTCTAATTATTGGTTGAATGACCTAGGTCCTCTCTGGGTCTTGTTTCCTTATTTTTAAAATGACGAGGTTACTTTATCTCTGAAGTTACTTTAAACTTTAACATTCTGATTGTATAACATTGCTCTTGCCTTAATAAAGTTTTGTTCACAGGATCATAGACTCTATCCTGGAGGCCACCTGTGCCAGCCCATCACATGCTATACATCTACAATTTAGCTGACAAGTAGACATATAGCCTTTGCTTGATGACATCCAGTGATGGTGAGCCCATGGCCTCCTGAGGCAGCCCATTCCTCTTCTGGATAGCTCTAGTTGTTGGGAAGGTTTTTCTTACATCAAGACCAAATATACCTCATTGTACTGCTGTTCATTGTTCCTTTGAGGCCAAAAGAACAGGCCTAATCCCTCTTCCACATGCTAGTCTTTCAACTACTTTAAGATGGTTCTCTGTTCCCCTTGAATCTCTTCTAGTTCTTTCAACTGATCCTCATATGGCAGGATCTCAAGGTCCTAACTTAGCTTCCTCTGGATACTCTCCAGCTTATCAATATCTAAAATGTGGCACCCAGACTTGACTACAATACTCCAGATGTGGTCTGACCAAGGCTACATACAGTGAGATTATTCCCTCTTTAGTCCTGGATACTATTCCCTTTAATTATAACTAAGATAGTACTAGCTTTTTTGGCTGTCATATTCCACTATTTATTCATTTTGAGGGCAGCAGGTGGCACAAGGGATAGAGCACTGGACCGGGAGTGAGGAAAACCTCAGCTCAGATTTGACCTTACTAATTGTATGACCCTAGGCAAGTCACTTAGCTGCTGTCTTCCTCAGTTTCCTCATCTGGAAAATGAGGATAATAAATAGCACCTACCTCCCCATGTGGTTGTGAGAATAAAATGAGATATTATTTATGAAGTGTTTTGCAAATCTTAAAGCACTATATAAATGCTAGCTATTATTATGTTGAGCTTATAGTCCACTAACCTCTCTCGACCAAATAATTTTGGGATGAACTGTTGTTTAGCCAAATCTCCTCCATCTTATACTTGTGAAGCTAATTTACTATTACCTCCAGAATAAAATATAAATGGCTATTGGACATTCAAAGCCCTTCTCAACTTGCTTCTTCCCTACCTTTCCAGTCTTTTTACACTTTGTTCCCCTCCACACACTCTCTGATCCAATTGCACTTTCTTGTTTGTGTTTCGCCGGACATGACATGCCATCTTTGGACTCTGTGCCTTAGACTAACCATCCCCTGTGTTTGAAATGTGGTTCATTTTCACTTCCACGTCCTACTTTCCCTGGTTTCCTTTTAGATAGCTCAAATGTCACCATCTTCAGGAGGCCTTTCTGGGTCCTCCCAGCAACCTTGGCTAACCTTCCTTCTACATTGCATATATCTTTAATGTATAGAGTTATTTATCCTCCTCTAAAATACAAACTCCTCGAAGGCAGGGATTTTGCCCTTTTTTGTATCTTCACCCTTTATCACAATGCCTGGCTCATAGTGAGAACTTAATAAAATGATTATTGACTGATTGATGATCCCAGTTAAGTTTCATCTCATATTTTAAGCCCTTAAGATAATTTTGAATTCTGAGTCTGTTATTCAGCATGTTAATTAACCCCACAACTCTCCAAATTTGTGTTATCAGTAAATTTGGTAAGTGGTGCTATCTATGCCTTTATCCTGGTCTCTGATAAAAAAATATATAAAAAAAAACACAAGGGCCAATTTTCAATCTCTGGGGCACCCCAAACAAAACAAAACAAAAAGCATAACAGCACCCTTTTCATTGTCCTTACCTTTGCATACAAGCTCCGACTCATTCTTAGTTTCAGTGCTCCTTACGCTATTTTTACAAGATCATGCTCATTAAATATGCAGATGATACAACGCAGGGGAATGTATTGTTCTACTACCAACATAAACAAAATATGACAAGGTCAGAACTACATATTTCTTTTGTGAGTTTTTCCCCATCAACATCCTATTTCCTTGACTTGATTTTGAGCTTTTGGATGGTAGAGATGATCAATCAATAAACATTTATGAAGACCCACTATGTGCATCTTCATGAGGCTAAAAGAGGAAAATGCAAAAGCTGTTTTGAAGCTTAACATTAAAAGAACTAAGGTCATGGAATCTGGCCCCATTACTTCATGACAAATAGAGGGAGAAGAAATGGAAGCAGTGTCAGATTTTATATTTTGGGGGCTCAAAGATGTAGATGGTGATGCAGCCATGAAATTTAAAAATGCTTGTTCCTTGGAAGGAAAGCTATGGCAAGTGTTGATAGCATATTAAAAAGCAAAGACATTACCTTGCCAACAAAGGTCCTTATAGTTAAAGCTATGGTTTTTCCAGTGTTGGACTATAAGGAAAGCTGGGCACCACAGAATCGCTGCTTTTGAACTGTGGTGCTAGATAAGGCTTTTGAGAGTTTCTTGGACAGCAAGAAGATCAAATCAGTTAATACTTAAAGAAATTAACTCTTACCATTCATTGGAAGGATAAATACTGAAACTGAAGCTTAAATACTTTGGCCACATAATGAGAAGACAGGACTTATTACAAAAGGCTGATGCTAGAAAAGATTAAAAGCAAAAGGAGATGGGGAAGGCAGAGGATGAGATGGATAGATAGTGTTCAGGAAACAATGAACATGAACTTGGACAGACTTCAGAGAGACACTGGAGGACAGGAGGGCCAGTGTGCTATAGTTCATGGGGTCATGTCACACATAACTGAATGACTGAACAACTGTGTGCCAGGCACTGTGCTAAGCACAGAGGATACAAAAGGAGATAAAAGACAGTTCCTGTCCTCCAGGAGCTAACAATCTTACAAGGAGATAGCATGCAAACAAATGTACACAAAGCAAGTTATGTAGGAGCAAGGGTAAAAAATGAATAATGAACAGAGGGAAGAGACTAGAATTAAAAGGGGTAAGACCTTGTCTCATCCATACTTTTGTCATCATCACCTAGTAAATAGCAGTCAGTCAAAGAATGTATGGAATTGAATTAAAATTATTATAGGAAAGTGGGGCAAGGTCCAGACTGAAGCAGGGAAGGAAACAGACAGAGCCATTGACCACATCCATATGTCATGATGTTCTGTGCATGGAGTTCTGGTCCTCTCAGAATTAACCTGTGCATAGAAAAACTGTAAAAAGCAGACCTTCTTTCTTGAATCTCAGCAGTAGCTTCTTCAGCTGATTCCATTCCTTCACATTTAACAAGGACAATTTGGTAAAGGCCCAGAAACAGTGTTGCTGTAGTAGAAGTTGATTGAATTTGAATTTATTACTTTAGGCAACTAGGCCCCACTAGAACTCTTGATCTTAAGTACATCATCATTGAGTACAGTAACTTTCTCAGCCTGGTCCAAACTTAGCAGTATGAAGACTACTCTTCTATTCAATCACAGAAATGCTCTAAGGGCAGAAGAAGAGGGAAACATTTGAAAACTCTTCTAACATCTTAACATATGTTTATAGTTCCTATTCATCTTGTATACCTGGTCTTTTTTTTTTTCTAAGGGGGAGGAAAATATGGTGCCAGAATTCTATATGGAGAAGGAACTCTATTTCGTCTAAAATAGTCTTGGTAGACAAGGAGACCTAGATCTTAAAGTCCTTATAAATGACTATCTTCTGTTTTTTTCACTGCATTTATTCTGCATATTGCATGTATACACACACATACATATATGCATGTGAGTATATATGTAAATATATATGATATATGTGTGTATGTATATCAACACCAAATCTAAAAGATAGATTTCTTCTCATTCAGAAATATTTGGTACCCCCAAGTGTCCTCAGAATAAAAGCTGAAGTCCTCTTATTAGCTTTCAAGGCCCTGTATGTATATATAACACACTCATTGTGCCTATTCAGTTTTCTCTCCTACTACACTGCAAACAGGAATTCTGCTCCAGTCAGGTTAGTTTCTTATTGGTACCATACTCATTCCTGCTTCTGGTGATTTTCTAACTGCTAGTCTCCTTATCTATCTATCTATCTGGATAAACCAGACTGCGTATGTCAAATGGAGGCTTACAGCCTCTGATATATAACACACAGAGGGATACAGTTTTCAAAGAGTCACTTCTATGTTTGTCCCTTATATTCTGATTCACCACTAATTTGGGGTGAGAGGATAATTTTAAAAAATGATGCTTTGGAATATGCTTGAATAAAGCTTCTTTCTCCCTGGTTAACTTGTAATTCTGGTAAAGGTCAGTTTTTATCTAGGGAATTGTCTAATTTTCCGCTTCATTTTTCTCACCCTGGTCTGGCTTCTGCACACGCGATTGTGGTAGATTTAGTGGCCTGGAAGAGGAGAGCATTCCCTCCTGGAGAAGCTGCTGGCCCTTTCCTGCTTTAGGGAGGAACAAAGACCTTCCTCTCAGCACCTTCACTTTGCCCCAGAATCAGAGCTTTCCTCCCCCTGCCTCCAGGATATTTTGCTGATAAGAACTCCTAGAGGAAGCTCCCTTGTTGCATGTAAAACGCTAGTGCCGTTGAACTTTTTAAGGAGTTAAAAAAATCAGAGTGCTTTCTTCCTAGCACCGCAGCCAAGCCGAGGGGGAGAGAAGCGTGTGCCCCAGCCTCAGAGAATGCCATTCCTCCAGCGGCAGCATTTCTTTCACCAGCTCCCAGCAAGTGGCCATTTAATCTTAATTGCTCCTCACAGCATAGTCCAATTAAGAACGGGCATCAGCAGGGCAAGGACTATTTGTTAATCCATAAAAGGTAGGAGAGACAGGGCTTGTTTTGCCTGTGCTTTCTATTCCCATGTTTGGGTAAAAGTCTAAACAGCTGGAACCCTCTACAAGTAATATGTATGTGTATGGATGTGGGCTTTAGCTCTCAGATATGGGGGAGATAAATATATAACTGGGTCTTATAGAAAAACAAAACAATCTAGTACAAAGGAAGACTGAAACAAGGTGAGGTAGACATTTCAGGGCCAACCAGCGACTTTCCTGACAAGCTAATTGGAATGTTTGAAAATCTTCCTGGGGGTGGAACTAATGAGAGGAAAGAGCTCCCTAACCACCGCCCCCCCAAAAAAAGAAAAGGTGGGGGGAGGGGAAGCAGCTCTGCTCTCTGCAAAGAGCTTAAAGTCCCCGGGGACATTTCCCCCATTAAGGGATAAGAATCTATCAGAACAGATAGACTGTGATTTTGTAAAATGGTCCTCTTTAAATAGGGATTAATTTTTTTTAAGAAGAATTTTCTTTCTGAATAGCATTTTGATATTTAATAGGGAAAACCAGTTCTGTTAGTGGCCATCGTTTAGTTCTTTCTAAGCAAGGGGTTAACTGAGTTCATTTGGGTGGACACATGATATAGAAAATGAATAGAATACTGGACTTGAAGTTAGGGAGACCTGAGTTCAAATCCTGCTTCTGGTATTTCCAAAGGTAATGGGGCCTTGGCTGATGCAACCCCATCCTCAGAGCATGAGCAGCATACTCTGCACACTGCTGGCCCACATGAAACGTGCTTCCGAAAAGATGTGATGATATATCATGGAAGGACCTTGGTCCCTAGCTATGAATCCTGTGTTGTGATCCCTATGTGTGGAAGAGGAGTCTTTCGATTAGCTGCAGATCTGGAACTGAGAATTCATTCAGAGGGCACCAACCAGTCAAAGTATTTCCTTTTTATTTATCTATGTTCTGGTGAGGAGGCAAGGACTCAGTAGGGAGAGAGGCCTCTCTCTCAGCAGTTTGAGGGTCCATCGGCCAGGCCCCTACTACTCTACCAAAGGAAACCTCAGTTCAGAGGTTCAGACAAAAACCAAAAAGGTTGACATGGGCAAGGTCATTGAAAGTCTGTATGTTTTTCTTTTGTGAGGTAGGTTGGGAGACATTAGCTTGCCTAGGGAGCCATTCCCTGTGTGAAAATATGAGCGAAGAACCTCATACTCTTTTCATGAGATCATAGCATTTGCAACTGGAAGGCATCTTAGAGATCATCTAATTCAATCCCCTCATTTTACAGCCAAGGAAACTGATCCTCAGAGAGATGAAATAAGTTTTCCAAGGTCACAAAGCCAAAAGGTTGCCAAGCTGGGATTCAAGCCCAGGTCTTTTGGCTTTAAACTTCTCCTCCTTCTACCGTATTACGCTGAATCTGTTGTGCTGTTATGAAGTTCTTGGGGTTAGCCAAAGGCTGTGTAAGGAAAGTGGAAAAGCCGGTGTTTAACCACTCATTTGGGCTTCCACTGTTACAAATGACTGACCAGAAAATCACCCAAGGAGTCACAGATTGTTAAAGCTGGATAGGATCTGAGAGTTCACCTCGTAGTTCAATGTCTTCATTTTTCAGATGAAGAAACTAAGGGCCAGGGAAAACAAGCTGACCACACAGGATCACACAGCTTGTCAATGGCAGAGCCAGTGCTCACACATGGTCTCCTGAAGCCAAGTCCAGTGCTTGCACCATGCCAGTGGGTTAGGGACAACATGGGCAAAAGGCTGGGTTTAGCTTTGTGCTGTTCAGTGGAAGTCCTGCCAGATTTTAACCTATTCTTTGCCGTCAGATTGTCACCATGGTGGCTAGGTGGCTGGGCGGTGTGGTAGCACTGGGCCTGGAGTTAGGAAGACCTGAGTTCACATTAAATAGATAGGTGGCGCCATAGTGCACAGAGTGTGGGATCTGGAGTCAGGAAGACTCATCTTCCTCAGTGCAAATCTGGCCTCAGGCACTTACTAGCTGTATAACCCTGGACAAGTCACTTAACCCTTTTGCCCCAGTTTCCTCATCTGTAAAATGAGCTGGAGAAGGAAATGGCAAATCGCTCGAATATCTTTGCCAAGAAAACCCCAAGTTAGGTCACAAAGAGTCAGACACTACTGAAATGACTGAGCAACAACACAACAAACCAGTTCAAATCCAGCCTCAAACACTTACTAGCTATGCGGACTTGGCCAAATCACTTAACCACTGTCTGCCTCAGTTTCCTAAACTGTAAAGTGGGGTTAATAATAGCACCTAACTCCCAGGTTTGCTGTGAGGATAAAATAAGATATGTGTGAAGTGCTTAGCACAGTGCCTGGCACATAGTAGGAGCTTAACAAATATTTGTTTCCAGGGCAGGTAGGTGGCACAGTGGATAGAGCACCAGCCCTGAAATCAGGAGGACCTGAGTTCAGATCCAGCCTCAGATCAAACACTTGAGACGTACTAGCTGTGTGACCTTGGGCAAGTCACTTAACCCCGATTGCCTCACTAAAAAAATTAAAAAACAAAACAAAACAAAATGCTTGTTTCCTTTCTTTCTTCCTCCCCTTCTCTGTCCTTTCTAACTTCCTTCATGATTGGCCAATCAATTATCCCAAGAACTTGAAAGATTCTTAAACTTCATATCTTGACAAATGAAAGTAGCAGCAGAACTTGACGTATGAAGAAAATAGGAGGAAGAAAAGTAGAATTTCACATGCATTATATAGATCTAAATGCTAACTCGACTGCACGATTGACAATTATTTTGTTATCTCTACCTCTCATCTCTAAATATGCCATAGTCAAACTTCAACAGAAAATGGTTACTGCTGCATTTCAAAAATCCTCCTAGTTAAGAACTGCTTCTCTCCCTCTCCCTCCCTTTTTCCTTCTTGCCTCTTTCTCAGTCCTTGTTTGTTTTTGTCTCTATTTCCCTCTCCCTCCTTCACCTTGTCTCCCTCCTCCTTTACTTCCTCCCCATCTCCTTTTCTCTTCCTCTCTCTGCTTCCCTCCCCTTTTTCTTTCTGTTTCTTTCTGCCTCTGTCTGGGGCCCTCCTCCTTCCCTCCTTCCTTCTGCCACTCTCTCCCCTCCTCCATCCTTTCTCACTTCAAAAGTGTAAAATATGTCTTTGGCCTAAGTCATTCTCCTTTTATTCTAGGGCAGGGTCAGACCAACATAAAAATTAATGTCCAATCAAATCAAAGGAATAAATCACCCATGGACAATGCCATCTGAATAAGTAAAGCTGACATTGAGATTTCCAAGTAACCCATGATTACTAGACTATCTACTGGAAATACATCTAAAATCTCATAAATAGGAAGCTAGTGGTATTATTTTGTATGAAGAATAGCATGGTACAGAATCATAGACTCTTAAAGATAGAAGGGTACCTCAGAGCCCATGTAGTCCAACCTATTCCCTAAGAAGAATCCCCTTATGTTATTGCTGACCATAATAATGTAAATTATCACTATCATTTATACATAATGCTTTAAAGTTTACAAAGCACTTTAAAGATATTATCTCATTCAGTCCTCATAACAACCCTGGGAGTAGGTGCTATTATTATTCCCACTTTACAGATGAGAAACTGAGGCAGACTGAGGTTAAGTGACTTGCCCAGGGTCATGCAACTAGTAAATGTCTGAGGCTGGGTTTGAACTCAGGTCTTCTGACTCCAGACCTAGCACTCTATCCACTGTATCACCTATGCCTTTTACACCTAAATGTTCTTTTTTTATTTCTAATTTTTTTTTAGGCAAGTGGGGTTAAATGACTTGCCCAGGGTCACACAGCTAGTAAATGTCAAGTGCTTGGTCTGAGGCCGGATTTGAACTCAGGTCCTCCTGACTTCAGGGCCGGTGCTCTATCCACTGTGCCACCTAGCTGCCCTAAACTAGGATTTTTTTTTTTTGGTGAGGCAATTGGGGTTAAGTGACTTGCTAAATGTTCTTTTTGGCAATCTCTACCCATCGCTCCAGGTTCTGCCCCATGGGACCAAGCGGAACACATCTACTCGTTCTTCAACATCCGTGAGGGACATATATTGACTTAGTTTTAAAGTGTAATATTATCTATGTTTTATTGTATTTTCTTTTATTTTGTTAATTTTTTTCCATTTTATCTGGTTTTTATCTGGTTCTTGCTATACTCTGGAGTGTTGTAGGCTGTATATGGACATACCTCAGCTCTACATAATCACGCCCTCCAATCCTGCAGAGATTTGTAATCTCAGATCTGTGATTGAGAGATTCCCTCCTGGTAATCAATAAGCACTTATTAAGCACCTGCTATGCACTGGAATAAGTGCTGCATGTGCAGAGAAAGGCAAACATATAGTGGGTCTGCCCTCAAGGAGCTTGTAGTCTAATGCAGGAGACAATATGGGAACAACTACGTACAGAGGAGATGTAGATAGGGTACATTAGAGATAATAAGCAGAGGGAAGGCAGTAGTATTAAGGGTAAAGGTATGCTGGAAGCAGCTTCAAACTACTGCTGGTACTGTTAAATTTCCAATGTTAGCATTTACACATCAGAAATCTGCAAATGCTACAAATCGGGGGCTTGACTTATTGTTTTGTTGATTGTCTAGATTTAAGAAAGTGATGGAGAAAATATCAATAATGCAGTTGGAAGTTAAAATTGTTTCCTGCATACATTTTTTTTTCTGTAGAGTCTGTTGTTAAAAACCATTCACCAGCATACCCCTGGAATAAGATGTAAAAGGAATGGGAAGGTAAGAAAGGGCCAAGTTATGAAGGGCTTTAAAAGTCAGAAAGAGGATTTTATTATTGAACCTGGAGGTGATAAGAAGCCACTGGAGTTTATTGAATAGGTGAGGTGACATGGTCATATATGGGCTTTAGGAAGATCAATTTGAAAACTGAGTGAAGGATGAACTAAAGTGGGGAGAAACCTGAGGCAAGGGAACTGGCCAGCAGACTATTGCAATAGTCTAGGCATGAGGTGATGAGGATCTGCATAAGAGTGGCATCAGGCTCAGAGGAGCGAAGGAGGCTTATACTGGAGATGTTACAAAGGGTATAATGAACAGAACTTGGCAACAGATTGGATGTTGAGGATGACATTTAGGTTGCAAGCCTGAGTGAATGGAAGGATGGTGGTACCCTCAAAAGTAATAGGGAAGTTGAGAAGAAGCAAGGATTGGGGCAGAAGACTATCAGTTCCATTTTCAACATGTTGAGTTTAAGATATCCCTAGTTCGAAATGTCCAATAGGCAGTTGAAGATTAAACATTGGAGGTTGGAAGAAAGGTTAGGCTGGATAAGTGGATCTTAGAAGCAGCAGCATAGAGATAACAACTGAATCCAAGGGAGCTGATGAGACCACAAAGAAACAGAACCAATGAAAGAGACTGAGAAGTGGTCAGACAAGTAGGAGGAGAACCAGGAGGGAGCAGTGGCACAAAAACTAGAGAGAAGAGAATATCGAGGAGAAGAAGATGATCAACTGTGTCAAAGGCTGCAGAGAGGTCAAGAAGAATGAGGATTAAAAAAAAACCATTAGATTTGGTGATTCAAAGATGATGAGTGACTTGGGAGAGAGCAGTTCTACTTGAATGCTGAGGTCAGAGGCCGAGCTTCGGAGAGTCAGAATGAAAGTGAGAGGAAAGGAAGTGAAGGCATCAATTGTAGGCAGTTTTCTCTGGGAGTCTAGCTGCAAAAGGGAGGAGAGAAATAGAATGATAGCCAGGAAGGACTGATGGATCAAATGCAGATCATTTGAAGATGTGGATCACAACCTATCTGTGCCTGCCCATCCTGTAAACCTCATCCACGTGTTCCTTTAAGTTTCTCACAGAGAGTTTATGCAATATGCTGGAGTCTTCCTTGCTTTCTCTTCATGTAGCAAGGATACCAGTGAAGCACATAGACTGTCCATTGATTATCCTTCACTCTCACTTGGTTGTGACTTGGTTGTTTGCTTTTCTTGAGCTTACATTTTTTTCACGACAGCCTTTCCTCTGGGACTCAGGGATGGGGAACCTGAAGCCTTGAGGCCACATGTGGCCCTCTGGGTCCTCAAGTGAGGTCCGTTGATGGAATACAAACTTATTGAATTGAAATTGAATTGAAAGTTTGAATTCCATCACAGGGCTGTACTTGATGACCTACAGTGACACATGTCCCCTCAAGACCTCAGGTTCCCCACCCCTGTTTGGGTCTTTGTGGTTCCTGATTTGTAATAAATCACACAAGTCCACCATGTACCTCACCATTGCCCTCTGAATGATAATCATGTTAAATTCTTCAGAGACTTCAGTGTTCCATGACTCACAGCTATACGCCAACACTAGTAGAATATAAAGAAGATGGTCCTTTGTTCCAGGGAGAAATCTGAGGTCATTAAATGAACTTTGCTATTTCTTTAAGGTAATACTGCCAACTTTACTCCCATTTATGTTTGGGCCCAATGTCAATTTGCAGTTTATGTTCATTCATTCTATTCATTCTCATGGATTAATTCTATAGGTTGTCCATTTAACTATATGTCAAAGTCTGGGCAATAGGAATACATCATTACTTTAGTTTTTGCTATGTGGACTGTTAGGCCAAACATTTCCAAGTGGCTATGGATCATATATTGGCGGATCTTCAATATTCAGGGCTTGATGCAACCAGCACAAGGTCATTTAAAAACAGGAACACATGGAGCACTCACAATCTATATAGAATATCTTTACAACTTGATCTCTGTGGTGAATCTTCCTTAGGACAGTGAAGAACCCTTTTGGCAAACATTGGTCTTCTTGTTTTATGAATTATCTGATATTAATTATTAGTGTCATTGAATGTAGTTATTTCTAATTGTTATATTTTTCAAGGAGTCTTTCACAATTTTAACATATCTATGAGACTTTGCTGGAGAAGAGACCTAAGGCTGTGTTTTGTAAATTCCTTGAAGGCAGGGACTATCTCATTTTTGTATTTGTATCATCAACACCTAGCACAGTGACCAGCACAAAATAAGCACTCCCTTCTTTATTACTGAATTATATTCAACAAGAAATAAGCATAGTGGTATCTTATATTTTATATCTTTCAGTCATTTATGATGGTAGAAATATAGTCCGTGTAATATCACAGGTGAAAAGCTACCTTTTATGCACTAATGCCCTTTTTAAAGATTCCATTGATGTGTATCTATATCATTCTCATAAAAATTACACAGACATATATATATATATATATATATATACATATATAAGGTGAAGTGGAGATATTAGGTAGGAAGATGTAGATATTCTTTTCATTTCCTTTTGTTGTTATTATTGTCTGAGATTTTTCCATGTCTTTTGTATCTTTCCTCTCCTTCACATATCATATGAATAGATCCCTCAATGTCCTCATAATTGTAATGCTACAGGCATGGGTCCTTTCTATGTTCTTGTGGTCTAATTTATTTGCTTTATCCGTGTTTGGTCTTTTTAGTGCCAGTTCTGTGTCCTCTGTAAGTGAATCCAGGACTGTTACAAAGTGTCGTGGTTTCACTCTCCTTGATAGTGAAAACAATGTTATAAAATTTTTTGCAGATTTTTTCCATCTTTCATTTGCTTGATGTTCTTCTGCTTTTATCCTTTGGGATTAATTTGGCTAGTTGAGTTTGTTAACAAGCTTTCTTTAACTGGTCTTACCTCCCCCTGCTTTTCTGTTTTATAGGATAATACTGCTCAAAATCTTCCACCATTCTCTATTTTCTATGTGTCAGTCCTTCAAATACTTGAAGAACTATCAAGGGGTCCCACTCCCAACCCAAGGCTCTTTTCTTAAAAAACAAACAAACATGTTCAGTTCCTTCAACCTATTTTCATGTGAAATAGCTTTTAGCTTTCTCATCATCATAATTTTCGTCCTCTTTTGGAGAAGTTTTAATTTGTCTATGACTTTCCTAAAATGTGGAACCCAGACTTGAACACAGTATTATAGGCTTAGGTTGATAAAGGCAAAGAATAGCAGAATTATTACCTTTCATATTTTGAATACTTTGCCTCTCAATTCAGCTTAAGGTTTCAATAGCTGTTTTTGACCTAATGTACAAACTTTAAAGAATTACACAAATATCAGCTGTTATCATCATCATCATCATCATCATCATCATCATCATCATCATCACCAACAAACTTGTTGTCCACTAAATTCCCCAGATTTTCATCATAGGAATTTTTGTCTAGCCATATCTCTCCCATTTTTATTTGTGAAAATGACTTTTTGAACCTAAGGGTGTCTTTGCATTTATCTTTATAATTAAACTGTATCTTATTTATATTGACTGAAAATTTGAAAAGCATGCCTTCTATAAGTTCATCCAAATTGCTGATAACATTTTTGGAAAATGTTAGGTGATATGTTTTTGATAGCACAAAGTAGGCTGTCATGAAATACTTTTAGTTTTGATTTACTTTGGTTCATAAGCTGGAAAAGAATTTAGAACAGATACAAGATAAGAAGCAGGAATGCAGCTAATTACAACAGACTAGTTTTAAATTATCATGGCAGATGAGAAGACATGATATTTCTTTCCAAATATCTGTGATGATGCAGTGACTGGTTGGACACCATTCAGAAGAGGTGATGGAGAGCTTCAGTTGGCATCCTGTGTGTCTAGGTCTATGATACCCCTAGGAACATTAGTTATCTCTGAGTTCCTTGTCTTTTCCACTCTTTGTCCCTTAAACCTTTCATGACTTGTTATGCTCTCCTTATTACTCCCATAAGTCATGCCCTCTACTATTGTGTGAAAACAGGAATAAGTCAGCGTCTCACATTTGTTACATTTGTGCCTTGGTTTTTTAGAGTGTGGTCTTGGCATTGTGGTTTAAAGCCCCATCTAGGCCAACTAGTTTTGTGTCATTGCATGGGTCGTACTAATTCTAGACTAGTGTTTTAGTGAGTATATGCTGTTGATTACTAAGTAGATGTGGACTAGAAAATGTGGATAAGGTTGAGAGACTTGGTGGTGTAGCAGAAAAACATTGGTCAAGAGCCTGAAGACCTAGGTTAGTGTTCTGACTTGGCCCCTTACTAGACATGTGACTTTAAGTCACTTTACTTCTCTGTCATGGAGTTGTTGTGGGGAAAGTACTTTGAAAACTTCAAAGTCCTCAATACATGTGAGTTGTGGCTATTCTTACTTCAAATTCTTTGCCTCAACCTAAGGGTATTTGATGGTACTTTAGGAGTGTTTTCTCTGAAAGATGGCACATTAGGTTAATAATTTTCTTGTAGAAAGCTCACAGTAGTTCCTCAGTAAATATTGGCTGATTTGATTTGAGTCAGCATAAAGATTGATAGGAATTTTAGAAAATATGCAAGACTAAGAAAACAGAAATAATAATAATAATAATAGCTAGCATTTACATAGCACTTTAAAGGTCACAAAGCACTTTACAAATATTATCTTGTTTTATCCTCACAGGATATCCTGGGAGGTAGGTACCATTACTATTTCAATTTTACAGATGAGGAAACTGAGGCAGAAAAAGATTAAATGACTTGTCCAGGGACACATAGCTACTAATCCTCTGAAGCTGAATTTGAGCTCAGGTCTTTTCATTGCACCACCTAGGTACCTCAAGAAGATGAGAGAGAAATGTGTTTCTATTAAATATTTTCAGATAGTCCAGGCTCCCAAATTTCTTTTCACCTGAAAAGGAATCAATGTGGGCACTGCATTGAAATATTGCCTAACAGTCATTCATGACAGTTTTGTGGGGCTTTTGTGGGGCTTTTGCTCTTCAGAGAAGTGGAAAGTAAAATAGGACATTCACATGTCATCCTCCTTGGAAGGGACATAGTGTAGTGTAGTATAAATAGCCCTGAACCAGGAGGTAGGAGATGTGAGCAAACACTGATTAGTTTTGTGTGACTCTGAGCAAATCACTTGACCTCCCTGGTCCTCAGTTTCCTCATATGTAAAATTGGGGGTTAAAATAAATTATCTTGAAGGTCCTTTCCATGTGTTGCATTCTCTGGTTCCAGGGAGGCACTGGACAGCTAAGGAAGCACAGTCAGCAGCTTCTTCAAGCACAGATACTTGTGATTACAGAAAGATCATAACCAGATAAAGCTGGAGGAAAAGAAAGCATCCCTGAATGGAAAACAGAAAAAAATTTGACACAACTGAAAACAAAATAGAATTCCTTTAATGGCAAAGGTCAAGATGTCTGAAAGAATAGGAAGCTCTTCCTTTCTGATAGCAATGACAGATAGATGACTGATTGAGGCCATTTGATGTGAACTTTTTCTTCTCTCTTTTTCTTTATCGAAAAACTTCTTGACATCATTGTCTACTATTTTCTCCTTTTCCCTAGGCTCTGACAATGAGGTGGCCCCTCTTGTGAAAGCCAGCTCTTCTATGGATATCCTTGCTCCCATCACCTCCTGTGACATCTCTTATATACTTCCCCTTCTCTCCTCTGATGCTGCCACCACCCTGGTACAGGTCTTCATCACCTCATACCTGAACTACTGCAATGTTTGCTGGTTGGTCTCTCTGCCTCAAGTCTCTCTCCACTCTAGAACATTCTCCACTAAGTTCTCAAATTAATCTTCCTAAAGCTCATGTTTGATCATGTCACACACTGTACCACTCCTCCGATTCAATAAACTCCAGTGGCTCTCTATCACTTCCAGGATCAAATAAAGCATCCTCTGACACTCAATGTTCTTCATAACCTGTCCCCTCCTACCTCCCCAGTCTTCTTACACCTTCCTTCTTCCCCCTAAATATTCTGCTATCCAGTGACCCTGGCTCCTCACTGTTTCTCTGATAAGACCCTCCATCTTTCTATTCTGGAGATTTTCACTGTCTTCTCCACCTGTCACCTTCTCATCTCTACCTCTTGGCTTCCTTGGCTTCTGTCAAGTCCCAGTGAAAATTTCATCTTCTACAATATTTCCTGATCTCCCTTACTTTTAACTATCTCCAGTTTATCTTGTATATATTTTGTTTGTCAATAGTGGTTTTTTTATGTTGTTACCTCATTAGACTATGAGGTCCTTGAGAGCAAGGACTTTCTTTTTTCTTTTCTTTGTATCTTCAGTGCTTAGCACAATGCCTAATATATAGTAGGTGCTTAATAAATGTTTATTGACTGATAGACTTCTTTGGAATGTTGCATCTTAATCATCTCTTTCTCAAATTTTCAACTTCTCCCTATCAAGTGGTTTCTTCAAACATACCTGTCTCCCTCATCTTTAAAAACTCTTCAAAGATCCAACCATCCCCTCAAGCTATTGATCTATATCTCTCCTCCCTTTTCAGTCAAAGTTCTTGTAAAGTCACTCCACTTGATGCCTCTCCTTCCTCTTTCCTCACTCACTCCTCAACCCATTGATATCTGGCTTTCAACGTCATCAGACCTGAAAGTGCTCTCTCCAAAGTTACCAGTGATTTCTTAATTGCAGAATCTGGAGGTTCTGTTTTCAATTCTAATTCTTTTCAACCTATCTATTACATTTGGCACTGCTGAACATCCTGTTATCCTCTGTACCCTATCTTCTCTGGGTTTTCATGACACTATTCTGTCCTGGTTGGTCTTTTACCTGTGTACTCCTTGATTGACTCATCATCCATATTACACACTCTAACTGTATATGAGTGCACCCCAAGATTCTATCCTGGACTCTCCCTCTAAACTCCCTCTATGCCTCTCTCTTGGTAATCTCATCAGCTCCCATGTATTTATCTATAGGATAAATGCCCATGTAGATGATTTTCAGATCTATATATCTAGCTGCTGTTTCTTTTCTGAGTTGCAGTCCGGGATCACCAGTTGCCTGTTAGACACTTCAAACTGGATGCCCTATGTTTAAAACAATTCATTCTTTCCCCCCTTAAGCCATCCACTATTGCAAACTTTCCTATTTCTGATGCAATCTACCACCCTTAAAATCAGAGGTTCCCAGGATGATTCCTGGATCAACAGCATGATCCAGTTCACCTCACTCCAATCAGTTGTCAACTCCTGCCATCTCATCATTTGATCCCTTTTCTCCACTTCTCTTCAGCCACCATCTTAGTTTAGAATCTTTCACTCTGAAACCAATTGGAACAGCCTCCTAATTGGTCTCCCTGTCTTAAGTATCTTACCACTCCAGTCCATCCTACATGCTGCTGCTAAAGTAATTTTCTTAAACACAGCTCTGACTATGTGACTCTCCTACTCAGTCAATTCCAGTGGCTTCCTATTGTTTCTAGGATAAAATGCAAACATCTCTGTTGAGCTCTGAAAGTCTTATACAACCTTTTCTCAACCTATGTTTCCAATCTCATTGGACATTACCCACACTCCTATATCCTGGGCTTCTATGAAATTGACTTTCTCTCTGTTTCTCACATGTAAGAATTCATCTCCCATCTTCATGCCTTTTCACTGGTTTTCTCCCATGCTTAGAATGTATTCCCTCCTTATTACTGCCTCATACAGTCCCTCTCTTCCTTTAAGAAGCAGATCAATCACTACTTTCTGCATAAAGCCTTTCCTGATCCCTCTAATTATCTAGTTTTGTTTTTGTTGTTTTTTGTTTTTTGTTTTTTGGTTTTTTTTCTGAGCAAAATGATATCTTTTTTCTTTTTCTTTCTTTCTTTCTTTCTTTCTTTCTTTCTTTCTTTCTTTCTTTCTTTCTTTCTTTCTTTCTTTCTTTCTTTTTTTTTTTTTGGCCTGTTTGTCAGACACTAACCAGTACTATTGAACTGAGTTGAAGCCTTCCGCATCTCCATTGCTGAGCAGACAGATTAATGATCCTCTTCAGGAAATTGCAGGCAACAACCTGCCTTCTGGTCTGCATAACAGGCCACTGAGGCTGAAACCAGGTAATGATATTTACCCAGTTCATTGAAATGTCGTACTTAGGATCGTGCCCTATCAATTATTATTGTGCTCATGTTACATTGAGAAAATAAAGGTCAGATGAGAGCTCAGATAAATCCAATCATATGATGTTTCTGAGAGTTAGGGAAAAAGCCCATAAGAGGGCTTCCGCTTAAAAGTGAGCATAAGGGAATACAGACTTTTCTTTTGCAATAAAGAGTGAGAAATAACTGCAGAGACAATGAATGGTACTCAGGTAGGTAAGTATCAGATGGCCAGAAATGGGGCAAATGGAAGCAAGGCACCGTCAGACTTGTCTAAGGACTATATAAAAATACATATAATATAGATATATACATATAAAGATAATATATTGTATATATACATGTATTTTATATTGTATATATGCATATTATATATACATATATAGTTATATGTAGTATATGTATATATGTATGTGTGTATATATATAATGTATAATACACACATATACACACACATATATATCCTCTAATTTTTTCTTCTTATTTTAAATTATTTTTATTGTGAACTTAATCATCAACTAACAGAATTATTTCAAGATGCAAAGAACAGGATAGAACATTGCAAAAGAAACAATTTCTATTTTGTAAAATTTAAAAATATATACACTGTTTATTATTTAGTTTAATTTAATTTTTTATTTTTATTTTCTGTACCTTTTCTGATAATCTTTTTTCCCCTTTCAAATAGTTGAAGGAAATTAAAAGTTTGAGGATAAATAAATTCAGGAGTGAGAGAACTGAGAACTGATTCTCTCCTCATCAAAGAGTCCCCTTTTTCCCTGCAGCTGAGGATTCTCAGTTGAAGGTTGCTTTGTGACTTGGGTAGAAAGGGAGCCAGCTACCTGAGCTGGGCCCCCACTATCCAGGTGGTCACATTGAAGCTTGTGACCTCTTAAATACAAGTCTTATCACAAATCCAGACACTGACTCAACCCCAGACCCTAGATCCCTTTTCTCCTTTCTGGCTTTGCCTAGCCCAAGGATGCAGCCCAGTGAATAATGAATGATAAATGATGATAATAACCCCTAGAGGTAGTGTGCTAGTGTGAATGGAAAGTCTGAGGCTGGGCAGTGGGGGGAAGTGTGTATGGCTGTTGTCTCTGCGGCTACATCAGCACGGTGAATAAATCACAGCCCCAGTGTTGTTAGCTGTCAGGGCAACAGCTCTTGCAAGCACTTAATAAAAAGTCCCAAACCATCTACATCAAATGATTTTCCTTCCATAAAATTTGGCTTTTGAGCTTTGAAAGAATCTACTAGGCTCACCCCCATTTTTCTTGATCACTTATCATCCTTTCAGGGATTATCTCAGGAGAATGTAGCCAGACAGAGCATGATGTTTGAAGGGTTTAGCAGTCCAAACCATAAACTGGAAATGAATTGCCCTCATTTGAGCAGAAGGCGAAAAGGCCTAGTAGATAGTCTCTTTTTTATTTTTAATTTTTGTGATTCATCCTACTTCTCTCCTCCCCCCTCTTTTTTTTACCTTCTTCATTTAGTCTCTAGTTCCTTGGTTTAATGCTCTGTCTTTCACCGTGTTCTTCTCCAGTTCCATTTTATCTTTTATTAGCTCTTTGACTATCATTATTATCAAAAGCAATTTACTGAACGCCTACTGTGTGCCCATCCCCATCTCAGACACTTCTATAGAAAGAGAGTTTATATACACCATCATTCAAAGCACTTTGCAGAATTCATCATCTTGGCTAGAAAAGGAAAGGACATAATCACGTTTCTCTAATGCCATAAATATGCACAGATTTGGGAATAATACCCACACGTACCATGTATCGTTATCACAGCCGTGATTAAGTGCTGTACTTAATCATAATTGGATTAAATACTGTACTCATTTCATAATTCTTACCACACCTATCACCACACTCATTTTGAAGAGAAAATGGAGAAAAATATTTCTCCTCTTCCCCTACCTTAAAATTATTGTTATTATTATTATTAGAAAATAGCAACTGTTTCTGCTAGGAGATTTTTTTCTAAGTGGAACTTACTTTGTTCATGCAGGGCTGACACAAGGTTAAATGGAAGGAGCAAGCTGATTACCACCAGATGGAATAAGGGCTGGGGTGATTGGGGACTTAGGGGATAGCTAGTCAGGAGGTTTTTTTCCTGCCCCTCTCTCATATACTTCCTTTCCCCTTATCTTTATCCCTTTTCTATTTTCCTTTGCTGGGGAGCAACAGTCCTTACCAGTGTTCTTTTAAGCAGTGAATTGGGTCTGTAGCAGCTATCTGATCCATCTTTTCCTGGATCCAAATCCTGACTTAGCTCCAGACTTGGAATTTAAAGAAAAGACATCCTAAATGTCAATACCTTTTTGCAGTCCCTTGCAAATCAACTCCCTCCCTTTCTTTTTAAAATTTCTTTCACAAATGTCCTTGAAGGCTTATGTGAAAAGGACCTTTGTCTAAAGAAGGAAGGAAGAAAGAAAGAAGGAATGAGGAATGAAGAAATATTAAGAGTTCTAGAAGGTCCCCTTCCAGCTCTAAATTTTATGATACTATAAGCCCGATTGTGGTTAACTTTGCCATTGATTGCTGTGTAGTTCTGGAGAAGTCATTGTTCTTTGGGAATTTATATGAGAATCTCAATCAACCAAAGACATTTATTAACACCTTACTGTGTCAGGTGCTACAGGATACTGTGCTAGGGGCTGGGGGTTAAAAGACAATGAATGGAACAATCCTTGCTCTCCAGATCACATTCTAATCTCAAGGATTAATGCACATGAATGAAGGTGGTAATATCTTATCTTTCCTTTCCTGATAGAATGAAAATAGCAAGGAAAAAAAGGGTAGTTAGGGAATGTTCAATTAAATTCAGATTATAGACTAAAATCAGAGAAAAGATTTGCAGAATACTCACTAGTGATAGTGTTTCCCGAGCTCCTTGGTTCCTTCCCCTTTTGCTGAAGTCTCACCACTAGGTGGTACCCACATAAAACATTAGTTTTCTTTCAGAAATGCTCATTCCCTACTGTATTGCGATGTTTCTTTAAAAAGCTCACCTCTCAAATCATCCAGGATGCCCCCCTTTTTTCAAATAGAACCCTTATTTTCAATTAAATGTTTGGTGAAAGATAGTATCGATGTGAAAAAAAATGTCACACCACTGTTATTTTATCTTGTGGGGGAATAATTTGCCATCATAATGTTTGGGCAGTATTAACAGCTCAAGTATTTCTTGTTTCTCCTGACTGTGAAACACTGAGTATGCAACTTGTACCCTTGTTTTGTGTACTCCCAGAGAGAGTCTGCTACAATTATTTAGTCTGTCGCAGCATTTCTGGTGGAGACTGACTACTTAATTCTATTCTCAGAGGGTGCTACGAGTTTGATAAGTAAAATGCCAGAAATAATTATGAAAAAATATCTCTGTGCCCCAAAAGAGTAAAGACATCTTTGGGACATGGAGGGGAAAAGTCTCTAGAATTTCCATCATGACCCATTAGTGTCTCATGTTGTATTAAGTTGGGAGTCACTTAGATGAAATTTTATCCAGTGCCATGCCTGCGTTTGACATTTGAAAGAAGAGGGCCTCCTCCCCCTCCTTCTCCTGATGAAAAGAATAGAACAACTACAGATTTCCAATATTCGTTTATGATAGTTTGGGGAGTTCTACAACCTTTAAAACAGGAAAGCAATGACTTTTTCAGAAGAATCACACAACTTCTAGGGACTGACTATTGTATGGGAACATTTGAGGGAGGGGACTGCAGCATAGCCCCTTGTAGGAGGACAAGCTAAGATTTGGGGGTAAATGGAATAGGATGCAAATCATGAATCTATCCCATTACATTCCAGTGAAGGAGCATGGAAAGGGTTGGAGGAACAAATTGCTTATTTCTGTACCATGTTACATATTTCAATATCCCCATATCTTCTCATCTCATGTGATTCTAGACTACATTTTCCTATAAATTCTCCCTAGATGATCTACCCTTGATGGTGACATTCTTCTCATACTTCTAGACACTCAGGGGTATCAATGTACCACCTGGGCTTTCCATCTGTTTTGTCTCATCCATGACTGATATTGATCAGACATGAGGGATCATGGCAATTCATGAAAAACTATGAGTTGATCAAATAAATTTCACCAGTTAAAAATGAAAAAAAAGACAATCAGTGAATATATTTAGCAGAAATAGTGAATTATTTAGCTTGATTCCCACCCTGCACACCCTCCTCTCCCCACCACAAAAAAAAAAGAAAGAAAACCTCCTCTAGCTGTTAGAGACAAACACTTGAGCCAGCTTTACCACCAATTGTTTCTGGCTTTTTATCGGTGATTTACAGAATGGCCTTGGAGCTTGTGCCCATTACCTGGAGCTGGGAACACTGAGTGGTTGCTCTTTACTTTTTATGTGGCTCTGGGCAAAGTACTTAACCTCACTATGTCTCACTTTTCTCATCTGAAAAATTAAGATAATACTATTTATCTATAGCAAAGGGATTTGGAGAGGATTAACTAATATGCAAACTCTATTCTTGTTATCATTATTTTTTAGAGAAGGACTGAAAGGCTCTTTAGTAAATTACTTCATTAGCATGGAAAAGTAAAAAATAAGAAACCTGTGGATAGCTGTTGAAACCTACTATGATCACACTATATAAAGACCCTGTATATTGAAATCAACTAAAGTCCCATCTTCTACAGGAAATCTTTCCCAACCCCTCTTAATTTTAATGCCTTCTCTCTCTTCATTATTTTCTCTTTGCAAGTATGTAACTTGCTTGTACATATTTGTTTGTTTGGTATCTCTCCCATTAGATTAGAAACTCTTTGAGGGCAGGAATTATGTTTTGCCTCCTTTTTTCTATCTCTAGCACTTAGCACAGTACCCGTACACAGTAGGTGTTTAATAAATGTTTATTGATTGATTGATAAATGACCAAAAGCCATTGATCAGCCTATCCTCATTTCTAGTTGCATTTGGTTGAGTGATGAAGGTTTTGGATTACAGCATTGATTTTTTTTTTTCAGTTAGAATTTGGGTTGGTATGGGTTTTCCTTCTTTATCTTCATAAGGATTAAGGATTGCCTATTTTAATTTCCTTGCTTCCATGCAATAGGAATCTAATAAATCATTTTGATAATAGTTAAAATAGCAAAAATAGTGGCATGCAAAATATATCTTGATACTTTCCATAGATTTTGTACAAATATCTTCCTAATCTGGATCCACATCTATATTTTCTTCCTGACAAATATAAACTGTTTGGGCAGGTGTCTTTTTTTTTTTTTAAATTGAACTCACTATGTGGTCAACTTTTAGTTATCCAGAGACTAATTATCACTAAGTCTCAACTGTAGCCCTTTGCTATGACATGGAGGTGGCCCAGCATTGTTGAAGTGCCATCAGAGTACAAGTTCTAGTAGGCCTTACCAAGCTAGAAAGTTTTTAAATATAGGACCAACAATCAAAACCATGTTTATTGTCTAAGGGAAAGCCTAGCTAAGTTTGAAGAGGTGATAATGGTTATGGTGATGAAGATAATATCTCACACTTAATAGTGCTTTGCAATACTTTGCTCTTTCTTACTTCCTCTGATCCTGAGAGGTAGGTACTATTTACAGATGAGGATGCCTTAGGGTGACATGACTAATACCTGTTTGAGGTAGGATTTGAAGCCAGATCTGTCTGATTATAAGGCTGTGCCCTATCACTATGTCTCATTGACTTCAGAGGAATTTTTTCAGCTATAGCAACTTGTGAAGACTAAACCAGGAAAGGAATTAGCTACATCAAAAACAAAACAAAAACCAAAACCCACAGTCTCTTGAAGTAGTGAGGAAATTATTATCTAGTGAATTAGAATTATAATCTTATCATATAATTTGAGGTAAGAGGAACCCTAGAGGTTATCCAATCTAACATCCTCATTTTATAGATGGAGTAAATGGAGCCCAGAGAAGTTAAGTCAGTAGATCTTTTGTTGTTGAGTCATTTCAGTCGTCTGACCCTCCATGACCTGATTTTAGGTTTTCTTGGCAAAGGTACTGGAGTGGTTTGTCATTTCCTTCTCCAGCTCATTTTACAGATGAGGAAACCGAGGCAAACAGGGTTAAATGACTTGCCCAGGGTCACACAGCTGGTCACCTTCTGAGGCTGGATTTGAACTCAAGTCCTCCTGACTCCCGGGTTGTCTCTCTATCCACTGTGCCACCCAGCTGCTAATAAACATTTATTAAGTGCCTTCTCTTCACTAGGTACTGTGTTGAGTGCTGGGGATGCAAAAAGACAGTCCCTTCCCTTGAAGAGCTCATGATCTAATGGAAGAGGCAACAAGCAAATATGTATAAAGAAGTTATATGTGGGATAAACAGGACATAATTAAGAGAGGGAAGGCACTAGAATTAAGAAAGGTTGGGAAAGACTTCCTGTAGAAGATGGAATTTTGGTTGGGACTTAAAGGAAGCCACTAAGGGGACATGAAGAGGGAGAAAATCCCAGGCATGGGGGATAGCTAGAGGAAATGCCCAGTGAAATAGCCAGGAGGCCAGTGTCACTGGCAGATAGTAAGATGTAAGAAGACTAGAAAAATAGGAGGAGGCTAAGTTATTAATGACTTTGAGTGCCAAACAGAGGGTTTTCTTATTTTATTTTGGGGGTAACAGGGACCCACTGGAATTTATTGAGTATGTGCGCGTAAGGATGTGGGTTGATGTGGTTCAAACTTTCCTTTGGAAAAATCACTTTGGTGGCTGGAGAGGGGAGAGACTTGAAGACAGACTTATTGGTCAGCTATCACAATAGTCTAGGCAGAAGATAATAAGGGCTTGTGCCAGAGTAGTGGCAGTGTTAGAGGAGAGAAGGAAGCATATTTGAGAGTGAAATCAATAGGCCATGGCAACAGATTGGATATGGGGAGCTAAGAGATAGTGAAAAGTTGAGGATGACACCTAGGCTGTGAGCTTGGATGATTGGGTGGATGGTGGTATCCTCCACAATAATAGGGAAGTTAGGAAGAGGGGAAGGTTTGAGAGGAAAGATAATGAGCTCAATTTTGGACATGTTTAAGATATCTACTGGATGTCCAGTTTGAGAAATCTGAAAGGCAATGGGAGATATGAGATTGGAGGACAGCAAAGACATTAGGGCAAGATAGGTAGATCTGAGAACTGTCAGCATAGAGATGGTAATGAAATCAATGGGAGCTTATGAGATCAACAAGTGATGTAATATAGAGGGAGAAGAGAAGAGGGCTGTGGGATACCTATGATTGGAGAGTGTGATCTGGATGAGCATCCAGCAAAGGAGTGACAGCAAAGAAGAGAAAGTGGAGGCATCTATTGTAGATGAACTTTTCAAGGAGTTTAGCCACAAAGGTCAAAAGTGATATAGGATGATAGTTAATAGGAATGGAAGGATCAAGTGAGGGTTTTTTGAGAATGGGGAAGACATGGATATGTTTATAGGCAGTAGGTAATAAGCCAGTAGATGAGGAGAGATTGAAAATAAGTGATAGAATGGGAATGACAGAGGGGACAATTTATTAGAAAAGGCAGGAAGGAATGGGATTACTTGAGCAGGTAGAGGGGTTAACCTTGGTAAGGAGTAAGGTTGTCTCATCATGTGAGACAAGGGTAAAGGAGGAAATAGTGGCAGTAGGTATATTAGTGATTGAGACGAGGAAGAAGGGAGAAGAGGGAGTTCATGGCAAATGGCCTTGATTTTTTTCTATACAATATGAGGCAAAGATTCTCAGCTGAGAAGGTGGGGGTAGAGAGAGAGAGCCATGGGAGTTATGAGGAGGGAAAGAAAGGTTTGGAAGAAGCACTGTGGAGAAGTGGGATAGTGAGTTGATGAGGAATATAATGGGCTCATGTACATGTAGTACATAAGTGGAAATGATTTAAGGAGATAAAGTTGGTGTGATCAGCTAATCCAGACCAAGTCCTATATTAGAACTTTTTAATGAAAAAGACAAATGAGAAGACATAAATAACTATGAAAATGGTCTATGTGTTGACGGAAAATTTCCTTGATGAAAACCTGAGAAAGGAATGGGGACTAGTTTTTGTAAATTGTTTATTATAGCAGAACATATCTTTGTAGTTAGCTCATCTGATGGAGAAGTGCAGAGACTATAAGATCTCACTGTGTTAACTCTTTATTGATTTCAAGAAAGCATTTGACGATAGAACAAAGTGAAGCCCTAATGCTGTTCTTCAGACAAATAATCTTTTACTTGAAAAACAAAGGATGAAAAACATGTATCTAGATTACGAAATGGAGTTATCTGAGCAGTTTGTTAAATCAATCCTTCAATATGTATATCTCTAACATATATACAGTATATATATATATATATATATATATATATATACACATGTATGTATGTATATATGTATTGAGAATTTATAATGAGTTGGACCCAGAATTGAGTAGAAGTAGGAGACTGGATTGGATTGCTTTTGGGAAACTGTAGAGTGCTTTCATCATTTGAATTCAATGATTCAATAAATAAATACTCATTAAGTCTCATTATGTGTAAAGCTTTATACTGGGTACTGTTACCTTTAGAACATTACATACTAGGGTACCTAATGAGATCAAATGATCCGAATCTATTCAACACTGCAAAAGCCTATCTTTTGAATGCCAGTATTAACCTAGTGGTTCCATGGTCAATCAAGGTGCCACGCAATCTCAGAAAAATCACAGTTACAAATAATTCTTAGGGAGATGTAAAAATGTAGGTATAGCCTACAAAAACATGCCAGCTGAGGCTCAGAAGTCCTGCATGGCTGAGGTGGCCTTAAATAGGAAATGACATTAGTGGTCCTTGTGCAATCTAAGCATAATTCTGCTGCTCACATGTTCCATGCAATAGTTTCTGGTCCTGTTGAATTTTCTGTCTGTCTTGGACCATGCTTGGCTTATTAGCTGATGGTCCTGATATGACCCTGTCTTAATATTTCATAAAAGTGCTCCTGCTTTTCTTTTTTCCTTGGAACTTCTCACCCATCTCACTCCTTACCATTTCTGACATTTTGTGGAAAGATATTGATTCTGCTTTTCTCATGTAGTGCAGTGCCTTTAATTCAGTTGCACCATGTTGGGTGGTGCTATGCCAGTATCTCCCATGTCTCACAATTGAAACTAAAATTCTTTAGAGAGACCTTAAGAGTGTCCTTGTACTGCTTCTTCTGACCACTGTGCAAGCCCTTGCCTTGTTTGAGGTCTCTGTAAAATAGTCTTTTAGGTAAGTGTGGGTTTGGTATTTGGGCTCATTAGAGTTGCACACTCTGCAAGTAGAGTTTGAGTGCTTGGCAGTTCAGCTTGAGAAAGGACTTCAGTGTCCAGTATCTTATCTTGCCAGGTAATCTTCAGAATCTTCCTAAGACAATTCAAATGGAAGAGGTTCAGTTTTCTGGCATAGCACTGGCAGACTGTCTCAATTTCACAGGCATACAACAATGAAGTCAACACATAGTAGGTGCTTAATAAGTCCTTCCTTCCTTCCTTCCTTCCTTCCTTCCTTCCTTCCTTCCTTCCTTCCTTCCTTCCTTCTTTCCTTCTTTCCTTCCTTCTTTCCATAGTTAATCACCTAACACATTTTAATGGAGTGCCTGCTATTTGGATAACTCTGGACCATATTCTGTGGGGGCTATGAAAATGTCTAAGACATGATACTTCCCTTCTCCCAAGAAGCTTTCTTCTAGGAGTTGAACAATCCATCTAGGGAGCCTTCACAAACATGTGAAAAGTTAAATAACAATATGAGTTAAATAGCAAGATAATGATTAGAGAGAAGACACAAGACAATACATAATTAGTCATCAGATAAGAGGAACCGACAGCAAATGCCTTGAGCTCAGAGGAGAATGAGATCACCTGTCTTGTGTCCTTATCACGCTGCACTTCATGTCATGTACTGGTGCGATATTGGTGTTTGTGTCATCCAAGCTACTAGGAGGCAAAAATGCCTTGAGGACAAAGACTGTTTCATTTATCTCTATATCTTCCTTTGTGCCTAGCATAGTGCCTTGCATGTAGCTGGGACTCAATAAATATTTGTTAAATGAATTATTAATGAATAGTCCTCTCATGTTGTTATGGATACTTTTCTTACAGAAGAAAATAACCCTATAAATGAATTCAAAATGAGATATAAAGGATTCAGTTCACTACCCATTCAGAGGATAATTGTATTTTTAAAAGATTCACAGAGTAAACACTATGGTTTGTTGGTTTGTATGGTGGTTGTGGTGATGGAGGGGTGGTGGGAATAGAATCTCATTCTCTGTTATCTGGAGCTCCTGGTGATAAACTCCCCCAACTAAGACAGATCAGCAACTACTCAGTAACTTATAGTTTTAGAGAGTTGTCTGTCCCAACTATTGGACAGTAACAACTAGGTGAGGGTTATAGGCTCAGGTTTTAGAGCTGGATTACTTTGCAGCTACATCCATTATGTAATCTTTTAACACGAAAAAAAAATTGTCATTTATTTGACTAGTGAGCCTGCGAAAAGAGAGGTGAGGGAGCCCAGGAAATGTGGAGGACAATCAAAAGCCCTTCCTTTTGTCTATATTGCTTACTATTAAAAGAGCCAAAATATTATGTGGAATGCATATTAAAGAGTGTAGGTATTTGCAGATGCCAAAGTCTTAAAAAATGTTTTTCAAATCGTCCTTATGATGCAAATGCATGGGAAAGCTAGTGGAGGAAGTAGCTGGACTGACAGAAGGGCTAAGCAGGGGGAGTTACCCAATGTCACAGGTCAGCCAGACTGTGAATCAAGTTGAGGGAAGTAGGCAAGGATGGAAGAATCAGGTGGATATCCCAGCACAGGCTGGCAGTAGGTCAAGTAAAGGGAGTTAATATGGCAGGAAGGGTTCAGGCAGGTCCTAATAGTCAATGAAGACAGAATAAGAATTCTAACAAATAAGAGACACCAATAGTAAGCTCTGATCTTAGGGCAGAAGTTTCTGGCACCTTGCTCATTTTAATCTTTTGAGTTGTTTGTGGTTAGGCTGGGGCTTAAAAACATATGTTTTCAGCTAGTGGGAGAATCAGGATCCTAGAAGTATACCTAGCCCCTAATTAAGGCGGAACAGTGGCACCTGGACTTCTAGAAGGTCCTTATTGCTCAGAGGGGGAAATGATTCGTATCTTCTGAATATAACTGTATATTCCAGGGGAAAAAAAACAACACAATTACTGCCCTGTGGCTTCAGAGAAATTCAAGAGTAGAACCCTTATTGAAAGGTCACAGGTATGGTGGTATTTTTTTCAGATTCATTTATAAAGTGACATAAGATTTACAATTAATGACAATAACAATAACAGCTCCCACCCAAGTCTTCTTTCCTACACTGAAACCTTGTGATGTCTCATCATTATGTGGTAGGAAGCATGAGCTTACAAAGGCCATACCAACAAAATGCAAAACCTAGCAGGTCTTATGCCAGTTGTTTTTCAGTCGTGTCCAACTCTTCATGACCCCATTTGAAGTTTTCTTGGCAAAAATACTGGAGTGGTTTGCCATTTCCTTCTCTAGCTCATTTTATAGATGAGGAAACTGAGGCAAACAGGGTTAAGTGACTTGCCTAGGGTCACATAGCTAGTAATGTCTGAGGCCAAATTTGAATTCAGGACAATTAGTCTTCCTAACTCCAGGCCTAGCACTCCATCCACTGTGCCACTTAGCTACTCCCTAGCAGGTCTTAACATCATGAAAAGGCACATAATATGGATGGACCTGGCCACAGTCTTACTCTGTGTAGAGAAGCACAGTACCATGGGGTGGCCACCTTCTGGTGATTTTGTTTTAACCAAGGCAACTCATGTAAGTCTATGAAGGGCCCTTGGTGGGGGATGAAGACACTCTGGTGAAATGATAGAAACTAGAAACCCTGAATATATTGATAACTCTTCTAACTCAGCTGCCACTTCCTCAGCTAGCATCCAGTAACTTAGAGACTCCCATCCTGGGGACAAATTTCCATCCTTCTATCTCTCATTAGTGGTAAAGCATCAACTGATTAATCTATAAGCACTTTAAGTGCTTCGCTAGGTGTCGGGCACTATGCTATGTGCCAGGTGTACAGAAACAAAACAAAAATAATGCCTGTCCTCAAAATAGCAGGAGGAAGGGGCAGAGATCAGAGGAAGTTAGAAAGGCAGTGTGTGAAACTCTGTTCTGCTAGAAAAAAAGACATTCTTGGGGAAATTATTCTGGCAGATTTAGGTTACTGTGTGTACCATAAAGTTCTGTCCTGGGCCTTAATCTCTTCTGCCTCTATAGAAGGGTTCTTGACTTGGGGTCTGTGGCTTTGATGTAAAAAAATTATATTTTGTTTTCATATTTTGAGGTATCTATGTATTTTACTTTATACATTTATAAACCATATTCTGAGAGAGGGTCCATAGGCTTCATCAGACTGCCCAAGCAGTCCACTATTCAAAAATGATTAAGGACCCCAAGAAAATCAGTGATTAAATAGAAAGGCCTCATATACACCAAAATTTTTATGGCACTACTTTTTGTAGTAACAAAGTAAAGTTCCATTAATTAGGGAAAGGCTAAACAAATTGTAGTTCAGAATATAACAAAATGTTGTTGTGATGTAAGAAACAATGAATATGAAGAATACAGAGAAGCATAAAAGGACTTATATGAACTGATGCAAAGTGAATCAAGTAGAACCAGTAAAACAATATACAAAAATAGCTGCAATAATAAATGGAAAGAACAACAAAACAATCAAAACTAAATTCTGTAAAAATGTAATGATCCAGCACTTTATCCTAAAGAACATATATGAGAAGGCAACCCTCTCTTCCCTTTGTGTATTCAGGGAACCCAATACAGTTCCAAACTTTTTCATTGTGTTAATTTGTTTTACTGAACTGTTCCCCCTCGTCTTTTTTATTCTTTGTTATAAAGATCGGTTCCCTGGGAGGAAATTGCGGACGGGCTGTGAGATACATTGAGAAAAGTAGGTGTTGTAAAATAAAAGAAATTGTTTTGCTGATGTCTTCTGATTTTTGCAACATGGTCATCTCCAGATATCAACCCCTTCTGCCTCCTCTGGACACACTGAATCTTCCCTTGGAACAAAGAAAAATAGTAAAGCAAAATTGCCTGCCTCTGTGCCTTGTCTGACAATGTATGCAACAGTCTTCATCTATAATTCCTCATCTCCATAGAGATGAAGGCAGTTTGTTTCCTCAATCTTCCTCTGGAAGATTGCTCATCACAATTAATCTGAAATCAGCTGCCTTTTAATGTTTTCATTAATGTTATTGTCCTATTAGGATATATTCTTGTAATAATTTTTTTCCTACTCTGCATCCATTCATAAAACCTTCATGTTGCTCTAAATTCCTCATATTCATTGAAATAATATCCCATGACATCATATACTACAGTTTGTTCAGTCATTTCTAAATAAGGAGTATCCATTTTGTCTCCAGTTTACTTTTGATGCCACAAAAGTGCTGATATGACTATTTTGGCATATATAGGACCTTTCTTTGACCTCCTTGTAGAATATATCCAGTAGGGGGATTTCTGGATCAAATGGTATAAACAGCTTGCCAATACCTCCATTTCACAGATGAGGAAACTAAGATGTAGAGAAGGAATGACTTACCTGAAGGTCATACAGTTAGTGATTGGCAGAAGCTGGGACAGAACCCAGATTTCCTATCTCCTTGTCCAATGTCCTGTGAATTCACCACACTGTCCACCACTTACAAAGAACACTAAGAGATAATCAGGAAGACCACTTATGCTAGGTGTTTCCTCTGTAGGGCTCGTTCTCATCATTTTTTAAAAGGAACTAAGAATCCTTGTTCTCTCTATTCCCAGCAGTGCTGTCAGGAGATTTACTGAGATTATGCTTTTCTAATCTTTGGATGGAGGCACAATGTGAAACAAGACCTTATTAATAAGATATTACTAATATTAATCAATATGAAATGCAATAGTGTGCAGGGGTGAAAAAGTCAGGAAATAACACTGCAGACTCCTTTGGGCTTTGCTAGACCAGACACTTTCCAATGCACCTTGCTAAATGCACAGCTTAGAAATGATCCCCCAAAGTGCAGTAAAATGAGCAACTCAGATTTTCACTTTTGGTCAGCATTGTGGCCTGATAAATTCTGCCTTGTCTTTTTAATCCTGAAAAAATGAGAAATTTTAAATTTCATGCAATTATCTGGTATAAATGGCTGCTACATTTTGTATAGCAGCATTTGGGATTACATCTGAGGAAGGCCAGTTTTCTATTATTCCTAGTATCTAGGCCATAGTCTAATTGAGCTTTGTAATGTGCCTGATGGATGGGCATATATTTCATTCTGACCCTCTGTGTCCTATCTTCAGTTAACAGAACCTAATAACCTTTGATTATTACTTTTGCATTTTATATTTGGCTGTGACATAAGCACCATCCCGGAGGACAGTTATAATCAGGCTTGGTTTTGCTTTTAAAATTTCCTCACCTTTCAGCTGTGAGAAATTCATAGCCATCCTCTCATTAAGCTGGGGAAAAAACAAGAACTTAGTGTGGTTATTTTCATTTTGTAGAGTGAGGGACAAACTCAGGGGAAGAAGGGTTAAATGTCCTAGCTGAGTTCATACAAGTCATGGGTTGGCACTGGGGAAAAGCCAGGGCTCCTGACTCAAATCAGGTTTCCAGTCTTTGAAGAATCACAGAAACCTTTCAAAAGGTTATTCCAATGCCATAGTGCCACAGGCTATTTTATTTGTGTTTCCATGGTCATGCCTGCCACATGGCACTCCTCAGAAACTATGATTGTTATACCCCTTCAAGTATTAGGTCACCCCATGGCTTGGAAGAATCCTCAACATTTTTGTCTGGGGAAAAAAAGATAAACAAAAATAACCAGACAGTGTGCCCATATATCAGCATTGGATAATGGAGTTGAAACCCCAAATGATGATTATAGTAGATGATGCCTTCTGAAGGTGTCTAATCCTATTAGACCTCACACAAGAAGGACAGGTTTTAAGCCATTCCAGAAAGATGAAATTCTAGTCAAGGGGAACCCTCCCATAGGAGCCCCCCATGACATTAACCCTCACTATTAGGAAATGCTACCTGTTGGCTACATTCTTGATGTGACAACTTAGTTTCTTCATTTTGATTCTTATGGTGGCAGAAAATGGCTGGTTAATCTTCTTAAAATTTCATATACACAAAATAGAAAAGCAATGTATATTAATGGACAGAGTCTTGATGACCTTAGTAACCCTTCCTATAATCTTGGATATTAATGGACAGAGTCTTGGTGACCTTATTAACCCTTTCTATGATCTTAGGAGAGAGACAATATAGAATCAGGTAGATGTGGGTTCAATTTCTGCCTTTAATAAAAATTAGATACCATTACCATTGGCAAGTCATTTAACCTGAGTGCCTCTGACAGTTCTTTGAAATAGTAAATAACTGACAAGTTGCTGCTCTGTTTGGGAGAAGACAAGTTCCATACTGGGAACTACCTATGTAAATGAAATCATGGTCTCAGAACAATGACCTTGGGAAGTGATTTGATTATTCTGAACTTCATTTCATATCTTTGAAAACAGGGATCATGGGATGATACTGCTACCTCCCCTATCAGGTTTCAATAGTATAGCCAGATTATAAAATGAAATAATTAGTGGCTTAAAAAATGAAGTATCTAATACTGTGACTTTTATTGTGAATTATCTGTAGGGTTCCCTTGGAGTCCATAATAATGTGGTAGTTTGCAGTACAAAATGTTCAAAATGTGGCAGATTATGTATAATGCTATTTTTAGAGAGTAACTCCTATAAGGTGGGGGGGTTGGACTAAATGATATCTCAGGTCCCTTCAGTTTTAAAAGCAATCTATTGCATTTAGATAGAAGTATGTGGTGAAAAGAAAACATATTATTTATAATTTAGGGAACAAGTCAGAAAAAAAGGCCTTTTTTTGGTCCATAGTTACAAACCAAAGCCAAGAGAAACATTGATTAGCTGTTGTTTTGTCTTTCATTTTGAAGAAGACCAATGACATCATGAGGTCATGTCTTGACTTGCTTGTGAATTGGATTTAAGAGAGGCAGAGTTGCACAAAGTCATCAGCTTCACTCTCTCTTCCAGAGTCATCAGAGTCCAGTGGCAAGACAAAAATTAGGATGACTGACGATGGCCCAGGATGCAGTGGATGACCTTGGCGTCTTTGTTGTCTGACCAGGCTCTAAGCACTCCACAACACCTGCTTCAGCTGCCTTCATGGCTGTTGGAACAAATTGTTCTCATCTGCCCATTCCTCTGAGGGAAGTCTTCACATGCTTTGGGTAACATCCCCCTAACTCACCAATAGGTTTGAGACCCCTTGGTTACTCTCAACCTGGTTTAGCCTGTCTGCCAAGATGGTTTTACTGGAGTGTGGCCTCTGCATATTCTATACCTTTTTGGAGCCACAGGTGAGAGGTGACAGGTGGACACCAAAAGTTGATGAGCAGTCCTGAAAAGGGCTTAGCAAGCTCTTTCACCAGAGGCGAGAGTCCTCCCTGAACACCCTATACATTTCATTGATAGCACATAGAAAATAGAATCCCTATGGAGCAAGCAGGTTCTGAGTATGAGTTATTTCCAAGTACTTACAGTATACAGAAATCACAATTACGTTGGGTCACAACATGTCAGTCATTGGCCTTGGGGGCATGTTGCTATATTTCTGGGGGCATAAAGAGACTTTTTAATCTATGAGCCTGTCATTGGCTTTCGTAATCTGAGAAAGAGTGGGCTCTGTCCTTCAGATGAACTTGTACAACAACTGTTAAAAGAAGCCAAAACAGGGATGAAACATGACTACCTATTTACACTGGAGGCTTAGTCTAAAATGGCATTACATTTATGTGAGTAAGTGGAAAATACAATGTCTCCCTATCTCTACCACCACAAATTCAAGCAGCTCTAGTTAATGAAGTCAAATACTAAAGGGAAAGTGGCTATATTTCATTTTGTTATATGACAGATCAAAGGGAAAACCTTCAATGGCTAGAAGCAACTTAGTCAACCCTAGTATGAAATATATTTTTATGTTTTTCTAAGAGGAGGAATATCTTGTATCTTTTCTCATGGGAAGCAAATTGTGTGGCATAGTAGCTAGAGAGGCTTGGAATCAGTAAAATTTCTATTTTAGCCTTACCTCTGACACCTACTGAGTCTGTGATCCAAGCAAATCACTTAACCTATGTTTGCCCCAGGTAGTATTCTGAGACTTTTTTTTTTGGTAGAAGCAGTTTGGAGTAGTGGACAGAGTGCTGAACTTGGAGTCTGTAAGACCTGGGAACAAAACCCACCTCAGATACTAGCTGTGTGACCATAGACAAATAACCTCTTTGGCCTTGGTTTCTTCATCTGTGAAATGAAGAGATTGTACTCAATGGCCTGTAAGGTTCCTTCCAGCTCCAATTTCTATGATGAATGGATGCATGAATGAATGAAAAAAGCATTTATTAAGCACTATGTGCAAAGGACATAAATAGCAAGACAAATAGAAATGAAATACAAATAGACATGCTACCAATGGAAATGAAAGTAGCAATCTCTGTCTTCAAGAAGTTTATATTCTAATGTGGAAGACAACAGATATAAGAGGTTTCAGCCTCAAGTCAGATGGAAAGGTTCTATGGTCCTTAGGGTTCAGCAGTAGAGGAGATGGTCATGTATCTTCTTTAATTCCGTTTCAGCTGATAACATCATACCCATTTCCTGTGATTTGATCCTGTGATCTTATGATTATAAGTTAGAGAGCACTTGCTGGTCTGCAATGGTTGAGTTTCCTCACAGGGAATTCTTTATACCAATGAAACCACATTGAATAAACCCTGCACAAGCATTTATTAAGCACCTACTAGGTGCAAAGGAGGCATTATGCTAGGCTTTGGGGATATAAAGATAAAAAATGACACAGTGACTCCTTAAGGAGATTATATTCTACCTGCAGGGATAAGCTGTCTACACTATAAATATAAGCCAAATGAGAAGAGAGGAGGGAATATGGAAGTGATACAGTCAGAGCTCCCCAGGAATATTTGAGGAGGGATAAGGGGTAGCTAGGTGGTGCAGTGGATAGAACACTGGCCTTGCAGTCAGGAGGACCTGAGTTCAAATGTGGCCGCAGACACATTACACTCACTAGCTGTGTGACCTTGGGCAAGTCACTTAACCCCAATTGCCTCACTAAAAAGCAGAAAAAAAAAAGATTTGAGGAGGGAGAAGACCTTTGTCAACCAAGGGAAATCAGGAGTTGGTGGTTGAACTGAATCTTGGAGAAAGGATTCTGAAAAGTGTAAGTGAGAGGAGAGCGTTCTAGGTAAGAGGGAGGGTTGGGATTGAGGCTTGATGGCGAAAGATAGACTTTTGAGGTTAAGGAATAGCTAGAAATCCAAGCTGGCTGAGGGATCAGTGTGAACAAAGACTAGGAGAATGCTTGGAGTCAGACTGTGTTAAATGCCAGTGCATCCTGTGCAGACAATAGGGAGCAGGCGTTGGACAAGGCAGGAGAGGCAAGAGATGGTGAGGGCCTTGAGCTAGCATGGTGGCATGTGAGTGGAGGGAAGAAAAGCTGTGGAGGTAAAGTGAACAGGGCTTGGTGACTGCATTTGACAAGGGGGTGCTGCAGTGATGGAGAGCAAAGAGCCAAAGGTGTCCTCAATCTGGTAACTAGGGGAAAAAAAAGAGGTAATACTGTTATCAATGTAACAGAAATGCAGAGATCAGGAGGAAGGGAAGCTTTAGTTTAAGGCTTCTTAATATTTTTTTTTGTGTGTTGTGAACTCTTTTGGCAGTTTGGTAAAGCATAGAACCATTCTCAGAATACTGTTTTTAAATTCATAAAATAATATACATAGGATTACAAATGAAACCAACTATATTAAAATACAATTGTCAAAGTATTATTACAAAAACAAGTTTTGGACTCCAGGTTAAGAACCTTTGATTTTTTTTTTTTAGGGGCAGGGAAAGATGATTAGTTCATCTTTCTCTCAATGGAAGTTTGACCCTGCCCCTGAGGCCCTGGTCTCAGACAGGAGAGATGTTACTTTATCTTTCTCAGAACCCAGGCCATCTTGCACTTTTCAGCCATTTCTAAACAAAGCTGTTGTATGTTGGAACATTTCCCTCTTCCACCCCTACTTCTAAACCTGAACTTTATGTGTTGTCTTCCAATATTAGAGTGTAAGAGCTGGCCCCAAAGTCAGAAGGATAGGGGCACAAGGCTTACCTCTGCCATAGACTTAACTGTGTGACTATAGGCAAATCTAGAGGTGGGGAACCTGTGACCTCAAGGCCAGATGTGGCCCTCCAGGTCCTCAAGTTCGGCCCTTTGACCCCACCCCTGGGCAAGTCTCTTAATCCCTCAGTGTCCTAGCCAGCGCTTCTTCAACTGTGAGTTGTGACCTTATATGGGGTTGCGAAAAATTTGGCAACAGTAACAGATTTCTGAACGCGAAATGACCAAAAATTAATTAAAAAACAAACACATAATGATTCTGAAGTGTTTCTGACAGTGCTTGCCTGTATTGCATCCTACAACTTCACTGCAGCCTTGGTTCTGAACACAAAGCACGTGCACTTTGCACTGTGCATGTTCTCAGGCCATGCAACTCCAACAAACACCACAGAAATGGGAAAAGGAAAAGGGGTCTCCAGTGGAAAAAGTTTAAGAAGCCATGCTCTAGGCAACTTCCTAAGACTAAGTGTAGAGAAACTTTTGACCTACCAGGTTTACTCACCTGGGAGTTCCCTATACCAAGGAAATTATGGGTTCTAGTCCCTATTTCTATGCCTAGCTGTGACCTAGGACCATTTTGGTAATATCTCTGCGATGGAGGCTCCAGGAACACAGAGCTGCAATGCTCTCAGACTAAACATACTTCTCCTTTCCTGTATCCTTTGCCCAAGGGTGTTTCTGGGGTTTTAGTGTTGATATTGACCTGATGACATTTGCTAAACTTACAATTGATCCACTTTATTCCTTTCTCAACAGAGAAATAATCTCTTAGAAAAAAAACAAACCATGCATTTAATTTGCTTAAAAAAAAACAAAACAGTAGACATGGTTGATTTCAACCCGTATCTGTTGGGTTTTCCTAAAGACTTCACAGATTTCTGGTTCAGGCAAAGTGACTTCTGTATGTACAACCTGTCAGCTGTAGATATAACTCTTTTAAAGTCTGCTGAATAGTATGAACATTTTGCCTCTTTCTATGGCCAGAATCTAAAACTGATTTTTTGGGGGGAAGAGAGGGATATTAGAATGTCTCATTTTTTAAAATTCTCCCTCTGTGATAGTCCAAAAAAACCTGGTGGGCCATTCCGAGACCAGTAAGACTCACTTGTAGCAAGCATACCACTGGACACCAGGCATATCAGCATAAGATGACATAGCTCTTGAAGATCCAGAAAAGAAAGGTCTCACTATTCAATTTTTTTGGCACTGTCAGATGGCTTGTCAGACATGATTTTATCCACCTTCTACCTTCTGTAGTTTCCTTCAAGTCCCTAAGGTATATGGGGTGTTCATAGAGCATTAGCACCTATGGTATGAGAACTTGCCAGGCCCTTTTAAGAGTTGCTTATCCATCTTTGTTGTCCACCTGTCACCTAACTCTCACCTGTGGCTCCAAGAAGCTGTAGCATGTGAAGTGGTCACAGTCCAGTGGCTGTGACCATCTTGGCAAGACAGGCTTAACTAGTTTGAGGGTAACTGAGGGGTTTCAAACTGTCAGTGAGTTAGGGGGATGTCTATCTCAAGCATGTGAAGACTTCCCCCAAGGAATGGGTAGATGAGAACAATTTGTTCCAATGCCCGTGAAGGTGGCTGAAGTAGGTGTTACGGAGTGCTTAGAGCTTGGTCAGATATGGAAGATGTCAAGGTCATCCACTGCATGTCAGGCCATCACCAGTTGTTTTGATTTTGTCTTGCTGCTGGAAGAGAGTGAGGCTGATGATTTTGTGCATCTCTGCCTCACTTAAATCCAATTCACAAGCAAGTCCAGACATCACCCTCTGATGTCAATGGTCCTCTTGGAAAATGAAGGATGAACAGCCAACCTCAAGACCCACTAAAATCTTCCCCTCTGCAGGAAGACTTTTTTGATTGCTCTTCATTCTAGTGCCTTTCCTCTATTGATTATTACTTCCTATTTACTTTGTATATATCATGTGTGTACATAGTTGTTTGCATGTTGTCTCCCCCGTTAGATTGTAAGCTTCTTGTGGGTAGAGACTGCCTTTTGTCTTCCTTTATACCACCAGTGCTTAGCATAGTGCCTGGCACATAGTAGGCATTTAATTATTGGTTGATAATGGACATGACACTAATGAATTACTATCTGTTTTGCTGCTGTACCCTAAAGCCCACTAGGCCTTTCCAATTGCCTTGCTACTGAATCCTCCTGTATGGGCTATGCTGTCTTTCCTGATTAGAATGTGAATTTAAAATCTAGTCCTTGGTACATAGAAAGCACTTAATAAATGCTTTTTTCTTTTCTTCTTTCCTTCCTATCTCCTCTTTTTGCTTAACACTCATTACATTTTTAAGGGACAACTTACACACCCCATGATTTTACTCCTTGCTTGATTCAACTAGGCTTTCTGTGGCCAAGACATAACATCTCTTTCCCTGTCTATGCCATTGGAGATGGAAAATCAAACAGATTCATCTGAGCGAGAAACTGTTTCATGACATAGTAGACAGACTACTGGACTTGGAGTCGGGAAGACCTGAGTTTGAATCCTTCCTCAGATAGCAGTGAGAACCTAGGCAGGATACTTTTCCGAGCCTCAGTTTTGTCCTTTCTAAAATGAGAGTTTTTATTCAATGGCTTCTAAGGACTCTTCTGACTTTAATTTTTTTTGGAAAATTTTTAAATTTTTTTTTTTGGTAAGAAACCAATGTTTATTTTCCATCAGCATTTTCCCAACACTATTAGAGAACGTGGATTAAACTTAAGACCATTCTGTGGCAGTTCCCCCCCACTCAGTGGCCTAAGCAGTAGGAGCCGCAGACCAGTCCTCTGGAGCAGGCTGAGCACTTTGACCTTCGGTAGGGAACTGCTGAATGGGCACAGATGGCACCTGTACTCCCTGAGACCAATCAGCCACGTCCGGTTGAGTAGCAGTGAATGCTGGGGCAGGTGCAGTCCATTCACCCTGAAACTCCTCCTTTGTCACTGCCTTCTCAGCTACAGCCTGCTCTTCCTTTTCAATCTCCTCTGGATCCCTGTAGAAGTAAAGATCAGGCATGACCTCACATGGGTGTTCATGGGAGATGGTACTACACATACGGAGGACTTCACGGGTCAGCATCCACCACATCAGACCCACTGAGTGAGCTCCCTTGTTGTTACATGGAATGGCAATGTCCACATAGTGAAGTGGGGAGTCTGTGTTGCACAATGCAGTGGTTGGAAGGTTAATGTCAGATGCTTCGGTAAGAGGCTGGTGATCTGTCCGAGGATCAGTGACCACCAAGAGGCGAGGCTCCCTGAAAGCTGCCTGGATCGGGTTAGCGAAGGTGCCCGGTGTGAAATGTCCAGCAACAGATGTGGCGCCAGTGGCAGCAGCAAATTTCAGAACAGCTCGCTGGCCAGTGTTCCTGGATGAGATGACACCAACATCAGCTGGATTTTCAATGACAACAATGGCACAAGCTGCCAGCAGAAGCTTTTCTGAAGTTCTCTTCAAATTGATGATGCAGATGCCGTCACTCTTTCTTTTGTAGATATACTGTTTCATCTGGAAGTCCAAATTCGTGCCACCCAAATGGGTTCCTGCAGCAAGGAATTTGAGGACATCCTCCTCTTTCATCTGCAAGATATCTAGGGCTCCAGACATTGTAAAAGTTTCCCTTTAAAGTTATGATGGAAATCAAGAACAAGGCCGTATGGAACCCTTTATGGGACAGTGAGGAAAAAAAAAGAAATGTTTATATTTTTTAAAATTATATGTACAAAATTTTCAACATTAATTTTTTGGAAAAAATTTTCTCCCTTCCTTCCCTCCCCTCATTGAGAAGGTAGGCAATTTTATATAGATTATACATGTGCAATCATGCTAAACATATTTCCATATTAGCCATGTTGTGAAAGAAAACACAGATAAAAAACAAGAAAAATAAAGTAAAAAATATTCTTTGATCTGAATTTAACTCCATCAGTTCTTTCTCTGGAGGTGGATAGCATTTTTCATCATGAGTTCTTTGGAATTGTCTTGGATTGTTGTATTGTTGAGGATTGCTAAGTCATTCACAGTTGATCATTGTACAGTAGCACTGTTCCTGGCCCTTCTCACATCACTTTGCATTGGTTTATATATGTTTTTCCAGCATGCTGCTTGTCATTTCTTATAGCACAATAACATTCCATCACATTCATATACCACAACTTGTTCAGCTATTCCTCAATTGATGGGCATCTCCTCAGTTTCCAATTCTTTGCCTCCACAAAAAAGAGTGGCTATACTAATAGATCCTTTTCCTTTTTTTTAAAAAAATCTCTTTAGGATATAGACATAGTAGTGGTATCACTAGGTCAAAGGGTATGAACAGTTTTATAGCCTTTTGGACATAGTTCCAAATAGTTCTCTAGAAATGGTTGGCTCTATTGACAACTCCACCAACAGTGCTTTAGTGTCCCAATTTTTCTACATCTCCTCTAACATTTGTCATTTTCCTGTTCTGTCACATTAGCCAATCTGAGAGGTGTGAGGTGGGACTCAAAATTGTTTTAATTTGCATTTCTCTAATAGATAGAGATTTAGAGTATTTCTTATGTGACTATAGTTAGCTTTGATTTCTTTGTCTGAAAACTGCCTGTTCATATCCTTTGACCATTTATCAGTTGGGGAATGACTTGTGTTCTTATAAATTTGTCTCAGTTCTCCATATATTTGATAAATGAAGCCTTTATCAGAGAAATTGGCTGTAAAAAAATTCCTGCAGTTTTCTGCTTTCCTTCTAATCTTGGTTGCTTTGGTTTGGTTTGTACAAAACCTTTTAATTTGATGTAATCAAAGTTATTTTTATTTCCAATAATATTGTCTCTTGTTCGGTCATAAATTCTTCCCTTATCCATAAACCTGACAGGTACGATATTCCATGCTCCCCTAATTTACTTATGATATCACCCTTTATATCTAAATCATGTATCCATTTTGACCTTATCTTGGTATACAGTGTGAAATGTTTGTCTATACCTAATTTCTGCCAAACTGCTTTCCCTGCAATTTTTTTTTGGTCACAAAATGAGTTCTTGTCCCCAAAACTTGGATCTTTGAATTTATAAAACTCTAGATTAGTTTGGTCATTTACTGTTGTGTATTGTGTACCTATCCACCACTCTGTTTCTTTGCTAGTACCAGATTGTTTTAGGGATTACCACTTTGTAATACAGTTTGAGATACTGCTAGATTCATTTTTTTTATCATTGATTCCTTTGATATTCTTGACCTTTTGCTCTTCCAGATGAATTTTGCTATGATTTTTCTAGCTTTATAAAATAATATAGTTTGATGGTATGACACCAAATAAGTAAATTAATATATGTAGAATTATTGTTTTATTGTATTTCTCCAATTGTTTAGATCTGACTTTATTTGTGTGAAAAGTTTTGTATTATGTTCATATAGTTCTTGGGTTTGTTTTGTCAGGTAGACTCCCAAGAATTTTATATTGTCTACAATTATTTTAAATTGAAATTCTCTTTTGATGTCTTCTTGCTGGACTTTGTTGGCAATATGTAGAAATTCTGATGGTTTACGTGGGTTCATTTTATATCCTGCAACTTTGCTAAAGTTAATTATTTCAACTAGTTTTTTAGTTGATATTCTAAGTATACCATGGTATCATCTGCAAAGAGTGATAGTTTTGTTTCCTTATTGCCTATTTTAATTCCTTCAGTTTCTTTTTCTTCTCTTTTTGCTATAGCTAGCATTTCTAGTAAAATACTGAATAATAGTGGTGATAATGGGCATCTTTGCTTTACCCTAATCTTATTGGGAAGGCATCTAGCTTAACCTCATTATAGATAATGCTTGCTGATGGTTTTAGATTCACTACTTATCATTTTAAAGAAAGATTCATGTATTCCTATGCTCTCTAGTGTTTTTAATAGGAATGGGTGCTGTACTTTGTCAAAAGCTATTTTCTGTATCTATTGAGATAACCACATGATTTCTGTTGGTTTTCTTATTAATATGATCAATTATGCTGATAGTTTTCCTAATATTGAGCCAACACTGCACTCCTGGTATAAATTCCACCTAGTCATAGTGTATGATCTTTGTGATATATTGTTGTAATCTCTTTGCTAGTATTTTATTTAAATTTTTGCATCAATATGCATTAGGAGAATTAGTTTATAGATTTCTTCCTCTGTTTTTGCTCTTTTTGGTTTAGGTATGAGCACCATATTTGTGTCATAAAAGGAATTTGGTAGGACTCCTTTCCCTATTCTTCTGAATAGTTTAAATAGTAATGGAGTTAATTGTGCTTAAAATGTTTGGTAGAATTCACCTGCAAATCAATCTGGTCCAGGGTATTTTTCATTAAGGAGCTGACTGATGGCTTGTTCAATTTCTTTTTCTAAGATATGGTTATTTAAATATTCTATTTCTTCTTCTGTTAATCTGGGCAATTTATATTTTTTGTAAATATTCATGAGTGTATGTTTTCACTTTCTATTTTACCCTCTGATTCTTGGATATCAGAACAATTTTCTTTGAATTTCTTGAAATATGATGTCTGGCCTCTTTTTTTTTTTTAATCGTGGCTTTCAGGTAGTCCAATGATTCTTAAATTTTCTCTCCTCAATCTATTTTCCAGGTCAGGTGTTTTTCCAATGAGATATTTCACATTGTCTTCTATTTTTCATTCTTTTGATTTAGTTTTATTGTTTTCTTAGGTGTCATGGAGTCATTAGCTTCCACTTGCCCAATTCTAATTTTTAAGGAATTATTTTTTTCAATAAGCTTTTGTACCTTTTTTTTCCATTTGGACAATTCTGATTTTTGAGGAATTCTTTTTTTCATGAATTTTTGTACCTCTTTTACCATTTAGCCAGTTCTGTTTTTTAAGGTGTTATTTTATTTTGTATTTTTTGTGCCTCTTTTACCAAGTTGTTGATTCTTTCATTAATTTTCTTGTATCACTGTCATTTCTTTTCTCAATTTTTCTCTACCTCTCCTATTTGATCTTTAAAATCATTTTTGAGTTTTTCCAGCTATTCTTTTTTTTTTTTGAGGCCTGTGACCAATTCACATTTTTCTTTGAAGCTTTGAATATAGCTGTTTTGGCTTCGTTGTCTTCTTCTGAGTTTGTGTCTTGATCTTCTCTGTCACTGTAGTAATTTGTTATGGTCAGGTTCTTTTTGTTGTTGTTGTTCATTTTCCAGTCTATTTCTTGACTTTTAACTTTATGTTAAAGTTGTGCTCTGCTCCTGTAGTGAAAGAACCATTGTCCCAAACTTCAAGTTTTTCATGCTGCTGTTTTCAGTGTTAGTTCTTGAGGTATGTGAGTTTTTGGTTCTTCCAAGGTGGTATAATCTAAGGAGAGGTATGATCACTGCTCTCCTGGCCTGTGCCCTGGTCTTTGAGCAACTGCAAGCCCTGGAACTGTGACCAGAGCCCTCACTCTCCTGCAGCCTCAAGCTCTGGTGTGTGCTAATGCTCCTTCTTATTCTGGAACTGTGACTCAGAACGGTGTATGGGCAACACAACAGGGTCCTGCACTCAGTCCCAGCAAAGGGTCCCCTATGATCTCCTTCACGACAACCTGCTGGTCTGTGTTAACCAGACCAGCACCTTGGTGAGACAGACTTTTTCTGCTGACCTCCTAAATTGTCTCAGGTTGGAAAATTATTTAACCCCAATATTTTGTTGTTTGGAGGGGAATTTGAGAGAGCTCAGGTGAGTCTCCGCCTTTACCCCACCATCTTGACTTTGCCTCTTGGAAGATCCTGGCTTTAAATCTTAGAACTTATTATCCTGTAGCCCTCCTCCTGAAAACCATAGTAGACTTTACTTGCCTCAGTACACTACCTTGTGAAGGAGACTGTAGCCTAGGAGCATACCATCTAGAAAGAGGGAAGGGAAGCTCCTTAGAGCTATGCATCTTAGCATCTCAAGGCAGCCTCTGTGAAGAAGCATTGCTGCCTCCTTCCTCCCTTCTCTCTGCCTGCCTCTGCTGGAAGACCAACCCTCCTTGCAGTCAATCAGTCCTTCTAGTTGCCTTCTTCCCATCTTGCCTCAGCAACTCCAGGCTTTTTCTGCTGGGGAGTGGGGGAGCAGGGGGTTCATTTTTGACTTTCAGCCTAAATGATTTAAAATGAGCTGTAATAGAGGGTTATTGCTTTATACATTGCTGGTCATTGATTTCCTTTTGTGAAACCCCTTTAATGTATGTATGTATATCTATATATCTATATATGTATGTGTGTGTGTGTATATATATATATGTACGTATGTACACACACACACACATATATATTTCTGAGAAGTTTCTCTTTAGAAGCTGTAAAATGGGGATAGGGGTATGGGAAGAGGTTCAGTGAAAGCTGGGCTGGTAAAATCTGACAAGCAGAGAAGTATCTAAATGGTAGTCTTGTTCCAAGAGGAATGATTGTCATAAACTAGTTTTCTTGGGTGTTAATATTGGAGTAGTGTTTATAACTATTGCACTTCATGGTTGCATCAAATTCACACTCAAAATAACTGAAGGAGAAGGAAGAGTGGAAGGAAAATTGGAGAGAAGCCTTTTATGACCTCTTCCATCTCTTTTTCTGGTTAAGGTACTGTGGCAAAACCTTCTCAGAGTAGAATGTCTTGTTACAAAAAGCTCTTCTATTTGCTACCATGGATAGCAACATGCATTGACATTGGCAACATGGGTAAACTGATTCATCATTATCAGTAAAACTGAAAAAGTATCTAATCAGGCACACAGGAGCCCTGAATTATCTAGTTTAGTACTTGTGGGTTATATTCTCTATAAGTATTGATAAGAGTTTATTAGGAATTTAGGTCTTGATATCAAAATGTTTGGGTGATAGTGAATGACATAGGAACATAGTTTTGGTGCTAGCAGGCATTATCCAGTCCAATCCCCTCATTTTACAGAAGAAGAAACTGAGGCAAAGAGAAATGAAATGACTTGTCCAGGGTTATCTATTCAGTAAGTGTTTGAGATAGTATTTGAGCCTAGGTCTTCCTCTCCTCCCTCCTCCTTCGTTCCTCCCTAAGCTTCACTCTGGACTTCCTCTACCATGCTCCAGGTCTAAATCTGAGTGAGTCTTCTGGAGTAGAGTCCTTACTTTAGCATTAGAATCCACATATTGGAAGTTCAACCCCTGCAACATCTCCCTTTGACTGGATAGTTGCTCCTAGAACCTCAGTTTAAGAAAGAGGCTGAGGTTATCCATGTCTCATTCGTCACCAGACTGCTCTCCAGACTGTCTTTACTATGCCTCCCCCAAAACCCATTTTCAGTTCTCTTTTATGTGTTGTATTGACCTATTAGAATGTAAGCTCATGGAGGGCAGGGCATGTCTTTCTTTCTATTTGTATTCCCAGTGATTAGCAACAGGCCAGGCACCATAATAAGTGCTTAATAAATGCTAGTTGGCTGACTGATAGACTCCAAGTCCAGAGCCCTATCTGCTACACCATGCTAGCTTTTTAATGCTTGGCCCCTTCTCCCCAGTCTACTTTATTCTTTTAAAAATCATTGATATCTTTTATTTCCATAACATTTTCATTTCCAAATAAATCCCTTTACTCTCTTCTCTTTAGGGAACCATCCCTCATAACAATGAATAAAAGAGAGAGAGAGAGAGAGAAAGCAGTTTTCTACAAAACCAACCAACCCAATGGCCAAGTCTGACAGTACAGGCATTGTTTCATATCCATGGTCCCTCACCTCTGCAAAGAAGGGACAGAGTTGCATTTTCTGTGCTCTTATTTGAGGCAAAGGTTGATAATTATAATTATCCACTGCTCAGTTTTGTTTGTTTGTTTTATTCTTTCTATTTCTATTGTTACAGTCACTGTGTATATTGTCTTCCTGGTTCTGCTTACTTCCTTTTAATAATTTCCCATTCTGCTCTATGTTCTTCATATTTATAGGCTCATAGATATAGAGCCTTAGAAGCGACTTTAGAAGACTAGTCCAACCCTTTAATTTTATGAGTGAGACAACTGATGGGCAGTGAGGTTGTGACTTGCCCAGGGTCACTCAGACAGTAAATGACAGATGCTGGATTTGAACTAAATTGATGTGTGTCCAAGTGTAGCACTCACTGTGCTATACTGTCTGTTTCTTCTGGAGCAGTAATATTCTGTTGTAATTATGTGCCAGAATTTGTTTAGCCATTCCCTTCAATCCACTTTAAATAGAAGATAGCACTACCTTTTTCCTTTCCAAGTGCATCTGCTTAGGATGCATAAGAATCCCAGCAGATTAAACATCAGCCATCTGGTATAGTTCCTGGGTCTTGAAATCCTGACCTTTTCCCCAAAGCTGATCGAGACTGGACTTATAGTGCCTCAGACTCGAGTCTCTGTGCTTTTTTTTTCCTACCTGTCTTCTCAGGTGAAAGCAAATGTGCACCATTTTCCATTTTCAGGGAGATATTTTTTTCTAAGTGAGTGACATTTTTTACACATGGTGAGATGTATGCTGCTCATCTGTCATGTAGGGACATATTGCAGCTAAACAATCTACTCTGTCTCTTGCTACACAGCAAATGATAGAAATACAAAGCATGGTGCTAAGTTTCTCCTGGGAGTGGGGGTATCGAGCTGAAAGAGCTTTCCCAAGCAATAATACCAAGAGACTCGAAGTGAAACAGACTACCTCTGACAGATTTGGGCAACATCAATGCAATAGCATGTGGCTCTAGTCATGGGCTTTCTTCAGTCTTTGTTGTGGATTTTTGAGCTTGCAGGTATGTCACTTTTCTTTCTCCTGTGGTCAAGTGGACAAGGATGATCTTCTGTCTAATAATCATGCTCTTCATTTGCCAAGGAATGATTCGCAGCTGTTCTTTTTTATAAAAGATAGTGCTGCTGGTTCACAGTCAGTTGGTTATGGGTTTGGGTGCTGGTTTTCTAGTTGTGGTCTAGAACCCATGCTGATCCCTCCATGCTTTACCTCCCAATCTCTCTTTGGATCAGTGGCATGGGTGGAAGAGTCCCTTCATCCCTACAGCCATTCCCAAGATGGGTACAATCTGCTCTGGAGATATGAATTTGAATCCCATTTCTGGGATTGGCCTTTTGGAGGCTGAGAGGTAGAAAAATGAGACTGCCTTTAGAATTGGAGAAGTTGGGTTTTAACTCCCACTTCTCACACCAGCCACCTATGTGACCTTAAGCAAATCACAAAATTTCATTGTTCCTCAATCTCCTATTCTTTAAAATGAGGGGTCCTCTAAGATCCCTTCAAGCTCTAAATTTCTGATCCATTCTTCACAAATAGAAATTTGCTGCTTTTTATTTGTTCCTTATTAAAATGTGAAAACATGGTCTCTTCCATTTACATCTTAGTCTGAATAAGTTTATCATCCAGTTTCCTGACAACAGGTTTTGAAAGAGTAAAGAGTAGATTGGGGCACAAAGGTACAAATACTTGGGTAAAAAAGGGGTAGGATATGAAGATAGCAGATGAGGGAAATATTGAAAGGGGAGACTGTGGTTGCCAAGGTCGAATGTTATCTGCTTTTATTTTGTCCACCCAGGGCAGGTATTAGTTTAAGATAATAACAAGATAATAGGTGGAACTGGAAGGGACATTTGAAGTTAACAAATAAGGAACTGAGAAAGTAAGCAACTTACCCAAGGTCCTACAAATGGTAAGCAGCAGAGCCTATCTGAGCTGAAATTCAAACCCAGGTTCTCTGACTCCAAATCCAGTGTTGCACACAGTTTGTCCTTTGTTCCAAAGAGGATAGATGACATCAGTGGGTGATATCTTGACTCTCTCAGGAATTGGATTTAAGTGAGGCAGAATTGCACAAAGTCATCAGCCTCACTCTCTCTTCTAGTCATCAAAGTCCAGTGGCAGGACAAAAGTCAGAACAACTGGTGATGGCCCAGGATGCAGTAGATGACTTTGGTTTCTTTGATGTCCGATACCATTCTAACCACTCCATCACTCCTTCTTCAGCCAACTTCATGGCCATTGGAACAAATTGTTCTCATCTGCTCATTCTGCTGTGGGAAGTCTTTACATGCTTGGGGTAGACATTCCCCTAACTCACCAATGGGTTTGAGGCCTGTTTGTTACCCTCTACCTAGTTTAGCCAATCAGCCAAGATGATTTACTGGGGTGTGGCTGCCTTGCATCCTACAGCTTCTTGGAGCCACAGGTGAGATTTGGGTGAAAGGTAGACACCAAAGGTGGATGAGCAGCCCTGAAAAGGGCTTGGCAAGCCTTCACACTACAACACAGAGAAAGAAGTCAATATAGCAAAATACTGAGAGTTTTTCCCATCATCCTCATTTTAATCCTCTTGAAATGAAGCTTTGTGGTCTTCTCAGATGCAGAGGAAAAGAAAAATTGTACTAATTGAATTAAATCCACAGTTAAAAGCATCCACCTTCACCCTTGGCCCCCTACTCCCCAGGGAGACCATCCTTAATATTCTCCTTTAGCATTGCATTATATGTTTGGGCAACTGCAAACCGTCCATTACTGAGTGGCCAGAAATTGATATTCAAATTTTAACCTTGTTCTTTAAAGGCTGCTCTTGAAAATGCCCTGACATGACATGCATCTTGTGGGATTTTTGAATATCACTATGTTCCTGATTTTTATGCTCAATGTTGTCTAAAGCTGCATCAGAATTTTCTTTTATCCATAGGACTATGATGTGAGTAAAGGCAACATGAACCCAATATATTTCATTGCCAAGCATCATAATCTATTAAGCCCTAGACATTTTCAGGGAATTGCTTTAAATCCTTTGGTGGTTGAAAGTGGCTTCAGCGGGATTAATGGCTTAAAGGTAATTGTTATTGCTAATATTTTATTTGAAATGTCCTGTTCAGCAAAGGTAATGTGACATTTTGCTCACCAGGGATGCTGTCTTTCTAGGAAAACGGGAGAGTCTAAAGGTCAGTGCTCAGGAGAGTGGGGGAGTAGAACGTGAGACAAAGGACAACTGTCAGGAACTGAGGTGGACAAACATGAATTAGCAGAGCCTGAGCGAACTTCCGCTTGCACCTGGGAGAGTTGTAGTTTTAATTTTATGGGAATCATGTGAGATTAATCTGGACGGTTAATCATCTCTAAAAGGAAGCCTCAGCTCTCATTTCCCATCCCTCTCTCCCTCCCTCTCCCAAACAAGGAAAAGGCCCAAAACACATCAAGGAGGGGCATTGGGAGATATTTATTGCAGGAGAAGTAGAATCAAAAGGATAATATCATTTGATCTAAGAAATTAGAGTAGGCATGGGAATAGAAATGGAGAAAATGGGCAAGCATTAGGAATTGTGTCCATACATACATACGTACATACTTGTATCTATACATACACACACATATATATGAGATACTGTATACGGCATACACAGAGACACATAAATGGATTGTTAAGGGAATTAACTGATTATTCAGGTGAAAAAGCCAATAAAGTTATTATAATACCCTGACATGGAGTATTCAGTCTCAGTTGATTATTCAGTATTACTTACCGTAATACTTGGCTCATAGTAAGGACTTAATACTGCGTTTTTCACTTATTACCCTTTCCCCCAACCCAAATACATGTTTGCTGGTTTACTCATAAAAATGGGGGGGGGATCCACTTTCTGTAAAAATTATTGAAATAATTCATTTAGAATTATTTTAGGAGTCAAGAAGACAAGAAAAGAAGTATTATTTTGTTCTGTGCTACTGAGAATCAGGATAGAGAACTAGCCCCTGAGTCAGGAGACCTGGGTTCATCTAGGCTCTGATAACATACTGGCTATGTGACCCTAAGAAAGTCACTTAACCTCTCACTGAGCACCCCCTCCCTCCAGGTATTGGGGGGACTAAAAATCACGGAGCAGGTGCCTCCTTTACATTGGCAGAGGGGATTTCCTCATAGAGGGTTCCCTAAGACAATGAAATTACAGGCCAATAAAAAAGACTGTAATATTAGGTAATGTAAAACTGAACTGAACTTCAAATTGCGATCATTGTATGATGCTTTGCTACATCACTAGGCATCACCTGATTTCTGATTTGTGCCTATTTGCTACTTCTCATTTCTGCCTGTTTACTACTGAAAGGAACTAGTGGATATTTTGTAACACGGTCAAAAAAGGGGGTTCATACTCATTTTTGGCATATCGGTTGAAACATATTCTATAACAGGCAGATGTGTGACAAGTTCATGGGTATGGTATCAAATGTTTTTTTGTTATGTGTACTTACTGAAAGAAATGCCCAAACTCTGTATTTTCAAACCAGCAGACCTGATTCGGAAATCTTTAGTCTTAGCAGTAAGAGATCTGAATGTCAATGAATGTTCTTTTCTTTATTGTACTTATTCTAAGCTTGGTGTGGCGCAAAGAGCACCTGAGTTAGAGTTGCATGTCCTAAGTACAAAGCACAACTCTGCTATTTGTTACCTTTATAACTTTGGGTGAGCTGTGGATCTGTTTCCTCATTTGCCACATTTGGTCATTGGACTGATGATTAAATATTTTCTACTTCTAAATCAATGTTTCTAATCTTTGCCATCCTCTTTCCAACCCACAAGAAAGACAGAAAGGCAGTTCACATTTGCATCTCTAAAGGTTGCCCTGGTGAGCTCAGAAGAGGGTTTTGTCCTTATATGGACACCTGGGTATTCAAAAAGAGTGTTTTACTCCTTTCAAAATCACTCTTTACGAATGAGGAAGTTGTTGCCTATCCTCCAGTCGACTCATAAATGAAATTATCTGCTAAACAAACCTGAACCACTCTGATGAGTCAGCTTTTGTATGTGATTTGGGTTATCATTAACTAGTCAGGGTCATTATATTCAAGAATGCTTTTTTTCTCTAATAAGAATAGAGGGCTTTTCAGAATGGGAATCAACCTGCATAGAATTCCAGTGATAGATCAAGGCCCTGCTTACTAAATAGTTCCAAAAAATGAAGGCTGAGTGACATCAAGAGAAGATCCTGGACAAAGAGATCAGTGGGAAGGATGGGAGAAAAGATGGATTATGTTTGGGAAATGAAAGATAAGGCATATGCTACATATAGGTCTATAGGGTGTGGGTGTGTTTTCAAATACTTCAATACCTGCAGAGAAGGGAGATCAGTGATCCCACTACTACAAAAAACAAAGGAGAGCCTCCCTTCTGGGTTACTAACCTTCATTCTTATAGGATCATAGATTTAAAGCTGGAAGGGACCTTGTTGTTCATTTGTTTCAGTCATGTCTGACTCTCCATGACCTCATTTAGGGTTTTCTTGGCAAAGATGCTGGAGTGGTTTGCCATTTCCTTCTCGAGCTCATTTTACAGATGAGAAAACTAAGGCAAGCAGGGTAAAGTGACTTGCCCTGGGTCACATAACTGGTAAGTCTCTGAGAATGGACCATAGAGGCCACTGAGTTCAACCTTATCTGAGACTAAAAGTGAACCCAGACCCTCCTGACTCCAATTCTAGTGCCCTAGATGTTATACCTTGCTCCCTCCATTCAGCCACCAAGGGGACATGAAATGGGGCTAACTCAGTTATGTAGTCAGAGCAAGGACATTAAAATTAGAAACAGAATGAAATGATATTTCTACTGAAGAGTGTTCAGAAAACAATAGGAGACAGTGGGATCATTTGTCTATTAAAGAAGTAAAGCTAAGTCACAAGATAGTAACACTTGCAACACTAGCTCGCAGTTATATAGAACTTTTTGGTCTACCAAGTACTTTCTTCTCAATGACTCTGTGAGGTGGATGCTACAGGTGTAATTATTCCCATATTACTGATGAGGAAACTGAGGTTCAGAGTGATTAAATGACCCTTGATAACACATAGAACCCTTGTGGCTCCCAAGTTCAGTACCATTCCTGTCATATCAGTGCTGGCTATTTCAGATAAGGATTTGTATTTGTAGTTGAAATACAAATTTTGTACCTGGTATATCATCTCACTAAGGCCATTTTGTTCTGAAAAACTGCTGTTTCAGAGTATTGTGTGGGTCTGTGCCCACTCAAAATCCTAGCTCACTAGCCCCCAAAGATGTTTTTATTTTTTATTAGTCAATCAGAGGCTACAGTTATTTGAAAGCAAAAGTATTAAAAGTACATATAATGAGCAAAGCTGTAAGAGAAAATTCCCCTCACCCTGTATAAACTTATGCACACTCTCCTATAAATGGGTATACCATTAGTGTGTGGGAAAAGAGCCATGAATAGGAATCATATGTGGGTGCCACACATGTAGTGAATATGTATGAGCAGGGCAGAAATATCGAGGAAAACAAAAGAAAGGGAAGCATAGCCAGGACCTAGGTATAGTGGGGTGGCTCATGCCTCCAACACATCGATGCCCCAGATGTCTTCTTGTGATGCTCTGGGTGCATTGTGGGGCCAGGTACCTTCACAGCTTTTTACTGGGCGCCATATTATTGTTGCTGCCTGCCGAGCAGCAAGTCTTCCTTGCTCATTGAAGTTCTTTGTGTCGAGTGGCGCTTACCTACTGGACCTCAGCTGTAGTCAACAGGCAAGGTCAAAGATTGGCCTCCGATCCAGGCTCGCTTCCTTCCCACTACTGAAAAAGGAAAAAAAAAAGTTATTCAAAGCCAGATGTGTTCTCAATTCTTTATAGATTTTGGGGGAAATAATAGTAATTGCCTGTGGTTTTCCACTGCAGAATTATTTTAGTTAAAAGATCTCTCTGTTGCTGCATCTTCGGTCATTCATCAGTTTTGGTTCCTACAGTGCTCTGGGTGGAAAGAAAAATAAGCCATTTACAAACTCTAATTAATTGCCTTTATACAAGACATTTCTTTTCTTGCTCCCCTTTCTCCAAGAGGCCACCTGTTATTTGTCCTGTTTTCTAAGACATACAGTATTAATATTTAGAATATCCGACCTCACCTCCGCAAACCCCTGCCCCTACCCTCCATGATACTAAACCTACCTTTGCTTTTTGCAGCTCAACCCAAGACCCAGATATTAATGGCTTTCAAACCATTCACTCCCAGACTCTGATAGTCCCTCCAGAGGCCCAAGTGGAACATGTTGAAGGCACAGGAAACCTATCTGGTTAGTAAGCAGCCATTATAATAGCAACTTTCTCACATACTGGAAAGGTTCTCTTGTATTGCTGTCATATGAATAATGGATGAGTAATGTGCTGAGCTGCAGTTGTTTTCACAAATCACCTGATCCTGTATTCTTGATTTGGGCCAAAATTTCTGTTTAAGGAGCACCCAAAGTATATATCTACATGATAGGCGCAATTAGTTTGAAGGGGAACACAAACGTGCATGTGGCTCCTAGTGGGAGGCTTTAACGATTGAATATATTTGCCCTGTGACACCTGTTGCTCGTCTGTACTGTTGGGGCTACTGTAGCCGTGTAAGCAGCGTAAACTGGCTCATGTGCCACTTTCCTGAAGCCTATATAAGTAGTATGCTGCTATATTAATTATCCAATAAGGGAGTGTGATGTCTGAGTTGCCCACCAGATGAAACTGTCCTCAAGGCACCAACCAAACTGGTCTCATCAGAGTATCTCTGGTGCACGTACATGTGACCCTTCCATTCTGCGGTTCCAAGTACTTGGGCAAATGAAATCCCACACCAGAATTTAGACTAAGAATGATGTGAAATATAGCTTAGAATTATTTTTTTAAAATATGGATCCTATGTTTCTACCACCATTTCACAACTAGATTTTCCTCCTTTCATATGATTACCTACATTCATCTCATATAGGCAATTAATATTGCGACCGTATAATTTATTAGAAATTATGACAGTGACAGAAAACTTGCTAAGCCCTTCCTATATGGAGCCCTCCAACTATCCATATCCCAGAATTCCTCCTTCCCACTTTCAGGTATGGTTAGGGAGTTTTAAAAATTAACCTCACCCACAGATCATGGGGAGGGAATAAGGTAGTGTTGTTGCGGGGGACGGGGGTGGTCTGAGGCCTCACAACCAGAAAGGCAGGGGAAGCATGGAGGGCAAGGTTGTTCTCCCCAGTACTGGTTTACCAATTATCTAGGTTTCATGACTGAAAGTATCCAGCACTCTATACTTCCTCTAACTGCAGTCCCTGCTTGTACACATGGTTTGATTGCTTGCAAAGTACTGGTCTTGTCCCTAGTTTCAGTCATCACAGGTAAAGAGCTGAGTCATGATGCTTGAACTGACTGGTAGTATTGTCTTGATCTCAGCTCTTTTGTTAATGCCAATCAACTCAGAGGCATGGGCTCTGGCAGCTTGGCAACCCAGGAATCCTTCTCCTGTAAGTCTACTTACACTCACTCATATGGCAGGCTGGGAACCTTGGTACCAAACAGGTTCTCTGTTCCCTTGACCCAAATGTCTGATGGGAAATCTCTCTCTTAAGGACAAAGAAAGAGGAAATGGCAACCCCACCCCTGCAAGCCCAGATCTGAGTGTATCCTACTGTCTCAAATTTTTGTTTCCCCCGGGGGAATTTCAAGAGAATCCAAAGGTCCCACAAAGATGAAATAGTATTGCAGAAACATCTGTGACAGTGCTGTCAGATGGGCAGTTCAGGGGTTGCATGGAAGCTAAGCTGTTCTCTTTGACCAAGTGTGTCCTGAAGTTTAGGTTTCATCATTGGGAGACTTTGAGCAAGCCATCATATTTTGCTATGCCTGAGTTTTCAGTTATAAAATAAAGAATTGGACTAGAGTTCATATGGGAAAGAGTCCTTAGAAGCAAAAGTCTGGGTTTGAATCCTGAGTCTATGTGAATAATGGGGTAAGTCATTTAAAATCTCTGAATTGTCATCTGCAACATGAAAAGGTTTGGTTTCTAAGTTCCTTTTAAACTCTAGCATAATACTATTCTAGATGATCTTTTAGGTTCCTTCTACCTGTAAAATAATTTATATGATTAATCATTTTAAAAGAATAAACATGAAGAACAGGTTTGGCCCTGGACAAAACAGGAAAGAAGCTAAGTTTTGTTTTTGTTTTTTTACTGTCTCCCATGTTAAAACTTTCTCTCTCTCTCTCTCTCTCTCTCTCTCTCTCTCTCTCTCTCTCTCTCTCTCTCTCTCTCTCTCTCTCTCCTTCCTACCTTCCTTCCTTCCTCTCCTCTCTTTTCTTTTCCTTTCCCTTAACAATCTTGCTCTTGGTTAGCTGTCAGCTGATGCTCCCAAGGTGTTAGCTGAGAAATAATTAGAGTTTTAAGGTCCCAATGCATTTCTGTTTAATAGAGAATTTTGAAAGACTTAAAAGACTTCAGAACCTAAAGGAATATAGCTTTAATGGTAGAATTTTAACCCTTTGGGTAAAGATATGTGGGGGCAAATACATTGTCTAGTTCTCATAGCAGCTTACATTTAAACTTTAAATTTCACACAGTGCTTTGCACATTGATCCCATTTAAGCCTCACAAGCAACCATGGGAGGATTAAGTATTACAAATAACCATTGTTCCCATTTTACAGGTGAGGAAGCAGGTTCAGAGAGGTTAAATATGGCCCTAATATAGTCACACCACCAGTTAAATGTTAGTGCCAAGACTCAGACTTTCAGATCCTGTGCCTGAAAGTCTAGTTATCTTTTCATTAGTCCGCAGTGGTTTCCTTGGCCAGCTAGCCCTAACAGGGAGGAGAGATATTTTATGAGATGCTTGTTTCTATCCTTACTGATCCCTCCTATACATTTGAACTTCAGAGAATAAAAGATGCATCAATCTCTTTTCATGGTGGAGGAACTGAGGCACAGGGAGATGAAATGAATTGCCTAAGGCACACACAGGCACACACAGGCACACACATAACCAAGGCCACATATCAACAGCTGGAAATTTGAAGGGGAAGGCTAAATAGACAATCAAAGAACTCGGCACAAAGGTCCAAACTTTATGAAGCTTTTCTCTCTAAAATGAAATAACTGCATCATTTAACAAACCTCTTTTGACTCAAACATAATCTTATCTGAATAACACAATTCACTTCAGTTCAGAAAGTTGGTGATAGCATGAAAGGGGTCTATTTGTGAATAAAATCTGGGGATTTAAAGCAGCCATGAACTAAACCCTGACCTGACCTGGCCACTTTTACAATGTGAAATTCTGAAATTATTTAGGAAACCGTATTTTAAGATTAGATACTTCCTTAAGATGAAATCGAGGAAATGAGCAAAGAACCTTGACTGCTGTGTAATACAGTCTGAAAGAGGGGGAAAAGCCAATTTTTTTGGGGTGGGGGGCCGGAAATCACATTTAAAGGCATTTTTTGAGTGGAAAGAATTTTTTTTCTTAGACTAAAAATGCAACCCTAATTGAATATCCTCCCATTCAGTCTAGGATCTGCTATCATTCATAAATCACCATGATGAATTCAGTTCCTTCAGGCTTAACATTCAATCAGGAGCCATGTCTACTTTTAGAGTGCACATAATTTTTAACTGTGTGATCACTGTGTTTACATTTACATAATTCTGTGAGCATTTCCTCAGCACAAATTAGGATTTGTACTAGAAAGGGACCTTATAAATCATCTAATATAATCCCTTCAATTTACAGCTGAAGAAACTGAGGCAGACAGAGGCTAAATGACTTGCCTAAGGAGACAACTAGGTTGTGAAGTAGAAGGATTCATGGGCCTGGAGACAGGAAGGCCTGACATTAAATCTGGCCTCAGACACTGTTATCTGGGAAAGTCATTTAACCTCTGTCTACCTCAGTTTCCTCAATTGTAAAATGGGGATATAATAGCACCAACCTCTCAGGGTTGTTGTAAGGATCAAATGAGATATAAAGTGCTTCACACATAGTAGGTGCTTAATAAATGCTTGTTTCTTTCCTATGGTCATTTATGTAGAAAGGAGTAGAGTCAAGTCTTCTGATTTTAAATCCAGGGTTTTCCTTCTGTTGCCCTACTATACCCCTTATCCCTTTCAGTCAAATGTACACCCTTGGGGAGAATCTGATGGAACCTTTTGAAATATATTTCCTTGGTTCTATGTGAGGCTGGAAATTTCAGACATTAGGAGGGTCCTGAAATATTTATGAACTGGGGGATTCATCAACCAAATTAACTGTGATATCATTGAAAAAACATTTACCACTTCATTTAGGGGGGGGATAACATCTGACTTGTGCATTATTACATGTCTGGATTTAAAAAAATAGATATAGCAGCAATTTTACTTAGAAAACAGATGATAGAGTTTATGTCTTCAAGGAGGTAATCAACTCAGTCTTGCTTTCCATCTAGATAATCTATTTGGTAATTGTAAACATCATATTATAAAGTTAAAGCATGTGGACAATCATAGAGGAAAAAGGAGGTTATAGGCCAGGAAAAAATAGTTCATGGGAGTAAAAAACATTTGCCTTTTTTTTCTTTTCTTTTTTTCTTTTTAGAAATCCATATACTGTACAACAAAAAGCCACTGTCCTACCTATCACTTCTGGAATCTTCTGTTTCTATGGAATTTTTTCCAGTGGAGTCCACAATTATTCAGCATGATTGAAATACTATGATTTATGACAGTTCATACATTCTTAAGCCCTTCCCCCAGCTTCAAATACACTTCATAGGAATGTGGGTGACAATTTCTACATCACAAGGGCAAGAGAATAAGAAAAAAATCTTCACTCCTAAATACAAAATTATGCAGTACAGCCTCCTGTTTGATTAACAAAGACTTCCTTTCAATGGACTTGTTAGGAGGAGCTCTGATGAACAAGGATTGTATGCTATAGTATTGTTCCCAGCTTCTACTGGTAGATATGTCTGTATATCTCACAATTTTTGAGAGTCCATGTATGATATATACATGTATATGTACCTATATATACATACATATATATATACATATATATAGAGAGAGAGAGAGAAGAAAGTGTTCATGTACTATATATCTTTATATACATGGACACTTAAACATTTGTGAGTGATTCTGACAGAGGAGATACTTGAATAATAATAATAATATCTAGCATTTTCAAAGTGCTTTATATATAATCTCATTTGATGCCTACAAAACTCTGAGATAGGTGATATTACTGTTTCCATTTTATAGATGAAGAAACTGAGTTTTAGAGAAGTGACTTGCCCAGTGTCACAACTAGGAAGTCTCTGGGCCATGATTTGAACTCAAGTCTTCTTGACTCCAAATATGGAACTCTATCTATTTTGCTGGGCAGCTAGATTAGCACAGTGGATAGAGTGCTGGGACTGGAGTCGGAAAGACTCGTCTTCCTGAGTTCAAATCTGGCTTCAGACACTTATTAGCTGTGTGACCCAGGGCAAGTCATTTAACCCTGCTTGTTTCAGTTTCCTCATCTGTAAAATGAACTTAAGAAGGAAATGGCAAACTACTCCAGTATCTTTTCCAAGAAAACCCCAAATGGGGTCACGAGCCGTAGGACGTTACAAACAACTGAACAACATCTACTGTGCTACCTAGCTGCTTTTAAAAGAAATCCCCCAAACACTAAAAACAAAACAAAAATTACAACAACAAGCCAAGTTTCTTAAATATGTAAAGGATCTATGATACCATGGTGGGTTGGGCCCTCCACTGGAGGTGTTTGAGGCATAGAGAAGTGAAGTATTAATTACCTAAGGTCATACAGCTAAAAAGTATCAGAGACAGAACATGGTCTCTCTGACCTCAAGCCTCAAATTCTCTCCAATATACTGCGTCTTTGAGAGGTGACCAAAAAAAAAAAATGACCAAAGGTCATTTAGCACATATGCAAATTTAATTTTGCTTATTGAACAAAGGGATAGGAACTTGATCTGTGATTTAATTGATATACAGAAATCTTAAATCAAGAAACTCCTACTGCTAGTGTAGGTCTGTACCTTCTCAGGTCTGTACCTTCTCTGCAACTTGGAGTCTTAGAAAATTGCCTAGAGCACTGAAAGAGTTAAATGACTTGGTCAGAGTCACACAGCCAGTAGACATCAGAGGTGGGACTGCCTGAGTCTGATGACAGCTCTATTCACTACACCATTGCTATTTCTCATCTTCTTAAATCTATTTTTAAAAAATCAGTGAATATGTAAGGTGATTGAATATGTTATCGTGAAACAGTACTAGTAGCAGGCAGGATGTTACTTGAGCTAATTGATTGATTAGCTTTCTTCTGCTCACTATGTTGTTGAGAAATTTTTTCTTCTGCTAAAGAGGTGCTGAAAGATTGACTGAGCCATCTATGTCAGGAAAAACATAGTAATTCACATTCATATAGTATTTCTTTCTTTTTTAAAATTTTATTTATTTAATTTTTAACTTATGGAATAAAATAAGCATTTCCATAACAGTATAATAAAAAAGATGATTGCACATGAAACTGCAAATCTATTATGTACAACTTGCTATTCCTTTTAAATATATAATGAAGTTATCATGTAAACATATAGTATTTCAAAGTTTACAACATTCTTTTGTTGCAACCCTAAGAGGTAGGAAGTACAAGCATAATTTTCTCCATTTTAGAGATGGCAAAACTGAGACTCATAAAGTAAGGGTAACTACTTACTCAAGGTCAGACAGCTAATAAAAATTGAAGCTGGGATTCAACCTCTGCTCTTTTGCCTTCTATCCCTACACTCTCTCTACTCCAAACCTACTTCTTCACAAAACAGACGACAAACTTTTATTTCGTAGATGATGACAAGCGGTTGGAATGGGCAGCCCATTGAGTTCCATCAACACAAATATCTCGAATAAGTATCACTGGGAGAGAGGAGGAAGGGGCAAGCAATGAAGTGGGTCCCGAATCAATAGGGGAAGGTAATTGGGCTAGACTACATTTGGATAATTATATAGTGCTTTTAAGCGATCTCAAGTCCCTCCCTCCCACAAAAACCCATCTTTTGAATACTCATACTCTTCTAGTGATGCTCTATGGTTGTGAATTATGGAACTTGGTGATCTTAGAAGAATCACAATTGCAGATGGGCCTAATGGAGAGAAGCACGAAATATCTAAGTGGGTTGCCTGTGACTTACATTTGAGAAGAGGAATAAAATAGATTGGCAAGGACAGAGCTGTAACTAGGGTGAGGTGACTTGGACATCACTCCAGAATGCCAAAACTTGGCAGATGACAACAGTATCATCCTGAGTGTACTGCGGAGTCCACACTCCCTGTATCTACACTCTTCCTTCCCTCGAAGCTGTTAGACCTTTGGCAACATAAAAACTTGGAGATGTCCTGAGGACTATTTGCTTCCTCAGGCGACCATGATCATCCTTCACCCTCCCTTTGGCCCAGGCACAAAAATTCATCATTATGGCTTGAATCAGAAACCTGTATGACCAGAAAAGAAGGTGGGTTGGTTGTGTAGCCAGAGAAAGGTATGATAGATGGATAGGCTGAGTCTTCCACAGACATGTGTGAAATATTAAAAGAAGCTGGTGAAGGACAGCCTCCTCTGAGGATTTGTAGGAGGATATGGACAAGATTCACATAGGATGAGAAGGCATAGATGGATTGCCATCTGCACCAGTGAAGGGATTATCCTCACCAGTGAGATTATGGGACATTCAAGGACTGAAGTATGTTGCAAGTCCTCCCATCCCCCCCCCCCATCTTGTTTTCTTTTCATTGTTTTAGTTCTAGTCTTCTCTCTCTCTCTCTCTTTTTAATCCTGTCTAGCTTTTATCTTCTTAACCTTTCCTTTTGCTGAATACAAACAAACCTAGAGGCAAAAGTATGGCTCAACTCAGAGAAAGGAAACACACTTAATTCTTAAAGAGACATAGCCTTTGCTGGAAATGATGCAGAAATGCTATGCTGTGTGTGCTCGTAGCTTCACCCCTGGATTAAAAGTTGTTGTTGTTTCTGACTCTACCTTTGAGAGAGAGAGAAGGAGGCAGGGGTAGGGGGTAAAGAGAGCGACCTAATGACATCTGCATTGGTTTCTTCATCTGTGAAATGGGGATAATAACAGCGCTTAAGTCCCAGGGTTGTTGTGAGGATCAAACAAGATAATGTTTATAAAGTACTTTGCAAACCTTAAAATTCTATGTAAATTTTAGTGATTATTATTTGAAGATTGAGGTGATCTGACACCAACTCCCTCAACCCAGTAGGCCCACATTATCATAGATTTAGATTCAGAAGGGACCTCGGAGGTCTTGTAGTCCAACCTCCTAACTTAATTGTTGAGGAGATTGAGACTCAGAAAGATTACTTAGGGGGTAAATTACAGAGCCACAATTTAAAGCCAGGTCTTTTGATTTCCCAAATAGTGCTTGCTCCCCTATACCATTTATGTCTTCTTTCTCTATACTTGAAAACCTCTCTCTCATCCCTTTTCCTCATTGCAAAATTAAATTGAATTCAATTTAACATTCAACTAACTGCTCTGTTTCTGTATCCCTCTCTCCCTCCCTCTCTCTCTGTCTCTGTCTGTCTTTCCCTCTCAGCTATTGCAAAAGGTACAAAGACAAAAATGTCAATACCACTTGGCCTCAGGGAGATTATATTCTATGGGAAGACTCCCTGATCTTATTCCTTCTTGCCTCATCTGGAAACTTGCTTTAGCAATCATGCCCTTTCTTTCCTGCACCAGCAATCTCTTGTTCTGTCCTGGTTCCTTCTCATTTTCCCCAAAACCCCTCTCAGCATCCCCAAACCTAAAACATTCTTCCTTTGATCACCCTACTCTATTTAATCATGTCTCTTTCAGTTCACTGCTCAGCTTCTTGTTGAAACTCTCTGTACCATACTCTTCCATTTTTTCATCACCTGTTAACATTTGACGTCCACTAACACTGCTTTCCTGATACTACTCTCACAAGGGTGACCAATGCTTTCCTAATCAATGGCTAAATTCAATGACCTTTTCAATCCTTATTTTAAAGATTCAGAGAGTAAGAACTGGAAGGGACATTAGAAGCTATCTCATCCAAGCCCTTGTTGTTGATAGATGAGCTTCATTGTAGGCACCTGTCTTAACTCAACTTTGTATCATCCTACCTCTCAGTGAATGTCACAGGGATCTGCACACAGTATATGCTTAGCATATTTTATTGTTGAATTATCTCATGCATGGTTTATTGTGATAGTTTCGTAGCTAATCTACCTGAATGATAGGGCCATGTAGAATCATAGATTTGGACCTAGAGTGGACCATAGAAAACATTAAGTTTAACTCTCTTGTTCTACAAATAAGGAAACTGAGGGGGTCAGCTAGGTGGCACAGTGGATAGAGCACCAGCCCTGGAGTCAGGAGGACATGAGTTCAAATCTGGCCTCAGACACATAACGCTCACTAGCTGTGTGACCCTGGGCAAGTCACTTAACCCCACTGCCTAGCCAAAAAACAAACAAACAAATAAGGAAACTGAGGCCCCAAGAGATTAGGTGAATTGCCCAAGGTCACAAGGGTAGAAAATGGTAAGGCTGGAATTTGAACCTACATCAAAGACAGAGTCCTTTCCCCTAGTCCAAGTTCTCTCCCACGTGTGGTATAACAGAGACAGAGTCAAGATGTGTATTCAAGAATATTTTTATTCAAATCTCACTTTAGTCACTTATTAGCTATGTAACCTTGGACAAGTCACTTAACTTTTCTGAGCCTCATCTGTGAAATGGGGATAATAATTGCACTTACTTAGCAGGAGTATTATGAGGACCAAATGAGATAATAAGGATAAAGTACTTTGCCAACTTCAAAATGCTATAAAGATGTGGGCTATTTCCATTGACCCATGCTTTCTTGACCCTTCCAACTGGTACCTTTCAGCTACAGATCTAGGATCCTCCTTCCCAGCTTTCTAATGACTCCTTTACCGTCTTCTTTAGTGTATCCGCATGTCCCTTTTCCCAATCTCTTAAGGTTCTATTCTTTGGTCATCTTCTCTTTCTACATTCTCTCCCTTGGCAATTTTGTTCGCCCCTGTTATCTCTTCAATTGCCTGTATACAGATCACTCTTGCATCTGCATCATTAGCCCTTAGCTCTCTTCTGAGTTCCAGACCCACATCTTCAGCTGCCTACAACACATTTTCACTTAGATGTCCCGCCTCAATCTCAACATGGGCACAGTCAAACTTATTTTTTTCCCCCATATCTTTGCTCCTCCTACTAGCTCCCCCATTTTTAGTAGTTGTAGCTCACTTACCTAGTTCCCATGTTCAAAACCTTGACACTCTCTTGGACTCTTCTCTTTTCCTCACCTTATATTTAGTTATCACATCTTATTGATACCCATCAAAACTTACTTCTTAAATATCTCTTCACTCCACCGCATCCTCTCTCTTTTGTCAGTATATTAAAAGAAACTCTCATTACCATCCACTACTGGTTATTACCACAATTGCCTCCTGCAGAGCTTGAGATGGCCACTATCTCCTTCTAATCCAGCCTTCATCAAACTATCAGACAGAACAATTTCCCTTGAGCACAGATCTGACCATTTTTCTTTTCTGCTCCAAATTCTTTTTCAGTGGCTTCCTATTGTCCAACAAACAAACCTCCTTTATTAAGAATCTCTACAATCTGTCACTACTAGTTTTCCAGCTTCATCTCCTATTATTGCCCCTTTCTTACAATGTGCTTCTGCCATATGAGACTACTCTCTGTCTTCTAGACGTGTTGTGCATTTTCTCATTTTCATGTCTTGGTTCACACTATTTGCTATTCCTGGGATGTCTTCCTTCTACCTTTTCATCTTTGTATCATTCTTTAAAACCTTAAGTAAATGCCACTTCCTCCATGGGATCTTCCCTGCTCACACCTTTTTCCTGACCTTGGACCTTACATAGATCTTTGTGCCTCTTTGATATATTTACTGTGTATTCTTTTATATTATGATATGGTATAGCTACTAGATTGTAGGTATCATGTTTTAGCTAACATACCTTCTAATGATCATCAAAGGGATCTGCACACAGTAGATGCTCAGTGTTGTTGTTTTACCGTCTCATGCCTGGATTATAGCAAAAGTGTCATAGTTAATCCCCTTGATGATAGGGTCATAGATCCAGAGCTGTACGAGTGCTTAGAAGTCATTGAGTCCATATGGCTCATTTTATCGACAAGAAAACTGAGATCTATAGAGCTTAAGTGATTTGCCCAGCACCTTTTAACTGAGAAGTGTCTGAAGCAGCTTCTAAGCTTCTTCCTTACTCCATCACACTTTGCTATCTCCAGTGAATCCAAGTGGTCCTTGCCTACTGCTACTAGACAAATATTCCCATGTGTGAGTCACCCTCTTGCTAAAGACCGGGGACTGTCTTTTGCTTCTTTTTCTATCACTGTTGCTTAGCATAGTGCCTGGAACATAGTAGGCACTTAATAAATGGTTATTGATTGATTGAAGAAGATACAGTGACTCCCTATTATTTCATAGTGAACATAACTTTAGAGATAGATGGGACCTTAGAGATCACCTAATCTAATTCGTTAACTTTTCAGGTGAGGAAAAGGCAACAGAAAATCTAAAGCGATTTGCCCATGGTCACACAGAGAGAATATGTGTCCAAATGAGGACTAGAACATAGGTCTCCTGACATTTAGTCTGGTGCACCTTCTAATGCACTAAGTTGATTTTGTGTATAGTTAATTTTAAACTCCTTTTTTCCAACATAATTTCTTCCTTTTTACTTTTCCTAAAAAGGTACCCCTTTTATTTATTTATTTTTTTTACCACATTCCTAATTAAAATAATGGATAGCCCAACTCAGTCACACATTTAAAATAAACATATGGGGAAAATGTCACAAATTTTGGAAACATGTTGCTTGAAATTTCTCATCATGTACACCTGTAAGTATATTCATAATTCTCTAGCTATAGTTGTGGTTGGCTAAGTGCTGTAAGATTCACTGGGAGGATAGATAGTGTCTGGTGTAACCTCCTGTCCTCTGGACTGGAACCTATGTCTTCCTTTCACAGATACTAATCCTGCTCTTGAGTTTTTTGTCTCTATCATGTCAGGTTTGGTCTAATCCACTGTAGAACAAGACTCTCTTGAACATTTCTAAACAATGTAATTCAGAAGGCAGAAGTCTGTCCTCTTAGAACAACATTAAATCAACCCTGGTACAGAGCATGCTGGTTACTTCCCATTGAGGCATTGGTTCTCATTTCCCTTGTTAAGATTCATTAAGATGAATTTCTAAAATGGTATAAATAGTTGGGTTTTTTTTCTACTTCCAAAGAAGAAAGATCATGAATCTTTTTTCCCATTCATTAAAAAAATTTTAAAACTAGAGATTTATTTTTCTCCTTTTGACCTCCCCCTCACTGAAAAAAGAAAAAGAAAAGCAAATCCAAGCATTTTTAAACAAAATAAATTCCCACATTGTTCATGTCCAAAAATTTATGTCTCATTCTTTGCCCTGAGACTATCACTTCTCTGTCAATTGGTGGGTAGCATGCTTCATCATTAGCCTTCAGGAATCATGATTGGCCATTGCTTTGATTAAAGTTCTTAAGCCTTTAAAGTTATTTGTCTGTATGGTGTTGTTGCTATTATGTAAATTGTCCTCCTGGTCCCGCTTACTTCACTATTCATCAGTTCATATAAGTTTTCCCAGGCACTGTATTAAACGTAGTAGATACAAAGAAAGGCAAAAACAATCCCTGCCCTCAAGAAGCTCATCTGATAATGGGGGAGACATTGGACAAGTAATTATGCATATAAAGATTTCCTCACGTAAGTATGCCTTCTTTATATATCATGGCCCCCTATGCCAACTATGTATTTTTTTTAATAAAGTATGACCATTGAAAGCCACATTCCAGCAATAGGTTCTATCTCAGTTATATCTATGAAGCTAAATTTGTTTCTTTGTATTAGGACTTCAAGTTCATGTTGCTTCTTACTTAAACACAAAGAGAAGGATAATGAGGATTATCCAAATTATGCAGATGCACTGCTCTGTCCTACATAGCTCTGTGTGTCTTTTTCTTTTTCTGTCTAAGCACTATGTGACTCTTTGGATGCAGTGTCATGAGGTTAATTTCCAAACTCCAGCAGGGGAGATCCTACCTATCTTAATAATTATAATAACTAACATTTACATAGCTCCTCCTATGTGCCAGGCCTTGTGCTAGGTGCTTTATGAATATTATCTCATTTGATTCTCACAATAGCCTTGGGAGGTAGGTGCTATTCTCATCCCTACTTTACAGTTGGGGAAACTGAGGCAAACAGTTCAAGTGACTTAATTAGGGTCACACAGCTAGTAAATGTCTTAGGCTGGATTTGAACTCAAGTCTCCTTGACTCCAGGACTGATATTCTGTCCTTTGTGTCATCTAGATGCCAACACATCTCATTCATTCATCATAACTGAAGGCAGCTTCATTGTGGATGGGAAGCAAGCACATTCCCCAAGCTTATTGACTATAGTTTCTGCCTTTCCATGCTGTGACTCAGTTGTTCAGTCTTCCCTGCTGCGCTAACACAAGATTAGACTAGTGATGATAGCAAAAGTTTAGTGAGAAAGACACCCAACTGTACAGAGGTGTTTATCTTTCTTTAAACCTTGTTCTCATTGGTATGTTATTTTTACCAAAAAATTGTAGCAGTTAGAAAATGCTATATTTAGCTATTTTAATACAGTTTTGTTTTGGTAGGAAAAGCATAATTGAATAGGAAAGCATGCTATAGTCACTCTGACTCCATTAATGGCACCCATGAGGAACCTTTCTGCTCTGAACATGTGGCTGTAGCCTTGGCAACCCTGTCCACCTTATGACAGCTTTCCTGGGAGGAAATAGGACCCAGGTGTAAATAAAATAGCCTCAGGAGAGATGCCCTTTCAAACTCAAATATGTAAAATATCAATGAGATGATATATGTAAAGTGCTTGTATGCCATAAACTGCTATATAAATGTCAGCTATTATTATTAAGTGAGGGCAGATGTCATACCCCTATCTAGCCATAATATGGAAATAAGGTGTTTTTAGAATTTGTTGTGTGTCTATTGAATCAAATTTTATGTTGTCTGTTTTTAACTTTAGTTAAGAGCCCTATTCTCAGAGCATGATTAGCATAAGAGCTCCATCCTGTTCCATTTAAAGTTATCTACCATTTTCACAACTGTTCTTGAAATTTTTCCTATTCTGTTACTAACAATAATATCAATTTTATGAGTTGCTCGGTTGACTCGATGAGATTACAGGGCATGGGTTTTTGTGTGAAGGACACCTTCAATGGAGATGGAATGTGTCCTAACCTCTTACTAAGAGGGCAGGCATAGGGAACTCTTCTGGTTGGTCTTCAGTGACTGGGGTTGCCTTCAAGATGATTAGTGAGAGATTAAAGGGGGATGTGGACTCTTGCCAGAGAAACTACCTTTGCAAGAAGTCTATAAAACCGAACTAGTGAGTGGATCAGACCCCTTCCCCTCTCTTTCTTCTGTTTTCTCTTTGTCTTCCTCTATGTTTATTTCATATTGCTGGGCCAAAGCATATGAATGGTAGAGAAGGAATTATCTTTCCAACTTTTTGTGATATCACTCTAAGTTAATCAATGGTTCAGGTCCAAGGTGAACGAGGAACATTTATTCAGCAGTCTCTCAAAGCATGTTTACTTTCTGGCGTGGGTAGGGGGAGTATTTTGGGCTGAGTGTTTTATGTCTCACTATTTATTCATGGGCACCAATGAATCCTTTTCATCTTATACTTCTTTGGTGGAGGAAATAAAGACTATCCAATAGCCATATTGTACATTGAGTGCCTGTGCAGAAGTTTAGGACCTTATTGGAGGAACCCTAGATATGAGTTCTATGAATAGGAATAGGGATTGGGCCAGTGATTTCTTTGGCATGAGAAACTGCCCTCTCTGAATGCAATTTATAGTCTTAGAGAGTTGTGCTTTCAAACTGAGAGGTTATGTGATTTGCCTGGGGTCACATGGTAAGTAATGTTTCAGAAGCAAAACTTGAACCCAGGTCTTCTTGGGTTTGAGTCTGGCTCTCTAACTACTATGCCATGATGCCCCTTTAAGGAATGAGCTATATCCAAGTTTTATTTGGATTTTCCTGCAGTTTTCCTGTGGGGTAGCAGCCATGGGACAAAGAGAGGTACTGACCCCTTGGGGTCAGTACCCAGAATTTAATCCATGTAAGCTCAGAGTCTTTGAGGAATTGGAGGTGTTGAGTCACAGGTGACACTGAAATAAAGCTTTAAATTACCTGCCCTCCCACTTTCCATGCAACACACATACACAGTAACTGTCTCACAACCAAAAGAATGATTAACTCCTTGAGCAATGTAATTTGTAGCCATTTTATAATTTTGAATTTAGAAATTTCTCTCTTTCCTTCTGTCTCCTCTCTCTCTATGTGTGTCTCTCCCTGTCTCTCTACGTTGATCTCTCTCTTTCTCTTCTCTCTCCCCCTCTCTCCTTCCCTCCTTCTCTCTCTGTCTCTGTCTCTCTCTCCTCTTCTCTCTTCTCTCTGTCTCTCTCCCCCTCATCCCTCTGTTTCTCTGTCTCTGTTGCCATTTCTCTCTTTCTATGTCTCTGTCTCTCTCTGTCTTGCTCTCTCTGTCTCTGTCTCTCTATTTCCAAACCTAGATTCATCATGGATAGTCATGGCCTATGAAGAATTCAGTATCTATACTGTGAATTTGGTTCAACACTTTATAACTGAATTACTCTCTTTGCAAATACGTCTGTAGCATGCCCAGGCAGTCAAGTGGGAGAGGCAGCTACTCTCTCGGGGTTAATATATATTTCCCTCCAATCAAAATGTAGCTCATGATTCATTAGGTTTGTTGGCTAGATTATTTAACTTAATATTCATTATAAATTATTTACTTTCTAAAGCCTTCTTGATATGCAATGTGAGTGAAACTATTATTCCTGAGCACAATTGTCCAAATAACATGACATAGTTTGACTAAATCCCAAGATAGTTGTTTAATCCCAGCTATCCACTGTTCTACATAAACCACTCATGCTGAGTTTTGGAGAGCTATAACATTGCTGAAGTTATTTACTTGAAACTCATCTTTGGATTCAATAAGGGACTATGTGTTATTCTATATTTAATGAGAGAAGTTCCCAATTATGGGTCTGTGTGAAGAGATATAAAACATTTTGCTGAAGAAGCTTTATCCAAACTTTCATCTCCTTTCTCCATCAATAGTTGTTATCAATGGGAGAGAGCTAACTCAATTTTTTTTTCCAGGGTGTGCCTGGCGACAATGTCATAATTTGTAAATGTGGCCCCTGGGACAAAGGGTGCCATTTGAATGGGGAAGTTGGGGACCAGGGCAGGTATGAGGAATGGTGACTCACCCGGGATATGGTCACTGAAAGGAGAAAGCTCACTGTGGGATAAGGCCACCATCAGTGAGGATAGGGCTGCATGGGGAGGAGCTCATCAACTAAAATGGGAAGGAGATATGCCATTGGGAGGTTCTGTCAGTGCCATGGCTCACTCTAGTTACTTCTCTATTGTCGAAAAACATTTTCAACTGATCATTGCTTTATATCTGTCTAGGAGGTCTAGTGACTGTCCTCTATCTCAATTTAAATGATACCTCCTCCATAAAGCTTTTCATTACTTCTTTTTTTCTCTTGGACCTCACGTAATATTTTGTTTGGAACTCTTGAATGGACACATTTTGTGCTATTTTGTATCACAATTATTTGTGTATATGACATATACTGTAAACTCCATGAAGGCAGGGATCATGTCTTATCTAAATTTTGTATATGCCCCAGTACCTAGCAAACTGAATTATATATTGTAGACACCTCAAAACTTTTGTTGACTTGCACCATTGAATTGAACTTTTGGTTGATTGCTGGGAGGAGGAGTTTGAGATTCTTGATAGATACACCTTCTTTCTCAGTCTTTCAAAATTCTGTTGTTTATCAGGTCCAAAAATTATTTATATGACACTCCTAACCTGGACAGTATTTTTTTCCTTAGGAACTGCCATTTTTTGGTGGAGGGGGAGGGGGAGGGCAGTTTTTAACGTAGACAGAGCAATGGAAGAATATAGCTGCTCTCAATGAATTAACCAATTATTTTTGGCCATCACAGCTAAAGTTCTTTTCAGTGAACAGAGCTCTACTAGAAATCAGTAAAAATTTATCCCCTTTCTCTCCGCCTAAGAAGGGAATAGTCTGGACACTAGGGAATTGCACCCCTGGAGAGTAACAACATATAATAATCCCTGTGCAACCAAGTAAGACACATTGAAGGTACGATCACCAAGAACTGTGCAGAGCTCTATGGATACAGAGGACATTTAAAATGGAAAAGGAGGAAGGGAGTAGAAAAAAACCATTTTCTAACTGCCAAGTTTAAGGGACATTGTACATCAGAAATTGCCTTTCTCTATGCTGCTTCATTCTCACACCAGGCACACACCCTCATTAGCTCCACCTACAAAACCCTGCCTGAGTTCATTTACAGAGTGGTTCCTGCCTTTCTCTTGGTACTGTGAATTAGAGACAGAGATTGGACTTGTGATTTCATTGGTACAGGGAACTCTCAGGTGAGGAAACTTCCTCTATTAATGCAGGTTCTCATCATTTCTGCAAGGACTAGTCTTAGACTTGTCTTAAGCACCAAGAGGGTGCATGACTTGCCCATAATCATACAACCAGTCTGTGTCACAGGTAGCACTTCAGTGAAGGTCCTTCTAACACCAAGTTCAGCACTCTTTCCACTACGCTATCCTGCCTCTTGGCTCCATGTATAATTTAATCAGTGGGGAAACTCTCTCCATCAATACGCTTTGGCAACTCAAAAATTTGTATAGCTTGTAAGAATTCCTTAGAAATTAAATAACAGAATTGGTATGTTCCAGAGGCAGGCCATGACTATAGGTCTTCCTGACTCTAAAGCCAGTCTCCATCCACTTTCCACACCATACTGCTTCTCAGATCCTGCTATCAAGAGGCATCTCTCAGAAAGGTACTGAGTTCTTCTCATTGCCAGTGCCTTAGAGCCATCCTGTGTCACTTCTTCAGCTCTTGTAACTATTTATTACAGAATCTTCCATGTGATAGGTGATTAATAAAGTCTTTTCACTTGAAACAGGTTCTTGTTTTTTTGTCCTGGGCTTTTGACCACCCACCTTTTTCTTCTTTCCTCTGGTAATTATGTTCTTTTGGCCTTTTCCTAACTACTTGATTTCTGATCTACTGAGCATCTAGACTTCACTTTATATTTGTCCTAATTTGGATTTGTCTCCCTGGTTCTGACCTATGACCTTGCTTTGGACTCAGAAACCTGCCTGACCCTTCAAGTCACGTCTCTGTTGTCTAGGTCCTGGTTCTCTTCCCTTCATGTGTAACCTAGTGCATGTGACATAGATAGTCATTAAAAATGACCCCAAACAAAAAGAGCATTTGCAAGCACCCAAGGGAGAATAGAGGCCAGGGAGGTCCATGAACAGTGATTCAGGGACTGTAAAAAGAAACGACAAGCCAGAAATAGCACTTTGTCAGACACATTAAATCAATTCTTTGGTCTTGGGGACATAAATCGTTGGGCCCTTTTTATTTCATGTCTCTTGCAGAGACTTAAACCTAGTGAAATATTGACTTGGTTTAGGTTTAGCTTGGGAAACTTTGATGGTCTGATTTTCTCCTGGTCTAATAGTTTTGAAAAAGCTATAGATCTGAGTCTTATCTCACTATATAGTCTTTTTTTTTTCTTTAAGAAACAAGAACTTTGTTTAGGATTTTAGTAGAAAAATCAGGTTTTCATTCAGTTCAGGGCCCTCAGGCCACATGTGGAGTCTTTTGTCCTTTAGCCCATAGTTTCATTCAGTTTGAACCCCTAAAGCTTGGAATGATGGATGACGCAATTCCTTTGCCCCTTCCTAAGGAAAAAAGTCAACTTTTTTGTCCACTTATGCTATAGAACATTTTAATATTGACTTAGCCTTCCTAATATGTAACTCCTTCACAGAATGTAAGCTTCTTCAGGGCAGAGACTCTATTTTTTTACTCATTTTATTTCCTAGCAGAATGATTTGGATGTAACAGGTACTTAATACATATTTCTTTAATTAATAATAATAATAATAATAAAGAATAGGGATAGAGACTAGATCTATAATTTCATTTGTATAATGCTTTAAGGTTTGCAAAGCACTTTACATGTGGTACTCATTTGATATTTTGATTACCTTTGTAAAAATACTACTGCATGTCAGTAGAAAGGGAAGGCTGTCATAGGATCCCATGAAAAATGCTCATGGTGCTTTGTATTACTGACTATTCCTTCTCCTCTTCTTTTCTGGCTCCCTATTTGATTCCCTCCCTTCCCCTATGTCATAGATTCTCTCCACAGCTTCTATTCTGCTTATTCAAGTAGCCTGACTATCTGAAAACCAGTTTTCTGCCTCTTGCTGCTTTGTTGACACTCTATCTATTTCCTGTTTTTACTTGAAGATGTCTTGGCTCCCTTGTGCTCTTAATTTTTCATTCCTTGGCTATGCTTCTGTTTTTCCATTTAAATTTTGTAATAGTATTATTTGACTTGGTAGAGATAGAGATTTTATGAAAGACTCTATATCAAAATTAAGTTGCATTGCATGGTATTGTGGGTAAAATTGAGAAGAAGGACATTTGAAATGCCCTATTGAGGTTTTCTAACTGAGTCTAGTTGCAGCTAATACAATAGTCTGTACTTGATTTATGATTATATATCCTGATGTATGAAGTGCTGTGCATAAGTAGTTTAATAAAAGGCTCTAGCCCCAAATTCCAAATTAGTAGTGAAGGTGATTTCTATTGGACTAGACACATGTGGAGGATTCTGTTGTTGATGGTTAATTATGTCGGCCTTTTTTCTCCACATAATACACATTGCTGGAGTGCTGCATAGCTCTAGAGACCTTATATAGCACTCAAAGAGTAAAATCATATCTCTTCTTATTGTTTATTTACCACATTTTGGGGCAGATAGAGCAAAATAATTTTCCCTACATTTCCCAGTTCATTTCTTTTTTTTTTTTCTCTTGACTTTGCATTTAAAAATATGTGCACCAAGCACCTCAGTACCTTGGGTTTAACTATGTGAATCTTCAAAGCCTCTCCATTAAGTGACACGTCTGGTATTTGAATAAGGGTTTGACATTTTCGCATTTTCCAGTTTTGTTTTATTTTTACATTAATTGAAGTGGTTTCCAGATTGCCTATGTGTGCTGTCAATTTACATTTTCCAAAGGTGAAGGAAAACAGTTTCTAAAAAAGAACCAAAAAAAACACATAAGGAAGTGATTTTGCTTTTCTGGGCTGAGTGTTCAAAATCACATATTTATAAGGTGACTTGGGGTGGCAAAAGTGCTTTTCTTTCCCCTCTGCTCTGCCACTTGATGCCTCATTTTCTCTCACCAACCTCCATATCACCTTCAGAGTATAAGAACATCTCTATTTCATATGTTGGATTTCCTTAAAATGACAACAGCCAAGACTGATTTTGACTGTACAGCATGTGGATGGGGCGTCCTTGTCATACACTTGAGATCCAAGATGTGGTCCTATGACTGATGAAAGGGTGAGTCACTGAATGATCTTGGAGGGTTTTATATCCCCAAGAATAGTCTAAAAAAAAATCATGGGCCTTCTAACCAATCACTAACATTTCACAGGTAGAGGACAGCTAGGTGGCACAGTGGATAGCGTGCTGGGCCTAGAGTCAGGAAGACTCCTCTTCCCCAGTTCAAATCCAGCCTCAGACACTTCCTAACTGTGTGACTCCAGGCAAGTCACTGAACCCTGTTTGCCTCAGTTTCTTCATCTGCAAAAGGAGCTGGAGAAGGAAATGGCAAACTATCCCAGTATCTTTTCCAAGAAAACCCCAAATGGGGTCATAAGGAGTTGGACACAACTGAAAATGACTAAATATAAAGTAGAGGAGTCAAGTCTAAGAAACTGAGCTGGAATGTGTGTGTGTATGGTGGTGGAGTCAGCAGGGCAGGGGGAAAGACAGGGATGTTGGTATCTATTATTTGTTCTAACTATAAAAAAGCAGTTGATTGATGGACCTTTCCCCCTGAATGGGTATTGATTGCCTGGTCCCTTCTCAGGTTTTAAAATTTAGAAACTGCTGGCCTGAGGGGAGAGAGACCCTCTAGGGACTATCAGAAGTCCTTTCCTTCAGAGGGACCTTGCATAAAGCACTATGTGTTCTTAGGCTCTTACCAAATCCTATTTTGCTTTGTGCTTATATATTAATTGGATATTTATGTATCTGCCTTTGTCCCCTCTATTGAAATTGTAAATTCCATGAGGGCAGGGAGATCTTCTCTTAATTATGTCTTAATTATTATATATATTAATTATCTTTATATAACCTCAGTGAGGAGTACATAGGATCACAGTAAGATCATAGATTTGGAACTGAAAGGGCCCTGAGAGGTCATAAGTTCATAAGACAGTAATTTTAGAGCTGTAAGAAACCCTAGAGGGCATCTACTCCAACCTCTTCATTTTTACAGATGAGGAAACTGAGGACCAGGCATGAAGGTGACTGGCCTCCAAGGTTAGTTAGTTGTTTTTCAGCCAAATCCAACTCTTCATGACCCCATTTGAGTTGATGAAAAAAGAAAAAAACCCACAAACATTTCATCCAATACAGTAAAGAAAAAGTAAAGGAACACACAAAATGTATGAACTTGTGGTTGGATAAAGTGGCAAAGATACTAGTGTGTTTGCCATTTCCTTCTCCAGCTCATTTTACAGATGAGGAAGCTGAGGCAAACAACATTAAGTAACTTCCCCAGGATTACACAACTAGTAAGTGTCTGAAGCTGGATTTGAACTGAGGAAGAAGAGTTTATTGATTCTAGGCCTGGTGTTTTATCCACTGCACCATCTAGCTGCCCCGTGACCTCCAACACCACCCTAGTAGTATATCAGTAGTGAGGTTTGAACCAAGTCCTCTGATTACAGATTTGGTGCCCTTTATTTAGTATACTACATATTAGGCATTTAATAAATAGTTGCTGAAAAATCACTTTGCTCAGAGCTCTCCTGGCCTCCACACCAAGTGCTCAGCTTAATCTCCAAGTACAGTCTTTCACAAAGACATACTTCCTGAAGAAATCTATCCTCCATGTTTTATGAGAAATATACCAACTCTCCAGTAACCTCAAGATGCCAGGTAGGTATAGTAACTCTATACTGTTTATCCTCTTTCCATTTTGACAGGTAGGCTAGTCATTGTCGGATCTTTTATAAACTTTTTACTTATTAGAAGACTAATTTTAATTAGAAGACTTTAATTTTAACTTTTTTACATTTTTCTTTCTTTTTATAGGAATATAGAACAGTTGCCACAATAAGGAGGCAGAAAGAGGCCAGGTTTCATAGTGGCTAGGGTGCTGGCCTGGGAGTCACAAAAACCTGAGTTTAAGTCCTTTCTCAGATATTTCTCAACTTCCTTACTCTGTGATCCATTGCTTAACATCTCTTTGCCTCAGTTTCCTTATCTGTAAAACAGGAACACTAAAAGCATCTAGCTCACAGGGTTGTTGTTGCGTGGTACAGCGACTCTAACACAATTAAACTCAGAGACTTCTCCAGGAAGCAAAAAGTTATTCTTTATGACAATCTCGCCAGAAGGGGCGTCTACTCCTCCAGTACACTACCAGCAGGAGAGAGGCCAGGCACAAATGACAAAGCAAGGTTATATATCTTAACGCAAACAAGAAACTCCCACCCCGCCACTATCCCTTACTCCCATTGGCTGGGAGGTGGGCTTACATTCTCGGCACGAAAATCTTTCCCATTCCCAAAGAACAAGGAAATAGGGTGTAGCCAATCCAAACATACATGTCCTTATTTAGTATACCTAATGTTGACGTGGCAGTGGCAATCAGGAGGGGGTTTAGGGCCGAATTCCTATAGGTTTAAGTAATTTAAACTTATGGCCTGTTTATTCTCTCAGAGCCTATCTCTAGTTTTGAGACAGTCTTTTCATCATCACCCTGAGAAGTCTTCACAGAGGTTATATCTCATTCATTGTGAAGATCATATAAGACTGAGTTCTTTGTAAACCTAAAAGCACTACATAAATGTTAACTGTTAGCATATTTATTATTCATTGAATCAACAATCAGTCTCGTAGCTAACTGGAAAGCCATGGTAGTCTTGTACAGCGCTGGTTTAGAGCAGAGCTTCTTAAACTATGGATCACAACCTCATATGGGGTCATGAAAAATTTGACAACAATAAAAGGTTTCTGAACACCCAATGACCAAAAATTAATTTAAGATCAAACTTGTAATGAATCCAAGGTGTTTCTGATAGCACTTGCCCCTGTTGCATCAGGCAAGGTCACTGCAGCCTTGGTTCTGAACACAAAGCATGCGCACTTTGCACTGCACATGCCCTCAGGCCACAGAACATCAACAAACACTGCTGAAACAGGAAAAGGGGTCCCAAGTGGAACAAGTTTAAGAAGCCCTGGTTTAGAGTACAAGCTCATTTGACAAACATACTGGAAAATGATTATTGGCAGCATCACCTAATAAAAAGTAGAAATCAGTAAAGGGGAAAATGAACCCAGAGAGAGCTTGGTGTGAGATCTAACTAAACCAAGTCATCTTTGGAGCTTTTGTAGATGGAAGGAACTGATGGGGTTGGGATCTGGGCCCCAGAAAGGAAAATCCCTGGACTTTCCCACATGGCCAAATCTCTGGCTTTCACCTGAGGCTATAATTCCATTAACTGGCCTTTCACTGTGGCTACACCCAATCTCCCCTCCATTGTCTTGCCTCCCTATGGCCCCAGGCCACTTCCCATCCTTGGTCCTATCTAGGCTCCATTTCCCTGGAATTCTATTACCTCATAGACTACTTGGCCACTCCTAGATCCCTCCCAGTCTTTCTGTATATAAAGTCCATCTTGTCTCCATTAAGATTCTCTGATTCTTAGAATCTAGCCACTGCTCAGATTTTCACGATCTAGCCAATGGCCCATAGATGCTCAGATTCCTTAAGAGTCTAGCCAATATGACAAATTGTCAATAAACCTTGTTTTTGGCTGCAAGAAGGCTTGGGTTGAATTCTTTCGGGCAGGGCCCACGTTTTGTGATCTTGGGGTTGCAGGACCCCTGAACCTCTAGACCTCATCAGAACTGGAATGAGAGCAACAAATTGAGGTTAAATGGAACATATCTACAGGTTTTTCTATGAATAACTATTCTTATCAGTAAAAATAGTAGAACCCTACTGCATCGGGGACAGCTAACTGGTGTAGTGGATAGAGCATTGGGCCTAAAGACAGGAAGACTCATCTTCCTGAGTTCAAATCTGTACGACCCTGGACAAGTCACCTCACCTTGTCTGCCTCAATTTTCTCATCTATAAAATGAGCTGGAGAAATAAATGTCAAACCACTCCAGTTTCTTTACCAAGAAAACCCCAATTGGGACCATGGAGAGTCAGACATGACTGAAATGACTGAACAATAATAACAGCAACAACAACAACAACAACAATATTTGTTGGCATTTTGTCTCCACCACCTTGGAATCTGATATACAATGTGAAGAAGGGGCAGCGGCACTTCAGAAGATTAATAAGAGAGGCTGTGGAAATTTCACTGACTTTGGAATGAGAAGACCTCTGTTCAAATCCCATCTTGGCTATTTATTACCTAAATGACCTTGGACAAATGGCAATCTGGTCTCTGGGCCTATGTTTCTCATCTGTAAGATGATGGAGTTGTAGCAGATGATCTCTGAAGTCACTTCAAGTTAAAAATCCTATAATCCTATGACAAAATACATACAGAGGAAATCAGGACTTCGGGTGACACAATTTTGAGGACATTCAGGCAAAGATTTTCAAGACATTGTAAAGAGGGTAAAGATTCTTAAAAAATGGAAAACATGACAGCTAGCAATTTTTTTTTAAAGAGCACAGAAAATAACAAATACTTATATGTTTACTTTCTCATCTCTATAATCAGTCAATAAGAATTTTTAAGGCACCTACTATATGTCAGGAGCTGTGCTCAGTGCTGGAGGCACAAAGAAAGGTAATAAACAGTCCCTGCTCTCAAGGAGCTCAAAATCTGAAACTAGCCTCATTCACAAAGGATAGACCCCCATGTGCCTTCATTCCTTCCCTTCTTCTGACAGTTAAATGGCTATTTTTAGCCTTTCCTTTGGATGCATCATAACTGACATTGCATCATTTTCTTTCTCCCATGGCACAGTGATTGGCAACCAGGGCTGGCCTGAGGCACAGTTCTGAAGTAGATATACAGTTTGTTTTCAGGTGTCTCCAACTTCCCATTCCAGGGCCCTTTCCCCCAGTAGCAAACTCTTCACTCCCCATACCCTCGGGCACATGGCATTTTCATGCATTCTCCTTTCCCCTCCTATTCCCATAGGAAAACTTGCTTTAGGAAAGGACCTGATGCATTCTGTATCATTCACTCTAAAGTGTAAATAGTTGATAAGGCTAGGTGTTTTACCACTTGCCTGAAATAAAGCCTTAGGACCAAAGAATAAATTTCACAGAACCACAGAATATATGTCTAGTCTAACACATGCCCTGAAAAAAATCCCATCCCCTGGTAAGTGTTCATCCAGCTTTTCTTTTTTTTGCTTGAAGACCTCTAGTGAAAAGGATACAATCCGCTACCTCCTGGGATAGCTCATCCCATTCTTGGAGAGCTCATAGTGTTAGGAAGTACCTGTTGATATCAAGGGGGAGATCTAGCAAAGAGTCATTCAGCCTTTGCTTAAAAGCCTCCAATGAGGGGAGAGCTACCACCTGGATGGGCAGCCCATTCCACTTGTGGATGGCTGTAATTGTAAAGAAATTTTTTTTTTCTTTTATTGAGCCTAGACTTGTCTTTTTAAAATTCTTAGTTCTGCCTGCTAGAGATGAAACAGAGCAGATCCAATCCCTCTTCCATGTGAAAATCCTTCATATACTTGAAGACAGCTATTATGTTCCTACTGAGTCTTCTTTTCTCCAGTCTAAATATCCCTGTTTCCTTCAAACAATTCTCGCAGGTTCCAGACTCAAAGCCTTCACCATTCTGCATTCTGCCTATTTGTGTCTTTCCTAAAAGGTGATGTACAGAACAGAACAACATACTCTAGATATGACCTGCCTAAGTCAGGGGACAATAAGACTGTCCCTACCTCATTCCTGAAAGCTGAGACTAACCTAGAAGTGCCCAAGAAGGTCTTAGCTTATCAGCTGCCTACCACACTATTGAATTGTATGGAGTTTGAAGCCTATGAAAACCTCCCCCTCATTTTCTGATAAGCTATCATTCATCAATGGTCCCATCATTTTGTACTTGTAAAGTCAATTTTTTGAATCCAAATGTAAGACGTCATTTCTCTCTATCAATTTATGTTATTAGATTCAGGCCAATCTTCTAGCCTGTCAGAATCTTTTTGGATCCTGACTGAGTCATCTGAAGTGTTAGATCTTCCTCTCAGTCTTGTCTCATCTACAAATTTGAGAAGGATGCCATCTATGCCTTTAGCCAAGTCATTGATACAAAAATATTCAACGATACAGGGCTAAGCATAGCTCCCTGGGGCATTCATTCCATCAGAGACCTTCTGCCAAATTGACCTTGAACCATTACTGCTCCCCCAGTCCTGCCATTTAAGCAGTTTCAAATCTATCTTATTCACATGTCTCCATCTTTTTTTTTTTTTTCATCAGAATACTATGAGATCCCTTATCAAAAGCTTTGTTGAAATCTAGGCAAATTATATCCACAACAATCCTGTCTGATCTACCAGTTTTGTAATCCTGTTTAAAGAGGAAATAAGGTTAGTCTGGCATGATCTATTCCTAAGTAGGCCATTCTGACTCCTTGTGACCACTTTTCCTTTTTCTAGATAACTATCAGCCGTTAAAAAAGAAAGACATTTTAGAATTTCACTAAGGATCAAGATCAAATTTACTCTTCTATAGTCTGCAGATTCCATTTCTATTCAAGAAAGAAAGAAAGAAAGAGGAAAGGAGAGGAAAAGAAGGAAGGAAGGAAGGAAAAAATCAGAACATTTGCTATTCCTCAGTCTGGTGTTATTTCTCACGTTCTCTGTTGTCTTTTAGATATCACTGACAGCGTCTTAGCAATCACATGTGTTGTTTCTTTCAATGCCCTCGTGTACGGTTCACCTGGGCCTGGTGATCTTGACTGAGGCTTTCTTATTCTCTCCTTACTTATCTTGAATGTTGCTGTTGTTGCTGAATTGCTCAGTCCTGTCCTACTCTTTGTGACCCCATGGGCCACCACTATCCTCGGGGTTTTCTTGGAAAGATGCCAAAGTGGTTTGCCATTTCCTTCTCCAGCTCATTTTACAGATGAGGAAACTGAGGCAAACGGGGTTTAGTGACTTTCAAGGTCACACAACTAGTGGGTGTCTGAGGCCAGATTTGAACTCAGGAAGAGGAGTCCCAGCGCTCTATCCACTATGCCACCTAGCTGCCCTATTTATTATGAATACCTGCTGCTTCTTAGCCATTTTTTTCCATTCTGTGCTTTTCCATTCTGTCCTAAAGCCATTCTCCTTGGCAGAACAGAAGGAGAATAAGAATGGAGCAGCTCAGCTCCTCCCTGTCACCGGGTATCACTATCCCATGTACCCCCAGCAACAGTCCTACCTCTTCTTTGCTATTCTTTTTTTTCCCTAATTTAGTTCTTCCTTTTTATTATCCTTAGCTTTCCTCATCAGCCGCAGCTCATTCTGATACTATTCTTATAGTACCGAGCCATGCTTTGTATTCATGTTCTGTTGTGTTTCCTTGTTTCCATTTTCTTTACATCTTTAAAAATCAAATTTGTTGGTGAGTTCCTTGTATATCCAAATTGGTATCTTCAGGCAGCTCCCTCTCCCCACCCTCACCCCCACCTCCACCTCCACCCCCACCGCCATTTGCATTGTTTTCCTTGGTGTCTTTTGAATTCCAGTTTTAGGAGCGTCCCATCCTTCTTGGGCTGACTTCCCTTGTAGAATTTTAGTACAATGCCAACCTACCCATCTTTTCTCTGAACCCCTTTTAAAATTCTGGACTGCAAGTCAGACTATGCCTTGGTTTATTTCTCTTTCCCAATAAGAAATTCTAGGAGAGAGTAGTCACTTCCCCCATAGTTTCTATCACTTTCACCCCAGTAAGCAGTTCTACTCAGCAAGAAAAAAATATTAGCTAGCATTTATATAAAGTTTTAAGGTTTGCAAAGCACTTTACAAATATCTCATTTTATTCTCACAACAACCCTGCTAATATTATCCCCATTTTACATATGAGGAAACCTAGGTTGACAGATTAAGTGAATTATCCAGGGTCAAACAGCCAGTGTCAGAGGCAGCATTGAATTCAGGTCTTCCTGACCTCCAGGTCCAGATCTTTACTGTGACACTAAGCTGCCCTGATGCAGAGGGAAGAAAGAAGAAACAGGAAGAGAATAGAAACAATAACTAAAATAATGTAAATGAAGACAATACTAAAAGACAGCTGACTTACTATTAAATGGAATGACAAATTTTGGTCCCAGAGAAGAAATGATGAATCTACTTTTTGTTCATTGACACCTAGCCTGTAATAGGTGCTTAATAAATGCTTTGTTGATTGAACACTATGGGTATGAAATGTTGCATGTGTTGCCATACATGGTTAGAGAAGTGTATATAGCACTGGGCTTCAAGCTAAGAAGACATGGGTTGAAACCCTGCCTCTGAGAGTTACTAGCTGTGTGAGCCTAGGCAAATCACTTAATCTCTCTGAGCCTCAGTTTCCTTACCTGAAAATGAAGGAGTTGACCTCTGAGGTCCCTTCCAGCTTTAGATCTCTGACTGTAGAGTAGTTTTGTTTCAGATTTAATTATTTTTCCTTGCTACAAGAGAGTTGGGAGAAAGGAACATATGTCAGGAAATGAAGTCTATGTAAAAAACAAATTTGTTGTCTGTCGGACAAGTCTCCATGACCTCATTTGGGGTTTTCTTGGCAAAGATACTGGAGTGGTTTGTCATTTCCTTCTCCAGCTCATTTGACAGATGAGGAAACTGAGGCCAAGAGGGTTAAGTGACTTGCCCAGGGTTACACAACTAGTAGGTATCTGAGGCTAGATTTGAACTCTGACTCCAAGCCTCTATCCACTGAGTCACCTAGCTGCCAGTAAAAAACAAGAGATACAAATAAAACTTTTTTTTTAAGGGAAAGGATATCTTTGCTGATAAATAAAGAAGAGTTTTTTAAATAGGACTGCATTTTTAGCAGTGCTGAAAAGTCATTCCAAGTCAGGTTCTAGAAGCAGTCAGGCATCAGGTGACATTTCATTTAAGCAATATGCAAAGTTTCCCCCAGAGGAAAGAGATTAGAAGACAACATTAATTATTCTCAAAACTGCAGAATTCTGATTCTTACTAATTGCTTGAATTTGCCACCTGCCTATTCTTACTGGTAACATTCCACCAGAAGAGATCCAGACCTGAGTAAATGGGGGAAAAAAGCCAACAACAACAACAACAAAAAAAAACCAAACACTCTTTCCTTGTGACCGAGCTCATTGGACTGCTCCAACTTGTTTGATGTGAGAGAAGCCAGGGCAAGCACTTGTCAGTTCCAATGACTGGCTTTGGGCCTGGAATGCTGAACCACCACTTCCCACTGGCAGTGAGAAATCAGGAAATCCAACGGACCTCATTTCTTTAATTCCCTAGAGACCTGGGCTAGATTTGAAAAATATTATGCGAATGGTCCCACTTACCTCTGGGGGTCCTTTCTCCCTGGCCCATTGTGAATGGTGGCTGCATATCCCGAGAAGAATAATTGTACAGAAGGCAAAGTTTATCTTTGGTTCCCCTCTCTGAGGAAACAACTCTTCTTTTACTGTCTATCAAAATGTCCATATCATTGTATCTGTCAAGTATATTTTTTTTCCTGTTGTAAAACTGTATATAGGATTCTGGGAAGTCTCTTCCCTGGAGGGTGGGATAGCAGGATGAGCTGAAAGCATACCTGGGGAAATGGTTGGAGCTGGCAGTCTGAGCTGAGAAAGGCTTGATCTAACATTGAACTCAGAGTGTCAGTCATCTCTATTCTGGAAATGAGCTGAGAGCTAGAGGTGTCTATCATGTGGAAATAAGAAGGTGGTGGGAGGTCCAGCTAGAGAGAAGGGGCTTTGAAACAGGCCCCAATGAAATAGCTCACAGACTGGAGAGATGATGACTCTAGTCTCTGAGGCACCTAGAGAGAATGGCCACTATAGAAAACAGGCTCAGTTACTTGCCTAGAGAAGTAGGTGAAGGGACTGAATTTCACCGCCCTCCCAAAAAAGTAAAAGAAAAGAAAAGAAAAGATACAGTCTTGGGCAGCTAGGTGATGCAATAAATAGAGAGCTGGGCCTGGACTCAGAAAGACTCATCTTCCTAAGTTCAAACCTGGCCTCAGACACTTACTAGCTATGTGACCCTGGGCAAGTCACTGAACCCTGTTGGCCTCAGTTTCCTCATCTGCAAAATGGTCTGGAGAAGGAAATGGCACACCACTCCAGTATATTTGCCAAGAAAACCTCCCAAAAGAGGGCATGAAGAGTTGGACACTACTGAAAAACGACTAAACAACAGTCTTAATGCTCTTGATCATGAATATGTTTTTGGACATAGAGCTCAGCTCAGGGTTGAGAATGGGGTTTAAAGCTGTTGAGATGTTCAGGAAAGGCGAAGAAGGTGGCTGCCAAGTTAGGGTAACATAGTTGCTTCTTTTCCTCTTCCTGCCCCTGATGTGAGTGAAAGAATCACCTTCACTCTCAAACACAAAGGCAGCAAAAAGCCCCCTGTAGATACAGAGTTAGACTATTTTAAGGAAACCAACAATTATGGCTATACAGTCAATGGAAAAAAGCTGCTCACAACAACATATAGGCCAACATAGAATTTCCACATGTGCTCCTCCAGTCTCCCGGAAGCAGCTACTTAGGGTATCACATAAGGGTGATGCCATCTTAGGTCTGTCAGGCCAGGAGCAGAATTAGGCACTGGGGTGGGAGGTACTGCAGGAAGTGGACCTTCCAGGGAAGAACTAGGGACATCTTCAAAATAGAGGTGACTGTAGGGTATATACAGAGTAGCCTACCAGTATTAACCATTTCCCTCCAGAGACTGTACTCAGGTGTGGACAACCAGTTTCCTATTTCCCTCTTCTCTCTCTCTCCCTTGGGCTCTAGAGTTTTGTCCACCTACTAACTGCTCATCTCTGCCTCTATTATGCTATTCTTATACATAGTTCTTCTTACCCAAGTCCCCCCAGGAAAGAGACACATATTCTCAACCTCTCAACGATCTTGCTATCTCTCTCATAACCATACCACCCTCCTTTGGTTTTATTAAACATCAACCACAGGAAAACAGGCTTAAAATCAACAGCAAATGCAAAATTGCAAAGAACAAACTTAGTCCCAAAGAGCAAATATGAGAAGACACTTCCCCTCAGCCCATCCCTTTGCAAAAGGTAAGAGGTACACAGGTATGGAACATTGCATTGAATGCCAGATTTTTTTCAATGTATTGATCACTTTTGCAGAATTTTTTTTCTTTTTTTCTTTCACTTTTAAAAAAATTCTTTGGAAAGAATACAGAGAAAAATATAGGCAATGTGAAAACAATACAACAGCTATAAAAATCTCTCAAAAATAATCTGCAAAAAGGGAAAGTTGCAAAAAGTTTGGTCTCAGTCTTGACTTGCATGGATGTTTGACCAAGTTCTCAAGATTCTAGCCCAAGGAATATTCAAGGCCACTAAGTCTGGTGTGATACTTGATCTCTCTTTGCCTCATATATAAAATGGTGATAGTAGTAGTACTTATCTTGAAGGGTTGTTGTAAGTATCAAATGACATAATAACTATGAAGTGCTTAGCACAGCCAAGGGCACATAGTAAGTGCTATATAACTGCTAATTGTTATTATCTTTTTTTTTTTTTTTTTACAATTGAGGAAACTGAGCCAAACAGAAGTTAAGGGGCTTGTCCAGGGTCACACGTCTACTAAGAGTCTGAGGCTGGATTTGAACTCGAACCTTCCTGACTTTAGGTCCAGCATTCTATTCACTGTGCATCTAGCTGCCAAAAATAATGAGAATAATAGCTAACATTATATAGTGCTATGTGACAGCTACTGTGCTAAGCACCTTACAATTATCTCATTTGGTCTTCACAACAGCCCTGAGAGGTAAGTGTGATTATTATATATGAAGAAACTGAGGCAAACAGGGGTTAAATGACTTGCTCAAAGACTCACAATGTGTGGCCAGATTTGAACTCGGGTCTTCCTGACCCCCGGCCTAGTCTTCTTACCACTGTGCACTTAGCTGCCAAAGATGCTGAAAACACACCTTGTAGGTGATTGCTTATTCCTTCTAATTATAAAGTTAGCCTCTATTCACATAACATCTTCATCATAAGAATCTACCCATGGAATCATAGCTTTAGACCTGGAATCAGCCCTCAGAGGTCATCTAGGGGCCTCTCCCCCTCTTGTTCTCTCCTTCCTCATTATACAGATGAGGAAACTGAGGCTCACAGTGATGAAGTGATTTGCCAAAAGTCACATAGCTAGTAAGTTGACAGAATCAGGATTTGAACACAGGTCCTCTGACTCACAACCCAGGATTCTTGTCAATGCACTAAACTACCTCATTCTATTCTGTAAAGAAATTCATGGAAGAAGGATTAGAAGGCAGTACAAGGAACAAGGGGAGGTAGATTTCCACTCAGTAAAAAAAAAAAAAAAAGAATTTGTAACAAGTAGAACTGTCCTGAAATGGAATGTTCTGCCTCTGAAAATAGTGTATTTTCCATCTTTGAGATAATCAAGTGGAGGCTGAATGGACATTTGTCTGACATATTGTAGACAGGACAATCTTCAGATCTGAATTCTTCAGATTGGGGCTGGACTTTGGCATCTGAGATCCCTTCCCAACTCTCCTATTCTATGATTCTTTGTGGTGTTACTTAGGCCCCCAGAAACTTGTTTTTTTTGCTTGTTTGTTTTGCTTTGTTTTGGAGAGTGAGGGAGATACCATGCATTATACTAGGTTGAGAGTCAAGAAACCCATGTTTTAATATTAGCTCTGCAACTATTTCACCATGTGACGATACCTCTGGAGGTGAGATGAGGGCTTGGATTTCTAAAGCTAACCTGCCATAATCCTATGAGGAAAGAATTGGCCTGCCCCTGAACTCTGTACCTGGAGAAGTTACTTCTATACATGGCTATCAATGACCTAAATTAGGAAAGAGAAGGTCAGTTAAAGGAAAATGCAGCCTTTAGGGAAACCAATCTGTGACAAGAATCACTACTCATCGAGTGCAGGGTCTGGTCCTATTACCCTGGAAAATGAGCTGGTCTAATTCAATTGAACCACCATTTATTGTGAGCAAGGCTCTGTGCTAGGCTCTATCTAACTCCACAGCCTTGAACATTAAGAGCAGTAGTTTCTAATACGTGGGCTACCATAAATTTTCTGTGGGATTTTGGACAAGCAAAGTTCAGCAGAGCTGTTTGGTCCTGTTCCTACATAGAAAGAGATGGGAACATTCTTCTAATGGGATTTTTCTTGTAGAGGATTATTCCTTCCCCATCCTAAGCAGCAAGGAATTTGGGGTCTACCTTAGAAATCTGATGTATTAGAGAGGCAGAATGTTACTGTGGATGGAGTGTGAGCCTTGGGAATCTAGAAGACCTGGGTTCAAGTTCCTCTTCTGACACATTTTGTGGGTTGTATGACCCTGGGTAAGTCACTTAAACTTCTCAGTGCCCTAGGCAACTCTCTTAAGACTATAAATTGCAGAACAATTGCTCATCTGCATTGGTGGAGGGAGTTTCCTTACCCAGAATGCCCTATTCACATTAAAGCTCAAGTTTGTACCCCCCCCAAAGATCCTCAAAACCAAACTGAAATTAGGTGTATTGGAAAGAGATGCATCTGAATGCCCAGTACCTGATCTCTCTCTCTCTTCTCTTTTTTTGGTCTAGTTCTCCAACTTTGGCTCCGCAGGGTCATGTACCCTTCATACAGATCAGGGAGACAGGATGGTAAATTGGAATGAATACTGCAGTGTTCTAGAGTCAGATGTCCTGGGTTCAAATCTTGCCTCTAATGCCTACTACCTGTGTGACCTTGGGCATGTCACCCTCTTGACTTGGGCAAGTTACCCCATCTGGGCCTCAGTTTTCTTATCTATAAATGAAGGGGTCAGATGACCTCCAATGTCTCTTCCAGAGAGTTATAATCCCATGATTCATCTCCTCTTACTATTTATGTCCAAATGAGTTTTTCTGGCTTTAGCCTGATTGGCACCTCCTCATTTCTTCCATATTGCCTCTGCTCCTTGAAATAGCTGCCAAATTAATCTGTGCCCTGTTCCCCACCCTCTTCCATCAAATCACAACTATAACCCAATAGGATCCATGGAAGCTATCAGCACTAATGTTCACATCGTGTGGTTGGTCTGTTACCCCTCCTGTACTTACACATTTTGACTGCCAGACTCCTAAGGCAGAAATTTCATTCCATTTCCTTGTCTTTGTCTGCTGTGTTTCAGCATCTGCAATTTACTATACAACTCTGGTACCATATGAATAAATGAAACCATATACTGTAATAATAACAATAGGGCATGCACTTCACTACCCGCTTGAAAAGCATCCTGCTCTTTTGACTATTTTGCAAAACCTAAATGACTCACTGGAGGTCCCTTCCCACCCACCTGATTCCATGCTCAGTGAATTATAAACATATTTTATTTAACAAATACTTTTTTATTACTACAGTCGGCTCCTGTCACAATAGTTAAGGTTCTGTTCACAGGTTCATAACTTGGCCATAAAATCTTGCTGCAGGCAGATACTTTGGTCTAATGACTCTCAGCACAAAATGTCATTATTAAAAATCTTTTTTTAGTACCAAGAAAAGTGGATAAAAAAGTGCTATGACTAAAAAGAAAAGAAAGAGGAAAGAAAGAATAAGAAACTTTTCCAACTCCATTTTTTTCCTAGGGGAAAAATGTATACAAAAATAAATTCCAAAGTACAGCCATCTTGCTATGTAGAAGGAAGATGCTACAGAAAGGCTTGTGATGAAGGGACCAAGATAACCTTTAAAAAAGTCCAGGGATCATTGTCCATATGGTAGCATTGACATTCCACAACCTGGGGCAAGACAGCCAGTGGAGGGGTGGTTGTGGTAGAAGAGGTTCATGTTTTCGGCAAAGGATGGATTAGGTGAATTCTGAGATCCCTTCTAAGTTCTGAGATATGATGGTGCTATAATTTGAATTTGTGCCATAATAGCCAGGTTGTACCAATGACTTGCTTGCAAGATCCATTGAATGTATGATTGCAGACCTGCACAACTTGTAAACTTCTTCAGCCTGCAGACAGGTTAGATTAGTGACAGACTGGCAATGGTTGGTACACTTGGGTCATGTGACAAAAAGCAGAGAGCATGCAGTGGCAACCCTACATTTTTCACTGGCTGCCTAAAATCCTTTGGTGGGACGCAAATGGCATATGTTGTACAGGCCTGTATAATTGTGAACTCGGGGAAGTGGGTCTTTGATAACTTCATATCTCTCATGTCCTGTTTTGTTCCATCCTCCTATTCTTGATCTGCGCCCCCCCCAGCTGTAGTGCCTCCACCCAGACCATCCCAATTAATCAAACAGTAACCATTTATTAAGCTCCTTTATGTATCAGGCACTGTGCTAAGTGCTGGGGATTCAAAAAGAGGAAAAGACAGTCCCAGTCCTCAAGGAACTTGTACTCTAAGGGAGAACAACATGCAAACAAATACATGGAAAGCAAGCTAAATAGATAAACAGGAAATAATTAAGCAAGGGAAGGCACTAGAATTAAGAGGCATTAGGGAAAGTTTCTTGTAGAAGGTAGGATTTTAGTTGGATGTTAAAGGAAGCCAGGGAGGTCAGTAGTTGGAGAGGAGGAGGGAGAGCATTCCAGGCATGGACAGCAAGAGAACATGCCAGGAGCTGAGGGATGGAGTGTGTCTTGTTCATGGAATAGCCAGGAGGCCAGCATCACTGGACTGGAGAGTATGGATCAGAGAGTAGGCTAGAAAAAGACTGGAAAGGTAGAAGGGAGCTACATTATGAAGGGCTTTGAATGCCAAACAAAGCATTTTATAATTAATCATGGAGGCACTAAAATACACCTGTATGGTATTCTCTTCTTTCAAGGCCCAGTTTCACTTCTTGAAAGTGGCAGTGTTCAAATAAATTACTCCTTGCTAAAACATTAATACTCTGTAATAGTTTACATGTTACTTTTCCAAGGGATATTTCTATTTTACCAGGGAATTCATGGGGCCATAAAAGCGCTCAAATGAAAGGAATCTCTAATGGTAGGTAGATGGCAAGCCAATGTGGAAGACACTTTGGTGCCTTTCAGATCCTACCATGCAAGCAGTCCCCTATGCCATTTATGCATAAGGCTATCCTTGACTAGTTGGTTACAGTAGAGTGATTTCTGAACTTCCTTGCCCCAGAATGTGCAAGTTTGCTTGAATTCTCAAAGATTCATTATAGTGCTTTGTGTTGCATAAAAATGTATCATTTCCATGAAATTATGGTGGCATTTCCAGATTTATTTTCGAGAAGAAGGCTTTGTGATGGAAGGAGAAAAAATTGCTTATTTGACCCAACATGCCTTTTCTTTAAATACTCATAATGGAGACTTATCTGCTCAGGAAAAGTGGCATGGAAGACTCCTAGAGAAATATCATGTTAACAATTTTTTTAAAAGCTTAGAGAGCATGTTCAATAATGGTTTAATTTGAACGTCGGTATTTACTAAAGGTGGAGGGTACCTGCAGAGGGATTAAAAGATATATTTTCTTTTGAAATCTATGGCTTCTTTAAAGTTCAGGGATGAATATGCAATTAACTGTGACTTATATGTGCCTGCATAAACAACCAACCAACCTTCTTCAGAAGAAATTAAATTTCTCCCTTAAGGAAGGTGATCACATAGAGAAACTCACTCAAACTTGGAGATAAATTGCCTTGATAATTTCTCCAACAGGGAATGGAGACAGATGGGGATTGAAATGGCTTTAGGTGCCACCCAACTAGGCCCAGGTAATTGCTTTAGCTAAATTGTCTAGGATGAGGTAAAAGAAATAGAAGGTGAAGGAGTGATTCTCTAAAAAGACTCAGCGTGTCTTAACTCACTCACCTTCAGTAACAATGGTATTGTGCAAATGTCCCCTTCATTTAATTCCAATAGGACTTCAGATTTGGTTCAGTCTAATTGACCAAACAATTATTAAATAACCACTCTATTCCAGGTACAGGGGATACAACGATGAAAAACCAAGGCAAACACTTTACTTTCCTTGCCCTCAAGGAGCCTGTAGCACAATAGGGGAGATAAGTAGGTATAAAATACACGGAGAGAGACAAACCCAGAGAGACAGAAAGACAGAGAGACAAACAGACAGACAAAGAGACAGAGAGGGAGGGAAAGAGAGAAGAGAGATGAGAGAGAGAAAGAGAGAAAAGAGAGGAAGAGAAAGAAAGAAAAGAGAGAGGAAGAAGAGAAAGAAAGAGAAAAAGAAAAGAGAGAGAGAAAGAAAGAGAAGAAAAAGAGAGAGAAGAGAGAGGTAGAGGAAGAAAGGGAAAGAGTGAAGAGAAGAGAAAGGTTTGGAGAGACCAAGAGACAGAGAAAGAGAGAGACAAAGACAAAGAGAGAGATACCTTGTAGCACCTAGGCACCTGCTCACCCTGACCATGCCCATATGAAGCATGGGATGTTGATGCCTTGGGTCAGAGAACTGTTCAAATCACTCCATATATACAATCTGTTGCCAAACCTGGCGGTTTCTGTGTCCACACTATCTCATCATGGCTCAGGCCAGTTACATGCTCATTCCTTTTCAGGGGGCACACCAGACTTTCTCTACCAGGTCTCCTACCTGACACTTCTCCTGGCTCCAATCCATATTCCATATACCTGCTAAAGTGATTTTCATAAGTACATGTCTCATCATATCACTTTCCTTCTTCCCCACCTTAATAAACTCTAGTGGCTCCCTAGCGCCCCTAGAATCAAATACAAACTTTGACATTTAAATCTCTTCACAGCTAGGTCCCTTCCTACCTTTCCAGTCTTCTTACACGGCTTTCCTTTTCACACTCTGTGATCCAACCATTCTGGCCTATTCACCATTCCACATACATGACCCTTTACCTCTCCTCTCCATGCCTTTGTAGCTGTTCCATGTGCCTGGTATTCACTGCCTCCTAACCTTTGCCTGTTAGAATCCCTGATTTCATTCCTCAGCTCAAGCATCACCTTTTTGACGAAGCCTTTCCTAATGTCCACCACTGTGAGTGCAATGCCTCTCCAGACTATGTTGTATTCATTTTGTATATATTATGTAAATACTTAGAGAGGTGATCCCCAAAATCTTAGTGCTATTAAAAACACCCAAAAACAAAAAACAAAACCTTAAAACTACACTAAGACTTTTGGGATCCCTTCTATATGTTCAAGTTGTTATCACCCCCACTAATGAGATAAACTCCCTGAAGGCAGGAACTGTTTCTTTTTTTGCCTTTGTATTCCCAGTACAGTGGTTCTGGAACATAATAAGCACTTAATCAATTCTTGTTGATTAATGTATTGATTTGAAGAATTTTTGGCTATGTTCTAGTTGAGCCTATTGTGTCTGATCTTTATAAGCAATAGGAAATTCCCAGTTGGATGATATAACACACAGGCTTAATGTGCCAAGACTTGTGGGACATTCTGTAGTAACATAGACATAGTTAATGCAGATGGAAAATGAATCCAGCACGAAATAGGTGGGAGAGAGAGGGCTGCACTGCTTTTGTGAAATCGTGCCATGCTTTAATTGATCCCAAACAGCTTTTTGCCCCAAAGCCCATATCTCTAACTCTAACATTTTCCCTGTGAGTGTATATGGTTGTAAACCATGGAAAACCAGGATCTCAGAAGCACAAAGATTTCACTTAACAATGGGCAATGGAAAGATGCATAATTGGTTTAAGTAGGCTGCAGCATGTTACCAATGATGCCTAACGAGCAGGAAGTGGAATAAATGACATCGCCGAGGATATCTTGGACCAGAAAAGAAGGAAGATGGTGATGTATTGAGGATGAAGGACAGCAATTGGACTGTCCAAGTGCTATACTTGAGACTTGATTGGTCCCAGCCTCCTTTGGTGAAGCTTCCTGGTCACCTGAAGGCATTATAAAGTCCCACCTGCCCACATGGAGTTGGAACACTCCTGACTTGGTGTATCTCTGAAGACTACTTGAAGCATTGTGTCTTGCCATGCTGACCAGACATGTTTCCATATAGAGGTGAGGGGGACTGGTTTACAGAACATAAGAGTTGAATATCTTTGCTATGTTGGGGTAAAATAAACCTCTTTTGTTAACTGATGACTTGTAAGTGCCTCATTTCATCCCATCGTGAAACATAAAAAAGTATATTGGTGTTAAGCCCATTCCTACCAGAGCTGTTACTCCTTCCCAGTCTGCCTTAGAAAGGCAGTTCAAAGTAGATCTGCCTACTTTCAAATGCAAAAGAAAAAGAGACAAAAAAGGGTCGGGCTTCCTTTTTTTGTATACTAACTCAGTTCTAGAGTGAAAACCCTAATTTATCAGTTTTTCTAGCTCTGTAGTCAATTAAAAGACTTTAAGTCATCACCAAGTACAAACATCTCCGTCAACCATGGTCACATTACCACATGGTCACTTGGATCAAAACCAGGTGGGGAATATCAGACCATGCTTCAGAGACTGGCCTTCATAGGCCAATCCACCAGTGGTATATAAGCAAATAGATGTTGCTTTGCTTTGTTTCATTGTTTTACGTATTTTTTTAATGTTTTATGTATTAGTTTGGTCTCCCTACCCAGACTGTAAACTCTTTATGATACAACTAGTTAAAAGCTTTTTTCAAGTTTCTCTTCTAAATTGACTGTTTTTACTCTAGAAATCTTTCTTTCTTAATGTAATTTCTGAAGGAACTTGTAATGTTCTGAAAACAGCAATGTGAAGTCACTCCATTTGTAAGATATGTGTGCCCGTTTAAAATAGGTATGTCCACTTGGGTTATCTAATCGTATAGTTATGGCTCCTGGATTGTATGAATGGATATGATAGGCAACCTGGTCCACCCCTTCCAAGGGAGATAATGATTTCTGCCTTAAGGGGAGTAAGACAACAACTATAGTTGTGTGCTTGTGCTTTCTGTAATTTATATCCAAGAGGGCAACTGGATTAAATGTATTGGGCTAAACCTGGCCCCTCAAATATTGGCAGTCTAGGGGGTCTGAGTTTGGTTGAAGAAGAAAGCCATATCCCTGGTTGCTCTTAAAGGGGAGGGTAGCCACTAGCTTTCATTTTCCAGTTTAACTCCTTCACACCAAACATTGATCATCACAAATAGTGAGTAAACTCTTTTATTCAAGTAAACAGCAAACAGAAATTAGAGAAGTTAGCATATGCCATTATACTACATATTAGCACATGTCAAAAATATGCATGTGACATGAGTTCTTTATTGACAGTGACAGGAGACTTCAGCTCAAACTGAGAGGATTCAATCTCAGCCAAGGATTCTAGTAGTCTCTAGGGAGATAAGCTAGATGTCAGGGACTTATTGAGGAGCTAGCTTCCCCTGCATGTCTGCTGCTCCATGTATCTTTCCCAAATTGTCTCTGGAACCACGTGAGTCTTTTTTCAAAGAAGCTCTCCCCAACTCTGACCCTTACACAGGTACTGAGCATTGCCTCAGCTTTTTTTCCAATATGTGGCTCCATACAAAACACTCCAGGCATGATTAGAAGCTCACTTACATATGATGATTGGAAGTTGATTTACATATGCAAAATTCTAGAAGACAAAAGAGGCCTAATCTACTCTTCTAGAGAGTAAAGGACAATGCTATTACAACTATAATTGGAGAATATGCTTGGAGTTCAGGATATATTGAAGGACAACCCAGGGACTCCCAAGAAGAAAAAATAAGAGAAATAGTCAAAATACCTTGAGATGACTAGAAAAAAAAAATTACATCCCCCTCGGGTTGAGGAGGAAGACCATAGCTTATGGAAAGAGTGGGTTTTATGAATGGTGTTCTATGAAGACAAAAGTGAGTTACAAATTCCCTTTCTGCAGGATTGAGATTAAAACTAAATTGTAGATTAGTTGTGTTAGAAATAGTTAAGAAAAAGATAAAGATACCTATATGTAATAGGAACTTTGCATTTTGTTTCATTAGCATTCTCTAAATACTCCATGATTGAAGAGATGGTCATATAGAAAGAACAAGTAGATATCATGCATATCTCATCAGGAAACATCAAGAGAATGAGAGGATGGCTCTCAGCTTGTTGGGTAGACCCCCCAGCAAGTTTGTGGAAGGACATAGACAATCATTGCATAGGATTGGTAGGTATAGATAGGTTACAATTTGTATCATTAGGTACATGCCTGTTGATGAGCTCTGTGGTTTATTGGAATCCTAGAATATTTTAGCATGCTCTAAATTGTTTCACACTTCACATCTGATGTGCATCTACTAGCTACTATCCATTAGGTCACATTTCTTCTTTCATGGGTGGATAATAGGAGCTTAAAAATCTGTGTTGATTAAGTGCTAGATGCAGAGATGACAATTTTGAAAATGCCAACTAGTCAGACTCATTTGTAAAGAAATGTTTTGAATGGCCATGAATATATAAATACAGGTGAGAACACAAAGATATCTTCTGAAGGAAAGTGCCCTTTGAATGACATTGTCCACCATTCTCCCTGGGGCTAATTCTTTGTTTTGTAGTTGGATTCCAGGAAGACAAGGGAAACTTAGATAAGATTGGAAATTTCTTCAAGGTTTTGGACAAATGATCAGTGTTCCTTTCAGTGTCAGTATGTATTTTTCTAATCTTCAATGCTTTCCCATAGGAACCATAGGCTTTGTAGGTTAAGGCTACCACTTTTGTATTCTGCTTTTACGTAATCATCCACAATTATTGTAAATCTCCAGTAATCTTGGAATTATTTTTATTGAACAACTTTTTAGTCATGAAAGAAGCAGAAAATGCCCCCAAAGAAATGGTCAGAGCTGCCACTTTTTGTGAGAAACTGCATAATTTGTGGTCACTAGAAGCATTGCTTCCTTCCAGTCAACCACAGGATCCTGTATTAAGGCAAACACTATTGTCTGCGAAAAAGCCAAACTCAAAAGGCTGAGTAGTATTGCCATTGAGGCAATGGGAATAGCTGAAAGATTTATAAATGAAGCAATATTCTAAATGAGGGAGAAGGAGGTGGATCGTAATTCATCAGGCATTTGGGTGGCACAATGGGGTGTGTGGGGTATTTAGGGAGGACTAGCACTTCTGGTATGAGGGCTTGCCAAGCCCTTTTCAGGGCTGCTCGTCCACCTTTGGTGTCTACCTGGCACTTAATTCTCACCTGTGGCTCCAAGAAGCTATAGCAGACATAGCAGCCACACCCAAGTAAAACCATCTGGGCAGATAGGCTAAACCAAGTTGAGGGTAATCAATAGGCCTCTAACCTGTTGATGAATTAAAGGGATGTCTACCCAAAGCATGTGAAGACTCCTCAACCCCCATCCCCAGTAGAATAAGTGGATGACAACAATTTGTTCTAATGACCATGAAGGTGACTGAAGCAGGGGCTGTGGAACACTTAGAGCTTGGGCAGACATAGAAAATGCCAGGGTCATCTACAGCATCCCAGGCCATTTCCAGTTGTCTTGACTTTTATCTTGCAACTGGGCTTTGGTAATTCTGGAAGAGAGAGTGAGGCTGACAACTTTGTACAGTTCTGCCTCATTTAAATCCAATTCATTCAAGAATCAAGACAACACCATTATTATGTTGTTGGTCCTCTTCTAAAACAAAGGATGAACAAGAAGGTGGCACAGTGGATAGAGGGCTGGTCCTGGAGTTCAGCTCATTTGAATAAAAATTCAGCCTCAGTGACTTACTAACACTGACTCTGGGCAAGTCATTTAACCTCTGTCTGCCTCAATTTTCTCATCTGTATAATGGGAATAATAATAATAGCACCTACCTCCTAGGGTTAGATATTTGCAAAGTGCCTTGTAAACTTTTAAGTACCATATAAATGTTAGCCATTACATGGTAGTATTTACTTTTGAGTTTTAATTTCCTTTTGTATAATATAAAGAAATCTCAAGCCAACTGATTTTGGTGATAGGGGGAGGGGCTCATAAAATTATAAATTGGGAACTGAAAAGGACCTCAGAGATCATTTGATTCAACTCCTTTTATTTTATAGCTGAAAAAACTGAGGGTCAAAGAGGTTGAGTGACTTGTCCAACGTTACATCAGTAAGAAGTAGCAGAGCTGGGGTTTGAGCCCAGGTCCACTAACTCTAAATCCACCACTCTTTCTACTGTACTCTGCATCACCATCTTTCACCATGTTAACTTCTCTATTCCCTGATTTGAGGCAGATGCTGTAGGTAGACAGTGAGTTGGGTCCAGAATGAAACTGCAAACTTCTTTTTAACAACCCCTAGGCTTTCCTCAGAACAAAGGCTCACATTTTGCTAACTGGATTCTTTTTTTTTGTTTGTTTTGTTTTGTTTTTGTTTTTGGCTAGGTAATGGGGTTAAGTGACTTGCCCAGGGTCACACAGCTAGTGAGTGTTATCTGTCTGAGGCCGGATTTGAAATCAGGTCCTCCTGACTCCAGGGTGGGCGCCCTATCCACTGCGCCACCTAGCTGCCCCATTCTGGGGGATTCTTCTGGTGTTCCACAGCTCAGAGTCTTTGGAACTGATACTGAGGATCAACCAAAGGGCAATGGAGAGCAGGATGCTGGATGAGAGCAAGCTGTGAAACATAACAAAGAAGGAATTATGTAGGAAAAAGAGGGTAAAGGATGCTAGCAAAGAAATGTATGGTTGAAAAAGAAAACAGGCTAGTCTGGCAAGAGTGAGAGATAACCAGTGGGCAGCCTATGCACTCCCCTGGAGTATTCACAATATCAGGATAACTCTTGGAAGGTTTTCAGAATAGGTGGCACCCTTAGGACCAACTTATAAAAGGAAATTGGTAAGAGAGGCCTAGGAGAGGCAAGCCTCATCTGTATCCTTGGAAGGAATACCCACATTGATGAGATCATACATCCACTGGGAAATCTTGCAGTAGTTTTACATTATAATGTGTAATTCAATTCAACAGATCTTCATTAAATACCTACTATATGCCAAGTTTCAAGGACTGCAAAAACATACATGAAAATAGTTCCTTCCTTCAACAGAGGAAAGCAACGTAAATATAGCTAAGTGAATACAAAAAGTAAGTTGGGAGGTGGCACTAACAACTGGGGGCATCAGGGAAGGTCTCAGGTAAGAGCCTTTAATGGAGATGGGGATTCCAAGAGATGAAGGCAAAGTGAGAGAACAATCCAGGGTAGGGGAGAGCCTGGGCAAAAGCATGAATGTAGTCAGAAATTCTAAGACCACAAGCTGAAGCTTGAGTGAAAGCAATCCAGGCATGGAGGAAGCTCTGTGTGAAAGCACAAGAGAAGGAGATGGCAGGTGGTGCGCTCCAGGGACATCAAGTAAGCCCTCTGGATGGCAAAGTTAAAGTGTACAAGAGGTATTTTAATGAAATAAGTGTGGGACTGGAACTGGAAAGGACTTTAAACGTAAAACAGAGGTGCCCAGAGGCAATGAGGAACCTCTGAAGCTTCTAAGAGATCAGTTTGGTAGCTGTGTGGAAGATGAAGAGAAACATTAAATATGTTAGTGAATGTATGAAGGGTATAATATTAAACATCAATAACATTTTAGATTATCATGCCATACTTCCTCCCTTATATAACATAAATATAATGTAATTTATCATCTATCCATCTATCTTCTACTTACCTATCCTCCATCTATCTATCTTTCTATTTGTCTATCTACCTATCCATCCATCCATCCATCCATTCATCTACTCATCTCTCTCTCTCTTTCTCTATCTGCCCATCCATCTAGCTAGCTAGCTATCCATTCATTCGTTTATTTTTCTGTCTATCCTATCATCTATCTACCAATCTTTGAGATGAATTTCTTTGGCAGAGTTCTTCAGCATAGAATGTAGACAGATGAAAGCTGGAGTTGTGTTAGTTCTAACTGAACTGTTTCTAAGGAAGTTCAATTAACTGGCAACACGATGCAATGAGAACATTCTTTTGAATGTTGCCTTTAGAATCAGAGGACCTTGGTTCAAATCTTGGCCATGCTCTTTACTACCTGTGAAACCCTGGGCAAGTTACTTCTCTCCTCTGGGCCTCTTTTCTAAAATGAGGAAGTTGGACTTAAGCTCTCTTCTTCATTTAACTATGTTCTAATTGAGGGCATGATATATATATATATATATTCATCCTTATACTCACCCACATCATAATGCCAGATGATGATAATACACACACACACATATACATACATACATACATACATACATACATACATACATACATACACACATATCTATGATGCATAACAGGTCAACTCTAGTCTCTCTGTTTCCAGGTCGAAGTTGAAATGCAAGTTTTGATACCTTTTTTGGGGGGCAGAGATGGGCAGAACACAGCAGCAAAGAGCTGGTAGACTGGAACACATTGCCTAATGTGCTGGCTGTGACAGATAATCAATTGTTTAACTGTGAGCTCACCGATTTGTCGTGACATAAATATGACACCCTGCAGTTTGCTTTTGATCACACATCGTCTTTAGGCAGAGATTTATGGGAGGATAGAAAGATGCAATCTGAGACTTTCCAAAGGCAGTGTGAACATGGACTCAGGGCAAGCTCATTTCCATCCATCTAGCTCACCAAGCAGACCAGACCCAACTTCAGAATGACTTTCCCCCTGAGCCCAGCTTCAGTTGATGTATTTATTCCCGCTGTCATTTTCACGCTTCTAATTTAAGTCGTAACACTTTTCTGCACCACCTACCGTGTAAGTTTCAGCAGAAGCAAGAGCAGTGGTTATCTGAAGATAGTGGTGTTAAAATACCATTAAGAAGCGAAAGACTGATTTTAACAGTGAAACAAACAAACCAGAAAGCTATTGAGCTAAAAGAGCCAGGGTGCCAAAGAAATGGGCAGGAGAAGCGTCCCAGAGACTTGGGCCATTTTTCAGTTCTTGTAGAACCACCAACAATGCTGTTCTTTAGGCTACCTAGATTGGACATCTTTGCCCAAAGAAAAAATCCTGTTATGAGCCAAAGCCTTGAGAGCTCCCACATGAAATGGGAATCATAAGATGCAGGAAATGAATGATAGTGAGGTCCCAGCTTCTTAAACTTGAGATGGAAAAGTAGTTTCTGGAAGGGTATTTAGTTATCCATTAAAAGGACATTTATTTCTTCTGATTTCCTCATTTTAGTTAATTGCATCACAAACTCCCTGGTTGCTCAGGTTCAAAGGCTTAATGCCATCTTGGAATAGTTTTTCTCCCTTGGCCTATCATGTCCAGGCAGTCACCCAAATCCATCTATTCTTTCCATAAGGTCAATTATATTCATTCTCTTTAGTGCTCCCAACCCTTGTAACTGATTGCAATAGACTTCTATCTGGACTGGATGCCTCAACTCTTAGCCTGTGTAAAATCTTTGCCTGATAGAGGCAAGAGATACTTCTGCCCCCACTCAATTCATCTGGTACACTGAGACAGATTAATTTTCTTAAAATATCACTTTGATCAGAGGCACAATGTAGTATAATGGAGAAAGGACTAGACAGGATACCCGGGTTCGAGACCCAAATCTGCCACACTTTCTTTATAATCTTAGACAAGCTGTTTAATATCTTTACACCTCATGTTTCTCATTTAAAAATGAAAGAATTGCAATAGGTCACCTCTATGGTCCTTTTCAGCTTTAAAATTCTATGATTCTGATAACACAAGATGACAACAGTCAGTGTTGGAAGAGTTCTGGAAAGATAGACACATTCATGCGCTGTTGGTAGAGCTGTGAATTGATCCAACCATTCTGGAAAGTGATTTAAAACTATGCAGAGTGACGAAAATATCCATATCCTTTGACCCAGTGATTTTTTTGCTAGACATATAACCCCAAGGAGTTTAATGACAAAAATAAAGGTCCTATATACACTAAAATACTTACAGCAGAACTTTTTGTGGTAGCAAAGAATTATAATAAAAGTAAATGCCCATCAATTGTGATGGTTAAACAAATTATAGTATATGAATGTAATGGAATATGACTATGTTTTAATCCATCCCCCACTTCTTTGTAGATATGGGAGCTCAAGGAAGTCAACAAGTCAACAAGCATTTATTTAGTGATTACTATGTGCCAAGTACTATGCTGAAAACTGGGAATACAAATGTTAAGCAAAAAAGAAAGACAGTTGCTGCCCTCAAGGAACTTACAGTTTAATAGGAGAAGACCACACAGAAAAGGAGACTGGAAAGCGGGGAGGCAGGGAGCATTGGAGTGGGTGGGTGGAAATGAAGGTATCCAGCAAGGGAAAATTATAAAAAAATTCAAGAGCAGAATAAGGAGGGCAGCCCATAAAGAGATGAATAAAGAATACTGGTTTTAATGTCATTCCTCTATATGTTGGTTAGTTTTTTGCTATTTTTTTCTTTCTCTTTTTCTTTTCTTTATTATTAGGGATGACTCTGGGAGGGTGTGAAGGGACACAATGGGAATGAAGGTGATATAAAAACAGAATATATCAATAAAACTTATTTTTAAATGTGCATATCCTTTGACCCAGCAATGGTACTTCTAGGGCTTCATCCCAAAGAGATCATACAAATGGGAAAAGGACTCACATGTACAAAATTATTAATAGCAGCTCTTTTTGTGGTGGCAAAGAATTGGAAATTGAGAGGATGCCCATCAATTGGGGAATGGCTGAACAAGTTGTGGCATATGAATATAATGAAATACTATTGTGCTATAAGAAATGATGAGCAGGAGGACTTCAGGAAAATCTGGAAAGACTTGAATGGTTTGATGCTGAGTGAAGTGAGCAGAACCAGGAGAACATTGCACACAATAACAGCCTTGTTGTGCGATGACTAATATTGATAGACTTAACCCTTCTCAGCAATACAAGGATCTAAGACATCTCCAAAGGCCTCATGATGGAAAATACTATCCACATCCAAAAAAAGAACTATGGAATTTGAGTGCAGATCAAAGTATACTATTTGCTATTTTTTTTCTTCTGTTGTATTTTGTTTCTTCTTTCTGGTGGTTCCTCCTATTGGTTCTAATTCTTACTTACAACATCACTAATGTGACAATATGTTTAATAGGAATGTATATGTATAGCCCATATCAGATTGCACAAAGTCTTGGGGAGAGAGGTGGGGAGGGAGGAGGAGAAAAATTTAAAACTCAAAAGTTTATGGAAATGATTGTTGATAAATCAAAATAAATTAATAAAAAATAAACAAAAAACAAAAACCCCTTATTTTTAAACAAAGCAAATAAACAAATGTTAGTATTCTATTTGACTCATTAATGGATTCTCATCACCTGCAAAATAAAATCCAAAGTCCTTGGATTGGAATTCAAGGTCCTTTATAGTCTGGCACCAAGTTCTTTTTCTAACCTTAACTCCCATTCCGCTTTATCCTCAGATTCTTTGTTGTAGCCAAAATGAAGTCCTCACTACCCCACTAAATGTTCCTTTCACTTTTCTCCCCTCTGTATCTCTGCTTGTGATTTGCACCGGCCAAAGAATGGAAGAGGGATTCCTTATATATGGGAGGGTCTTCTAAGTACTTCTGTTTGTAAGTGACATTGTGCTAATTGCATCAAGGCTTATAGTATTGCAAAGTCTCTTAAATGAGATTCATAATCATTCATAAAAATTCAGCCTAACAACCCACACTGGAAAAACCAAGTGTATGAAAAGTGTTTACTGTGAAATTCAGTTGGATGGACAAGCCATAGAGTTGGTCCATCAGTACAAATACCTTGAACAGATACTATAGATGGACAATGAGCTGAACCCATAACCAAATAAGAGAAAAGAAGAGGTACATTGCATTTGGCAAATCGTTCAGCATTTTCAATGACTCTAAGCTTTCCCCTAAAATAATAACCCATCTTTTTAGCACCAATATTCTTCTATGAATAATATAATCATGGAACACCAGAGTCTCCAAAGTTTCAAAATTTAAAACTATGCAAAAAGCAGTAGGGAGATGCATGGTGGATATGAATTGGATGTACCATATTATTAACAATGAATTGCATGTAAGAAGGAGTATAACAGATATGGATAGATAGATAGATAGGTAGATAGATAGATAGATAGATAGATAGATAGATAGATAGATAGATAGGTAGATAGACTGTTAAGCATTTACTAGGTGTTCAGTACTATGCTAAGGGCTGGGTATACAAATACAAGCAAGACAGTCCTTGCCCTCAAGAAGCTTGTGTTCTAGTGGTAAAAAATAAAGAGGAACTAGAAAGGGGGTGGAGGAAAGGCAGTATGTAAACAGCCCGGCAGGAAAATGGTTGGGAAATGGAGTGGAGACTCAGAGACAGGAGACAGAAATATATGCCTGGAAAAAGAGGTGGGCTGACCATGTAGGAAGAGTGATGGATGGACAGCCTACATATTACATTGGTCCCCATGCAGTATTAACAGAACTAGAGGAAGTTCCCAGCATAACAAGTGGACCATTTTGTGAAACATTTATGGGAAGACATGGACAAGAATTGTATAGAATAAGAAGCTATAGATGGACTGCAATCTGCACTATAAGAATTAATGATAAAATTGATGAAATTACAGATCCATCAAAGTATTGAAATCTTTGTTCATGTTCTTTCCCTCCTGGAATATTTTACCTACAAGATCTCTACCTGTCTTTCAAGGTCCAGCTCAAATTCCTTTGTCTACAAAAGTCTTTCTGTGATTCATCAGCTAAAAGTCATCTTTCTCTCCTTCCCATTTGGTAGCATTTAATACTTCTACCACTCACAGACACTTAGCATCTATTGCACGTGTGTATATGTGCGTGTGCACGCATGTGTTATGATTTTGGAGCTAGAAAGAAGCTTAGATGTCATTTAACCATACTCCATTTCATAGATAAGAAAACTGATGAGGTGTTACTGACTTGTTCTAGGTCACATAATTAGTGGCAGAGTTGGTACTGGAAGCCAGGTCTTAAGTAGGAAGACATTTCTTTTTTGATTTTCATACTCTGTTTACCCTCACAATCATGTTTCCAGAAGGCAAGTGCTAGGAACTGTTAATTTATGTTTCTTTGTGTCTTCCACAGCACCAAGAGTTCCACATCCAGCAGGTGCTCAATAAATATTAGTTAATGAATGAATTTCCCTTATTCAGATGATTTCTTTGCTGACTGCTCACCTGTAGAAGTTCTCAAAGTTCAGCCAATGGGAAGCCTGCATAGAGTCCCATGTGTTATGTCTTTATTGTGTATAGATTTTTGCACAGATGTGTGTCAAGGTTAAAATCTCTTGGCCACCAAGGGCTTGGTTTAATTAATACCAATATTTGGCATTTATTATTCATTTTAAATGAAGGTTAGCTTAGCATGGCCTTGCAATTCCCTTGGTTCCATGAAGGAAAACCCGGTGAAATCTCTGCCTTTTTACATATTTTTAAAAATGTTGTATTTTGCATAGATCTAATTAACTTCTTCATTACTATAAAACCCTAAATAAGGGTTACCTAATTTCCTATGGCCAAACCAGTCTGGCTATCCATCAGTTCCTGTTTCTGGATTTTCTGAGACAAAGGACTCTCATACTTCAAAGTATCTGGGAAAATAAACAAAAGCTTAGGGCCTAGAACAATAAAGCCATAAGGAAATTGTCATAGGTCTAATGAAAATCAAGTGGTGAATTAAATATGCCTTATTTTTTCTTGGAATCAGTGCATATTGTAGATTTCATATCCCATCAACAACTAACAGCTCTTCATGGGGATTCATAATGCCTTTACCCTCACTATCACCCATAACTCTTTGACTTTCATGACCTAGAACTCTAAAATTCCCCTCTCAGACCATGGCTTCTTATCCAGCCCTTTTGTTTCTCCCTCGGTCTCATTTCTCCTAAGTCTATTCTTAATTTTCATTGTGATCTCCAGTTATCTTACACCTCCCTGTTATCTCCATATCTCTGCTCTGGCCTCATGTTTCCCTCTTTGAAATCTTAATCCTGTAGTTAACTGGTTCAACTTTACAGTATCCTCTACCCTTGATTCCTCTTCCCTTTCCAAACCCCAGCCCTGTCTGGCTCATCCCATCCCCTCATTAATCCCATCTGCCTTTCCTTTTTATGTGCTTGCTAAGTGTTGCTCAAAAAGCCACACACAGGGCTGAGTGGGTCCATTACAAATTTACTCATCTCAGTTGGGCACTCACTACTGCATGGTAATATTACTGCATGACTTCTCCCAGATTGACTTTCTATCACACTCCTACACTCTGTCATGCCAGCATCTGTTCCATATGTTCTCTTCTGTCCTCAAGCCTCCCACACCGCCTCCTTGCCTACTCCTTCTCAGCAAAGGATCGGTTAGTGCATTCTCCTGGTTTACTTTTCATTTACACTGTAAATATCCTTCCCGAGATTTTTTTTTGCATGTTCTCCCCTTCTATCCCTTCCACTAAAATAGAAGCCTTTTGAGGACAGGGATTATATTTTTTCCTTTATTTTCTAGTGCTTAGCATAGTATCTGGCACATTAATAAATTAATACACTTAATAAATACTTATTCATTCTTTAAATCACCTTTCCTGAGCTTCGTTTCTCTGAAATTTTATGTCTCAAATTCTTGAAGCATCATTTTCCACCCTCTTCTTCGCTTCAGTTTTTGAGGAAGAGATAACCCTTCTCATAGTCAGGGCCAACACTTCCACTTTGCATTTGACTCCATTCCCTCTCATCTCCTCAGAAAGCTTGCCCCTTAGACCATTCCCTTTGCTTTTCTGATCTTAAATCTCTCTTTATTCATTATCTCCTTCCCTGCTGCTACAGACATGCCCAGATTTCCACCATCAACATATTTTACCTTTTAATACCATAATAATTCAGACTTCTTCTCTGGTACAAAAGGAGGGCCAAAAAATTTTTCATGGATTTTCCAGATCACAGGGGTGCAGTGCCCCTAACCCTGGCAATGTAGAAGGGATAACTGCATAAATAAATGATCCGTTTTCACTGTTGCTTCTTAGAATCAATTGTTCAGGTGCCACCCCCTACTCAAAAAGCCTTTTCTGATTGTTTTCAAATCATTTTGTATTTACTTATATATGTAAATTTTGTATCTTCCAGTTAGAGTGTGACTCCTTGAAGACAGGAGCTATTTTTCATTTTGTCTTTGTTCCCTGAGCATTTACTTATCACATTGTCTTTACACATAGTAGGTGCTTGTTGTTGTTAAATATTTCATTCCTTTGGTGCTCAGTTTCCTTATCTCTAAATTGGATCTTGGACAGGTTAATCTATCTATAATCTATTATCTCTGATCTATCTATATCCCTTGCCAGGGACAACCTGTGCAGTGACACTAGATGGGCCAGAGTTGAGGCTGACCAGGCGCAATAACTGGCATTGTTGATTTTAAACAATGTCATTCTTGGAACTGTTTTGACCAAACTGCAGAGTCCTAGAAATTTGCTTAATTCTTTACGAGTCTAATTTGATCCTTGGTGCCTTATTGATTTATTATTATTATTATTATTATATTATATTATATCATATTATTATAACAGGGCAGCTAGGTGGTACAGTGAATAGAGTACTGAGCCTGGAATCAGGAAGACTCATAGTCCTGAGTTCAAATCTGGCCTCGGACATTTACTAGCTGTGTGACCCTGGGCAAGTCACTTAACCCTATTTACCGCAGTTTCCTCATGTGTAAAATGAGCTAGAGAAGGAAATGGCAAATAGATATTCCAGTATCTTTGACAAGAAAACCATAAATGGGGTCACAAAGAGTTAGATATGATTGAAATGACTCAATAACAACATTATCATAATATCATATAACTAGCTGATTATTTCTTCTTCCAATATCCTTCTTCTTTTAAGGCCATCTCTTACCTCCCTCAAACCTAGGCCTAACTAAATAATACCAAGCAGGTAAATCAATTCTTTTTTGGCTGTCAGAGAAAATGAGTGACCAAGAAAAGGCATAGCTAAGAAAAGAGGATATTAGCATCAAAAGGGGCTCTAGGCATCCGGCAGATTTCGACCAGAGGGGTGGCCCAGATTATTTCCTTGCTGAAAGGATTTGAGTTTAGGGCAAGTTACAATTTGAAAATGTGTTATTTTTACTCCAATAATCATCAGGCTCAGTGAGACATGAATCCTTAACACTTCTGTAATGAGTGGTATTACTAACTCTGGACTCTGGGAGGTTGTAAACGATAAAAATCTATAGAGACCCAATTAGTGTAGAAGACATTTTTAAAAACTTGATACTTTTAAAGAGTATGGGCAGGTAACTGAAGAGCATTCAAAGCAGTGAAAGGGGATAGAGGAGGAAGGATTAGCCAAAGCCAGGCAGGTGGTGATGGGGAAGGGGTGGGGGGTGGGAGGGGGTAGGGAAGAGGTGGCATTTGGTGGATTGGGATTTGAAAGTTTGGCAGAACTCAAGAGAAAGTGGGAGGGAAGGCATTCTAGGAACAAGAAATAGCATTAGCAAAGGCATGGGGACCAGAAAGTCCTGTGGACAAAGAATTGTTCAATTTCCTTGAGCACTGAGTGTGTGGAGGGGAGTAATGTGAGATAAGTTTGGGAGTTAGGGCAGCAGCAGATAATGGGGGGCCTTGAATGGCAGGTTAGAACTTTTCTTGCTTCCCTCTTCCCTAGCTGTCTTCCTTGAGTAGCTGTGTTATGGGAGTGGGAGAAGGAGGCAGCTACCAATCTGGAAGTCAAAATTCTTATGCTCCTGAAAGCCCAGCATGAAGAATGGTAGAGCAGTTAAGAGAAGTGGTTTTCATGTGTTTTCGCTCATGTCTATTATACTGCGCCATGCACATGCTGCATTTCTTTAAACCCACAGGCTTAATTCCAGACTTGACAGTTGTACTGCAGCCTATAAAATATTTACATTGTTGTTCTAAATATATATTATTTACTGTACAGTCTATAAAATATTTACATAGTTTTTTTTTCTCCTAAAGATACTGTATGCTGTACATTATTTACATTTCACTACACTGCTCCATGTAGGCACAAAAAGACAGTCCTTAACTCTGGTAATCTCCCATATCAACCTTGCAGTTACAGTGGGCTGCCAATTATGCCAGTATTATTACTTAGGGCCTTCAGAGCAGGTGGCCCACAAACATTTGCAGCCCACTTGATTTTGAGAAAATGGCTTCCAACCTTGAGTGCCATAGAAAGACTAACCCAATTTACAATGAAAAAGAGAGGGGCAGCAGGACAAACATTCATGGATTTATTTCTCAAGAAGCTATAAAATAGCACTAAGATTTTCCAAAATTGTCTCCTCAAAGTATCTTGTCAAAATGGGTCTCACTCCCAAGCTCTTTTGCATTCTGTGTTGCCATGTTCCTTAATTCCTACAGAGATGGGGAGGAGGAGGAGGAAGGGGACAGCCTGAGCCAAGAGGACTAGATCCAGTGTGGGGAGACTCCCAGTGTGGAAACTTCCTTCACTGATTTTATTCCACATACTTGTCTGGCATTTATATAGTAAGGATCAAATGAAATAATATTTGAAAAGCACCTAGTACAGTGCTTGACACATAGTAGGTACTTAATAAATGTTTGTTTCCTTCTTTCCACTGATGCAAATCGGCAACTTGCTTTTGACTTAGTCATGAAGAGCTTTCTGGGTCACTAAGAGGTTAAGTGACTAGTAGCACAGCTACATCATATAAACCAGACGAAGGACCTTGACCTGACTTTTTGTGCCTCCAAGACCAGCCATTAGAAGATGAGCAAGAAATAAGAGAGTCAACAAGTCTTAGGTCAGTGTGGTCTAAGCACAAGACTCATTCAATCAGTAGCATGATCTAAAGATCAGAGGTAGAAACCCACTGTGATACCATATTAGCAGAGGAGTGGGAGGAGCAAAGAGAAAAACATGATCTGACTTCAGAAGTTAATAACTTCAGCACCAAGAAAGGGCCCAAACAGAGTGAAACTAGGGGAGTAACATGGAGGTTGAAAAGAGTGGTTTGAGTATATAACCTTTTTCTTGCCAAATAGAATCAGCTGGGGCAATGTCATTTAAAGGTTGTGATGTGTTAGCCATGGTCCTGAGCACTTTATATCTGAAAGAAGAGGTAGTCTGGCATAATGGCTAGAGAGCTGGTCTCAGAGCCAGAAAGACCAAGGAGGCAGCCTAGGTGGCACAACAGATAGAGCACTGGGCCTGAAGTCAGGAAAACCTGAATTCAAATTCAGTCTCAGACACTTACTAGCTGTGTGACCCTGGGGCGAGTTACTTAACCTTTGTTTGCCTTAATCCACTAGAGAAGGAAATGGTAAACCACCGCAGTATCTTTGCCAAGAAAATCCAATGGACAGTAGGGTCCATGGGGTCACAAAGAGTCAGACATGATTAAGCAACAGCAACAGTCTTGTCTTGGTCTCTAACACATACTGATTGTGTGACCCAGAGCAAGTTGCTTTACCATTTAGTGTCCCAGGCAATTATGCAAGGTGATAAGTTGCAGAGCTATTGGTGATCTGCTTTATCTAGATATGCCGCTCATAATGAAGTATGGCATTTTTAGTTATCTCTATGAAAAAGTAGGTCATCAAGGAACTACTATCCCCCTACCTCATCATAATAATGTTTGGGAATGTTGGATTCAGCTTATACTTTTTTTAGTTCTAAATGGCCTGTCCTGGAATGTAACTCATTGGTATTTTGAGGGCCACCAGTAGACAGCTCAGACTTGTATTCTAACCATGAAGGACATGGAATAGAAGAGAGTTGGTTAGGGACCATGTGGGAAAGAGAGACCCAAATTGTGTCCATAAGCCAGCAGTGCCACGAGGATCAAATGAGATGATGGATATAAAGTACTTTTCACACTTTAAAATGCTATATAAATACTAGTCACCAGACCTCCAATCTGGTGATGAATTCCTTCCACGAGCCTTCTACTGCATTTCTGCTGAGCTCAAGTAATGCTGAAGAACAATACAGGGATGTTCTGGTAAATGTTTAACAACCAGGCTCTCTGGGAGATGAAAAGGTATGTAGTCACCATTTTGAAGTTTAATCTCTATTCTTAACACTTTCTTAAGTCTAGACATTCAACAAAATGGTAAATTAAGCCTTGATTTGTAGTATTGATTTCTGGGGTGTAAATGTTCATGTTGAATCAGCTCTCAAAATCCAGATAGAGCTGGCTCCAGCACACCCCTCCCTGCTACAAGCTCAAAATAAAATCTAAAATGATATTTATGGGAGATGGTTGAAAACTCAGTGGCTCTACCATTTGAATCATGGCTATTTAACCATTGCCTTTTGTATGTAAAAATGAAACGACTGGTCATGTTGCTCTCCATGGGCTAGTTTATGAGTGGTTGTGGAAATGACCACATGCGGACATGTGGAAATGTGGAAAAATGAAAGGTGATGAAATGGAAGAATGGTGACCTGTCCTTGTAAGTTGGGTCTGTTCCAGTCTGATTCTGGTGGTGTAGGCCTGTGATGTCTTTGTAGAAGGGAATGACAGTTGGAGATAGGGACATATATCCTGGTACAGGGTGATTCCAGAGTCATCAAAAGGACCAGTGGGACACCATTTTGTTTCTAGAGCTGACATGACGATGGGTCATATACTCTCAGGAATTTTCAGTGATCTTGTTTAGTTCAGGAATCCCAGGATGTCCCTGGATTTTGTCCAAAGTAGATCTAAATTCCTGAGGGTCCCTAGACTTTTTATAGCACCCCCCAAATCTTTCAGAACAAGGATGATCTAAATCTGGGCCAGGCTTCTTAAAGATCATTTGAATCAAAGTCCTAGATTAACCATAGTCCAGACCCAAGTGCTCAAGGGTGAGACCCTAATCTCTGAAGGACGATCTTCTAATGTAGCAATGCAGTGGTAGACAACAGTCATTTCTATTATGTGTTCTGGGGCAGAATTGGGGTTAAAAAGATCAAAGCATGAATTTCAATTCTCTCTTTTGATCTGGATTAGGTGCAAGCTTTGGCTAGTGGATATGGCAAATCTTCCTATCAGTCAGTGCCTACTAGGTATCAGTGGGCCTAGAGTCAGCAAGACTCATCTTTCTGAGTTCAAACACAGCTTCAGACACTTAGCTGAGTGACCCTGGATAAGTCACTTAACCCTATTTGCCTCAATTTCCTCATCTATAAAATGAACTGGAGAAGGAAATGAGAAATCACTCCAGTATCTTTACCAAGAAAACCCCAAATGAGGTCATGAAGAATCAGACACAAGTGAAACCACTGAATAATATGCCAAGGACAGTGCTAAATTCTGGTGTCACAAAGAAAACAATTTCTGCCCTCCAGGACCTTACATTCCACTAGGACTCATATTCTTGTCTGCAGCTTTGACAACAATATCGTAGGATCACAGATTTAGAACTGGATCAGGGGACAGCTAGGTGGTGCAGTAGATAGAGCAACGGCCCTGCATTCAGGAGGACCTGAGTTCAAATCCAGCCTCAGACACATAATACTTACTAGCTGTGTGACTCTGGGCAAGTCACTTAACCCCATTGCTTAGCCAAAAATAAGTAACTAAATAAAGAATTGGATCAGACTTCAGAAGCCATGAGTTGGACTCCCTCATTTTGCATATGAAGAAATTAAGGATTGAAAAGGTTAAGGGATTTGTCCAGGGTTACACAACTAGTTAGTGTCTAAAGAAGGATTTGAACCAAGCTCTTTCTGCCTCCAAGGCAAACACTCAATCCATTATACCACCTAAATTAAGCAGCTAAGTGGCACAGTGCCTAGAACTTTGGCCCAGGAGTCAGGAAGGCCTGAATTCAAATTCAGCCTCAGATGCCTATTAGCTGTGGGACCCTGGGCAGGTCATCAGTTCTTTGTCAGCCTCGGTTTTCTTGTCTGTAAAATGGAGATAATAACAGCACCTACCTCACAGGATTGTTGGGAGGTCAAAGTAGAAAATATTTGTACGTCCCTTTGCAGATCTTAAAGCACTACATAAATGTTAGCTATTATTAGTAGTGGTAGTCCTTGCGCTTATTCTCACTTATGTGACTGAATCAGAAGACTCCAATAGCCCGCAGCCCCTGCCTTGACTATGCTGGCATGTCAGTGCTGAATAGGGGCAGGAAAAACCAACTGCGATCAGAAGAAAAGACTGGACTTTGGGGAAACAGATCGAGCAAAACAAATGGTCAGCCTCCTTCATTTTGTCTCTTAATCTAGTATTTATTCCCCAGCTGGACTCTGTCCCTGGACCTGACAGCTCCACTTGTCTCAGCTTCTTAGATCTTAACACTTTGCAGACATCTTGGTAAAAACTAGCTCTGGCTTTTGGTTTTTGTTTTGTTCTGTTTTGGGCCAAAGTCCCTTTACCCCCAGCTAGGATCTCCATTTTCCAACCTGGATGTTTACCTAAGTACATCTTCCTTATGGGTGGGTTTGAGGGAATACAATATTTAAGGTTTTGGGTTCAAACAGAAGCAATTTATCTCTTGTTGCTAGGCGCCAGGTGTTCTATAGGTAGTAAGGCTGAATGGAAACCTCAGATTTGAGATCAAAGGATCATAGACTTAAGTGCTGAAAGGGGCCTTACAGGCCATTGAGTTTTACAAACCCTTTAATTTTACAGAGGTGGAAACTGAGATCCAGAGAGATTCAATAATTTGCCTAGGATCACAAAATCAGTCTGAGGAAGGATTGGAACCCAGATCTTCCTGGCTCCAAGTCCCAGCCCCTCTATGCATTGCATCACACTGTCTCTTCGAGGCTTTCAAAAGATTGGGTTCAGGGCCCAGCTCAGTCACTTGTGAGGTGTGTGACCTTGGGCAGTCCATAACTTTCCTGAACTTCAGTTTTCTCATCTTGTATTAACTACCTCACAGGGTTGTTGTAAGGATCGAGTGAGATAATGTATGTGAAAATGCTTTGAGGGTCTGTAAAGCTCTATAAATGTCAGCTATTATGACTTTTTTCCTCAGAGTGCCCTTTCAGAATTCTTCAGCTCATCTCATTTATCACCATCTGCCGATGCCGTGTCCACTCGCAATTGTGCACAGATCCAGCATTTAAAAGAAACTCAGCATAGAGGCAATCAGAAAGCAAATTTTTTACGGTGGAACAAACATGGGCTAACAATACTCACAGATTTGGTCAAGTTATTTCTCTTCCCCCTTTGCATTCCCCCCGAGTATCAGTGACTTCCTATTGCCTGAGAGCTAGGTAACTCACTAGAGAGCAGGTCTTTAAGTCATGAAAACTTGAGTTTGAATCCTGCCTCAGACACTTGGTAGCTGTGTGAGCCTTGGCAAGTCACTTAACCTCTCTTCCCCTTAGTTTCCTCATCTGTAAAATGGGCGTAATGATAGGTTTGTTGTAGGGATCAAATAAGCTAACACGTAAAGTACTTCGCAAAACCTTAAAGTACTATATAAATGCCTGTTGTTGTTGTCATTGCTTATTATTGGATTGCTTGTTTGACTGGTGTTCAAATACCTCTACAATCTAGCACCCATTTACCTTTCTAATCTTATTGGCATTAATAGTAATGCCCTCTATACATTTTTTGCTCCTTTCAAATTGGATCGTTTACATGTCCCAGGCTTCCCTAACTCTGCACCTTTGTCTGTTGTAGGTCTGGAGTGTCCTTCTTTCTTCACTTACTATTTTCCTATCCATTCTTTTTTTTTTTTTTTTTTTTTTTAGGTAATTGGGGTTAAGTGACTTGCCTGGGGTCACATAGCTAGTAAGTGTCAAATATTTGGTCTAAGGCTGGATTTGAACTCCTCAGGGCTGGTGCTCTATCCACTGCACCACCTAGGTGCCCCTAAAACTCTATTTTGCATCTTTCTGAAGCACTTTCTATGAATCAATTTGAATTATATCTAAGTGTGTGTATCATGTCACCCATTTTACTGTAAGCCCCATGAAGGCTGGGACTGTTGTCTTATCTAACCTTGAACTTTATCTAATCCTCCCATTGCCTGCTATAACTTTATTGTCACTGTCTCTAATTTGCCACTTCTCATCTATTGCCTTATATTATTCATTATACTTTCCCCAGCTCATTTCTTGTTTCTCCTTGAAAGCAGGGACTGTATTTTTAAGGCACAATGCTAGGTACCTGGCAGCTACTCAACACTGTTTGATTGTTTTATTGGGTTATGCTGCAGCAGATTTTTCCTTTCTTTCTATGTATGAGAAGAGAAACAGTTTGATATAATAAATAGAGAGCTGGTTACAGAGTTGGAAAGATCTAGTTTCAAGTCTTAACCTTCACACATGCTCAGTGTGACCCTGGTCGAATCACTTTGTCTCCTGGTGAGCTAGGCAGCTTTCTAAGGCTGTGAGTTTCAGAGAAGATGCCAATCTGCATTGGGAGAGGGAGTTGTCTCACTTGTGAATTCCACATACTAGTATATGTGGTATAGTACAGGTATAGTACAAATCCCTGTTTCCTGTGTATCAAAAACTGTTTAAGTCAGAAGGATGCAGGGCTATGTAAAGAAACTGTCCAGGGGAAAGGAGGGCTAATGGGACATTGCTGTGGCTTGGTGAATTTAGGGTGTTTTCTTTGAAAGCCTGCAAGCAAATCGCAGTTAATCTTTCTCCCTTGTTGGGAGACATATCAAAAGCTATTGGTCTTATAAGTTTGGGGGTGAGATCATTTACTCAGGATAAAAGATTCTGAGAGAAGTAACAATGCAGGTCACTCCTCACAGGTTCCATTTGAAAAGAAACCAGTGGCTCCTGACCTTTGTGGAAAAAAAATTCATTAGCTGATGGAGCAGTGGCCTCAGCCAGAGGAGGCTCCTCTCTGTCATGTCTCTCTTGCCTTGTCAGGCTTTTTTCTTTTTCCTTAAGTAAGCTTTTGTGCCTCTCTTGCCCTTCATCAGTGATTTCTTATGGAATGATAAAAGAGTAGAAAACAAATTGCACCTCCACCATATCACTTTTCTTTCCTTTAATAAATGTTTTCTGTATCACCTTCCCTTCCCACTGATCAATCTCCACTATAGATAGCTCCATTGCAATAAATGAATATATTCAAGCAAAACAAATTCATTGATTATGTCTGAGAATGTACGCCCTTATTCCATATCTCTAGCCTACTACTTCTTTATAAGTCCTAATTTGCCTAATATACTTGTCAAAGTTCTGAAGTGTTTCAGCATTGTTTTACTTTACACTATTGTGGTGACCATGTAAACTGGTCTCCTGTTTCTGCTTGCTTCTCTCGGCATCAGTTCATACAAATCTTTCCAAGATTCTATGAATTCTTTATGTTCTTCATTTCTTATGGCATAACATTATCCTATTACATTCAAATACCAAAATTTATTTCAGCCATTTCCTTGTCTATGGACATTTATTTTGCTTTCAGTTTTCTACTACTAGAAAAAGTGTTGCTCAAAATACTTTGGTATATGTGGGACCTTTCCTTCAGTTTTTGACATCTGTGAGGATATGTGTCTCTTAGTGGTATTGCTAGGTAAAAGGGTATATACAGACTATTGACTTTTTAGAATCAAATCCAACTTATTTTCCAGAATGGCTGAACCAATTCACAGCTCTACCAGCAGTGAATTGGTAGGCTTGTCTTCCCATAACTTTTCCTTCCAATATTTGCCATTTTTTCTTTGCCAATCTGATGAGTTTAAGGTGGAGCTTCACAGTTCTAATTTCTATTTTTCTGGAGAAGGAGGAGGAGGAAGAGGAGGAGGAGAATGAGGATGAAGAGGAGATGAAGGAGGAAAAGGAGATGATGATGATTACAATGATATTGCAGTGTGTTGCAGTGCAGGTAGATCTGATCTTGGAGCAGCATTCTGTCATATGGTTATTGATGATCTGCATTTCTTCTTTTGAAAACTACTTGTTCATGTCTTTTGAACATTAGTCTATTGGAAAGTGATTCTTGTTCTTATACATTTGAAGCAGTTCTATAAATTTTCATCTTTAAAACATCCTATTTCTCAATCTTGCTTTAGTATCCAAAGTGCCGCCCTTCTCCATATTATATAGTTCATCCTATTTGCATTGATAGTTATAACTGTTAGGTTATTTTTTTTTCTTTGTTATATCTCACTATAATATTTTCTTCCCGTGCAAGCCCTCTATACTATCTTTACATGGAAAAAAGTGTGGGGAAAGGAGAATGAAAGCAACATTGCTGATTTATAGTTGTAATGTTTTGATCCTATTCCTTTTCCCTTACCTAGCCCAGATTTAGATCACTGTCCCTTGCTCTTTCAATCCCAATTTCATAATTAGCCCACCATAGTTCATTTGTTTTGCTTGTAACTATTTACTCTCCAACTCTACCCTTTTTTTTTTAAGGCAATTGGGGTTAAGTGACTTGCCCAGGGTCACACAGCTAGTAAGTGTCAAGTGTTTGGTCTGAGGCTGAATTTGAACTCAGGTCCTCCTGACTTCAGGGCCGGTGCTCTATCCACTGTGCCACCTAGCTGCCCCTCTTACCCTGTTTCTTAAATCCCATTTTCCTTACTTCCTATTTATGATATTTTGTACAGTATACACCTCCTCCTCTTGCTCAAATAAAAGTGAGTTTCATGAGATACTCCATTCCTCCCCTCCATGTTTGTGTGATCTCCTCTCACACCCTAATTATTAAAAATAGTAAGTTTTTCCCTTCTCCTCTTCTTCATTACTTTTTTTGCATATTTCTCTAGACTTTCTTTTCTTTTTTCTTTTTTTATTAATTTATTTTCATTGATCAACAATCACTTCCATATGCTTTTGAGTTTAAAATTTTTCTCCCCCTTCCTTTCCACCACCCTCCCCAATATGGCACACAATCTGATATAGGCTATACATATACATTCCTATTAAACATATTTTCACGTTAGTGATGTTGTAAGTAAGAATTAGAACCAATAGGAGGAACTACCAGAAAGAGGAAACAAAACTCAACAGAAGAGAAAAAAAAATAGCAAATAGTATGCTTCAATCTGCATTCAAATTCCATAGTTCTTTCTTTGGATGTGGATAGCATTTTCCACCACGAGGCTTTTGGAGATGTCTTAGATCCTTGTATTGCTGGGAAGGGTTAAGTTTTTCAATATTAGTCATTGCACAATGTTGCTGTTATTATGTACAACGTCCTCTTGGTTCTGCTCACTTCACTCAGCATCAGACCATACAATTCTTTCCAGGTTTTTCTGAAGTCAACCTGTTCATCATTTCTTTTCTTTCTAAAAAGAAAGTAGTACAAATGAACCAAAAGGCCACGCTTTTCTTTGACTTTAGAAGCTCTAGAAGAGCTTCAGATTCTCCCACAATTATTATATAAACAATATTATCAACCTTTTAAAGTTTCTAAAATGTATTTACCTCTTGCCTCCTATGTTTGCATTTCAAAGGCTACATCTAGCTGTGGTTTTCTCAAGAAGAATGCTTGCAAGTCATTGACTCTATTAAGTACTCATTTCCACCACCACTCACATTCCCCAAGCATAATGCTCAACTTTTCAAGGTATTATTCTTGGTTTTAGTTATTTTTATTTTGCCTTTTTCGTATAGCATAGTCTAAACTTTTCCTTTTCTTTATGACAATTGTTCTTTGATTGTATGTAATCTAGACTGTGGTTCCTTTATACTTGATCTATTTCTTTCTAACTTCTTACAGTACTTTTTCTCTTTACATGAAATCTCTTGTGTTTGGTAATAATATTTCTAGATATATTAAATTTGAGATTTCTTTCAAGTGGTGACCTGTTAATCCTTTCAAGTTTTTTTTTCTTACTATGACCTCTGGTTCTAATTATGCTATGCATTTTTTCTTTTAAAAGCTTTTGAAAAATATTTCCTAATGAGGGTTTAAAAAATTCATTCCTGAATTCCAGGGACTCCAGGGGTTCAGTTATCTCACCTCATTGTTTTCTATTCAGTTATTTTCATAGTAGATACCTCGTATATTCTATTTTTTTCAGTCTTTTTACTTAGTTCTAATTTTTTTTGTTGTGTCATTGAATGTTTGAGTTATATTTGTTCCATTCTATTTTTTTTCAGGGAGTCAACAATTTGACTAAGAGTGTCCTCCTTAACTATTCTTGTTGTTTATTCTCCTTTCAAGTTTTTCCTTAAGATCTCTAATTTTATTTTTAAATCTCTCGCATCATTACATTCATCAACTTTTAGGTTTATGGACACTGAAGGAGGTAACCAAGAGAAGTCATAGAATGTTCTTCTAGTGTTTAAAGCAAAAGGGGACCCCAGATATTATCTAGTCTAACTTCCTCATTTTAAAGAAAAATAAGTTGAGGCTCAGAGAATTTAAACAAAGTCACATAAATAGTATTTTAAATGAGGATATTAATACCCCAAGAATATTGTTGTAAGGCTTTAAAAGATGTAAAATGCACTAAATTAAAGTCAAATATTATTATATTTGTGGTTTGAAGAAGCATGGTATAGTTGAAAGAGCCCTACACTTGGTCTCAATAAGTCCCTTAATGAGACTGCAATAGTAAGGGAATATATTTTAAGGGAATTCCTTTTCACTGACTAGGTTTCAAAACAATTTTTTGTATTTTGTGGTGTTTGCAAATTTCACTGTGACAAATGTTTGTTGAAATAAAGCTTACCTTTGTGTGCCTATGCAGTTCAATAGGAAACTAACCATGGGAGTTTTGGATCCAGCTCTGCAATAGTACAGGACCTCAGATGAGAACAGGCTGAGTCAATGGGATGTGTGGTGGAGTTAGGACTTTCTGAGCTCTAGATACAAGTATATGCAAATAGTACGCCAGCCAACAGAACTAAGTTTTATTTTGTTTTTAAACAAAAGAAAGTAGGACTACATGGGAGCTCCCAAAATGTTCCACTTGGCAAGAATGGTGGATGTTGTGGTAGTATGCATATGTTGGGGCAAATCATGGGTAAAGAGAAATAAACTTCCTCCTGAATTGAAATGAAGATCATAATGACCCTACTTTCATATCTCACAGGCTTCTTGTAAAGATAAAAATGAAGTAATTTAAGTTCACACTGAGATGCAAGGTAGTCAAAGAACAATAACCTAGACATCAAGAGGATGAAAACATGCTTATTAAATTTGCTTATGACATAGATTTGAGGTGGGAGTTGGAGGTGGATAGCAAACACCTCGGACAATTATGTTGTTTGGTCAATTTTCAGTTGTGTCCAAATCTTTGTCACCTAATTTGGGTTATCTTGCAAAGATACTGGAATGGTTTGCCATTTCCTTTACCCAGCTCATTTTACAGATGAGGAAACTGAGGGTCAACTGACTTGCCCAGGGTCACACAGCTAGTAAGTGTATGAAGCAGTATTTGAACTCAGGTGTTCCCGACTCTAGGCCTGGCACTCTATCCACTGTGCCACCCAGCTGCCCCTTGGTGGTAGTAGTATTGGTGCTGTGTGTGTGAGTCCGCTGTGCTTCTCTTCCCTCTCATCCCCAAATCTTGGTCCTCTGGGCCACCACCTGGGACAGAGAGTGGTAGTGCAAGAGGAGAAGGAAATGACAACTCTCTCCAGTATCATTGCCAAGAAAACCCCAAATGGGGTCACAAAGAGTTGGACACGACTGAAATGACTAAAAAACAAGAAGTGCAAGAGGAAGACAGTGGCCTGGTCCTCACTCTCCTGCCATTGAGAAAGGGCTGGTTCTCCTGCTGCCCCATACTCCCAATGGTACCTGTAGTCTGCCTTTCCCCAGCTCCTGACACCTGCTCTCCTTTCTCCCCCCAGAAAACTGTCCCATGTAAAAAATTCTTAGTTATAGCTCAATTTCAGATAGTACTTTAGGCACTTGCAAATGGCTGTTATTTTTAAAATTGGCTCCATTGAACTTTTAGGGAAAGAAGGGAGTATATTGAAAGGGAAAGTAGCCATCAACATAAATGTGTGGCCTCATTTCTAGCTTCTAATTGGGGATGTGATTAACTGGCTTAAAAATATGTTATGCATTTCATGCACATCGTGCCTGAAATATTGGATTTGAACACATTTGTGGGGAGAGGGTCATACCAATTTAATTAATTTAATTTAATTGTGCATACTTGGATTCAGAGCCTTCTGAACTCAGTATGCAATTTTATGCAAATAACATGCAAATCAGCAGAATTTGAGTAGAAGTCAAGTGCTTAGAAAAGTCCCAACACAGCAGGACTGCAGCACTGAGGAAGGAGATCTCCATGCCTTGTTCTAGCTAGGGATAGCTAACAGCATTCAAAATGCAACTAGTGAAATTGAACAAATGTGGCAACGGTGTATGAGTACTGTGCAAGAGAACTGGGCATCCTCAGCCAAACCCAGCTGATGTTCTTCTCTCTCATCCTGGGTGTTCTATCTTATCATTTATCTCAGAAATGATTGCACTGAGTAAAGCTGTTCCCTCCATGAGTGAGCTTCCTAAGCAGATGAGTTTTGTCATTTCATATATACCTATTCAAAAAGGATTATAATGAACATGGGCTTAATCCTCTACTAGCTTGCAAATAAGCTCCCCAAGTTTACCAGCCCAGAGCAAGCACCTACCAGCTTGCCCTTTCCTGCAAATTGGAAAACCAAGGAAATCAGCGTGCCTTGCTCCCTCATACCAGCCAAATTCATGAAACAGTCTATAAGTTTTGTCATTCTTCGTGACACCACAGAAAGGATGCTGGGGGTAGGGAAGAGGTGAGGGGTGAAGACACAGATAAAGCTTGGTCACTTAGTATGATGAATATGTGGGACTGGAAAGGAAGCCTTTGGTAGCAAAAAACTTCTACTAGAGACTTCCTAGCCAGATTGTATAATGGGATTTCAGTAGACTCGAAGAACCAGTGGAAGGAAGAATGGAACAAAGGACTCTACTCTCCTGGAGACAGAGGATAAGTTCAAATTTTGTCTCTGGTGGTTGCTACCTGTGTGACCTGAGACAAATCACTTGTTTCTTAGCTTCAGTTTCCTCACCTATAAAATGAGGAGGCTGCCAATGAGCTCAAAGAAAGAAGAAAATGACTCATATGTATAAATTCAATTACAGCAGAGTTTTTTGAAGTGACAAAGAACTGGAAACTAAAGGGGTACCCATCAATTGAAGAGTGACTAAATAAAGTATGATTTATGAATGTAATGCTGTTGTGCCTTAAGAAATGGTGAAAGAGATGGTTTCAAAGAAACCCGGGAAGACACATATGAACTGATACAAAATGAAGTAAACAAAACCAGGAGAACAATTTGTACAATCACAACATTGTGAAGACAAATGTTGTAAGATTTAGGCACTCTGATCAACAGAATGACCAATCACAACTCCATTAACTGACCATGAAGCATGTTACCTGCTTCCTGATGGAGGGGTGATGGATTCAAGCTGTGGAATGAGACATCCATTTTTTTTTGGGAGATGGCCAATTCAGGAATTTGGTTTGCTTAAATATGCATATTTATGACAAGGGTTTTTAGATTACTTATTTTTTCTTCAAATGGGGGAAGTGGAAGGAGAGAAAATAGATTTTTGCTAATTGAAAAAAAGAAAAATTTTTAAATGAAGATGACCTTTGGGATAATTTCTAGCTCTTGATCTATGATCCTATGATTTTTTTCATTCACATTTACCCTTACAGGATCTATTTCATTGTAGAACAAAGATGGGGTACTCCTGAGGAAGAAAACCAGGATGTGAGGGGATTTGAAACGTTGCTATATGAGGATCAATTGAAATGATTGGGATGTGTAATCTGTAGAAGAGAAGATATAGAGGAGACATCATAACTTTAAGCATTTGAAACTGTCATGTGGAAGAGAGATTCAGATTATATATTTAGAACTCAAAGATTTAGACTTTGGAAATCTAGTCCAATTCCCCCCTCCCCCAATTTTACAAATGAGAAAACTGAGATCCAGAAAGGTTATGTGATTTGCCCAAGGTCACACAAGTAGTAAGTAGCAGAACTGAGATTTGAACTCAGGTCCTTTGACTGGACAGTTCCAGTATTCATTCTGCTAGAAAATGGAGCCTTTGTTCTTCCTAGGCCTACAGGATAGATCATTGGAGTAGAAGTGGTAAAGAGAGATCCTGGCTCTTTTTACAAGGAAAAAAAAAATCCTAATAGTTAGAAATACTCTAAAGTGGAATGGGTGGCTAGGTGGCTCAGTGGATAGATGGGCCTGGAGTCAGGAAGACTCATTGTGAGTTCAAATCTAGCTCCAGACACTTATTAGCTATGTGACCCTGGGCAAGTCTCTTAACCCAGTTTGCCTCAGTTTCCTCATCTGTAAAATGAGCTTGTGAAGAAAATGGCAAACCACTCCAGTATCTGTGCCAAGAAAACCACAAAAGGGGTCATGAAGAGTCAGACACAACTGAAATGACTGAACAACAACAAAATAGAAAGGTCAGCCTTGGCAGGTATTAAGTTCCCCAAAGCTGGAGGTTTTCAATCAATTAGTCAATTAACAGGTATTTGTTAAATACCCTCTATGTGCCAAGCACTGTGTTTGGTGATTGGGATGCAAGTATGAAGAATGAAACAATCCTTTCTCACAAGGATCTAACATTCTAATCAGAAGACAACAAATAAATTCATATAAATATATATATACATACCAAATAGAAATAAAGTTTTTGTACATATATATATATATACATATGTATACATATATTCATACATACATACACATAGTAGTTTGGGAGAAAAAGCACTAGCAGTTGGGGTATCGGCATAGGCTTTATGTAAAAGATGTCGCCTGAGCCGAATGGTGGCCAACCCCTTATCAGTTTTCCAGCTGGACTAGCAGACACTTGAATTTCCTTTTCGTCCTCCAATTCTCTGAATCTCTGATTCTTTGGCCCTGCTGCCTACCTATCTTCTCTCAAATATGAAAAAGGCCTAGATAGCATCCTGAATGCCAGCTTATGTAATTAATTAGCATTTCCACAACACTTTAGGTTTGATGTGGCTGCCGGTATATTTATTTACTCACATTTTATGCTTTCTTGTGTGCCTACCTATACTAATTGCTGCTATATAATTATTGAAGTTATTTAAAAACACAGGGTGCAGTTTCCTATCAAGCAGCTCTATCCTTGATTACAGGCACAGTGACAAAGCCCAACCTCCTGCCCCAATCTCCATCTGCTCTGTCAGTCCCGACCTCAGAACGAAGAGACAGGCACCACCATCCAGTATGCTCCTAACTAATGCCTTGTCTGCCTCAGAGGAAAAAATAGCCTTTTAAGCCAGTGTTCTCATTGTCTTTTTCCCCATTGCTCTTTCTTGTCAGCCTAGATTGCATATGAATAAAATAGAAATTTAAAGGCCTCCCCTCCCGAAAATGATAAAGTGCACTGCATTGCAGCTCGAGGAGGATAATTACAAATAATAACTACCATTATGAAATAATACCACTTACACTATCAAATGCCATTTCCCTATTCCAGAATAGTCTAACTCCTCCTTCCTGACAAACAGCAGCTCTCTGAGGCAGGAGGGAGGAAGGAGGGCAGACAGACAGAAGACAGTGGGGGCATGTGCTCTGCCCACCACAAGTTATTTAAATGAAACAGAAATGTGCATAATGTTGGGTGACCAGGACTTGTTTGCACCCCCCTCTTACCCTCTCTTCCCTGCTCCTCCCTAGATGTCTGTGATGATAGAAATGGCTCATGCCTGCGGCGGATCACAGCCGAGGGGATGCACAATGGAGAGGCTCTGGAAGGCTTATGAACCAAGAGGGCTGAAGCAGTAGTCACGCTGACTTATGATGGGTTTAGATCTGAAAGGGCAATCTAAATCCATGCCAGAACAGTGGTGGATGCTGCTTTTGAATCCATATGGTCTATATCTTATTCTCAGGGATCTGAAATGCCAGGAAGGGAAGCAACTCATCATGGGATGTAAGGGGAGTAATTAGGCACTCCAGAACAGCCATGGAATGAAGCTGCCTCTGTGGTGGAATGGCTTAGCTCTTGTTCAGAGCTAACACCATCTGATAGGCTAAAGGGTCACTCCCTTTCTCTGTTAGCCCAGGATTGGAAGTACAGATGAAAGCCCAAGTTCTAATGTTTCCTATGCTTTCATACCTAGTGCTTCTGCTACTAATGTCTATCTCCCCTGAGGCTAGTCTCTATATGCTTCTCTCTAAATTAGAATTAAATTTATAAGCCACCCAGAGTTATAACTAGGAATTCTTTTTCCTGGGGTGAAGAGGTTGTTGAATATGTGAGGTGTGTGTATGCAGGGTAGGTAGCTGTAGTACAGAGGACAATGTCTGTGGGTGCAGCCTCACTGTGAGAGGGGCAGCCTAATCCCCAGAAAATCTCCACTTCAGCAGGTGGGTTATGAGGGCGGAGCAGGGACAGAGAGAAAAATAGACCTTAGAAAAGGGACACAGCAGTATTAGGAGTGTCAACTTGGGAGAGATTGTGTGACAAGAAATGAAGTCAGGGAACAGCACAGGGAGGAATGTGTTGCTCCCCACCCTGCCCCCAAGCCCAGATGTCATCCTGGGACAAAGCCCTGTTCAGCCTGTGCTAGTTATGGCTCTGAACCCACCACAAAGCACTTTAAACCAAATCAAATGATTATCATCAAATGAAAAGTATCAAAGCAAATATAAGTTAACACTATAAACATATTTGTTTTGGTATAAAATTGCGAAGTTTTTATTTTGGTTATTTTTCTGGTCAAGAAATCCCTTGAAGAGTGGCTGGTAAAGGCTCTTTACAATTAGTACATATAGCATTTTAATGATGCTGTTGATACTCACTAATGTTTCTATAGTGCTTACTTCACAGCAGCTTGGTGTAAGAGAATGCAAGGATTAGTATTATCACCATTTTAGAAATAAAAAAACTAAAAGTCATCCAGGTTTAGCAACTTGCTCATGGTCACCCAGCTAGTAAGTGCCAGAGCCAAGGTTTAAATCTTGGGTTTCTGACTCTGAGGATGTCACTCTATGCCCTAGACCAAGCTGACCAAAGGGGTAGGAGCCCAAAGCACACATGAGGCTCTCAGTGAGAAAATGATTGGCAGAGGCTTAGGCTAGGGAGTGATGGTGTCCTGCCTGAGAATCAGTAAGGGCAAATATTAGCTTTTCCCAACCAATCTCCTCATCCTTCTAGTCTCCCCTTCCCCTACCTTGCCAGATTGACTGGGCGGGAGCAGCAGAATTGGTAGGAGTAGGGAGATCACACGAGTGTGTTGTTTGAGGGCTTTCAAAACAGTTAAAACTTCTACTTAGTCAGAGGGCAGACAGATCCATACTCAATATATTTCAACAGGTCTTTTATGTCTGCATAGAATGGATGGAGTACGGGATTTGATCTCTCTGATCTCTTTGTTGTGGGTGTCCCATCAAATGATGCAGATCATAATTGATCTATGCCTGCCCATCCTTCAGGACTCTCATCCCAGTTCTAAATTCACTGCAAGGGGTTCATCTAATGTACTGGGAGCTTTCCTTGCTTTCTCCTGATATTTTGAGTATACCAATGGAGCGCCTTGCTGTGCGTCACTTACTCCTTGGTCTCCCCAGGTAACCAGTCCATCTTCTTTTGTGTTCATATATTTTTGATGACATCATTTACTCTGCTTCTCCTTCATAATTCCTTGTTAAGTATTGTGGTCTGTCCATACCCAGTCTATTGCCTTCTAGGTGATACTTGACTTTATTTCTTTAGAGGTGGTAGTGTTTTATTACTTATAGCCCTATCACAATCCTGGAGGAATATTGATATTAAGAAGATAGGCCTTTGTTTTAGAGAGAAGTTTGAGGGTAATCGGCAGTATTTTGCAGTTTCAAAAAAGCAACACCAGTCCATTCCCCTCCTTCCTATTCAATTTTGGACTCAACTCATTGTCCATTTGCTGTGTCTATCTCACCATGTATTCTAGAAGTAAACTTGGCTGCACAGAAATGGAATTGATTGAAAGAAAAGGGTGACAAACTTTCCCCATATGATCAACAATGGTTAGTGAAAAGAGAAGTATGAACAGGAGGCTGTGTTCCTTTCTTTGGAATCAGGTTGCATCAGAACTGCACTGTTTTGGAATGTACTGGGGCCTTTGAAGAGCATCTCTCATTTATAGACTTGGAAAGAAAATGGTAAGTCATTGTGAGTCCCAGGAAGGACCAGCACAGGCCAGCAGCGATCAAACTAGGCAAGCTAAAAAGGATGCTGGACTCTGCAACCAGCAGCCAATGCTTTGCCACTATTAAGCCTCAGATGCAGCATTAAGCTTCCATGTCTTCCTCTTTCCCCACTCTTTTTCTTTCCCTCCAGTATCCATTTGAAAAGGAATCACAGGCCTTTGATTCTCAGAATTGGAAAGAACTTCAGAAATCACCTAGTTCAATCCATACCTGGCGAAGAACTCCCACTACAACTTGCCTGAAAAGTAATCATCCAATATTTCCTTGAAGACCTCTAGTGAGGTGAAACCCAGCACTTTGGGAGGCAGCCCATTCCATTTTTGAACAGCTTTATTTGTTAGCAAGTTTTTTTCTTGACATCAAGCCTAAAATTACTTTTTTTTTTTGCAACTTGTACCTCTTGGTTGAAAGGCAAAAAGAAACCATTAAAGATGTTTTCAGCAGAGAAGTAATATAACAACATAAGAGAGGTGTATCAAAGGGGCAGAGAGTGTTGAGGGTAAAGGATAGGAACAAACAAAGATAGGGGTGATGTTAAGAAGGAGGATAATGCTGGGGAGAGAGTAGTCACAGACAAAACAGTTTTCCTGATCCTGAAGGGGAGGATTAAAAGGAAAAAGAAAAGAACCAGGATATAAGGGGAGGCCTTAGATTGCCTCTTGGACAGTTAAGGTGTTAAATTGTGGTGTTAAATATAATTGCTGTATTATTGTATATTATTATATATTAATACATATGTTATATGTATTATTGAGATGTCAGGAATGAAAAATGATATTATTTCAGAGAACCATGGGTAGGATGTACTGACATGGAGGGAAGAGAGAAAAACTGAGAGAATAATTTATACCTAATACAATGACAACAACATTATAAATGAAAACAACTTTGAAAGATGTGAAGAATTCTGGTGAATGCAAAGACTAGCTATGTCTCTGGAGGAACTATGATGAAGCATGTTATCTACCTCCTGACAGAGAAGTATTGAACACAAGGTATAGAAAGATATACATTTTTGGCCATGGAAAACAAAAGAATCTAATGTACTGGTCCAGGTAGGCGGGAAGACAGACAGTAATAAACATCAATAGCAGGGTGGTGGCAGTGAGACTAGAAGGGAAAGGATGGATGTCAGAGATGCTGCCAAAGTGAAATTAATGGGACGTGAGAGGTGAGGGAGATGAAAGAGTCAAAGACAACATTATGAGAGACTTGATGAATGGTGGGGCAATTGATAGGAATGGTCAAGTCAGGAAGATAAGCAAGTTCAAGGAGAAAGAAAAGTTTGGCTTTTTAGGAAATCAAGCCTAATAGTGTTGAAGAACTATAGGATCATTGCCTGCCTAGAAATAGTTTGCTCATGCTGCAAAAGCACCAACAATGGCCCTAGTACTCCCCACAGTGGTAATTCTGGGTTGCAAGAGGAACCAGAAGGAGACCTCCAGGGCAAGGGGTGAATTCTACTGAAGAGGGGGGTATACAATGGAAAGGGTACTGGTTTCAGAGTGAAAAGATCTGGGTTTAAATCCCAGCTCCACCACTTATATATGAAGCTATTGTTTTCAGTCGTGTCTGATTCTTTGTGACCACTTTTGGGGTTTTCTTGGCAAAGGTATTGGACTGGCTTTCCATTTTCTCCTCCAAGTAGTTTTATAGAGGAGGAAACTGAGGCAAACAGGGTTAAATGACTTGCCCAGGATCACACAGCTAGTAAGTGCATATCTTTGGGCAAGTTACTTGATGCCTCTCTGGAGCTCAGTTTCCTCATCTGTTAAATGAGGTCTCTTCTTGTTTTAAATCTGTAATCCTAAATGACATGATCTATATAAAGCATTTTACAAAACTTAAATATCGCATATAGTAATATCTATACATAGCACTTTACATATCTAATGTAAAACTTAAATATCGCATATAGTAATATCTAATACATAGCACTTTAAGTATCTTTGCCAAGAAAACCCCAAATGGGGTCATGAAGAGTTGGATACAACTGAAAAATGTCTAAACAACAATGAGAAATCAGATGCATAATATCTGATTATTTGTTTTAAAGACGGAAAGTGGCATGCACAGGCTAATTATGCTGGGATACTGGGCAGCATTAAATAGGACAGTATCAGGCCCTTAGTAATGATTTCTGTGGAATTTGCTTGCTCTAAACTTTTGCTCCATATAGATAACACTGTAGGTTTCTTTGGAATAATTAGAGTTACTCTATACTCCAGTGGGAGGAGAAGGTAGAGGGAAGTCACTGATAGAGTTCTCTTCCACATATATTTATGTTTATTCATTTAAAAAATCTACTTTTAGCATCTTGGTTTATTATTTTTAATGTTAATAGTCTAATGGTGGTGACAGGAGAACATTTAAATATCATTTCTGTTCATGCTCCTGATTAAGAATTATCTCATTTTCTTTCCCCCACAACCCACCTCCTATCCATTCATTAATCTTCTCCTGCTTCCCCCCTCCAAGTTTATTTACTGCCTCCTAAATACATATCTTAATTTACACTTCTAGTCCCATCGGGAGCCTGTGAAATATAAAATCTTTTCTAATAGCAGAAGCAGCCACAAATATTTTAATATCCGGGGCTGCCTTGGAATCCTAATTTTGCAGATGGTGCAAAGTTCATTTTTCCAGCAGCGGTTTAAAAAATAATAAATGCCATCCACATCCCTCGGCATCGACAGGCATTCGCTGAATTGCGTGCCCCGGGATGGCGACGGGGCAGAAATCATCTCTTGTGCCTTGCCCACCCGTCAACGGGCACCCACAGAGTCCATCTCTGCTGTGCCTTGTCTGTCGGCAGCAATCCTATTCAGGCCCGCGACGAGGCAAGCCTTTTTGAACTTCTAATCTGGCAGGAGAAAGACACACGAGAATGTAATTGCTGCACAGATCACGCACAGGAGGTGAACCGCCTCCTCCCCCCCTCCCCCCGCCGCGCTTTTTCCATTTGCGCTCTTCAAATGGAAATCTATGGAGAAGAGATGGAAAGACCCGCAGGTGAAAGGGAAGCCTCCACTAGGTTCAGTGGGGGAGCTGAGAAGTGATGTACTCGACTGAATGAAATCATTTGTTTCTCTTCAGCCACTTTTACAATTATCTTTTCTCCCCCTTCTCTGACTTCTTCTTTGGGGAAACCCTTAAAGAAAACAAAAAGCTTGCATCAAAAGAAAAAAATACTTTATATAAATATATGTATATCTATATGTATGTATGGACACATATATGTATATATGTGTCTGTGTGTATAGACACATAGACATATATACACGTTATATACATACATGTCTATATGTATGTATACATGTAACAGCTTACATTTGCACAGCAAATTGGACATTCTCCCATTTGATCATTAAAACAATCTGATAAGGTAGGTAGTGCAAATATCCCCATTTTAAAGATAAGGAAACTGAGGCTCAGAAAGATGAAATGACTTTTTGGGTCAGGTGACCAGTAAACTGGGCTGCTAGTGTTCCTCCAGGCTCAGAGTTGGGTCTTCGGACTCCAAGCTCAGTCTTCTTTCCAGCACATCAGAGCAACTCTCCAAAGGCTATCCTGAGAGAGGACAGAGACTGTTTTGATGAAATTAGTTTTATAAGCAGCTCCTAAATATTTTAAAGATTTATTTATGACTTGTTTCTACACTATAATTCTTTCCCGATATCATTCTCCCACAGCAGTTGAACCCTCCCTTCTAACAAAGAAAGATAAAGCCAACTGCCACAGTGACGGTCTGACAGTGTATTATAGGCCATTTTTGAATAATTTATTGTATATTAAGAAGAGAGTTAGTCAAAGGCTAAATTGTGAAACAGGAAAATTTTGTGCCTGGTGCCCCTTTTGTCGTAGTTCTCCTTTGAGAGCCCATTTCACCCTTCCTTCCTCCTTCACTCAAGATGCCACTGCCTCATGCAGGCTCTCTATCTTCTACTACACCTTTTCATCCCTTGTCCCCTGCCTGGAATGGTCGCTGTGGTCTCTGCCTCAGGCTTCCTTGGTTTCCTTTGAGACCTACCTCAAATCCTACTTGAGGCCCTTCCCCCTCCCCCCACTCCACCTCAACCCCGCACTGCTAGTGCCTTTCTTCTGAGATTATTTCTCATTTACTCTGTATAAAATTTGCATGTTAGTTGTTTGCATGTTGTCTCTTTAATTAGTTGTCTCTCCCTCTTAGAATGTGAGCTCCTTGAGGACAGGAATTGTGTTTCCACTCTTTTTTATATTATTTTGTATTGTATTCTTTGAATCATTTCCTCTCTCCTCCCTATTATCACATCAGGCTTATTTTAGGTCCTCTTCACTGAGGGATCCTCTCTCTTCTGGATAATTTACACAGGGTAGCTAATCTGGTACATATGTAGCGGTATACTTTGATGGACACATGATATTATCAGTGTGGGTATCATTTTTCAGATTGCAGTCAGGAAAAGGATCCACCCCAGGCAGTGGGGCCTTCCTTTGGCTCTTTTAAGTGTAGAGGTGCCAAGTCACCACTGAGGCTTTCTATTCTTGGTACATGACAGACCAGACTCCTGTTGCATATGTCTGCTTGGTAATGTCTTCTATATGACTTTTCATGAGCAAATTGTCATTGCTACTTAAGCCTTCCAAGGCATCTTCCATTGCTTGTTGAGTTACTTATAATTTTTATTTTTCTGCCGTTATACTTTCTTATGGATTCATGCATGCATACACATACCTATGTATGTGTAGATAGATAGGTAGATAGATAGATAGATAGATAGATAGATAGATAGATAGATAGATAGATAGATAGATAGATAG
>NW_020954550.1:14112724-14123401 GCF_900497805.2 Vombatus ursinus
TAGATAGATAGATAGATAGATAGATAGATAGATAGATAGATAGATAGGGTCTCCTAGAAAAAAATGACATTAAAAATATGGGCATTTGCAGCAATGAATAGTTTAGGAATTTTAAAAACAATATATAATTTCCCAAATACAAGTTATGCCCAAATCTTCCTCCTATTCAATTTCAGCAAATTGTCCTTCTTTAGGACCTATTCATTTATTCATATATATGTTGATCTAACCATCCATTCTAGAAAAACAAAGTGGATGAATAATGGATATTCTCCATACTATGACTATAGCTGTCAAGTTTTGTTTTGTATTTATGACAGAATCTATGATTTCATCATTGGAGAGAGCTCTCAATGAGGAACTCCCCCAAATGTAGACCAGCAGTTGTTTTGCAGTTTAAAGTTTTAGAGTGTTAACTGGTGCACAGAAGGGTTAAGTGCTTATTTATGGTCACACAGCCAGTATTTGACAGAGGCAAGACTTGAACCCAGGTTTTTTAACTCTCAGTCTGGCTCTTTGTCCACTACACCATGTTCTCTCTTGTTTGTCAAGCTGGGATATATGCATGTTGATATGGCTGTGTAACATACATGCATTCAAGATATGTACATATACATATGTATATCATATTCATATATACATAGACACACACAAATATATACGTATATAATGTATTGTGGCCCACCAAATACTAAGGTCACTATGGATATCAGTCAAACTGACTGTTTCTCTCTCAGAATCCCAGCACTGTTTGCTAAGGACCCTTCGATTTCATCCCTGCACCAATGTTTTGAGTCTATAGCGTCTGTTAGCAGTCTAGGTGTAGATTTGTGTCTCCACCAACCAAACTGATTAACTTAAGTCAGTATTCTACTAATTACTCCCCACCTCTATCTATGACCCTCACCTTCTCCCAAAGTCATTAATTCATAAAATATTTAATCTGATTAGATAAAGTTTAAAGCAGAACCATTACTAACATGCAATATAGATTATTCAGTGTATGGACCCAGACCATGCCAAAGGAAGAAACTGAGTCAGTCTATTTCCCCAACCCCATTGGCCATGGCCAGTGCTGAGCCCCAGGGCATGACATGGTAGAGATTAATATCTCTTTATATCTACCTTGGATCTGAGCTAAATTGAAGCTAGATGCACGCTGGATGCAGAGCTTACTCAGAGAACTGCAGAAACCTCAGGTATCTTTTCTAGTTATAGCGCATGGGATGCTCAAGGGTACCCTGGTGCTATCAGAGGTCACAGTTTACTTGGCATCTTTATATTTTCCTTTCTCCTTTGTATTAGTTATGTTAGTGCTAGAATCAAGTCTGTTGTATTTCGCCCAAGGGAGATAGCTATTGTTTGTCCACAACGATCCTTTAAATCAGCAGCCTGCTCGACAGCTTTAACCCCTCCCCCAACCCTTTAGAGAAGGAGGAGGGTAGAGGTGGTTACACTAAAAACATAGAGTCTCTGTAGATGTTCAGATAGGGGAAGTTCCCCCATCACTACTATATTATTTCTCTATGCCCCAGGTTTATTTTCTGTTTCCCAATGTCATCATTCAGCTTCCTTCTGGCTTAGTCGTGGCATACTCCTATCATTAGATCATCTCTGCTTCTCTCTCTATTAATCCTTACCCAAATCCTCTTCCATGTCTCCCTGTTATGGTTGATGGATTTCTTCACATGACCGTATCTTTATTAGATACAATGTACTCTACCCCCTCCTTTTAACTAGACTAGTCATCCTTTTAAATAAAGGATACTTTTCTAGTCCTTTGCAAAAGTCCTACTTCAATGCCTCATCACTGTAGGGAACCCAAAGGTTCAGAGAGTTATAGCTGGAAGGCAGCCTAGAGGTGATCTAGTCTAATGCCCTTATATTACAGAAGAGGAAACAGATCCAGCAAGGTTAAGCCATTTAGTGAAGATGACACAGGAAATGAAGTAGTATAGCTGGGATTAGTACCAGGAACCTGTAACTCTAAGTTCAGCATTGGAGGTCAAATCCATAGTGCAGATTTTGTATCATGGAGCCCAGGGCTTTCCACTTTTGGATTTTCTTCCTTTTTCATGGCCATAGGTCACGTGATTGAGAAATGATGATGCAGGAAGGCTGAAGCTTTTGAAGTCTGTGGGTCAGGAATCAGACCATCAGTTAGTGGACACAGCTCTCGTGCTAGTGAGCTGTGGTCCTTTCAAATCCTCACTTTTGCTCACTAATCATTACTCCACATGGTCATTTCATTCTCCCAAGGCTGGGGCTCCAGTCTCTCTTCTCTTCCATTCGTTATCTCCTCCAATTTTTCCTAATTTTCTGACACAATCTATTATCCAGGCATCAGACATTCTGTAAGATTCCATCTTGTAGCTTCCTCTAATAAATAACAGTTCCATCAATGTGATGGAGTGCTCAGCTTGGAGTGAAGATCTGAGTTCAAATCTAGTCTCAGACGCTTACTAACTGTGTGACCCTGAGCAAGTCACTTGACCGTTTGCCTCAGTTTCATCATCTGTAAAATGAGTGGAGAAGGAAATGGCAAAAGACTGCAGTATCCTTGCCAAGAAAACCCCCAAATGGAATCCTAAAGAGGCAGACATGACCGAAAACTACTGAAAACAATAACAGCAACAACCACCAGTGTCAGAGTTGTGGCCATCTGAAGCTGGAAAAACTGAATGAAGGACAGAGACAATTTTAACCTATATTATGAGTGTCAATTCCATAGCACCACTCAGTTATTCACTTTACTCTCCATCCTTGCTAATATGGAGATCTTCAATTCTCTGGGGTTCGTACTGGTTACTCATCTAGCACACTGATCTAGCAAACTGTTTCCTGTTTCATTGCCCTGGGGTTCTGTCTCTGGGGAAAGGGTTCTCAGTCTTTTTTTTTTTTCTGTGCTGTAGACCCTTTGGGTAGTCTGGTGAAGCCTATGGATCCCTTTTCATACTATTGTTTTTAAATACATAAAATAAGATACATGGGATGACAAATTGTATGGGAAAACAAAACAAATTACTTAGGAAATCAATTCTGCTGAAATATATTAATAAAATATTTAAGAGAAATGACTTTATGTACTTCAGGTGAAGAATTGGTGTGAGATGCTCCTGAGTAAGTTTTTACTTAAACTCTGCTTTTCAGGCCTTTTTCTAGGGCTTTACTTGACTTTTCTGTAGGGAAGCAGAGAGGTTTAATGTTGGTTCCAATATTGCACAAAATCCGAGAATTTTTTATGTCTATGTATCTACCTCTATCTATGTATCTATGTATCTATGTATCTATGTATCTATGTATCTATGTATCTATGTGTCTATTTATCTATCTATGTATCTATGTATCTATGTATCTATCTATCTATCTATCTATCTATCTATCATTAATGGTGATGATAATGATGAGAACGATGATGATGGCAGGAATGTGAGCCAAGAGAGTAGAGGAAAATGACCTTACTTACCTCCTTAGCTTTGTTCTTATCTAGAATAACTTGCATGCCAATATGGAGGGGAGCTCCATTGTAGGCTTCATAGCTCAGTTTTCTCCCAGAGCTTGTGGGGTTTCTTTGGCAGAATCCTGTGCAAAGGGTTTTGGGGGCACAAAATCCCCTGAAGAGGTTAAAATTCCAGCTTTGTCATTTATTAGTAGTGTGATCTTGGGAAGCTGTGCATTAGTTTCTTAATCTATTAAATGAAAGGGTTGGATTCGATTAGTGTTTTCTAATATTATATTCCATCAACAAAAAAATTTTGAGCACTCTCTAATGTATGTATATTACTTAGAAATTATATATGTGTGTACTACTAAACTAATATACTTGTATATCATAAAGCAGACAAAATAGAAATCAAAAAGATGAGATAAAGATGAAATAAAATTTTAAATTATATGTTAAAACAAAGCCCTTTATGTTCATTAATATATTATTGCTATTAGAATATTAGTAATATTTTGGTAGGCAATATGACCACATATACTAATTTCAAAATTCTTGTTAATACTTTGTGATACAGTCAATCAAATATCTGGTTCTAAGTTCAGTTTATTTTGATACTTGACTTTTAGGAGATGTCATCACTGAAGAAGATACCTCACAAAAAATATGTAGGATCCAAATGGAGGAAATGTTTTACCGGCCCTCTGCCCTGCCGTGGTCTGCTTCTCCTTATCTGAAAAAGCCACTTTCTGGGCCTGACCTTCAGAGACTATGTATGCCCTTTGCTGCAGAGTAGATGAAAAGGTATCTGCTAAATTTCAACAAATACCTTTACATAATTGGTGGATGGAACTGAAAAATGGGTATCATGCCAACATACACTTCTTTTTTACTTATCTCGATGAGAACAAGGTCTCTATGTCACTGCCACTTCCTGGAGCCCCCTCACTATGCCCCTTTGTGAATACTCTGCTCTCACCTCCCTTTTCCTCACTGTCCCCCCTCATGGATACCCTGTCCTCTCACTCCATTCCCATCTTAAAACTCCTTTATGTGTTGCCTTAGCCCATTAGAATGTAGGCTCTTTGAAGGCAGAGACTGTCTTGTTTGCCTTTGTCTGATATCCCCAGAATTTAGCATAGTATTTGGCCCATAATTAGAGCTTAATATACTATTTTCTTTCTTTCTTTCTATCTGTTTACCTATCTACCTATCTATCCATCTATCTGAAAGTATTTTGTAGCACTGTGCTGGTAAATGTTTAACAACTGACTCTGAAAAAAAATGAACACATATTTTTAAGTTTAATTTAAATAAGTAACATTTTCTCCATTTTAGACAATCAACAAAACAATAAATTGAACCCTGATTTGTAGTTTACTTACTTCAGAGGTATAACTATTTATGCTGAAAAATCAGCCAACCTCCTTGGTCTCATTTGGCTTCAGCACATCCCTAGATGAGCCCCTGAAGTTATTAGCCAGGTGTCAGAGTACAGCAGAGAAAGATTTAACACTAATAAGGAGCAACAGCAACTCAACACCTAATAGCAATACAGCACCTATCGAGGCACAGGCCTGGCAAAGAGCATTACTTAGTGGGAAAGAGCTCCAGACAGAGGAACATCAATATGACATCAGCAGATGACATTTGAAACCCTATAGCTCAGAAACAAGAGATGTACTTTCATATGTGTGCTCTAACCACGTGTGTTCTCAACATGTGTGTCCTATTCAGAGATATGTCTTGACCTCCTTCATATGTTCCCTGTGTGTTCCCTTCATGCAGGATTCTTATTTGTGCTCACTCTGATTAAAATATAACTTGAGCATACTTCATTCAAAAGGAAAATAGTAGATAAAATTCATGGGGAGAGTAAACAAATGTATCTATTAAGAGGATATACTCACACGAGAAAGCCTAGGAATTGGGGCTGGTGGAAAATGACAAAGAATATGAATTGATATTGTTGTGATGTTATACTAAAGACTGCCCAGACAGAAGGAAGAACTGGATGCATTTGGAAAATAGATCACAAATGTTAGCATGGAAGCACAATAACGTAGTGAGAGAGCATTTCAAATATGTGACTATCTCTCAGACCTGTTGATGCAGCTAAGCGGCACAGTGGATAGAGCGCCAGGCCTGGAGTCAAGAAGACTCATCTTTCTGAGTTCAAATCCAGCCTCAAACACTTACTTGCTGTGTGACCCTGGGCAAATCACTTAACCTCTGTTTGCCTTAATCTACTTCAGTATCTTTGCCAAGAAAACCCCATATAGAGGCACAAAAAGATGGATGTGACTGAACAATAGCAACAACTTGGACCTCTTTCAACAGAAAAGCTGAAAAACATAACCAGTCTTAATGGTAATTTCATCGTTTAAAAGGTGGGGGAAGAGAAAAGGAGGAATTGCTCTTCTGGATCTGATTTGACCAACAAAACAGAAATTATTGCTGAAGAAATTACGGGAACCTTGGGGGAAGAGTGACCACTCCATTAAAGAGATCATAAAAGAAAGGAAATAAAAGCCAGCCATGGTCAGACACGTACCCTTGATTTAAGGAGGGCAGATTTCAAAGGCTTCAGAGAAAGAATACCTAGGATTCAATAGTAGAGGGGAGGATATTGCGAGAGCAAGTAATGACAGTGAATACAAAGGAGTGGCATATTTCTGTCAGAACTGTGTCAGGACCACTAGAGACCAGAATGATCTGAGGCTGGTAAAGAATTCTGAGCACAAGGGAAATGGAGGAATGGGAACAAGCATGTGTTCCTGCTATGTGTCAGGCACTGTGATAAGTGTTTTTTACAAACATTACCTCATTTGATCCTCACAAGAACTCTGCAAGGTAGGTGGTATTATTATCTTCATTTTATAGTTGAGGAAACTGAGGAAACCAAGGTTATACAACTTGCCCAGGGTCACATAGCTAGTAACAAAAAAAAATTTTTAAATCTATGTTGGAGCAAGAGAAAAATCAAAGAAGGAATAGGACTGCTCTGTAGGATAAGGGTGGGGGGGATGACAAATGAGGATGAAAAACCTGAAATAATTAAATCCTGAAAAAATTGTCTTAAAATTTGATATTTAAAAAATTTTGAATTTAATAGACACCAAATAAAATGAGCATTATGTATATGTAACATGCCAAAAAGAGGGAATCATACATAAAACTGTAAATCTCTATTATATATAGTTTGCTTTTCTTTAAAAATATGTAATAAATTCAATATGTAACTTTTAAAGTTGTCCTACTTTCCTGAGATTCCTTGTGGTTTTCCTTCTGAGAAAATTAAATTAGTCAAATCTTACTTTGCTTTTGTTTTCTTTTCAAGGAATATCGCCTCTGGTTTGGGAAAGCCAGAGCAAAAATGATTGGCTGGGAATTGAAACCCAAGGCAAGTGAGGGAACCGACAGCTAGTAGCCTTTCTCAATGAGTTCACATCACCAGTGCTGGATAAACTAGGGTCCTGGAAGAAATGGCAGACTTGGAGGCTCGGTTTGGGGGTGGGGGTGAGGAACGGGCAGAGAAGCAATGGTTCAGCTGTCTTCAATTATTTGAAGGGTTGACATATGGAAGAAGAATTAGACTAGCTCTATTTGTCCCAGGGAGCTGAACTGGCTAGCAGTGCCAAGAGGAAGATATTTGTGCTCAGTGTAATGAAAGACTTCCAAATGATTAGAGCTATACTAGAGAAGAATGGGCTTTGGGGGAAGATGATGGCTTTCTCATCATTGGGGATCTTCAAGCAGAAGCTTGGTGATCACTTTTCAGAGATATTGTAGATAATACTCTTGTGCAAGTACAAGTTGGGTCAGGTGGTCTCTGAGGTTCCTTCCAACCCTGAGATTCTGTGCCTCTGTGAATACAGATGACAGTAGATCAAAGCATGAATTTACCATATAATTGTCAGTCCTCTGCTTTGCTTTGAGCTGTAGAGTTCTGGCCTTAAACAGTCTGCATCTTTTAAAGATGAAGTGTTGGTATTTACCTGTCATAATTTTCCTGTTTGCAAAGACATCTTAGGCCCAGGAGCAAATATAAATTGACCCATGCAGCTCACAAGGGCTTACATATTTTTGAGTGCATGATTTGTTGATTTATTTATTTTGCCTGGTGCAAAGGGATGCATAGTAAATAAATATAAGCAAACTGGAAAGAATGCTGTGGTCCCATCTCATTTAAGGGTTAGCTACTTCCTCTATAACTGTCAACCAAGACATCCTTAATGTCTCCATTATGGGTGAAGCTTTCTCATCTTACTGACAGCATGAAAGGAGATAGAATTCTAGGCTGCAACACAATGGTAACTCCAGGGTCCAACCCAGGAGGCCCTCATCGATTGCCCTGGTACTTTCTGGGCAGCTGTTTTGGCTAGCATACCAGAACAAAAAAGTGAAAAGTCTCCTGGGCAATCACAGCCTGGCAGAGCTGGCAGAGATCACAGAGAGGCAGAGATCACATGGGCTAATAACTTTATTTTACAGACGAAGAAAACGAGGTACAGAGAGGTTATGTGACTTAGCACAGAGTTTGTTTTGCAAACTTTATTATGATTCACCAGGGTTACATGCTTAGCAGGTAATAGAAACCTAAGTCCTATAACTTCAAATCCAATGTTCTTTTCACTGTTAAGGCTTCCTATTAGTGGCAAAGTTGGGACTAAAATTCAGGAAAAAAATGGGAGCAGTGCATAAGTTTAAATTTTCCTGTCCATCTCTTTACTCTTTAACATGTCCCCTCAAGGAAAAAAAAATTGAGGAAAGATCTCTTTATGGTTGGTTAATTGTAAAATGCAGAACTTTGGAGGCTTTCAGTGGGGCAGAGCCAAGACAGTGGAGAAAAAGCAAGGGATTCACTTGAACTCTCCCAAATTCCCCTCCAAACAACTTCTGGAGTGGCAGAACCAACAAAAGGATGAGGTTAAACACTTTTCTAGCTCAAACAACTTAGAAAGTTGTCAGGAAAGGTCTGGAGTACAAACCAGAAGGAGGCCTTGGGGGCAACTGAATTAGCAGCATGGTTTCTGGAGCTTTCAACCCAGGGAAGGTAAGTGGGTCAGCTCACTGATCAGAAGAAGATTGCAGAGATCCCTTTGATGGTACTGGGTGCAGCATGCTGTTACACTGCCCATTTGCAAATCCAGGCTGTAGCTGTGGGTTGCAGACCCAGGGCGAGGAGGAGCACTAGCACACTAGAGCTTTGTGGCTGCAGGGGAGTGGGTACCCTGGTCACAGTTCCAAGGTGGAAAAGAATGCTTGTGGTTGCTCAAAGACCAGAGCACAGGCCAGGACAGTAGTAAACACAGCTCTTCTTAGATCATACCACCTAGGAAGAACTGAAAACATACAGACCATCAGAACTAGCTCTGAAAAAGACTGCACAAAAACTTGAAGTTTGGGACAGTGGCCCCTCCACACCCAGAGCATAGCCCACAAGAAACAGGCTGAGAAAATGAGCAAACAATAAACTGTAGTATATTGGAAAGATTGCTGGACTTGAAGTCAGAGGACCTGGATTTCAAAACTGTTCAAGCGTATACTATGTGTGTGACCTTGGGTAAGTTGGGAATCAGATTGGATGACCTCTAAGGTGCCTTCCATCTCTAGATCTGGGATCCTGTGACCCTTTGGTTGATTCTTTCCCTCCATAGAGCCCATGGGGGTGCCTGGGAAATATTCAAACCTGTGGATGGAAGCCAAAAACTACCAAGTGCCCTTACTGTGTTACAATCAATCATTCAATAAGCATTTATTAGGAGACTACTAGATGCCAGGACTGTGCTTCATGCTAAAGATACAAAGACAAAAGTTTAAAAGTCTATGCTGTTAAGGAGTATACATTCTATTTGGGATGATTACATGTACAATTATAAGCACATGTGTAACATATACAAAATAAATACAAGGTAGTTGGGGAGGTAGTGCACTCTTACTACCATTCTCAGCTGGAAGTATCAGGGGAGGTTTCATGTAGAATGTGGTATTTGAACTAAGACTTGAAAGAAATTGGGAATTCTGAGAAGCAGAAGTGAAGATAGAGTGCATTTCAGGTGTGGGGGATAGCCAATGCAAAGACCCAAAGAGAGGAGTAAGAGTGTCATGTGTGTGGAACAGAGAGTAGGCCAGTATTGCTGGATCTCAAAGTATGTGGAGGGGGATGACTATGTAAGAAGATTGGAAAATAGGAAGGGGCTAAGTTTTGAAGAGATTTAAATGTTAGAGGAGTTTATATTTGATCCTCAGGCAAATAGAGAGACCCATGAGTTTATTGGGTAGAGGAGTGAAATGACGATCAGACCTTCACTTTAGGGGAATCACTTTGGCAGCTGTGTGGAGGATGGATCAGACTCTAATGAGAGTCTAGGAGGTCAATAGGAAGCTATTGTAATAGCCCAGGAGAAGTGACACAGGCCTGAACAAGTGTGGTGACTGTGTGAGTGGAGAAATATATCTGAGAGATGCCTTGGAAGTATAAATGACAAGCTTTGGCAACTGATTAGATATATGGAATGAAGAAGAGAGAGGAAGTGAGGATGCCGCTGAGGTTGTGAACCTGTGTGATTGCAAAGATGCTGACACTCTGGATCATAAAGCAGGGGTAACTTGGAGAAGGGGTGTTCCAAAGGATTCCAGTCCCAAGACAATGAACCAGCAAGGAGGGTATGGGAGTAGGTAGTGGGGTAGTTATCTTTGAAAGGACTAGGATCAAATTAGAAAATAGGCCTAAGGAAGTTATGTCTTTCTGTCTCAAATTCAGTTGCATACACTTCAAAACATCCCCACTGGACCCAATCTTCTGTGGAAGACCGAAGCCTTCATTTAATAAAAAAATTAAAAAAAAAAAAAAGGTAAATTTTGCAGTGTTTAAAGCAACCACCCCAGATAAGTGAAGAGTTGATAAATGAGTTCAATCTGCATACTGCCCTGGAAGAGCTGAGCTGTGGATAATTACCAGATTACCCTAGGGGCTGAAGCTTTTCTCCAATGAGTTGAAAAGGCATCACTTAGTGAAGTGCCATGGATGGCCCTTGTGGGCCAGCACAAGCAGAGGTCTGATTTCCTTGCCTGGTGCTTCCTTTGCTTTGTTACCAGGCTGTTTGAATGCCCCAAAGAGAAGGGCCGCATTGCCTCGCTGCATTTGGACAAAGCCCATCACTATATTCTGAGATGCCAATGGAGTCTTTCTTTCTTTCTTTCTTTCTTTCTTTCTTTCTTTCTTTCTTTCT
>NW_020954550.1:14123411-14175149 GCF_900497805.2 Vombatus ursinus
TCTTTCTTTCTTTCTTTCTTTCTTTCTTTCTTTCTTTCTTTCTTTCTCTCTCTTTTTTGAAAAGCTATTTTAAAAAATAGAATTCTAATGTATTCATATTGAAAAGACACAAGGCAGGGTGATTTAAAGTCCCCAGAAAAAGCTATGGAATCATGACAAAATGAGACTTGGCGGGTGAAGCATGAGTGGAATCAAGGGGAAAACCCCCAGAAGAATCTAAAGCAGCCAAGGAAAGAATTTTCTCTGTCACCCACCATCCTTAATAGCCTGCATTGCCCCGTCTTCTCACTCACAAAGAAATCTCAGTTCTCAGAATTCCTTCTGAAGTGGGGAGGTGACCAAGGAGGGTACCAGTATTTCTTTGTTTGAGAGAGCCCTGTAGTTTGGAGTTGGAACTACATTTGGCATGTACCTCTACTTTGAGCCTCACAACCACCCAGTGAGGTAGATGGGTGCCAAAGGTACTAGTTACTTCATTTTATAGATGAGAAAGCTGAGGTTGAGAGAACTTCAGTGAATATTAGCTTGTAAGTGTCAGAGACAGAATTCAAACCCAAGTCTCTCCTGACCCTAACACCAGCATTTACATCCTAGCTCTATTATTGACTCCTCCTGGCTAAGTTATTTAATACTTTTGAGACCCAGTTTCCTCATCTGCAAAATGGGGATGATAATACTGTGCTCATCTACTGCACAAGATTATTTTGAGGACCAAGTGAGAAAATATATGTAAAATGCTTGGCTACCATAAAGGGAAGTATGTACAAATTGTTATTATTTTTATTTTGGAATATTGCTTTTTCCTTTAGGAGTTACACTTATATGTGGTAGAGCATTAAATGCACTGTGATAATTTGCCTTATGTTAATTTAGGGGAATCTGAAAAAGTTTTAAACTAAATTCTATTTTATGAACTAAGATGGAGGATGCGTAGATATCATGGAGGCTGAAATTCAGAGGCTTAATTAATGATCAAGGTAATTTATTTACTCTTATTGTATTGATTCTAAATATGAAAGCATTTAAACATCCACTCTGATCACTACTAATCCTTCACCTACTATACTTAGGCCCTTACATTTTACATTATGAAAGGCCAGTTCCAGTTGGGCAATCCTTCCTTCCTTCCTCCCTCCTTCCCTCCCTCCCTCCTTCCTTCCTCCCTCCCTCCTTCCCTCCTTTTCTCCCTCCCTTCTCCCTCCTTCCCTCCTTTTCTCCCTCCCTTCTCCCTCTGTCCACATGGGGAATTATACTCTTACCTGTGGGTGCTCTGCCCAAAGGAATATAAATTTTGATCACTGAGACCTTGCAAAGTGTCTGGAGGTTTACAGGCTAGATTTCTTTTTTTAAGACCCATGCTTTAAACCCAAATCACTGGCTGTCACAGATTGACCAACAATAGGTCCCAGAGCAAGCCTCACTTAGTCGTTGTTCTGGTTTTGATGGCTCAGGGTGAGTGTAAATAGCAATTGTTTCTGTTTTGGCCAGAAACCCTGAGGGTCTTCCCCTCCCAGATTTATTTATTTATTTTCCGACTAGGTAGAAGAGGCCTTTTTTTGGCCTCATTTTTTTTTTTTACCTAGTCTTAATTACTGAATAGGCATTGCCTCAGACAAACTGAGACCTGGGAAAGACCTTAGCTTAAAAGGCCAAGGCCTCCCACCGCATTGGGAGGCCATCTCCAGTAATCCTGATCTATATCTTGCCACTGGACCCAGATGGTTCACATCAGTGAGGCTGATGACTTTGCACAGCTCTGCCTCACTTAAATCCAATTCACTTGCAAGTCAAGACATCACCCTCCTGATGTCATGGTCCTCTTCCAGAATGAAGGACAAATAACAACAACAAGAAAGGATAGTACCGACTTTGTTCACAAGACTTCTGAATGAGTCAGCCAACAAAACTATAGGGAAGTGCTTTTGCCTATACCAAAGTGTTATCTCAATGCTTGTGACCCAATAGTAGTAGGAGGTCTTAAACAAAATGCTTATGGAAAGGAGGCAGGATAGGGCAGTGGATAGAACACTTGCTCTGGAAAACAGAGGACCAAGGTTCAAATCCTGACTCTGCTACTTACTACTTATGTGATATCACATATGTGATTTTGGGTAAGTTGTTAGACCTTTGGGTATCAGTTCATCATCTAATGTGAGGGATCTGAACTAAATAGCCTCTAAGAGCTCTTCTAGGGCTAAATCTATCATCCTATGAAATAGGTGGTCTAGGATATTATTGGTTTTTAGGTATCATTCTAGGAGTTTGAAGAAAGTAGGCTTACCTTTAACTCTCCACACATCTAAAATAAAAACATTGAGTCATGAGATTTGACCCTGTAAGATTATGACCCAGTGATGTATCGATCATGTGAAGAAATGCAGTGAAAATACCTCTGGGATGGGAGTCAGGATGACCTAGATTCTACTCCTGGCTCTGACATATGATGGATATGATCAGTACAGAATAGGACCTCTACTGATACCCTGATTCCTAGATTTCCTAGCATTATACTGAAACTACTACTTATGGTTATCAATCTGTCACTGCAAAATCCAATAATCATTTCTTCATTGACTTCTCTGTAGCTTTTGACAATATTGATTTACCCCTCCTTTAGTATGAACTCTCGTCCCTTGATTTTCATTATAATGATCCCTCTTGGTTCTCCTCCTACCTACTTGACTGATCCCTTGTTAGATCATTATCTGTCTCCCCAGCCCTTGGGAATAGTTGTCCCACAAGGCCATGTCCCAAGATCTCTTCAATTTTCCCTTGACATCCTCTCTCAGTGATATCTTCAGCTTTCATGGGTTCAATTATTGACTCTACACAAAGTTGATACTGCTATTGCAATCAATACTAACATTTTTGCTAAAAATGAAGCTAAAAGAGAAAGTTGCATATTCATAGAAAGAAAGTTCACAGGCCCTCATTGGAGAGGCCAAAAAAAGGTTATTTTTAAGTAGTATGCAAAGATAAGAAACATCATATCATGAGACTTTTAGTCATCTTACCTTGCATTGCTCATAGTAAACTTGGGTAAAAAGAACTCCATGCATATAACTGAAACTTACACCCCAACATATACTACAGAGTGTGTGTAGGTAGAGAGATTCCATAAAGAACTCTAAAAGAACCTCCAAAATAAATCAACAAATATTTTTCTCCTTAGTGACTTCAATGTATAGGGGAGCACAGGAGGAAGGACAAAAAAGTTGGAAAATATGAATCAAGAGTAAGAAATATAATAGGTCATGGCTTGTCAACTCTACAGAAAGCTCATGTCTATAAGTAAGGAATATTCTCATCAAGAATAGACTCTGGAAACTCTGGATATGGTGACCAACATAAAACATCACAAAAGATGAAATTGATTATGCCTTAATAGACAGAAAATGATTAGTTACTGATGTGGGAATCATTTCCAAATCAGTTCTTTGAATATATTTAAAGTACTAACCTATTAGATCAAAGATAAAAATCAATATCAAATTAGAAGAAAGAATAAAAATGAGAAGGTAATGTGGTATATCACTAAAACAATCCCCACTTGATATATTTCAATGAACTATTTATGCCAAGAAATGGGAAACGGATAAAAGATTATACATCAACACAATGACCATTTCCTAAGAAGTTGATGTAAGTAAAACAACACAATGAGGAGGCCAAAAGAGCCTAGAAATCACAGAACTGAACATTGCCATGTAAAGAAAACATCATTAAGTACCGATCTGTTTGACCCATCCCTACTGCTATAAGATATTTATGAGAATAATTTACATGTATTTTGAGGGAATATTACACAAAAGTATGAGAAAAAATGCAGGTTTGGGGAAATGATATTCTATAATGGATCAATTCATTACAGTTATATGTTTGACTAAAAGGTCAGAATACAAGATCCCACTATGCTTAATTTTTTGTTGATTATTTCAAAAGCTTTTGATTTTGTAGAGCAAAATGTCATTTTAAAAGGTCTGTGACAACAAGGTATCTCTGATACATTTGTCAAAATCATATAAGATGTGCATGTGAGACGCACAAATGTAGAGACCTTTCCACTCCAAATGTTTATAGGGACTATTTGTGCCCAACCTGTGGTAGAACCTTCTGAGCTCATATTGGTCTGATCAGCTACAGTTGGACACATTCTACTTTTACCCCAACATAGTGATGTCATTTTGGTCCTTTGAGGACAAAGGACAACAACCAACCAATTAACCATAAGATTCCTTGAAAGATGTGATGGCAGATAATTCTGATTATAAATAAAAAGCAAGACACAAAATAGACAGATATATGCTTGTCAAAGGTATTTACCACTTTCACGAAAGAGGCCCAGTGCAGAGTCCAAATGCTCTATAAATGATGAGGTATTCCATGTGCTCCTGTTTGTATACTGTAGAGCTTAACTATGCATATTCTAGAATTAAATAGGAGGAGAATAGATTGGATTCAATCTTGGAAACTAGTCACTGCTTTTAAAGACCCTGAAGTTCTCCCTGAATCAAATTCCCATCTGTTAAATGCCAGTATTATTCCAGTGTTGCTATATAACTATGAAGCGTGGAATACCATAATATCCAAAGAATTAGGATGTCTGTTTGAGTTGAGTAAATTGTAGCATCTTACCAATGAAGAACTAGGAATAAGGAACATAAAATATAATATCAAATCAATTTATGACTGGAAAAGGAGGTAGGTTAATCATATAGAAAGATCAGGAAATAACTGATAGACTGTATAATACATTGCTATTTAATCAATCAATCAATCAATCAATAAACATTTATTAAGCACCTTCTATGTGCCAAGCACTATGCTAAACCCTAGATTAGGGTACTTGTCTCCACATTTTTTTGATTGCATACCCTTATCAAGAAACATTTTGAACATGTACCCTCAATATAAGTGTATTTATATTTATTTAGATATTATATAATGTGATGCTGTACTATATGTATATCATAAAAATACACAAAAAACATATTTAAAAAGAATGGAGCAAAGATAAAATGAGATTTTAAAAGATTGTTTTATTAATTCTTTAAAGTAAGAGCTGTCTTTACATATGTTTCATTATTTTTGAAAATATTGATTGAACATTTTATTGTGATGTTGTGATATGGATTTAACATAGTAATTTGAACATCATGTTCCAAATTCAGTTTATTTTTATATTTTGTTTTAATGTCTAACATACTGGTTTGTTTGTTTGTAAGATGCCTCCAAAAGTGCATAGCTACAAATTGAGGAAGTATATTGTTGGCTGTGGTTACTAACTCATGACATTCATTTTTCAATCCCATTTATCAATTATGTTTTTTGTTGGAATTCATCTAATAAATTTCTATCTCCCCTAATGTCAATCAGTTGTTCTTGTAAACAAATCAGTGGCATTTTAAAAATATTTTTAACAAATTGGTCCCAAACTCACTGAGACTTGGTTTTGGAGAATTTTAAACAAGTCAGAAAATCATTTTTCCAACTTTTTAAAGTAGGCAGACATGAGAGGTTCTAAAGGTGATACACTTTCATAATTTTCAGTGGCAAAATAACATGAAGATGGAAACACTTCCAAACATTTATTTTAAAAATTCTCTTTCCATAGCACCATTTTCTCCTGAAAAAGCATTTATTTTTTCCACTCATGGTTAAAATAGCAACTTCACTTTGAAGGGACAGGTTAAGTGGGTTTATTTTTCTGAAAATATCTGCTAGGTAGTGTACTACTGCTAGTTCTTTGTAATCACAGAATGGGCTAGCAAAGTCAAAACACATATTTTTGTGAAATCAGTGAACCTCTGTGTGGTTCAAAAGATTTTCCTGGCCATCCACCATCTCATTCTAAAGTACTGTGAAGATTTTACTACTTGAAGGTCTTATTTTAATAAAATCAACCACACTGAAACAATCCTGTACCATTATGTGCATTTCTGCACTTCTTTGCTGCAAAGTTTTGCCTATGAAGGATGCAATGAATGGATCTCACAAGTGATGTCATCTTCCTCTGCAATTTTTTTTTATTCCAGTCAAAGCAGCCACTTGATCAGCTCCTATACAGGGTGCCCTGAGTCTTAGTCTAGTTTTCAGCTTTTATAACTCAAAACTGCACCAAGAGTTTTGGGACACCCTATACTTAGTACTCCTCCCCAACAAAATATAGTTTTTATTTTGCAAGTCTTTTACTGCTGAGAGTATACTTCCTATAATACATCTTTCTTTTAGTGGGTCACAAAAAAGAGTTCTTAATCTATGTCATTATTGAAATAGAATCTAGAAACACTGTATTGCTGAGACATGTTAGAAACATCTGTACTTTTATCCACCTGTATAGTAAATCTCCTCTACTGTGTAATTGTCTTAAAAATTGTTTCTTCATATCATCAGCAATATTTTTTATGCATTTCCCAATGGTATTTTCTGACAAAGCAATGCATTTTAGTTTGTTGCTATATTATTTTCCATGTATCATTTCAACCATTTTTTTCCACCACAGTAGGAAGAACAAGTGTTTCCCCAATGGTATATAGCTTTTTAATCTTTTACTATTAAGTAAGAAACCTCCAAAGAGGCATTTAAACATTTGTCATTAAGTTTAGTGAAATTTTGTAAAGTAATGGATTGAACATCACATGACTTTAAACCACTGAAAAAAATGCAGAGGTTCACTTTCCTAGCTTTCTGATTGGGATGGCTTCATACTATTGTTAGCTAATATCTCAAGAGCCAACATAAACTTAGGGCAAGGCTCAGCATTAACTAAAGTGGATCCATATTTCAAATAATCTTTTTGATAGGAAGATTATTAATCCATGTATTCAGTATTATTCTACATTGTCAATGTTAATAAAGTTTACTTTTTTTTCTTATTTTTAGATGAATATAAATCTATTCACCCCACTTTGGAGACTATTAATCTAGGGGAAGGGCCACAGCACATTGGGAGGACCCTCTGTGAAGCATTTGTAGATTTCATTTCTGATTGGGAATTTAACTGAGGATTCCTGAGGCCTTGAGCGCTGAAATCCCCCACTACTTCTCATTTCATTTTCCCAGGCGGTTTACTTATTGCCTCAACCAAGCCACAGCCCTATTCTTGAAGATTCTAGTTCAGCATTAATTCAAGTCCAAGAGTGCTAAAGCCTAAGTTGGAAAGATAGGTGTAACCCCCGTCCAGGGGCCCACCCTCCAAATTAATAGGGTGTCTGGGTCTATTGTTACTTGGAACTAGATGGGTTACCTTCTTCACCTGAGAGGAGAAAATTGACTTTTCAGGGTAACATAGTTTCTTTCATATGGTCTTTTGAAAATGATGAAGGTTCAATACATCACAGTATCCAGACTTAGCCTGACAGGTCCAGAGATTCTGCTGCTGTAGATAGGAGCCAGTTAAAGCTCTCTGTCATGTTACACAAGCAAAACTGAAGAAAGAAATGAGCTCATTAGGATCTTTGGATTTGTCTCTGTTATTCAAATTGATTGCTGCATGTGTGGTGTGTGGTGTGTGTGTGTGTTTGGCCTATGAGCTTTGACTGGACTTGGTGCAGACTTAGAGGTGACACATAAAGGAGCTACCAGATCTCCTTAGCAGGCTTGCTTCATGCTTTGTACTCATCATAGCATACCCACAGTCACAAAAGGAATATACCTTTGGGTGAGCTAGTACTTCGGGACCTTCATCACCCTGATTTTGGGAGCTAGTTTTTGTTTTTGTTTTTTTTCCAAAGCAGCTCTGCTTTTTCTACTTTTAATATGAATTGACACCAAAAGGAGAGTCAACTTTCCTTTTCAGCTTTCTAGAAAGTAGTAGCCAAAGCCTTTTACCTTCCTTCCTTCCTTCTTTCTCTCCTTCCCTCCCTTCCTTCTTTGTTTTTCTTCCTCCCTCCTTCCTTCCCTTCCCTTCCCTCACTCCTTTCTTTCATTTTCCTTCCTTCCTTTTCTTCCTTTCTTCTTTCCTTTCTTCCTTTTTTCCCTCCTTCCTTCTTTCTTTCCTTCCCACTCCCTTTTTTTCTCCCTCCACTCTTCTTCATTTGTCATCCTCTTTTATTTGCTTCAGGATATTAGTGGTTTTAGTCATTTTTTTTTTAAAAAGGCCGAAATCATTCCTCCAAAGAGTAAGAGTTTTTTTTCCTTCTAGGGGAGAATGAGACAATTTGGCCTTATTTATATGAAGATAACACTCTTGCTAAAATAAGAAAAGTTTAGAGTAGGGTTTCTTAGATAGATTTCAGAGGATCTACGAACTTGGATGGAAAAAAATAATCTTTCTTTAATATAGTTGGTTTTCTCTGTAGTCCGCTGTATTTGATTTTATGCACTTAAAATATTTTTATTCTGAAAAGAAATCCATAGACTTTATAAGCCTGACAAAGGGGTAATAACACAAAAAATGTTAAGAACCTTTGAATTAGAGGTAAAATGAAGGGAGTATCTCATCCTCTTGGCTTCCCTCAACCTGAAGATGTCCAGGAGAAAAAGCCAACAATCTGGATGTGGTTAGTTAGCCTCTAAGCTCTGTTTTGTGAACTGAATCCTTCCAAAAAAAAAAAATAAAAGAAAGTAGAGGGTGTTAACTAGAAAATTTAATAGGGACCTTCACTCATGATCTGGGCAGTCCCAATGTGACTTCTAACTCGGTCATGAACTCTCCCCCAACCCCAACTTATCTCAAACTCATGTACTTAACCTGACCAAACCCTAGGAGTCCTGCAAGCCAAAAGACACCATGCCAGGAGGGGATGTTGACTTAACCCTCAGTCTCAGGAAAGGAGCAAAGGGCTGCACACCTGTGACCATAATGAGCCACTGGATGGCGCTGTCGTCCCATGCAAGTGTCTAGCCTGGCGCATTTATCTTTCTTTTAAAAAGGCAATTTAGCCTTGACAGGTAATTTGGCACATTTCGAGTTGAAATGTGCCAAATGATTTGGCAGATATTTCACATACCTCTGAAAATAGGAGCACCTGCTGCTGTCGGCCTTCAGAGGAGTGGAAGAGGGTGGGAAGAGGGGGGTTCTCCCCTGTTGTTGTTGCTAATTACAGGATTTGTAACAAGATTCTAGTAGAGGCTACATGGGTCTGCCCCATTTTGAGGACAGTGTCATGTTTTAAAGAAAAGAAAAATGTGTGCCTCTCTATAAAAATAAAAAGATCTTCTTTACTGAAGAGAACAATGGTCATCTTCTCAACCTTCTTCTTCAGGATCCTGGGGCCTCAAAAGAGTTGGAACCATCTACTTATGTCAATCAGTTTCAGATTGAATGGAATCTGGCAATACCAGAGCCAAAACAATCATAGATATTGAGGAAAATTTTCTTCTAAATTAAAAAAAAAATGCCTTGCCCCTATGTTGTTTTTTTTTTTTTGGCATGCTTAATTAGAGGAGAAACTAAGAAATGCCAACATGTTTCACACATTATGTCTGGGCTTCCTCTTGGTTGCCACAGGAAAATATGTAACTCAATTCAATTCAACTCAACTCAAAGAGCAGTCACAGTGCTAGGCATTGGGGACACAAAAACAACAACAACAAAAACAATGATCCAAACAAGACAACCCAGTCTTTGTCCTCAAGAATCTTACATTCTACTGGAATGCAGAAGTACACCTTCCTGAGCTATACTAAGGGAGGGTGATTTAGCATCCTAATTCAAGAGTATTGTAGTATTGACTAGTAAAGAGATTCACTGATAAAAAAAAATTTCTCTTTCTGTGCATCTTCTATGATTCCTCAATTCCCACCACAATTATGTTTGTTGAAGAAACACAGTATAAGGGGAGATAGCACTAAGTTTGGGAGTGAAGAGTTCTGGCTTCTGGTCCCTGACTTACCACTAACTAGTCTCCACTGTCACATCTCTGACCCTTAGCTCTCTTTTCTGTAAAATGAGGGCATTGAACCTAAAAATCTCTCCATTCCCTTCTAGCTCTAAAAAGTCTATGATTCTATCTCGACTAGATATCTCAAGTAGGTTGAAATATACGTCAGTATTTAATGAATTAGTTTCGAGGGAAATGATGGTTCCCTGGAATGATATCAGTGGGAAAAAACAGTGGTAATATTAGTGAATCTGAAATTTTCAAACCTTCTGGAAAATGAATCTATAAATGCAATGCCAGTAGTTGTAGAAACGAATATTGGGTTAGATTCAAAAATTCAAGTAATGGTTCTGAATACTTTAGATAGATGTGATGGTACTGAATACTAAGGAGAGAAGCAGGTTTTGAAAATCAAAAATATGTCTTATGAGCATGTGTGCGAGTGTTTGCTTTTTCACTTTAGGCTAATATTCTTTGTGAAGATCAGGTTAGAATATAGTGTTTAAGTTCTGTAGAATTGAGGTTTTCTAGCCTTTATCTACTTCTGACTCTTGGTTGTCCACTTTCCCAGGCCTAGACCAGATGTCAAGTACACATTGGAGGAGGTTTCAGCTCTAGCAGCTATGAATGGGAACTCTCAATAGAGACAATAGCAGCAACATTATACAGGATGGAGAGGATAAAGAGGATGACCTCAGAATCAGGAAGACATGAGTTCAATTCCTACCTGGGATAAATACTGACTATGTGATCATAGGCAAGTCATTTAACTTTCACTACCCCAGGCAGCTTTCCTAAGACTCTAAGTTGCAAATCAGGTGCTGATCTGATTTGATAGAGGAATTTTCCTTATTAAGAACACTTTATTCCAGGGCAGCTAGGTTGTGCAGTGGATATAGCACCAGCTCTGGAGTTAAGAGGACCTGAGTTCAAATCTGATCTCAGACACTTAGTAGCTGTGTGACCCTGAGCAAGTCACTTAACCTCAATTGCCTCAAAAAAAAAAAAAAAGAATTCTTTATTCCAATGGTATCACAAATTCAGTACAAAAGAAAAATAGTATTTTATGGTTTTCAAAACATTTTATGTGCATTAACCTCATCTAATTCTGACAACATGATGTACCTATGAAAGAGGTACTACAGGCACTGAGGTGGCACAGTAGGTAGAGTATGAGTACTGGAATCAGGAAGAACTGAATTCAAATCCTTCCTCAGCCTTTTACAATTTGTGTGACCCTGGGTGAATCAGCTGCTTCATCTGTAAAATGAGAGGGTTGGACTCCATGACCTCTAAGATCCCTTCCAGCTCCAAATCCATGATTCTGTTATCTATTATTCTATTGTAGACGAGAAAATGAAGACTTAGACAGGGAAAGTAATCTGCTTAAGGCTATACACCTATTAAATAACAGTTGAAACTAGAACTCAAATCTTGATAGCTAGTCCAGTACTCATTCCACTGACCTTCTGACAAGGGAAGAAAATTGTATTTATATAAATAAAATTTTATTTATTTCTGTGTGTATGTATACATTCATTGTGTGACTAAACATATTATACAGACGAGTACATGTGTCAGGGACTCACAAACAGTAGAATGAGATCCACTGATAGAGCTTTTAGTTTTGATTTGTAGACCTCCCATAATGACTGCCATGTTCCTAATCAATGGTTTGTTGAAGTATTCACCAGGGAGAAGAGTATCATGTCACAGGAGCCTAGATTTTGATCTAGAAAAGCCCTTAGAGGTCATCTGGGCTTACCCTCTCACTTTACAGATGAAGAAACAGAGATCCAGAGAGGTGAAGTAGATGGGCCAAGGTCATTTAGAGACATCTGGTGTGGGCACTACCCTCAGGGAAGGGGAATGCCTTGGTAAGGATGAGGCAGGCATGTGGCATAAAGCCAAGCCTGGAGGCAATTCATTTTGACATTGGCATTTTCCCTTGTGATTACACTGGCCCAGTCTCTACTTTGATTGCTCCCAAATCCCTGGTCAGACATGAGTAGCAGACATGAGGAGCAGACTCTCCCAGAGGAATGCAAACAGGAGACGTATTCCCTGGGCAGCTGCTTGAGCTAACCCAAATCCTTAGAACTTAAAGTATGCACACACAGAGATGGGAACTGGAGACTTCTTGATACTAAGGTAGTTATTTTGACATATCAACTAAGAAAAAATACTTCATAGTTTCTGTCACATATAGACTCCCTTCCACATTTTGTTTCTGCAGAAAAGACAGCAACTTTCCACTGCTGGAGTCCGGCTTGCTCTTCAAGGCAGTCTTGCCTTCCCAGAGATATAATTCCTGGCAGGTATTGGTGCTTGTGTATTCTTTCTTCCCTTTTCTAGGCTGCTCTGAAATGCTACTATTATCCCATGACTGTCTATTGCTAACATGAAATGGTCAATGCAGGTCTATTCTCTCCACTACTCAGAGGATGGAAGCTTTCCTGCCTCCTACCCCAGCCCACTCCATCCTGCATGTCAAGGTTTGGGGGAAATGGAACAGCACTTTTCCACAAAAAAAAGTTGGGTACTCCTGTCCTATATGTGTATATGATGACCTAAAATGAAGGTTTCACTATGTTATTTCTCTTCTCAATAAATTCCAAGGGCTTTCTTTTCTTTCTAGAATGAAATATAAACTCTTCTGTGTGGCAATTAAAGCCCTTATCAACTAGCTTGAGTCTATCTTTTCTTTTTACACCTTGCTCCTCTTTATATGGGGCAGGTAGGTGGTGCAGTGGATAGAGTGCCAGGCCTCCTGGAGTAAGGAAAGGCTCATCTTCCTGAGTTTAAATCTGGCCTCAGATACTTACCAGCTGTGTGATCCTGGACAAGTCACTTAACCCTGTTTGCCTCAGTTTCCTCATCTAAAATGAGCTAGAGAAGGAAATGGCAAATCCCTCCAGTATCTTTGCTGGGAAAATGCCAAATGGGGTCACAAAGAGTTGGACATGACTGAAATAACTCAACAACAACCTCTTCATATACTCAACTTTCCAATCCAAAGAGGCCTTTTTATTGTTCCTTATATATGGTACTACATTTCCAATCACTGTGCTTTTTTGTACTGACTATTTATCATGCCTAGAATATTCTCCCTTCTTTCAGAATCCTTGGTCTTTTTCAAGATTCAGGTCAAGTACCACCTCTTAAGTGAGGCCCTCCAGCTAGCTAGTACCCTCTTCCTGCAATTCTACACTTTTTTGACAACTTCTACCCATTTTGATACACTGATACCTGTTTATATTGTCTCCCTGAATAGAATGTAATCTCCCTGAGGGCAGGGGAATGTTTCCTTTTTCTCTCTGTATCCCTAATTCCTGGCACTTAGTAAGCATTTTATCAATGTGTTGATTGTTGATATTATCTTCATAAGACCAACCTTTTCTCCAATTCATTATTTTTAATGTGGATATTTTCAAAAGCACTTAATCCACAAGGCGAAAAGCACAGAGACTACATTGTTTGGTCTAAACCACAGGGAAGCAAAAGGCCCAGCTCTGATTTTTCCTATTCAAAGTCAACTCCTTGTGACCATTCAAAACCGGCTCCTTTTTAAAGCTGTTCTTTGGCTTGCTAATGTGTAATAGGTGACTTGTGTAAAAACTTCATAGCCACCGACTTACCAACTGTCTGTCTGTGTGTCTGTCTGTTTGCCTGCTGCTACTGCTGCCTGACATGCTTCCCCCACCCCTGCTTTCCCTTTTGAAGCCTGCCACGGGTTTAAATAAAGCCAGCTGTGGTCAAAGCAGCTGGGTGGTTTGTCAAGAGTTATTGTCCAGCCTCTGTCAGACAAATTCAGAGCCAACTCCATTGGAAGGGAATGGGCTAGAGCTGAAATGAAGGCAGGAAAGGGCAGGGGTGAAAGTAAAAGAAACCCACATTATTCAGCCCCAGGACACTTTCCTTAAAGCCCTGTTTTCCAAAAGCAAGCCTGCCAAGAACAGTAGCTGATGTTAGCCAAGCCATGGCTGGTGAAGGGAGTACACCTTTGTTGTTAACCCCTCACCTTGTACCTGGTTAGGTGAAGAAAGAGTGTGAAGAGTCATTAATGTGGCTAATGGGGGTGGGGGGTGGGGGAGGGAGGAGATATGTTCTCTGTCTGGTGAACCTTGCCTGAGCGCTGTTCTGATATCACCACCTCCATTTCCTTTTTGTTGGAGGAGGGAAAATTAAGCCTGAATGAAAATCTAACTCAAAGCAACTTGAGTCTGGGAATATCTGTGCTGCTTAGAGCTCCAGGGTCAGGAAGCTGCCACATGATTTGGAAATGAGTCTGACCAGAGACCTCAGATCTGGGTTTTCCCTCTTTGGAATGTAAGTTCCCTAAGGGCAGGGACTGTTTTTCTTTTTGTTTCTATTTGTATCCTTAGTGCTTAACATTGTTCCTGGAAAGTATAAGTAATAACTGCTACATAAGCAATAAGCAATAAGCAATAAATGCTTATTGCTCTACCTTGCCTTGTTGGAGGGATCAATTTAACAACTTCCCAGAATAATCCCTAGAATGTTGCTTGAAATAATTTTTCTTCTCTGCTACACACACACATACACACATGTAAGATGAAGAAAAATTATCTGATTGGATTAGATTACCTCTAAGGTCGATTTTAGCTCAAAATCTGTGATCTGAACCTATTACAGTAGGCACTTAATAAAAGTTTATTGAATTGAACTTTTTTCTTACCAAGGAGGACTTATTTTACTTTTTTCTTTTACTCAATTTAAATATTAAAATTGTTTTCTATTGTCTTTCTCCCCTTCATTTTTCCTCTTATACTCATATGGCCTCTAGGATTCCTCTAGGAATATTTTGGGATTACAGATTTTGAGCCAGAAGGGCCATCAGGGGTCATCTAGCCCAATCCCCTAATATATAGATTTTTTTTTTTTACAGATGAGGCAATTGAGGCCCAGACAGATGAAATATCTTGAAGGTTACTGTCTGCTAAAGAGAAATCCTGCTAGGCTAAAGGAGAGGTTGTCAGGAAAGAAAATTGTCAAGTGACTAACACAAAGTGAGTGGATGTGATTGGTTGGTTAAGAGTCTTGGTCATGGGAAATAGAGCTGTTAACCTTTAGTTCACAAGTTGAACTTTGGCCCAGGCTGGTAATGACACAAAGTCATTATTCTCTAAAGGCCATTGGTCCTTAAGGAAATAAAAATGTAGAGTTATTTCAGCCCAGGTCCTCCTGGACAAGAGTCCACACCAGACTGCCTGCCCTTACAATTAGAGCTAATTGTTGGTCATTCAACAGACTAAGGATTGAAAGAGGAAAGGAAGTGAATTACTTTTTAAAAATTGCTATATATAGTTCTAGTCCCGAGTAACCCAAGAAAACCTGCACATGCGATCTTTTCAAAGGACACAATAGGCTATCTACCAAAAACCATTACTAGTAAAAATCTCATTTTATTATTTAAAGAAAACTTGTAGAAATTAGGGGAGTGTGTGTCCATATGTTGGTAGTGAAGTCTTATTTTTGATATGGGACTCTTGTTGGAAAGAGTGATGTTTTTAATAGCATGTGTCATTTCCATTTTTTTTAATTGAAATCACAGCTATATTCAGTCCCTAGAATTGGGGAATGGTAAATGGGTTCCTTAAGTTTTAGGGAAGATAAAGCATCTTCACATGGGCAAACTTTGGGCATCTCTGCACCTGAGGCCATTAGGAAGGTAAAAGTTAATTTAGACATTTGCCCAGCGAGTAAGCAAGGAGACGGTGCTATAGGGAGAGGATTCCTGCTGGGAAGTTATTTCTCTTGCTAAAAGCAGAGTTTTAAAATAAATGAATTTAGTTGGCCATTTCAAAAGGCACCACTGGTACATTTCCTTGTTTATTACAGGGTGCATCTAAGTCTGGCCAGGAAATACCATCAAGAGTCTTGTCTTAGAATACAAAGGGCTACTATATATTCAGTACAGAGACATAAACCGCTTCTAGTTTCTGTCATCTGTGTATTTATAAAAGCTTTATATATATGTATTCTTTAACCTCATCCTGTGGAATATCATGCAAAGCCTTAGAATTTGTCTTTGGATTGGTGTTTCTAATTTGGTGTCATGCAATTGTCTTCTCCATATTCACATTGCTACATACATTCCATAGATCTTAGCTAGTTGAAATCTTCCCTGAGTATAAAATTGATTTTAAGTGTCTTGAGAGTTGATTTAAAGATGTTTAATTCTCAGCTTTGCTGACAGGCCCACTAAAGAACTGTTTTTATTGGAAAATCCTCCAGAAAGATAGCTGGCAGCTTTTCAGTCTCTTCAGTCCCAGATTCCTGTAACACTGTTTGATCATTGGACCATAGATTTAGAACTGGTAGGGCCCTTAGAGGTCTTTTAGACCAATTTTCCATATTTTATAGATGAGAAAACTGAGACCTGGTAAAATTTAGTGACTTACAAGGTCACTCATTTAGTGTCAGGGTCAGGATTCAAACTCAGATCCAATTACATCATTTGTTTCAGTGCCATCAGAGAACATTAGCCATGGAGGAATCCAGTCCCATGAATGATCTTAGAACCAGAAACCTACTCTCTACAGCAAATCAAGGGGTAGAAAAAGCGGTAGAAAATACTGCAGGCTAGTAAAAAGTTTGATTTAACTGGCTAACGTAGGGTTAGGCAAATTCCAACATGGCCTAGGAAGGTCTCCAGAAACCCAGTGGAAATGTAGTCACCAAGCAAAGCTCTTACTAATTGTGAGAAGCAGAATAGCTCTCAGGGAGTCATTGGTAAACAAACATAGAAGGATGGATTTAGAGCCAGAAGGGACCTTAGAGTCCACTTAGCTCCATCCCATTGTGAGACAATAAGATCTCTCTCACTTAACAGATGGAGAAACTGAGGCCTATGGAGGTTAAATGTCTTGCCAAAGTTCACACACTGTAGTAAGCGTCAGAGTTAGGATTTGAGCGGAAGTCCTCTGACCACCCACCACTTCCCACAGAGAGTTGGCTGAGGACGAGCCAGAGTTCCCTTCCCATCTTCTTGGCCCTATCATGGGTGGAAGGGGCTGGTGGATGATGGCAAGATCATAGTGCTTTATTGATAGAAACATGGCTTGCTTCCCCACATGGTGAATACACACAGAAGGAATCCTAGCCAAGGGAATTAGTAGTTCACTGATGACTGAGCACTCCATTGTCTGAAGAGAAGTATGCCTAGCATGGAGGGGAAATATCAAGGAAGCAAACACCTAATCCTTTTCCTGGAGGAATTTAAGGAAGGAATAGGAAGGGTGTGTGTGTGTGTGTGTGTGTGTGTGTGTGTGTGTGTGCACGGAGGAGATCCGTGCAAGCATGATGCTGAGAAAAAATGGCAATAACTGCAAGTCAAACCTGCTGAAGGTCAGAGGAAGCATTCAGGAGCCTGACTGAAGGGAAATCACATGACAGAGTACAGGTACTGTCATATAGGTATCAGTAAGCAGATAAAACCCTATCCTTGAAATCAAACCAGTGTGCAAGTACCAGCACTCAAAGGAAATACAACATTAATAGGAAAAAGTCAGGCATGGAAATGCTAACATAGCACCACAGCGCCCCCTGGCACACACAGGTAATGGGTACCTGCCTATGTCATTGATACCATCTTCCCCCAGGCTGCTTTGAGGTGAGGAGGAACAGCCCTGGGATGTATGAAAAGATTGTAGTTGAGTAGTATTTCACTTAGGAAGAATTTTAGACTCCAGTTTAGAATTCTTAGCCAAGCCAGAGAGGACAGCTGGGACACATAAGAGAACCAATGTTAAATACATTAATCTGATAAAATTATAACCAAATTAGCATCTGAATGCAAGGGGTTCCTGAGAGGTAAAGAAAAACTCAGTAGTCCAGGGCATGGGAATATAATGAGGTCTAACAACCCCTGATACGAGGGACTGGTATCAAGGGCAAGGAGTGGAGCCGAACCTTCTCTAAATAAATCCCCTTCCTTCCTCTCCCCGTATTTGAGGGAGCTGAGTGCTGTAAGGTCAATAGCTGCTTGTAGGTTTGTGATCCCGAATCAGAAAAGAAATCCAGCCATGTGAATGACCTTAGAACCCGAAACCCAGTCTCTGGAGCAAATCTAGTGGTAGAAAAGTTGGTGGAAAATCCTGCAGGCTAGCTAGTAAAAAGTTTGATCAGCTCTTCAGATTTGTTTGACTGGCTAATATAGTGGCAGGCAAATTTCAACTTGTCATAGGGTAGGACTTGAGAAACTAAATGGAAATGTAGTTACCAAAAAAAGCTTTTATTAATTATGAGAAGTGGAATAGCTGTTAGGGAGCCATCCTTGGATGAGCATAGAAGGATGAATTTAGAGCTGGAAGGAACCTTGGAAACCACCCGATCTTAGCTCATTATGAGACACCAATACACCCAGACAGAGTCAATGGACACAGGTTTGATTGGATGAGCCTGGGGCTCCCTGTAATGTCCTTCCATCAATGACAAACATGGTGGAGAAGAGACGGAAGCTAGACCAGCCACAAGGATTCCTAGGAGGCTGTGCTGGTTCTGAGGTACCATAGAAGTTAATATTTTGGGGAGTCAGAGTGTCCTGGAGTGGTTATCAAATGTACTGATCCTTTTATCACAGTGACTTTAATTCCTGAGGCACCTGGTTCCACCTTCAGATACCTTAGGTCTGGTCTATTAAGACCCAGAACCAGTACTGTTCATGGGTAGACTAGCCAGCCAGCTACCTAGCAGCATTTCTAAGACACTACAACATCCCACTTGCTCCCAAATATCACCCTTGCTAGCTTTCTCTAGCACCCTCAACCTTCAATCAATCAATTAATCAAACCACTAATTGAGAACCTTTTATTCATTAGCTGCTCTGTGCGGGATACAAATGAATGAATGAATAAAAAAAGCATTGAAATGTTCATTCTGTGCCAGGAACTGGGGATTCAGATACAAAAGGGAGATAATCCCTGTGCATAAGAAGCTAACATCCTAATATTAGGAGGTTAGAGATTCAACTTGTGATTTCATAGATATGGTTGGTTGGTCAGCTGGTTATATCTTTCATTCTCGAAGAGGACCAAAATGACACCACTATGTTAGAGTCAAGTTACAGTGTATCTGATTGTGGCTGATCAGACCAGTATGAGCTCTGAATGCTCTTCCACAAGTGGGGCACAAATAGTTCATGTTAACATTTGGAGTGGATTCTCTAAATTTGCTTATCTCGCATTTCTTTTGAGCTATCTTAATTCTTCTTTGTTCATAGAGCACAACACTTTCCCTGATGAAGGCATGCCATCCTGGGCAATCCTGTGCGAGTGTCTCCCATATCACACAACCATCTCTGTAACTTACAGTCTTAGAGAGAGTTGTTTAGAGAATGGAGGATTTAAGCGACTTGCTTAGCGTCACGTAGCCAGTGTATATCAGAAGCAAGACTTGAACCCTGGTCTTACTGGCTCTGAGTCCAACTCAGTATCCACTATACCACAGCTCCCTCTCATCAAACATGAGAAGATAACATATAGGGAATGGTAGCCAGTGAAGGAAATTTTGGTCTGGGGAGAGACATAAGGATAGTGGATGGGAGGCAGCTGGGTGGCACAGTGGATAGAGTGCTGGAGTAGAGTCAAAAAAAGACAAGTTCAAATCCTGCCTGCCTCAGATCCTTACTGTGAACAAGTCACACAACTTCTCTCAAGCCTCAGTCATTGTCCATCTCCACCTGCCTCCCCAACCCCACCATGGGGATAATAGATAGTAACACCTACCTCAAAATGTTGTGAAAATCAAATGAAATAACATTTGTAAAGTTCTCTGCAAAAAGCTCTATATAAGTGCTAGTTATTATTATTGTTATTATTATGAACGGAGCCATGGAAAGTTCAGTGTATGGTCACATCCTTTCTAGAAGCAATGGTAGTATAGATTGACTACTGTCCTCAGAGCAAGAGGTTGGCGAGAAGGGAGGGAAAGGGAGAGGGAAGTAAGCCTACAGTGGTGTCCTAAATGTCAAGATGTCTGAGGTTGGTGGCTTGATGGTATTCGAAGTTTGGTTTGGTTTAAGACTGGCTGGATCAAGTGGATTAGATTAGTTTGTGTAGTTATCACTCACCAATAAGCTTAGCCCCTCTGCCCCTCTAATTCCAAAACTGAGTAGATTAATTCTTCCCCCAAAACAGAGGGTGTGGCCACAGGGTTGTAGGCAACAGGGTGTAGCATAGTGAATGACTACATGCTAGGGATAGATGGCTGGTGGGGAAAGAAATGTAGGCAAAAAAAAAAATAGAAGTAATCCTAGCAATGATCTTCTAGAAAACTCCTTGTAAAGCCTAATGAGGAATCCCCATGCAATTTTGTGGAGAAAGGCTATATTGTCCATTTTTGACATTGCAATGAACATAGGTGTGGGTTGACTTCCCTTCCATTTGCTGGGGATAGGTTTGGAAAGTGATGGAAACAGTCCCGATGAACATGTTGAGATTGAGAGAAGGGAAGTAGGTAGGTGCTTTTTGTGCAACATTGAGTGAGTGAGTGAGTCAGAAACCAGAATGCAAACCTCTTGAGGGCAAGGACTTTGTTTTAGGTATGTAGTCAACATTAGAAAGTACCAAAATATAGGAATTACCTGTGGAAGGCAGAAGTCCCTGCTCTCAGAGGGCTTAGGATCATTGAGGTGGGAAGACAAGAAAGAAACCTATGAATGATTAATTGTTCAATGAGTGACAGAGAAAATTAGTGCTCTAAGTTCCTGAAATTTTCACCATCAATCACTCCTTTGAGTGAAATAACAAAGGAACATTATTTTGAAGGTCACTGTTAAAATATGCATGTGTGATCTAGGGGAATGATGGGGGGTGGGAGTGGGGGTGGGGCTAGCCTGCTCAATGAATACATTAGCACTCAAATTGTGGGACTCAGAATAAAGGAGGAAACTCAGGGGACTGTCAGGCACACATAAAAATAGGAATATGCTTGGGAAACATGACAGAGGACACAAATAGATACGCAAGTATTCTCAGGTTATAAAATTGAATATTTGAGGTTGTGGTGGAGGATTTTGGAATGTGACACAGGTCATAGGAAATGGAAGGCAGGAGATAGCTGCCTATGCCCCAACATTACAAGAACATATGGTAGTGATGGTGGGGGTAGGTGGGGGGGCAGCTATCAGGGAAGAGTAGGAACCACACTGAGTCCTATACTAAAATAAGAAGTTGAAACCCAGAAGCTTAATCAGCTGACTTGATTCCCAGGAGGGAGTAAAGGGCAGAGAAGGCCTAGATGAGGGGGTGATGAGGTTGTGGCTCACTGACAGTCTGGGAGAAGTGAATGAAAGTTCTTAAATACCCTTCTTTCTCCTGAGAGGCAAGCTTAAGATAGGGAACTAAGGCAGTGGTGGTGGAGTATGGACTCTAGAAGGCAGGTGAGAGTCCTACTGGGATGCCTATTTGGGAGACCAAAAAGCAGGAAAAGCTAAGGGCATCTCACATATTCCTTAATCCTTTGACATCACCAGTAAGTGGTAATTTGGTCTTAGATTAAATACCTAGTTTTAGTTTAAATACAGGAAACACTGGGGCACCCAAGGTCAAGGGCAATGAGGGGAAATGACATCCAAACAACAGGGTCCAAGCTACAAAAAGCAGGATATCGATGTGACCAGGATAGCAACGGCTAAGACAAAATGTCTCTCAAATGGGCTTCTATGGGCAGAGTCCTAACTAGCCATTCTGGTCCCTGGGACAAGGGCCATAAACATCACCAAGAGCAAGCAGCAGGAAAAGCAGTTTCAAATCAATTTTGAGACAAATACAATTGGGATGGGAAAGGGGAGGGGGGAGCCTTCAGATCTCAGGATACAAGACTCTGTGGAGAAAGAAATACTAGGACATGACAATGAGGCAAAGATCCTTGGCACATGTGCGTCTGTGGTCAGAATTCTAAGACAGGGAGCTACTGGGGAGGGAGCAGTGTGAGGGCCCCTTAAGGGGAGAAGCACACCATCAAGTAGCTTCCAATTGTAACTAATTCTTTTCTAGAATTAGCTAATTAATTAGTCTCAGTTGCTTCTATGAATTGGAAGGCAAGGAAGAACGCAAGAGTTCCCTCTAAAATTTCAGCATCTCTGGACAAAGCCCTAGATAAGCCTCAGGAGATGGGTGTGGGACCCTTTTAATTGGCCAGGGTAGTCCTTTTAGGATATTAAAAGACCATTGCTCTGGTAGGCCTGGGGCCTGACAAGTAGATCAATAGCATTATCTATCTATCTATCTATCTATCTATCTATCTATCTATCTATCTATCTATCTATCTATCTATCTATCTATGAAGGACAACGTTAAGTTCCATTTGGTAGTCATCCCTACTCTGTAAGTAGATACTAAATGAATTGACCTTTTTTCAGGATCAAAATGAAACTTTGACATAAAATTTGACATAGTAGAAACCCCATTCTTACTTAGCCAAATTATGGGAAGTTGTCCATGATTCTGAACACACTTGTCACAGGAACAAATTGTTGGCTCCAGGTTTGTTAAAACGAAGAGAATCAAGAAAATTTAATTTTGCTGTGTGGTCCTTCACAATGGTTCCTCTCTTCCCCCATCCCAATCTTCCTATATTGTTAACTGATTTGTTTCTACTGCATTACAGAACTGATGTTTCAAAATATTTGAATTTAGCTAGGATTTCTAAGTATTTAGACCTGTACCCTTACAGAGTTGTGTGTGTACAGAGTTTCATTTAGGTTTTTGGGTTTAAAAGAAAACTGTATGATTAGAATCCAAATATTTGGAGCTGGAAGGGACCTTAAACACCATCTAGTTCAACTCTGTCATTTTGTAGATGAGGAAACTGATGCTCAAAGAGGTTGTGACTTGCCTACAGTCACAGGTGCCAGGAGAAGTCAAAAAAGTGATTTGAACACAAGGTTCTTTACTCCTATTCCAAACTACTCTGTTTTCTGCCTTATTCTTTGTTTGAATTATTTGAAAATCTTAGCAATTTATATTCCTGTGTTTATCTCCTTCAAATGTATTCCTTTTCCAGAAGAAAAACATTTCACTAGTAATGAGGAATTACAGAAGTAGACAGAGCCATAAAAAGGGCTGTTAAGAATTTAAACATGGAGGTTCATAATAGAAGGAGAGAATCAGAGTTGACAGGGGGTGTCACCTTGGTGGTTTCACTAGTATGTGATGCTCAAAGGAGAATATGAAGTAGTTAACAAATTCTGCAGTCATATTTTCACAACTTAGCTTGATGGAGGAAAGGACATTAACTTGGCAGATCATCTACCAATGTGGCACGAGTGATAAGGGTAAAGACTCAAGTTCAGGTCAGCTGATATAAAATATGCTGCTCTTTCCATTGCTTCTTAGATCTGGGGTCTGTGAACTTGGTTTTTTTTTTTGATATTTTGGTAACTTATTTAAATATAAGTGGTTTCCTTTGTAATTCTATGTATTCTATGCACTTACAAATAATCTCAGAAGAGATCCATAGCTTCCCTAGATTGCCAAAGGGGTCCAGGACACAGAAAAGGTTAAGAATCTCTGCCCTACACTATGCAGACCAGCAGTTTCAAAGCTCCATCTATAGGTCCCTTGCAAACTCCCTTTATAATATGTAGAAGAACAAATTATTTTTTCTTTTTTAAACTATTTTCTTTTCTTGATACAATCTTTATATTAGGAACACAGTCACAGCTCTGCTGGATGTAGTTTTCTAACTGTTTAAATTCTTATTCTCATGATAAAGTGGGGAAAGTGGCATTGAACTAATCCATTCTTGAGAACATCTTAACATTATAAGAAGAACAAAGTGGTACAAAATGTATTCAGCCTCACGGATTTCTCTAGATTGTAGCTAGAATAGAAAATGGCAGAATGTATTAATTCTTAAGATAAAACTATAATAGGAACAGAAAATGGTGCGAGATGAATTAATGTAGTGACCATCTTACATCTGGAAAGTCAAATCTTCTCCTAATGCCACAGAGCGGCAGCACTCACTAGACATCTTCTCTTCACTTGTCGTCTCTAAAGGGAAGAGTGGGGATGCATTCTCATTCCAGGGAGCCCAGGTATGGGGTTTCATTGAATGGGACTTGCATGGTGATAACAATAAAGATTTAAGCCTGCCAGGGAGCTAATCAAATACCCAGATGGATCTGTGTTGCTATGATTTGAGTGTTCCCTTCAAAAAAAGCAGATTTTGACCCATGCCTGCCTGCCCACCCATCCTCTGTGACCCTCGTTCACATCCTTGCAGTCACTTTTCAGGGGTGATCTCCCCAACTCCAATCTCTCCTAATATTGCAATGGAACTAGTTCAACATGTGTGCCGCCCATCAGTTATCTCTTGGCCTTATTGTGTGACCACCCTCTTTTTTTCAATCATACATTTCTTTGATGATAGCCTTTATTTTGGTCCTTTTTCATAGTTCCTCATTTGTTCTGTGTTGCAGCTCACACCTATTATGCTTCTATCCACTCCCCTCTGAATGCGTCTCATGTTTAATTCTTCATAGACTGCAGTGTTCTGTGACTGACAGCCATTTAACAACATTGGTAGAATACTGGTATTATAAAGACGAGCCTTTGTTTCTGAGAGATGTTTGGGGTCATTAAATCAATCAATCAGCAAGCAATTCTGAAGCCCCTATTCTGTGCCAGGTACTGCACTAGGCACTGGAAATACAAAGTCAAAGATGAAACAATCCCAAGGAGCTTATATTCTATCAGAAGGTGGCTAGGGTAGTGGGGGAGGGGGGAAAACAACATGTACATCAATAAATCTATACAATATAGAAAAATAAATACAAGATAAATAATTAGTGATAACACTACTACTCCTACTCCCACTATTACTACCTCTACTACTACTGCTGCTGCTGCTGCTGCTATTGGGTTTGACCTGGGTTTGAGTTCTATCTGTGATACTAGCTGTGTTATCTTGGAGTGTATGGGGTGTTGCTGGCAGACAAGCACCTCTGGTGTGAGGGCTTGCTGAGCCCTTTTCAGCACTGCTTATCTACCTTTGGTCTGCACCTGGCACTCAACTCTCACCTTTGGCTCCAAGAAGCTCTAGCATATGCATCAGCCACTCTCATCTCATTAAAAGAGCTAAACCAGGTTGAAGGTAAGCAAGAGTACTAAAACTCATGGGAGAATTATGGGAATGTCTACTGCAAGAATGGGGAGATCTTCCCTGGCAGAATGGGCAGATGAGAACAATTTGTTCCAATAGCCACGAGGGTGGTTGAAGCAGGCACTGTGAAGCTTAGGGCTTGATCAGACATTGAAGATGCCAAGGTCATCCACTACATCTCAGGCCATCGCCAGTCATCCTGACTTTTGTCTTGCCACTTGACTTCAATGACTGTGGAAGAGAAAGTGAGGCTGATGACTTTGTACAATTCTGTCTTACTTAAAATCCAATTTACATGCAAGTCAAGACATCACTCTGTGATGTCACTCATCCTCTTCAAAAATCAAGGACAAACAACAATATAGCAGTGTAAGGTTTGCGAAAGCCCTAAACACGTCAACATATTTGATTCTCACAACAAAACCTGGAGTCAGATGTTATTTGCATCTCCATTTTACAGATGAGGAAACCAAGACTGAGAGAAATTAAATGACTTACTCAGGGTTACACAGCTAATAGGTGTCTGAGGCATGATTTGAAGTGAGGTCTTCCTGATATTGATTCTAGCACTCGATCCACCGTACTAATTGGTTGGAGGGATCAGAAAAGGCTTCTTGTAAAAGGTGGCATTTGAGTTGAGTTTCAAAGGAAACAAGAGGTGGGCTGGGACTATGTCCTCAAGCTCTGAGATACTCTTTCCTCTCTGGGTTTTCTTCTGACCACCACCTCTCCCAATCCACCCTTTCTTCTATCAGTCCCCTCCCTTCTCTTATTTCCCTCCCTTCCTATTTCCTGAGGGTAAGATATATTCCTGCACCCAACTCAGTGTGTATGTTATTCTCTCTTTGAGCCAATTCCAGTGAAAGTAAGATTTGAGCAATGCTTCCCCTATTTTCCCCTTCATTATAATACATCTCTGTGCCTCTTTATGTGAGATAATTTGCCCCATTTTACCTCTCTCTTACCTTTTCTCCCAGTGCCATCTTCTTCCTCACTCCTTAATTTTGTTTCTTTTGAATATCATCCTATCAAAGTCAACTTATACCCTCATGATCTGTCTATGTATATTTCTTCTAACTGCCCTAATAGTGATAAAGTTCTTAAGAGTTACAAATATCATCTTCCTGTGTAGGGATGTAAATAGTTTCCCCTTTTTGAATCCTTTGCTTTCTCTTTCCAGTTTACCTTTTTATGCTTCTCTTGAATCTTATATTTGAAAATCAAATTTTCTGTTTGGCTTTGTTCTTTTCATCAGGAATGCTTAAAAGTCCTCTGTTTTATTGAATGTCTATTTTCCCCCTTGAAAGATGGTCAGTTTTACTGGGTAAGTGATTCTTGGTTGAAATCATAGCTCCTTTGCCCTCCTAAATATCATATTCCAAACCCTCCAATCTTTTAATGTAGAACCTTCTAAATCCTGTTTAATCCTGATTGTGGCTCCACAATATTTGAATTGTTTATTTTTGACTGCTTACAGTGTTTTCTCCTTGATCTGGGAGTCCTAGAATTCAGCTATAATATTTCTGGGAATTTTCATTTTTATATCTCTTTAAGAAGGTGATTAGTGGATTCTTTGAATTTCTACTTTACTCTCTGGATCCAGGATATCAGGGCAGTTTTTGTTTGTTTTTGTCTTATAATTTCTTGAAAAATGCTGTCTGGGCTCTTTTTTTTATTGTGACTTTCAGGTAGTTCAATAGTTCTTGAAGTATCTCTCCTAAATCTATTTTCTAGATCAGTTTCTTTTTCAATGAGATATTTAACATTTTCTTTTTTTTCATTCTTTTGGTTTTGTTTTATTATTTCTTGATGTCTTTTGGAGTTATTAGCTTCCATTTGCCCTACTCTAATTTTCAAGGAATTATTTTTTTCAGTGAGTTTTTGTACCTCCTTTTCCATTTGGTCAACTCTACTTTTTAAGGAGTAATTTTCTTTGGTGAATTTTGTACAACTTCTTTCATTTTTTGTGTTTCCTTTACCAAGCTGTTGACTTTTTTTTTCATGAATCTCTTGTGTCACCCTCATTTCTTTTCCCAATTTTTCTTCTACCCCTCTTATTTGATTTTTAAAATAATTTTTGAGCTCTTCCAGGAGTTCTTTCTGAGCCTGAGACCAATTCACATTTTTCACTGAAACATCACATATAGAAGTTTTGATATTGTTGTCCGCTTCTGAGTTTGTGTTTTGATATTCCCTGTCATGACAGTAACTTTCTATGGTCAGGTTCTTTTTTTTTTTTTTTCGCTCATTTTCCAACCAATTTCATGACTTTCCAAGTTGAGCTCTGCTCTTGGGATGAAGGGGGAACTGTCCCAAGCTCCTCGCACCAGGAGAGCACAGCCACTGGCTTGCCCAGATGCCACCTGTACTGGACTGCACTCCCCTTTTACCTGAATGAGACAGACCTTTTTGGTTGCTCTTCTAAGTTGTCTTGGGCTGGAAAACTGTTTCACACTGTGATGAATGAAAAACTCCAGAGACAGAGTTGCTGGGCAAATAATAATCAGTGTATTAGTTAGGCTAGCTAATAACCAGTAAATTGGTGGTCAGTGATTTCTCGTGGGAACCAAAGACCAAGACATGAAGAGACTGGAAGCCTTAATATATTTTGGAAAAGAGGGTGCCCCTTGACAGGTGAAAATCAACCCTGATTAGTGAATAATCAATCAGTAGGTGGACTAAAATGTTTTCAGCTTCTCCTGCTGAGAAGGTGGCTTGATCATAAGACAGCCACCTCTGGTGATCTGAATAGAGGAATCCATCTCTACCCCAACCACTCTGATTGGTTTTCTCCTTCATGAGATGAATAACCCTAAACTCTAGTGGAGGGGTGTAAGGGTACAGGCTCATTGCTTTGGCCAAGAATTCACCTAGATTAGATTCTGTTTACACTCTAAGATGAAGTAAGCTCTCCTAGTTGGGTGGGGTCCTATTCCCAGATCATTAGGGCAATCTCATCTATTAGCCACATCCTTTAAAGACTGGCTGACTGACCTACAAGGGCCAGTCCTTGAATGAGGAAATAAAAAGTCTGGATCCCAATTAATAATGGGTTATTAATATAACAGAAAATAATCATTTTCTCAACCCCATCCTTTTGTTGGTTCTACTGTTCGAGAATTCATATTGAAGCCTTATTTGGAAGTGAATTTGGAGTTCAGGAGAATTCCTGCTTTATTCCACCTTCTTGGCTCCCTCCTCTCTGAGTTTTCATGACATCTCACTCTTATTTCTCCTTTTACTGTTTCCTCTCAACCTCCTCTGCCAGATCATTATCCATGCCACTCCCCCTAACTATGGGCATTGCCCAAGGCTCTCTCCTGGGCCCTCATCTTTTCTTTCTTTACTTTCTCCCTGGATGACTTTATCAGCTTCCATGGGTTTAATTATCATCTTTATGCAGATGACAAATCAATATATCCCGCCCTAGTTTCTCTCCTGAAATCTAGTCCTGCATTGCCAATTGCCTTTTGGATATTTGGAACTGAATATATCAGAGACATCTCAAACTCAATGTATCTAAACTCAATTCGTTATCTTTCCCCCCTAAAACTTATCCTTCTTCCAAACTTCATGATTTCTATGGAAGTCACTATCATCCATCCAGACACCCAGGTTCACAAACTTGCAGTTGTACTAGACTTCTCACTTCTTTTCATCCCTCATATCCAAATAATTGTCAAATCTTGTTGTTTCTCATCTCAATAAAATATCTCACATTTGTCCACTTCTTTCTATTCACATGGCCACCATCCAAATTCAGGCCCTTTAGCACCTTTATCACTTGGACTATTGCAACAGCCTCCTAACTGATCTCCTTGAGTATAGTTTCTCCTTTCTCTACTCCATCCTCCATGTTGTTGCCAAAGTGACTTTTACCAAAGTGTGAGTCTGACAATGTCACCCTTCTACTTGAAAAACTACATTGCCTCCTTATGTTCTCTAGTTTCCTTTATAAGCTCCTCTGGTTGGCTTTTAAAGGCTTGATAACTTGGGTCCAAACTATCTCTCCAGGCTCATTATAAACCATTGCCTTTCCAGAACTCTGTGGTCTAGTCAGACTGTCCTTGCTGTTCCTCACGCACAACTCCCTATTCTCTACCTACATTTCTTTGCACTGGCTTCACAATTTGCCAAGGGCAATCCATCATGTTTTCCTCTTGTTTAATTCTGGGCCCAATTCGATGTCCATTTTCAGAGTTTATTATAGAAGCTAGATATTGAAGTACTTATTTGGACAGAATTTTCAAACATAGCCACCAGAGATGTCAATTCTGCTGCAGTTAAAGGGGAGAACCCTTTGGAAAGATGGGCAGGTGTTTGTTTTTCAGGGACAAAGAATTAGATTTGCATTTTTTTTGCCCAAGGGCCAAGAAATTAAAAAAAATAAACAAACAGGTCACTCATATCTATCTGGTATGACTTCTGATATGTGCCCTGCTTGAAGAGAGGGTAATGAGCTGATTGAGCTACCTCCTATTCTTACTCTGTACACCCTCTCTGAACCTCAGTTTTCTCATCTATAAAATGAAAGGGTTGAACTAGATCAAGAATTCCCAACCTAGAGTATAGGGATAACTAAGGACTATAAGAATCTTGTTATGTAGGGAAAGGGAATATTTGGTAAATAACTATGTTATTATAGTGAAATTAATCTATTTCTTATGTGAAAATGCATGGTAAACTCTGGAAATTAGTTCCTTTCATATTTAATAGGGTATATGGAAAGTTTTTTTTCTTATGTGCATATGCATGATAAACTCCAGAATAATTCCTTTCATTTTGAAAAGTTTTTTTTTAAGTTTTCTGAAAGCCAAGTTGTACAGAGATTAGAAAAAGTTGGGAATCCCTAGACTAGAAAGTCTCTGAGGTCCTTACCAATTTTAAATATCTGCATGATGTGTGAACCCATGTAAGTTATGTATTAGTTTTACATGTGTTTGCTAAATGCTCCAGGCTTTGGAAGCCCAGTTACAGCATTCTCTCTCTCTCCTCTCTCTCTCTCTCTCCCCCTCCCTCCCTCCCTCCCTCTCTCCTTCTCTCTCTCTGTCAATCTCTGTATCTCTGTCTGTGCCCATTTCTTTGATTCTCTATCTCTGTCTCTGTCTGTCTCTCTCTCCCCTCCAGTGCCTAGTTCATCGTTCTGTATGCAGTAGGTATTTAATAAATTTTTGAATGAATCCTTGGTGCAGATATCATCATGCCTGTAAAACATCTCATTAGAGTTGATGTATTTATAGCCGCATACATTTGCAGACTTTTATAGGCTGTTTACTGCACTGAGCAATGGAGGAGAATGCTGAAGAATGATGGTTTAGTGAAGAATTATTAGGTGACTGGTCCTTCCAAGATTACTGTGACATCACAAGCCACTGGGGGGAGACTCACGTTGCCTCCTGTGGTTACAGCTGAACTTTGAAATGTTCAAAACGTTCCCTGTTTTCCCCATCTTCTAAAACCTGATGTGATTGCTAATTCTTAATCAGTGCCACTGTTCTTTGAATCAGAACGATGCTGCTCATTTGATTGGCAGCATTATTGCCTTTATTTTTAATTTTCGCGGTGCTGTCAATTTGATTTCAAATTTTTCCCTCTGTGCACTGACTGATTGAAGGCTATGTGGCTGTACTATCTGAACTATGCATTAAGGCTTTTGAATAATATCAGAGTCATGCATTTGGAGTACTGTTTTATTATGGCTGAATGTGATTTAAGAAGCCAATCTGTTAACTATAGATAATAAGCAAGAGAGAACTGTGAATTATCCTAACGTTCTAAGCCCAAATGACAAATAATATCATTACCAAAGCTCCAGAGTCTTTATTTCTACTCATCACATTTTAGCTACTGAGACATTTCCTTGACCTAATTTTTACAGACGCCCATGGACTTTGGGTTACTTTTTCCCCTAGGTCTTTCCTACTCTTGTGCCTTCCATCTTTCCCTTTACCCCCAAATCCTTTGAACTATTTAACACAGAGGAGTATGGCCAGTCAGTCTTTTGATGTGCTCTTCCTTTATTTTCCCCCTCCTTTTTAAAACTCTTCCCCCCAAAACTACTTTTTGCTTATTGTTTCTTCGACTTCTGCAATAGCCATACAATTTTAACCAATTTCATTCCTCTCTCTGGTGTTGGTGTTTTTCATTTCAACTTTTAAAATCTGTTTATTTTCTTTCTAAAGAAAAAATGTGGTTTTTTGGTGACAAAAATCAGATTAATGGCAGAATCTCTGGGCTTTAGTTTTGGAAAATAAAAAGTCAACCTTTAAAAATGAGAGGGGTGGATGCACTTGTAAGCTTCTACCATAAAAACCCGAGGAGATTGAATGGTCTCCTTTTCCAGAGAAATTACCTTTGAAATGTTCCCTTTCCACTGTTTGGATGGCTAACACATATAACATTTACTTTTTATTTTAAAAGCTTAATCAGGAGCAATAAAACCCCTTGATTAAGCATTTAAAATAAAAGTTAAAAGAAGCTGCCACGGATAAGTATTAGGAAATCATCATGTGTCTGGCAGTCAATTAGACTTCAAATAGGCTCTTTTTCAACATGGAAATTGCAATTCATGGGCTTGACATTACTGCTTATTAGTATTTTAGGCTTCATTTATATAATTTTATTCATACGTACAGTATATTAGGGAAGAGAGAACAAGTTTTGACAAGTTTAGAATAGGCTGGCATCGAAATTTCCAACAGGAAAACTTGAGTTTCATATCCCGTTGGCTTACCTGGGTTTCTTTGTCTAGAGAACAGAAGGCATTGATCAGGCATCCCCAGGTATGATAGAGTCTGGGCCAACCAGCATTTTGGGAAGGTAAACGTAAAATGTAGCAGAAGCTCGAGTTAACTCTCCATCAGACTACTCAATTCAAAAAGAAAGGTGGAGACATGGGGGAAAAAGGATCTATCCAAATTAAATAATAATAATAATAATAGCTAGCATTTATATGGTTTGCAAGGCACTTTGCAAAAATCTCATTTTGTTCCTATTACAACCCCGGGAAGGAGATGCTATTATTACCTCCATTTTACAGATGAAGAAACTGATGACAGAGGTTTAGTGACTTGCCCAGAGTCACATAGCTAGTAAATGTCTGAGACTGGATTTCAACTCTGTCCTTTCTGAGTCCAGGTTCAGGGCTGTATCCACTATGCCACCTATGTTATCACAGTTTGGATGCAGAAAGACTTTATTATTATACTGGTTTTACATGTAAGGAAAGTGAGGATGACAGAGGTTAAGTAAAGGACTTGTCTAGGCAGGATTTGAACTCAGGTTTTCCTGACCATGAGTTCAGCACACTATTGAGTGCACCATCTGGCTCCCTCCTGTGCACGTATTTGGTGCTGTGCACAAAACTAAAATTTATCTTGTGTAATTTTCATCGAATATATTTATACTTAAATAATAACCAACTCTAACTGTGTTTAGACAAGCCCTGCAAGTTCTGCTTCATGTCAGTTGAGATGTCTATTTAATACAAGGATTCCTGAATAATACCTAGTTAATTTTAAGTCAGACCAAAGAAGATGCAGGTCATGTTATTAGAAAGAGGTGTGAAGGGTATAACCTATATAGGATTGCTTACCGTTTCAGGGAGGGGGTAGGGGAGAGAGGAATAGAATTTGGAACACAAAACTTAAAAAAAAAACCCAAATGTTAAAAAATTGTTTTAACATATAATTGGGGGGGGGATAAAATTTTATTTAAAAATGAAAGGCATGTAATGGGGATACAACTGAGAACATGGCTGAAGTATGATGTCCTCTTGTTTGTTTCCATTTTCACATATGTGGAGCACAAATCTTTCCTGCTTTCCATCAGGGCCTTTATAAATTCCCCTTGGGTTCTCCACAGCCTTTTTGTAGGACAAGCAACTGAGAAGTGCCCCCCCCCCATCTCTGTCTTTGTCTGCCTCCCTCTGTCTCTCTCCCTGGAACTCCTTGTCCCTGCTGGATCCCTTTCAGACCACAGCCCAGGATTTGAAGTTTTTCTCCTCTCAGTTTTGGAATTCTTTTTTGTTTGTTTGAATTTAATTCCTCCTTTGAGCTGCAGTCATGTCCAAGCAAGATGTCTAGCCCTGTATATCTAGCCAACCTTAGACCGGATCATGCTTCCCATCCCATCCAGCAGTCCATCTGAGCTATCTTGACATCCACCTTGTCCCTGGTCATGCAGCATGCACCACTCTCTTCCTTCCCTAGACTCCTTTGTGCTCTGAGCACAGGATGAGTCCCTAGGGGTCCTTCATCCACTCAGGAGCCTTACTACACTCAATGATTTTTCTCTTTATTATCTGTACCCTCAGCACCATCAGTAGCCATTTCTTGGGTTTCTCATTCACCCATGATTGCTCCCTTTGATTCCCCAGACCAAAACTCCCCTAGCTGGCATCTATTTTCCTATATGTACTCTCTTCCCCAATTAGAATAAAAGTCCCTTGAGAATAGGGGTATCTCACTTTCCTATTATCATTCCAAATTATTAGCACAGTGAACATAGTAAGTGCTCAATGACGGCTTTTTTATTTTATTCATATCAACAGGCTTTCTAGTCAAGGGGGAGAATTGGAAAGTGCAACAAGGCTCCTTTCTGTTTCTGCTTCCAGTCCTCACTGATGATTCAGCCAAACTGTGAGCCACAAGGAATCTGGCTGCCCACATTTGTCAGTCTGCCCTATAACAATGATGACAATGATAATAAGAAGAAATTGGAGGAAGAATGAACAGTGAGCATCTGTATTTTTCCTTTCACTAGACTTTTTTTTTTTACTAGATTGTAAGCTCTGTGAGAACAAGAATGTGTATCTTCTCTAATCTCTGTTTCCCTCAATACCTAGGTAGCATACTGCTCTGCACACAGTAGGACAGAGGATAGGGATAGATCCTGGACCTGTGATTTCATTGGTCGAGGGAGCTCCCAAGTGAGGAAACTTGTACCAGGGCAGGCCTAAAAAATAGTTGCTGAATTGAATTTATTCAAAGATTTTTGGTGTCACTATATTAAATGAAAACTGTCAACCACAAGAACAAAGGTCTCTGTGGAAGATCTGAAATGTCCGGGTACATAGTAAATGAGATGGCATTATTCCCTGATTCCCTCATTTGACCACAAGGGAATAATACCTTGTCAGCCTACCTCCCAGAAAAGCTCTAATAGAGGTAGCATAATATAGCCAGCAGTTATACAGTAGGTGGAGAGTGCTGGGTTCCTGTTCTGACATGACTAAGTGACAATTGCCTTGGGTGAGTAACTTAAATCATTTGGGCATCAGTTTTCTCATCTGTAAAATGAAGGGGTTCTACTAAATGGCCTCTAAGATTCCTTCCTGTTCTGTGATTCTGAGCAATGGAATGTTTCATAAACACGCTATCCATAAATTAAAGCAGTTCCAGCCCCAGTTACTTTGTTTTGTAAGACATTCACCATATTGCTTTGGAATACAGATGATAAAGTAGCATAAAGGGGCCATAAAACCTGCACACCACTGAGAAAACATGATTTCTACCAGTAAGTTGCAGATATAAGTGTCCTCAACATCCTTTGCCCTAGAGACAAACTAGCCATCCAACTTCCATGCTTTGGAACCGTGTGCCCTACTGTGAAACCCATGTTGCCAGTATTCTTTACCCTGGGGGCATCATTTCTGGAAACACCACCTCCAGAAGGTGTGCTTCCTACAAACAGCACCATAGCTATCAGAAGCACTGATTGGTGGATATTGCCATGCTCTCTACCTTGTACTGTGGCATTGTTGGGTGCTTTAAGTAATAACTGGGAAAACATCTGAATGCCAAGTGCAAAAAGATACTCCTGTGGGTAGTAAAAAAAAAAAAAAAGCTCTAGGCTTGCAAGTCTAGGCTCACAGCTCCCCCCACCTCCATTTTGGAGATACCTGAAATGTTCTGAATTGGTTTGGCGCCTTTCCAATTATAATCTGTTTGTAATCACCCAGGGTCTGGTAGCATCAACCAGTGTTATGAGGGAATTAATTCTTTCTATGTGACAGTTGTTAGTGTAATTCATGTCCTTGTTTTTAATTGCTGGATCAAATTACTTTGTAGATTATTTCATGTTTCATCCCAAGAGAAAGGAGTAGGAAAATGCACAGTGCCTGTGGTGACTTTACTTGTTTAGTCTGCCAGGGAGGAAAAAAAGAAGGGAAAAAAAAGACAGAATTAAAAAGATTGACTTTCTAAACAAAATGACTCTTTCCTGTCCTCAGAGTATATTTTGGATGGTTTTAGATTGGAAAGTCAGCCTGAGCAAACCTTTTTCTGTTTAAACACTGGGAGCTGAGTTTATTTTCATAATGGCTCTGCCAAAATAATGGCTACAAAGGTCACAACGCAATATCGCCTAATAAATATCTTGAAAGAGTTTATAATTCAGTGCTCTTTCCTAAAAAAAAAAGCACCTTGTAGATAAGAAATTAATGAGATTTAGAATAATTTATTAAGGAACACCTAATAGACTCTCGTGAGATTCAAATGTCAAGATGTTAGGAAAGAAGTCCACAGAAGAAACTTAGCAAATGCAAATTCTATTTAAGGACAAAAAGAAAAAAGAAAGAAAGAAAGAAAGAGAACTTGACAAAGAGTGTTTGAAAAATCCCCTCAATGTTTATTTTTTGCAGGACTGAAATTTAATTCTTGTGTTTGAATAAATACCTCTTAGATCCTTCACCCACTCAGGAGTTTCACCACACGAATGCTTCCTGCCCCAACCTCCACCCCCCAAACTGCCCCCCCCTGCCGTTGTCTGTACCCTAGGCTTTACCAATAGCCATTTCTTGAGTTACTCTTTCACCAATGGTTCCCCTGTATGAGGATAGGGAGGTAAAGCCTCAAAGACCACAGGCTCACATCCCTGAGAAGTTACAGAAGAATCTCCATGTTTTGTTCATTTCTGTGCTGTGATGAGATGAATGCAGAGCAAAATGAATTTCTAACAATGAGGTTCTTGAAATGAACTGTCTCAGTTACACTCCAAGACCCGCCAACATTCATATCAGCACACAAAGTACACCTGAGTGGTAAATCAGATTGGAAATAGAGAGTGGTGATCTCTTAAATACTAGCAGCAGGGACATTGATAATTACTGCGACATTGATAACTACTGCTGGGGCTCTGGGGGGATACACAGAAATTGGAGAGACATAGGAACCAAGGCTAGCTGGGAGCCAGCAGCAGCCACAGCAGTCCAGATTCTTAGATCCTGGGCTTACTGGGCAAGTTCTACAGTTTAGTGATTGGCCCTGATTGCATATAAAATCCAGGGATTCTTAACCTTGGAGTCTGTAAACTTAAAAAAAAAAGTATAGCTGCATTTCAATCTAATTGGTTTCATTCATTTTATTTTATGCCTAAGAAGGGATCCACAGGTTTCACTAGTCTGCCAAAGGGGTCCACAACACCAAAAAATGTTTAGAAACTTCTGATCTAAACAGTCCTATTCAAAGAAAGGAGAGGGGGAAATTGGAGAGCTAAAACCTGAGGAGCAAAATCAGATTTCTGCTTCATGATCAGGTTGGTCTAAACAGGACAGAAAATAAATAGATGTGGCATTAAAAGGCAGTTAGGTGTGTAATGGATAGAATTGTGGTCTTGGAATTAAGAAGACCTGAATTCCAATCCTCCCTCAGACACGTACTAGCTGTGTGACCCTGGGTGGGTCATTTAAGTTCCTAGCTTCAGTTTCCTTAGCTGTAAAATGGGGATGATAGTGACACTACCTTACAGAATTGTTGTGAGGATCAATTGAGATAATATTTTGCAAATCTTAAAATGCCAAATCAATGCTAGCTATTTAAGAAGGGAATATATGTGTGCAATTTCCCAGGTTATCTCAGAAAAAGACATGAGGATAGTATTGCTCTCCCTACCACAACATGAACACCCAGGGGCTTGATTCAAATGACCAAATGATAAGAGGTAAGTGGAAATACCCTCCTTAGAGAGATGAATTTCTTGCAGCTCAGAGCCTAGTCACCCTGAACAGAATTGAGAGACCCTAAGGTCCAGAAGACCTCTAATCACCAAAGAGCTTTGTAAGTTAAGTGGAAAGAACACTCAGACTTACTTTTTTGTTCAAACCAGTTATTTCATTGGTACAGGGGATTCCGAGGGTGAAAATCCCTTTATCAGCCCAGATAAGAAATAGTTCTACAATTTATTGTCTCTTTGAGAGGACCCTGGAGGCACTTAGAGGCTTAATGACTTGCCCAGGGTCTCACAATCAAAATCATCCTGACTCCAAGGCCAGTTCTATGCATTAAACCATATTGACTTCATAGAGTATACAATTAAGAGAAAGAGGGGCAGCATAAGAGTTATCATATATGTAGGTTTTTGTTTCTTTTGTATTCTTGCCCTTAGAATTATGCTTTTTTTTTAGAGTTCAATGGTAATTATGTTATTTTGATATCCCAAATTTATAAAAGAATTATATTCTAAAAATTCATCTGTAAACTGGTTGTTTTACATTAAGAAAACATTTTTCCTTAAAGAATAATACCACAAATGGCACTTAACTAGAAGTATAGGACTTTATTAACAGTACTGAGAGCCTAAACACTCTAAGAAACAGTTTTCTTGGGAAAATACAGAGGTTCAAACTGAGACAACAGAAATACAATTATGATCTGCTGTAGTCTCCTTGACCCTTTCATTCCCATTTACTTGACTGAGGAAGTAGAGAATTTTCTCAGCTCTAAGCTAAATGGCTTGGGGGAATGAACTCCAGTAGAGCTGGGTTAGGAAAGGGGGGGGAGGGGAGAAAGATAAAGATAGAAAAGGTACTTGGAAGAGAAGGGAATAGGGACTCCAAATGAAAAGTAGAATAGGTTTTAAGAAGGGGTTGGAAGGCAAGGAAAGGGACTCCAGGGACTTGGGGGTGGGAATTTTAAGGGCCTATCTTACTAATGTAAGTAGTCTCTGCCAAGCCTTGCTCCTAGGGGGCTTCCTGGTCAACCTGTCTTTTTTCCTTCCAGCACCAGGATATAGCTATCTGTTGCTCTTTCCACTGCTACTGATTTTTGTTTCTTAACTCCTTAAACAACTAAGGAACATAATTCAGCTTCCCAGTTTTGCTCCTAGTCTATTGTTTCTTAAATAACCACAAAGGCCTTTTGAGATTGTCTCAAGATTTTGGGGACTAGCTGTAGCAACAAAATATAGAATGAGAAAGTTCCTTCCTAAATACCTTCCCCCCTTCTCCTTCTCCACTTCTATGTGGGAAGACAAAGTCACATATAGGTGATCAAAGCTACCATTTTTTTTAGTGGGATTGTTTGCCCTTCATTTTTTCCAAGAGGACCAATGACATCACAGGTGATATTTTGACTAGTGCATGAATTTGGATTTAAGTGAGGCAGAGTTGCACAGTCATCAGCCTCATTTCTCTCTTACAAAGTCACAGAAGTCCAGTGGCAAGACAAAAGTCCACAAAACTGGCTGGCAATGACCGGGATGCAGTGGATGACCTTGACATTTTTGGTGTCTGACCAAGTTCTTAGTGCTCCACAGAGCCTGCTTCAGCTGCCTTCATGGGCATTGGAACAAATTATTCTCAAACTCCCATTCCACCAGAGGGAAGTCTTTACATGGTTGGGGTAGAACTCCCCCTAACTCACTGATGTGTTTAAACCCCTCAGTTGCCCTCAACTTACTTTAGCCTGTCTTGCCAAGATGGTTTTACTGGGGTGTTGCCACTTCACATGCCACAGTTTCTTGGAGCCACAGGTGAGAGTTGGGTGACAGGTAGACAAGAAAGGTGGATGAGCAGCCCTGAAAAGGGCTTGGCAAGCCCTCATATCAGAGGTGCTAGTCCTCCCTGAACACCCCATACATTGGTAGATTGGTGCCATAGACCATGATCTAGGAATTTAATTCAACACACATTTATTAGGAAGGAGAGAGGTGGTCCATTGCCACTACCCTACTACTCTGATGCTGGCTGATACCATGTTATACTTGCATACTGTCTTCTGGTGTCTAGCTACCACCACTTCCCCTCCTAATTACTAGGCTCCTTGAAGCCTAGCTATTTGAGAACACTATACCATCCTCAGGTATTTTTAAAGGATCTTTACTACAAAGCACTGAAGGGAAATAAACAGGAGGAGAATGATAACTAACAATGGTGCAAAGTTAATTCTATCCTTCTAAGAATATTATACAGGGAACTAGACTCAGTCCTTAACCTTTCTCCTTTTCTCTCTTGTTGGTATACTGTATCTTTCAGATCTTATCCTAGATGTCAGTCATTAGATAATACCATGGATCTCTCTCAAGCCAAATAATTCAACTTGAAATGGCTGTTTTTCAGTCCTCTTTATCAGTCCACTTTGTCAGCTCCTAACTTGTGGTGTGGTAATCTAGGACACTTCTCAAAAGAAGCAAAAGCACTGTTCTTGCAGTCAGAAAAACTTGTACTTGAGACCTGCCAAAGATACTAACTGCGTCACCCTGGGCAAGTCACTTAACCCTGTTTGCCTTAGTTTCCTCATCTGCAAAATGGGTTGGAGAAGGAAATGGCAAACCACTTCAGTATCTTTGCAAAGAAAACCCCAAATGGGGTTGTAAAGCATCAGACATTACTGAAAAGCAACTGAACAACAACAAAACTTGCTTGCACAATGTGCTTACCTGGCAAGGAATGGGGAGCAAATTTAAAGGAGTCTGAAATACGGTGAAGAGATCCAATAGGGCCTAAACCTTGGTAGCTCCCCCATGGCACTAGGCAATATGACTTTCAGACTGTAGCTCCAGCTACATAGGCTAATGACTTTTATCTATATTTGGGGTTAGAGGGATAGACCTCAGCAGAGAAGAGTTTTACATCTTCAAAAAGCAGCACAAGCAGGTCTTACCCAGCTAAGACAAGGAAAAGGTATAGTTTGGTACATTCAATAGCAATTAGAGCAGGCAATGGAGTGAACGTGTTGGCCACCTATTGAAGGGTTTAACCCTGGATGCCATCTGTGTGAGGATACTGCACTACTTTGGGAAACACTAACAGAAATATTTTCAGATCCTTGTCATTGTTCAGTCATTTCAGTCATGTCTGACTCTTTGTAATGCCTTTTGGAGTTTTCTTTGCAAAGATACTGGAGTGGTTTGCCATTTCCTTCTTCAGCTCATTTTTCAGATGAGGAAAATGAGACAAATAGGCTTAAGTGATTTGCCCAAGGTTACACAGCTAGTGAGGGTTTGAGGCTGGATTTGAACTCAGGTCCTCTTGACTCCAGGTCCAGTGCTCTATCCACTGTGCCACCTAGCTGCCCCAGGTCTTCAACCAAACCAAAGGGCTAGACATAGCACCATCAACAAGTTTCATCAGGATGAGAAAAGCCTCTGGGGAAATATCTTGCTTCTTATCCATGAAAGTGACTGGTGGCTAGAAGAGGGGTAGAGGTAAGAGGGTAAAAATGAGCTTCCAGGAGCTTTGTTTGTTTTTTACTGATACTGGTGCATGGCAGTAACTGCCTGGTTTTAAGAGGATCATAAGGGGGAAGGAGAGTGGATGGGCATTGTTACTGAATAAATTGATGTTCCTTATTTTGTTCATTTCTAATATTCTGATTAAAGTCTTATGTAATATGTTTTGAAAGTGAATCAATGGAGCATGGAACCAGTGCTTTTAAGCAAAAGGCAGAAGAATGAAGACTAAGCCTTGGAGATCTGATTGGGTAATTCATGCATATTAATCCTAAACTATGGAGACTTAGATGATACCACCCACAAAGGGAAGGAACATTGGAGAGAGTTGTAGCAGAGCCAGAGAAGTTTCGAAGTTATCTAGAGTCCTCTCCAGTCCTGGATGGTGCACATGACTGGCAGGAAATGGTGGTTTTGCTGATTGGACTTAGTCCTTGCTCCTGAACAGGATCATGTACTGGTTATAGAACCTGTCAGCTGCTGTACTTATAAACATATTTCATTCATTCAACAATCATTATATTCACTTTGATAATAAAGGGCAAGAATTTCATCTTATTATTAAAGAATGACTTTGCGCTAAGTGGATAACTTTGTATTCTGAGAAAAAAAGATGAATCTTAGGTAGCAACTTTCAGATACAATGCAATACATGCACATAATATATACATCTACATCTGCATCTGCATCTGCATCTCTATCTATATATCTCTATCTTTATCTATCTATCTATCTATTACAGCGCCCCCCCCTCCAAATCTTGAAAATCTGCACAAAATTTTTTGACTTTCCCTTTATACCAGAGAAATCTGAATTTTTTCTTTTTCTTTTATGGGGTGTTTACAGTACCTTATTGTAAAATTTAGGTTAAGTATTTGGTCATAAGCTCTGTGCCATCTGCTGACCTTCAAATGTCATTTGTGGCTTTTGCAAAACTCCCCAGAAATTCCCATTTAATTTCTTATGCTGTCCTGGATATATCGAAACCCATGACAGGGAAAGTTGTAATGTAAAAGGGCTACCTGTATATCAGTAATGGCACCACCTAATGGTAAACTGCTTAATTTTCAGGCACACGATCCCTGGTACTTAAAAAGAAGGGGAAGTATCTCATAATGCCAACAACACAGTTAGCCACACTGTTGCTACAAGGAGACAGCAGCATGGCAACTTTGTAATAGGAAATCCATAAAAGGAAAATACGGTCAGTGTAATCAAGAGCTGACCACACTGGTGAGTGCCTTATTGATGCTACTGTTCTCAGGACTTAATCAGCAACAAGAATGTGATCTTCTGGGGGAGCCAAGATGGTGGAGTAAAAAGGTAGTAGCTCTCACCCTCCCCTATAAACTTCTGAAAGCCCAGAAAATATCACCCCAGGAAAAACTCTGGAACAGCTGAAACAGAAGAAAGATGGGGAGCAGCAGTGCAGTAACCCAAGTAGCTTGAGGGATTAACAGGAAAGGCCCCTTGTGCCCTGGTGGAAGGGGAGCAGTACAGAATGGGAGATGTCCCAGCAAGCTAGCGGAAAGCCCCACTTTAGCACACCAGGAGGAGATCCTGAAACTCATGTGGTGGAGCAGGCAAACACCAATACCTGGACCTCTGAGTGCCTCAGTGAGGGTGGGGGAACGGTGGAAATCAGCTCAGAACACCACCAGGTGCCTCGGCATTCTACAGCAAATGGGTCTCCCAGTGCCTCAGCAAAAATAAGGGAAGCAGCACTACAAAGGGCCCCAGGCAGATAAACACCCTGCAACATCCATCTGAAAGGAGCTGAAGAAAGCTAAAGGAAAGGAAAAGCAGACAACCTAGAGTTGCCGGAGAGTTCCAGCCTTTCTGATTCCAGCCCAATACCAAGTAATCTGCCAGAATCCTACAGCCTCCAATTGCTAATATAAGAGGCCCCAGCACACAAAACCAGTAACCAAGACCTAGGCTTCCAACACTAGAAGCTTGGGTCAGTACCCTCTGCTCCCCAGCAGGAGAGCTCAATCTCTTTAAAGGCCAGGGAATACAGAAACAACAAGAGTAAAAAAGAAAAGTACCATAGATTCATATTATGAGAAGAGTGAAGATCAAGACAGAAATTCTGAAGAGGACAACACTGTCATCAAACCCACATCTGCAACATCAAAAGGGAATTTGAACTGGTCTGAAGCCCAAAAAGCTTTCTTAGAAGAGCTCAAGAAGGATTTTAAAAGTCAAATGAGAGAGGTAGAAGAGTCCTTAAAAAATACAATTGGTCAATTGGAGAAGAAAGTACAAAATCTAACAGAAGAAAACAATATGTTAAAAATTAGAATTGGACAAATGGAAACTAATGAGAGAGCAAGAATCTGTCAAACAGAAACAAAAAAATGAAAAAATAGATGAAAACATAAAATACCTCATTGGTAAAACAACCGACCTAGAAAATCAATCCAGGAGAGACAATTTAAAAATTATTGGTCTACCTGAAAATCACAATGAAAAAAAGAGCCTGGACAGTATCTTTCAGGAAATCATAAAGGAAAACTGCCCTGAAGTCCTAGAACCAGAAGGTAAAATCATCATAGAAAGAATCCACCTCTTGAAAGAGACCCCAAATTGAAAATGCCAAGGAATATGGTAGCCAAATTCCAAAATTACCAGGTCAAAGAGAAAATACTGCAAGTAGCCAGAAAGAAACAATTTAAAATATCATGGAACCACAGTCAGGATTACACAGGACCTTGCAGCTTCCACATTAGAAGACTGTAGGGCATGGAACATGATATTCCATAAGGCAAAGGAGCTTGGATTACAACCAAGGATCAACCATTCAGTGAAAATGAGCATGATCTTTCAGGGGAGGAGATGGACATTCAACAAAATAGGGGACTTCCAAACCTTCCTGATAAAAAAGACCAGAGTTCAACAGAAAATTTGATCTTCAAGTACAAGACTCAAGAGAGACATAAAAAGGTAAATGGGGCAGAAAGATACATTATGTTGTTAATAAAGGCAAACTGTTTACATCCCTGCAAGAGAAGATGACACTTGTAACTCTTGAGAACTGTATTGTTATTATACCATGTTAAAGGAGTATACATAAAAGGGGTGGATGTAAGTTGACTTTGATGTAATGATAAAAAAAAAATCTAATCAAGTGGGTTAAATGGATCCAAATAAGTGGACTAGTCTGATCTAAGAAAGTGTACTGAGAAAGGAGGAGGCAGACAAGGGTAAATTACATTACGGAAAAAGACAGAAAAACCTATTACAGCAGAGGGAAAGAAGGGAGGGAGATGAACATTGTTTGAGCCTTACTCTTATCAGATTTGGCTCAAGAAGAGAATAAAGTAATCAGTTAGGTATAGAAATCTAACTTGCCCTGTAGGCAGTAGGAGGGAAAAGGGAAAAGGAAGGGGGGATAGAAGGGAGGGAAGAAGCAGTAAGGTTAAGGGGAAGAAAAGGGAAAGGGCTAATAGAAGGGAGGAGGGACTGAGGGAGGCGGTGGCCAAAAGCAAAAACACTAGTGAGGAGGGAAAAGGAGAAAGAAAAGCATTAACAGGGGTGGGAGGAAGGATGGACAGAAAGACACAGATAGTAATCATAACTATGAATGTGAATGGGATGAACTCTCCCATAAAATGGAAGAATAGAGCAGAATGGATTAAAAACCATAATCCTACAATAGGTTGTTTACAGGAAACATATTTGAAAAAGAGTGACACACACAGGGTAAAGGTAAAAGGCTGGAGCAGAACATATTATGCTTCAGCTGAAGTAAAAAAAAGCAGGGGTAGCAATCCTGATCTCAGACAAAGCCAAAGGAAAAATAGATCTTATCAAAAGAGATAAGGAAGGAAACTACATCCTGCTAAAAGGCACTATAGACAATGAAGTAATATCATTGCTAAATGTGTGTGCCCCAAATGGTATAGCATCCAGATTCTTAGAGGAGAAGTTGAAGGAGTTACAGGAAGAAATAGATAGCAAAACTATACTAGTGGGGGACCTCAACCTCTCTCTCTCTCTGAACTAGATAAATCTAACCACAAAATAAACAAGAAAAAGTTAAGGAGGTGAATAGAATATTAGAAAAGTTAGGTATGATAGACCTCTGGAGAAAACTGAATGGGGATAGAAAGAAATATACTTTTTTTCTCAGCAGTATTGGCACATACACAAAAATTGACCTTGTGCTAGGGCATTAAAGACCTCACAATTCCAATGCAGAAAGGCAGAAATATTAAATGCATCCTTTTCAGATCATGATGCAATAAAAATTATATGTAATAGAGGGCCATGGAAAGATAGACTAAAAAATAATTGGAAACTAAATAATCTAATCCTAAAAATTGATAAGAAATGGCTTTCTTTTTATCTTAATTATTCCAACTTGCCCCAGATCCTACCCACTTCCAAGTCTGTAGCTGAGCCATCATCATGTTAAGTCATTTGGGAGCATGACATCATTTCTTATGAACAAAGTTCATGTTAATTACCCTTTCCTGATCTGGGCTTCTCTGGCAAAGAAGGTCATTTCTTATCAGTGATTCTACTACAACTTCTTCCTTGTTCATGGTTGACCACAAGCCCATTGAGTTAGGGACCAGCAGAAAGATGGAAATTAAAAAATTCAAACAAAATGTGTGCATGGAAGGGAAGCTAAAGGAAAGATAAGACCTCACTAAGTGTTGCTCACCATGACATAAAAGTGTCCCCTCAAGGATTCCCCTTTGAAAGATTCATCAGGAATGTAAGTTTCTCTTTCTGACATTATAAAATAATTTATTATATACTAAATGCTATGTATTGTATAGTAAACATAATGTAGTTATATGTTTTTTAAAATTATCTCTCTTTTTTTAGTGAGGCAACTGGGGTTAAGTGACTTACCCAGAATCACACAGCTGGAAAGTATTATGTGTCTGAGGCCACATTTGAACTCGAGTCCTCCTGACTCCAGGGCCAGTGCTCTATCTACTGCGCCACCTAGCTGCCCCAAATTCTCTCTCTTTTTTTAAAGGGTAATGAAGTGATGGTCCTGATTTATATAATGTTTTCCTACATTACTACTTATTTATTCCTTAGAATGAGGGTCTATTTTAAGGATTTTTTAAAAATATTATTAATTCAGGGAGCAGAACAGTAAGCTTAGAACTTTAAGCTATATCTGATGGCACATGATTTAAGTAGATCTTGGGGTAAGAGGTTTAATCATATCCATCTTTAACTATTCCCACGTCCTTGAGACTGAAAAAGGAATTAATAAAACTTCATGTGTGAGGAGCAGGGACATTTTAAATTCTTCTTTTTTCATATTCCCTTCCAATAGAAACACAGTGAGATCTTAGGTTTGTAGTGTATCTGAAGATGTATTATTGAGTTTGATTTTCCTCTCCCTTCTCCCTCTCCCCCCAGGAAGGAGAGCGTGCTTACATAAATGAGTGCTGGCATCAGCATATATTTGCAGAGGACGTACTGAGATGGATGAAGGACAGGCGGAGAATACATTTTGTCCATGTGAACACACGCAAGGGGACTTGGGTATAACCATTTGCCACACAGAGCCCAAGAGTCAGTGTGAACAAGTTGAAGGTGTAGGGACTCAGGCCTCATTCTAGTTCTGAATTCTTGCCACATGTTTTTGGTTCACTTTTGGCAAATGCTTCTCATTGTCATTTCTCACATGAAATTCATGTATCATTGGTGACAATGCAGTGCAGTGAAAAGCCCACTGGAGGGGGAATCGGGAGATACAGGGAGGACCAAAGAGTTGTCTTTGTGTATTTGAAAGATTGTGACGTGGAAGAGGAATAAGCTTTGTTCTGCTTCAGCCCTAGAGCATTAACCTGCGAGTTGTGGGGGTTAGGAAGGGAGGGTAGGAAAGGAGAAGACACAAAGAGGCAAATTTAGGCTTGATAAAAGGAAAAGCTTGCTAACCCCTAAAACTGTTTCAAAGGGCAATGGGCTGCCTTAAGAAATGGTGGTTCCCTCCTCAGTGGAAAGCTTCAACAAAAGTTGTGTGGGTATTTGTTAAGTGTGTTGTAGGGGCCCTGGATTCTCATCAAGAATGTGTTGGATTTGGTGACCACCAAGGCTGGTTCTAATTCTGAATTTCTGTGATTTTTGTGACAGTCCTAACTATTAGTTTGTTATGCTCTCCTACATAACTCATTTCTTGCTGGGCCTAGGTTAAAGTCATAATTCTGCAACTGAACCTGGGATTAAATCCCCTTACTACCTCTTGACCTCAGCTAGGCCCCTAGGCAGTACAGTAGATAGAGTGTGTGCCTAAGAGTCAGGAAGACCTGACTTTCAGTACAGCCTCAGATACTTACTTAGCTGTGTGATCTTGAGCCAGTCACTTAACCTCTATTTGCCTCAGTTTTCTCATCTGTAAAATGGGGCCTACCTCACAGAGACCTAAGTTCAAATACAGCCTCAGATACTTACTAGCTGTATGATCTTTGCTGTTCACTTAGGCCTCTGTTTGCCTCAGTTTCCTCATCTGTAAAATGGGGAATAATAACAGCACCTGCCCCCCAAAGCTGTTGTGAAGATCAAATGAGATCATATTTATACAGTGCTTAGCACAGTGCCTGGTACATTGTAGGTGCTATATAACTGCTCGTTATTATTATTATTTGTAAAATGAAGGATTGGATTAGGTAATTGCTAACATCCCTTCCAACTCTAAAATTTTATATCTCTATGTGGATTGCAGTTGGACCAGGCCTTTGGTCAACTCCTGGGGTGACCACAGGAAAATCTTCAGCCCTTGGCCTTCTTTAGCAATTAACTTACTGGTTTATCTGAAGCTCTTAGAGATCAGCCTAAAAGACCCGAGTATTGTTGGTGGATTGTACAATTTTGTTGAGTAGATAGATAGAGCATTTATTAGGTGCCTACTATGTGTCAAGCACTGTACTAAGGCCTTGGGATTCAAATACAAGCAAACAAGATGGTCCCTACCCTCAAGGAGCTTGAATTCTAATGGGGGAAGGGACAGCACATAAAGAAGAGATGGAGGGAGTGGTGGAGGGTACCCATAAAGGGGTGAGGCTGCTACTGAGGAGGTGGATTGGTTCTGGAGAATGAGTCAAGTCAGGAGTAAAGTGAGCACGGCTGGGGCCCCTCATAAAATGGTAACCTGGGTTAGGGTCTCATCAATCCCAAAAGAAGGACTCGGGGATGGAAGGCTGCTGGCAAGGAGAACTTAAAATGACTTGTTAGAAATAATATGGACATTGAGATAGACTTTGTCACTTAAGTACCAGCCGGTGGTGTAGTGGATAGAGTGCCAGGCCTGGATCCAGGAAGACTCATCTTCTGGAGTTCAACTATGGCCTCAGACATTTACTAGCTATGTGATCCTGAGCAAGTCACTTCACCCTGTTTGCCTCAGTTTCCTCATCTGTAAAATGAGCTGGAGAAGGAAATGGCAAACCATTCCAGTATCTCTGCCAAGAAAACCTCAACTGGGGTCACAGAGAGTTAGGATTGAAAATGACTGAACAACAGCAACTAGTTATGTATGGAAAAGCTTATCACCAGGATGGCCTTGGGAAATACAATTTCTTTATTACCACCATAGCCCTCTTTGCAGAGGAAGCATGGCACTTTAGAAAGAGGGCTAGATTTGGAGTTAGAGGATTTGGGTTTAACTCTTGCCAGTTCTACTCACCACTTGTGTGATATTGGGCAAACAATGTCATCTCTGTGGGCCTCAGGCTTCTCATCTGTAAAATGAGAGGGGTTAGACTGGGTAACATCTGAAGACCCTTCCAGCTCTGTGAGCTCTCAAAGCATAGCTTTCAGAAGCTCAGAGAGAAGTTTCAACTTTCACAGAAAGGGCATTTCCACACTGATAATCCCAGAGATTCTTTAAGTCTTGAAGAATTTAGAAGTAGTCATGATATATATTATATACATATATAATATGTGTGTGTGTATTAATTGATTTGTTTGAACAGCCACAATGCTTACAGATATAAATGACTTTCACAGTCAGTGTGCTTATTGTATTGGTGTGCACACTCTGCTCCCTGGGAACCTGGGAGAACAGATTATTGCATAGGTAGGCAGTCATCCCTGCTGGCAGAGATCCCTGACATGCTCTCCCCACCTGCCAGGTCTGAGGCAGCTCCTCTTCCTTCTGCACCCAGCAACAGACAGTCTTTAGGTACCCAGGGAGAACAGAGCTGACTAACTAGTATCCTCCAGTCAGCTTTGTTAATGTGTTAACAACTGGCCACAGAAGTAGGCTTCTGGATATGAACAGGGAAGCTGAATTACAGATTTACGATTGTGGTTTGAAGATGTAATTCCTATGCATTGGAGAAAAGGAAGACATATGGTATATTGCAAATGATCTTTTAATGCATATTGAAAATATGGAGAACTTGGTCAATTTGTCAGTCTGCAAAATGAAGGGGGATTTGTAGCAACCAAAAAATACCTTCTCTCTGCTACCATTAGATAGGTGTACTTGCTTGCTGTTTGTCCTTCATTCTTGAAGAGGACCATAAAGACATGTTTCCTTATGCTTTCAATAAATGAACTCTTCTTGAACTAGCCATATTTGTAGTTCAAAATTGCTTTCATTAAGCTTAGAGGCATCTAAGTTAAGCCTGGGGACCAGCAGGAAAGCCTGTGCGGCTGAGTTTCATGATCTCCCCAACCAAGCAGTGGAGGGAGAGAAGGGCAGAAGTAGAGTGGGGTGGCATTGATTGTCCAAAATACTAAAGGAGAAAGGACTGTCGCTGGCTGATGGTAGGTTTACTTAGGCTGATCAACTTTGTACCTTTAAGTGGTTTAGAAGATGATTCACAGAATGAAACATACAGGTGGACCTCTAAACTTTAGGAAAGGTGCCATCTTAATATCAGAGGAGACATTTGCCCTGCAGGTGTTTTAAATGGATAAGAAGCAGAAAAGAGAGAGCCCCTGTATCTGCGTATCTGGCTTCAGATGCTGGGTGTTCTGGAGCAGTGCCCAGGACAGCCCCCAGAGGACCAAGAGTCAGATTTCCAGATAGGGCTGTGTTTATATTGAAATGGCCTTTCTCAACTTCTCTGAGACTCAGTTTCTTTATGTTTAAAATAAAATGGCTGGACTAGACAGCTTCCAGCTACAAATCAATGATCCTAAGATCTCTTGGCATCCAATAGCTTGAGCTCATTCACAGCCCTTTTCCTCATTCCGGTATGTGGTGGTAAGAGATTAAACCGGTGCCAAAAGGCTGTAGACCACTCATTCTCTGTGTCTTGCTTTTCTTTGCAAATGACTAGTATAGAAATGTTCCCATCTTCTCTCAGTCAAGAGTTTAAGCCTGATAAAGAAAGATATGGATTCTCTTTTAGCCTACATGCTCCTCCCCAACAGAGAGAGAGAGAGAGAGAGAGAGAGAGAGAGAGAGAGAGAGAGGCAGACACAGAGACACAAAGAGACAGACAGAAAGAATGAGAGGGACAGAGAGATAAAGAGAGACACAGAGAGAGACAGAGACAAAGAGAGGCAGAGACAGAGACACACATACACAGAAACAGGAAGATAGAGAGAGAAGAGAGACAGACAGAAGCAGAGAGCTCTCGACTTATCTATTTTTTTCAAAATTTATTCTGATTTATCAATAATCACTTCCATATACTTTTGAGTTTAAAATTTTTCTCCCTCTTCCTCCCCAAGATGGCGCACAATCTGATATAGGCTATACATTTACATTCATACTAAACATATTATGAATGAGGGTAGTGAATAGAGAGCTGGGCCTGGGGACGGGAAGACCTGAGTTTAAATCTGACCTCAGACACTTACTAGCCGCGTGACCCTGGACAAGTCACTTGACCTCTATCTGCCTCAGTTTCCTCAACTGTAAAATGGTGATAAAAATAGCACCTGTCTCATAGAGTTGCTAAGACAATCCAATGAGATATTTGTAAAGCACTTATCACAGTGTCTGGCACACAATAGGCTTATTACCTTTCTTCCTTATCTAATCAACCACCAAGAATTTATTAAACATCAGCTACGTGCCAAGCACATACTACTTTTGAGAAGAAAGTTAGAGCAAGGTCCTTCATGTGGAGCACAAACATAGGAGAGCATCTCTAGGCTGCTGCAGAGAGAAAAGGAATTCATAGAGATTGAAGTCTTACACATCCTAGGACTAGGAAAGCTGGCTTTGGTTGGAGGTTGTAGAACACTGAGGACCTGGAAGATCAGGTTCTTGTGATGAAAACACCTTAAAAGTCTCTTTAAAAGCCTCTGCTAAGATTTCTGTTAAAAACCTTTAATTGAGAATGGCAATGAGGCCAATTGGAATGCTCACTGTGGGCACTATCTGACTTCCCTAATCTGTGACTGGCACATAGTGGGTGCCTAATAAGTGCTTGTTGATTGATCGACTAATTTCAGAACCAAGGAAACAGAAAATATTGTTCCAGTTATGTCTGGGATCTTAAACATATTACTGGGGACTTGCAGGAGAATTTCAAAATAAGTACTGCATTAGAAATGCAGTCAAAATGGTCCAGGAAAGGCCATTTCAATATAAACACAGTCCTATCTGGAAATCTGACTCTTGGTCCTCTGGGGGCTGTCCTGGGCACTGCTCCAGAACACCCAGCATCTGAAGCCAGATACGCAGATACAGGGGCTCTCTCTTTTCTGCTTCTTATCCATTTAAAACACCTGCAGGGCAAATGTCTCCTCTGATATTAAGATGGCACCTTTCCTAAAGTTTAGAGGTCCACCTGTATGTTTCATTCTGTGAATCATCTTCTAAACCACTTAAAGGTACAAAGTTGATCAGCCTAAGTAAACCTACCATCAGCCAGTGACAGTCCTTTCTCCTTTAGTATTTTGGACAATCAATGCCACCCCACTCTACTTCTGCCCTTCTCTCCCTCCACTGCTTGGTTGGGGAGATCATGAAACTCAGCCGCACAGGCTTTCCTGCTGGTCCCCAGGCTTAATGCTGACTGCTCGATGGTGGCAGAGCACACTCTAACAACAAATCCTACTTGTCTGGTAAGGGAAGCCAAGTAGACATATGAAAAGGTCACAAGAACATATAGAAGGAAAACATCAACAAAACCAAGTTTATGAAGAAGGGCAGTCCTGCAATCCTTGAAACCAAAAGTACTCATTCATTACCTCATTCCCAAATTGAGGCATTCTGTTTTAAAACTTTAAAAATAATAGATAAGTCACAGGGGCAGTTAGGTGGCGCAGTAGATAGAGCACCAGCCCTGAAGTCAGGAAGACCTGAGTTCAAATCAGGCCTCAGACCAAACACTTGACACTTATGAGCTGTGTGACCCTGGGCAAGTCACTTAACCCAATTGCCTAAAAAAAAAAA
>NW_020954550.1:14175159-14231255 GCF_900497805.2 Vombatus ursinus
GGTTTAATCTCTTACCACCACATACCGGAATGAGGAAAAGGGCTGTGGAATTTTCAGTCAGCCTTCCCCTCACCCCTCCAAGGCAGTATATCTGGCAGCCCCTGCTGATTCCAGTATCAAAATGACCCTTGGAGCCTAAATGATTTTCTCAGAACATTTAGGGACCTAATATAGGTCAAAGCTAAGAGGGGTTGAAGAAGTCAGCCTAGTTTTCTCCCTTCTACAACCTGTATGAAATTTCTTCTGTTAAATCACCTGAACACTTTTGCAAGCATCAAAACAAATAACCTATTCTTAGCTTCCTGAAATTATGTGGATAGACTTCAACTTTTCTACACAAATACCAGCATGGAAATCCCTGAATTTGGAGTCAGGGTTCAAATCCCAGCTTTGTCACTCACTACCTATGTGACCTTGGGCAAGTCACTCAACTTCTCTGAGACTCAGTTTCTTTATGTTTAAAATAAAATGGCTGGACTAGACAGCTTCCAGCTACAAATCAATGATCCTAAGATCTCTTGGCATCCAATAGCTTGAAGGGAGAACCTGCAGCATTCTGGTTCAAGAGCATATTTTGGGAAGTTCATGTGGTCATTCATGAATGAAGGAAGGAAATTTTGTTTTTTCTACTTCTGTGTAGGACACAAACATTTGCACCCACCACCCCCAGCCCCAGCCAGGCTCAATGGTTTCTGGTTAGGAAAGACAGATATGTACTGCAGGGTTGTTTTCCCAGTGTAACATAACAGAGCCAGCAGCGCATCATCATACCTGGCCTGTGAACAGACAGAAGAGATCAGCTTCCATTTCACAAACACATCCATTCACTCAGAGGGTTTCTTTCTCCCCCTCCTCTCATCTAAGGGAGCAAAATGCCCATTACAGTGTATTCTCCCTGTCCCCAGGCCTTAATATATCTCCAAGTAGCTCTCCTCAGCATTCCACATTATAAAATCAATCTCTATTTAAGTAAGAGGGGGATATTTATTTCTTAATTTTTTAATAATGTATTTTGTGATTTGTTATAGCTTCAGTGTTGTATTATTTATTTATTGTGCCTATAGGGTGCCTTGCCACATGGTAATAGAGGAGCTACAGAAACTAGAGACCTAAGCAGAAAGAAGTTCAATAATGTTGCCACACTGTAGGACTTTAGCCCAAATTAACACTAAAACAAAAGTGCAAGGCCACACTAACCCAAGCCAGTTGCATCCGGGGAGGTGCTTGCTGTACCAATAGGGGTGAAAATTTCTTAAAAAAAACAAAAAACAAAAAAACACAAACAGTACGAAAAAGTCAATGTGATAAATGGACAGGCTAGTAAAACCTAGAAGCCATTTCATAAACCTCATAAAAACTTGGTTTACTGTGTACTTTGTGATTTTTTTTAAAATGTTTTCTTTAGAAAAAATATATCCCAAAGCCTGTTCTAACGTAAGTTTTTTCTTCTTGCTCCTTGCAAATTCACACTTGTCAGGAAAAATTGTTATGTGCAAAGACAGTGATGAACTTAATTCAAAACTGCATGCTGCAGGCCTTTTGGCCTCAAAACCCATTGTTCAGTTGTTTTTTAGGTCAGGTCCAAATCTCTGTGATCCAACTTGAGGTTTTCTTGGCAAAGATACTGGAGTGGTTTGCTATTTCCTTCTGCAGCTCATTTGACAGATGAGGAAACTGAGGCAAATAGGGTTAAAGTGACTTGCCCAGGCTCACACATCTAGTAAGTGTCTGAGGATGGATTTGAACTCAGGAAGAGTTCAGGTCTAGCAGTCTATCCACTGCACTACCTGGTTACCCCCTAAATCCCATTAGGATATACTAAAAATAAGGAGGTGGACTAAGGGCTTCATTTTTTTAATCACTAGTTAATTATTTAGTATTTGCTTCTTCAATTGTATTTTTTCAAATCAATTTTCCTTTTGTTTTGGGGATCAATGATTTCAGTGGTCTGGTGTACTTCACCTACACATGCAGATTGGTCGCTTATCTTTAACTTAAAGTCTTAGAGGGTTCTCCAGGATTCCGAAAAGATTAAGTGACTAGTCCTTCCTCCCACAGCCAGGTTGTGTCAAAGTCTGGACTAGAACTCACGTCTCTGTAACTCCAAGGGCAGCTCTCTCTCCCCAAAAGCTACAAAAGATTCAACACGTACAGCGTACAAAAGACTTGATAGAGAAGTAGAACTATCGATTGCCCTGATAGTTCAGTGGCTTTCCGCCCCTTAAGACATTTCCTAAATATTACCAGTGAGATTTCAAGGATTTCTGGCTTCACTTAGCCATTCTCTTCACTGAGGCCTTCTCTACCTCAATGAATGGTCTTAGAGGTCTATTGGGCTTGAGAAAAAGCATTACCTGGTAGCCAAATAGAATAATTATACTTAGACCTCATACTCCCTAACCCCTTTCAAGTCCTTGGTCCATTTTAAGTCCCCCCTCCCCTTTCCCCTCCATTTTTGTTAAATGATTTCAAATAACCAATCACACCATCAAACATTTTATAAAAAGAGGGACTGCTTAGTGACACCCATTTTTGGAGAAAAGATACCACTTTGTTCAGTCAGTTCATGAATGTGAATCAAGTGCCTACTGAGTACAAATCAGTTAGGTCAATAAGCACTTACTAAGTACCTACTATGTTGCTGACACCAAAATTTTTTTTAAAAAGATTTCTGATGGAAAGAATACAAAAGGGTGTCTAGGCATCAATCCCTGAGCCTCAGCACCAGAGCTGGTATAGAGGATGAGCATAAGTACTAGTGGAGGTGAGGTGTTATTTGCAAATAAGAAGAAGGGCTCACTGGCGATAGAACTCTAAGCAATAATGAGACTCTCCTAGTTCCCATCGTGACTAATGACTACTTGTCTTGGTTTCTTTGTGTGTGTGTGTGTGTGTATGTGTGTGTGTGTTTTGGCTAGGCAATGGGGCTAAGTGACTTGCCCAGGTCAGACAGCTAGTAAGTGTTACGTGTCTGAGGCCACATTTGAACTCAGGTCCTCCTGAATCCAGGGCCGGTGCTCTATCCACTGCGCCACCTAGCTGCCCCTTGGTTTCTTGATATGATAGTTTTCTTCTTGTTTCCTTGATCTAACACTCTCACTCTGGATAGTTCTCCATGGATAGATGTTATTTCTGGATAATGACACCTTGACCAACCAGCACAGAAATGTCATGCTCTCATTGGTTACCAGAGTCAGTTAATTTCTAACCATCAGAACTACCTCTTTTTATGGGGTGACTGATTAGTCATCAAAATGATAAATGGATTGGCAAATCTACCTAATCAAAATTAGCTCTGAGTTCTCAGCTATTAGCTCACTTGCCTTCTTTTTCAATTTGATCTACTTCACTGGGTGCTAGTCAAGTGACTTTAGCATAACATTTGTAGCTTCACAGAAGTAAATAGACGTGTTTGGATAATTATGTGCCGCATTTACTTTCATAGAATCAATAAGCAAAGCAACAATGAAACCAATACCAAACAAAAACATACAATAAAAATTATAACACATCTACTATACAATTAAGAACTTTCTATTCTCCTAGATTCCAAACCCCACCCACTCATCCAGACATAGGAATGATCTGGGCCCCAACATTCTAGGACATATTCAGTTTAAGTTTATTTATTTATTTTTTTGTTGCTAATTTCTTTTAAGCAGTTATAGCAGTGTGTAACAATGTATTTTCCATGGAGCAGGCTCAGGTTTGTTTAGGAAGGCCATGTGCTTCTGATGCCAAGTGCTCATGGCTACATATAAGCTGTGGTAGAGATCATTAGGGCATCCTAAGGGGGCAGTTCTACTTTATATATATATATATATTTACTGATAATGTCTTTTATGCCAGTGATGATAAAAAAAATTAAAAAACAACATACAAAAAATCAAATAAAAATTGTTGATCATTTTGTCTATCTACACAGTAATTTCATTTTCTGAGCCAAAAATTGAGATATGAGGTCTGACAAAAGTATCCTTTTTTGTAATCTTGTTAAAAGATTTCTTTTAATGCTTTCTTTTTCTGAAAGTAGAACCATCCTAGAAAATTAGGGATGGATTATTTCCATGACTGTGCAAATCCAAACAACAATTTGAATTTTTTTAATTGAAGTTAATGAATTTTTTTTTTCTGAATTGACTGCATGTTTTTGATGTCATGTAGACAGTGTCTTAGAGAAGCCATGGGCCAATAAGCACATTTATGGAAAACAGTTGTCATTAATTTTAGTTTCACCCAGGCTTTTGGAGGGACAGTAGAGGGGAACATTTTCTTGATATTTTAGTCAAACTTAACTTCTTTCTAGTTTGTTCTAGGCCAGTGTTTTCAAATTGTGATCCATGGTAACCAATGAATGAATAAGGCATGTCTGGGAAAGTCTTGTACTGTATTCCTAATCAATAGAGCCATAGTATATTGACCTAATACATCTTCTGTAACACAAAAGTACATGGATTTTTTTTCCTGACTCACAAAATGGGATTGTTTTATTTGTTTCATAGATTTATTTTATATTTCTTTTAAAAAAAAACATGTCCTTGTGTATTTTTTAATTCATTCATATGACTTCTTCGTGCTGTTTAAAAACATTAATAAAAGGCAGCATATCAAAACCAAACAAAACAAAACATACTCTTCTAGAGAAAGAGTATGCATAGTAGATGTCAATCAACCCATTAATTTTTTGAGCACATACTACATACCGGAGGATGCTCTGGACATCTGGGGAGATAAAAGGAAGTATAAAGTGGTTTAGTAGGAAAAAAATGGATTTGTAGCCCCGGTACCTAGGTTCAAGTCATGGCTCTGTTACTTATCAATTATGTGATGTTGGACAAGTTACTTCTCTCCAACCTTTAGTTTCTTCACTTGTAAAATGAAAGGATTGACCTAGACGAAATTTAAAGTCCCTTTCACTTCTTGATCTATGATCCTATGATCCTAATTTAGATGGGGAGAAAATACATCAAAAAAGCAAATAAAAATATGAGGAATGAATCATAATGAAAAACAATAGTTCAAGAAAGTGTATTGTTGTGAATATAGCTGGCCTTGGAGCCAGGAAGACTTGAGTTCAAGTCTAGTTTCTGACACTTACCAGCTGTGTGACCCTGGGCAAGTGACTTAACCTTTCAATGCTCTAGGCAATTCTTTGAGCCTATTAGTTGCAGAGAAGACGTTCCCTATTACAAGGACATCACAGGTCCAGTACCTATGTCTGGTCCTAATAGTGCAAAAGATGTCATGAGTTAGAAAATGATTAATTACCAAATGAACAGCACTGGCACCACATACAGGTGCTGTGAGAACAGAGGAGGGTGAGATCTCTGTAGGATGGTAGGTTCATGGAAAGGGGTGTGCAGGCTTTGGATAGACAGAGAGATGGGGGGCAGGGCAGGCATATTTCAATTGTTTCTGTTTTACCAAGAGGTTCCTTGGTATACTTCAAGAAATGGAACTGGGGGCAAGCTTAGCTATGGCAATCAATCAATCAACAAAATAAATTTATTTAATTGATTAAGCACTTGTTATATATCAGGCACTAGGGAAAGGAACTGGACTTGGGATTTCATCAGTATAGGTGACTCCTAGATGAGGAAATTTACCACACCAATGTTAGTTGACACTTTTTTAAAATAATATTTTATCTTTTCTCCAATTACATGTTAAAACAATTTTTTAAATTTTAAAAAAAATTTTTGAGTTCCAAATTCTATATCTCCCTCCTTCCCCTCTCCCCTCCCTGAGATGATAAGCAATACAATATAGTTTATACATGTGCAATCGTGTAAAACATTTCCATATTAGTCATTTTGTATAAGAGAACTTGAATAAAAGAAAAAGAATGGAAGAGAGAAAGAAAGAGAGAGAGAGAGAAAGGAAGGAAGGAAAGAGAAAAATAGCATATTTCAGTCTGAATTCAGATAGTATCAGTTCTTTCTCTGGAGGTTTTGCAAGTTTATAGTCTTAGAAAATTGCCTAGAGCATTGCAAGGTTAAGTGACTTGCCCATGGTCCAGTCCCACAATCAACATATGCCAGAGGCAAGACTTGAATGCAAGATTTCCCAGCTCTAAGACCAGCTCTCTATTCACTATAGCAAGCCACCTCTCATTGGAGTGTCTGGGATACAAAGAGCTTACATTCTACCAAGACAAATAGTTTTTAACACATTGACCAGGGGAACACTAGAAACTGGAGGGATCAGGAAAAAAATCTTAAGTAAGTAATGAACCTTGAAGGGAATCAGGGAATCTAAGAGGCAGAACTGAGAAGGGAAGACATCCTAGACATGGGAGATAGCCTAGGAAAAAGCATTGTCCCAGGAAATGGAATGTTGAGAGTTAGGAATTAGCCAGTATGACACTAGAATATAGAAGGGGAGTAATGCATATATCTAGAAAGGAGGGATAGAATCAAATCATGAAATGCTTTAAATGCCAGAGGAGTCTATGTTTTATCCTAGAGGCAATAGGGAAGCATGTGGGTTTCTTGAGTAGGAGAACATGCTTTTGAGACATCAGCCATGTTGAGAACATATTAGACAGAGAAAAATCTTGAAGCCCAGAGAATGATTAAGAGGTTTCCACAATAGTTCAGGAGGGAGGTGTTAAGGACCTAAATGATGGTTATAAGTATATGAGTAGACAGAAGGGAACGGATGTGAAAAGTTGCTGAGAAAGAAACAAGAGTTGGTAACAGATTGGATATGGAGTCTTGAGAGAGAGTAAGAGTCAAAGATAGTGCTGATATCATCAATCCGGTTGACTATTCTAGATATGTTGAGTTTGAGGTACTTGTGAGATGTACACTTGGAAATACCCAGTAGTCAGTTGGTAATTCAAGGCTGTAGCTCAGAAAAGAAACTAGGACTGGATCTGTAGATATGGAACTCATAAGGATGGATATGATCATTGAAGTCATGGGGGCTTATGATATCATAGAGTGTGTGTAAAGAGAGATGAGAAGACAACCCAGGACAGAGCCCATAGTTAAACTAGAGAGAATTATGATCTTACAGCATATTCCCACTGGTAAATATGATGTGGGGAGAGTATCTTTGCCAAAAAAAAAAACCCAAATGGGGTCACCGGGAATTGAACACAATGAAATGACTGAACAATAACAAAAACAAAAACCAGCAACCTATCCACAAACCCACATATACTTGTGACCATAACCAGGCTCACTAGATGACTGTTAAATTTTCAGTGTGAGCATTTACATTTCAGGAATTGTCAAAGGCTACAAATCAAGGCTTGATTTATTACTTTGTTAATTGTGTAGACTTAAGAAAGGAATGGAGAAATATTAATACTACAGATTAAATTTGAAAGTATGTCATATTTTGATACCGCAGCTGCACACAACACACAACCCAGGAGAAGATAATATGTATAATGGGTAACTCTTTAGTCTAGAGTTGTGAATTAACTTAAGCACATGGGTTTTCCTCTCTCATGTGCTTCCTTGCTAGGTAAGAGTGTTTGCCTACTCTTTATCATAGATATCATATACTGATAGAAGAGTGAGATCTAGGTTTATATGTATATTGTGAAATGTTTATCATTCATTAATTCATTTACTAGTATTGTAATATTATTTCTCTTGCCTTATTTTTAAGTAAATAGTTATGCTTAGGGTCTAAAAGTATCATTATGAGTGGCTGAGAATACATGATGATTAGAAGTGCATTTCCCTTCAGCCAAGCTACCCCTAGAACCCTGAAGGAGTTTGAGTATAGCTGTGTAATGGTGGCCTATCACTGGGAATCTAGACCTTCCAGAAAAAGAGTAAGTTAGAGTGAAGAGACCAACCCAAAGAGGATGCAGATACTGAGATGCCTCATTCTAGGAGGTGATATATGGTGTTACATTGGTGGGTGGCTATTCTACATCACCCATTGCATGCCAGAGTGCCATAACCCTCATTCCATTTCATGGCCCTTATGTTGTTTGTATATCATCCACTGTGACAGTACCATACACTTTAAAGAATGGTCATCGCAGTCACACATCTCCTCCTCCATATTGGCACCTACTTTTCCACTGAGGAGAGTACAGCTTACTGCAAACTTTGGCTCTCATACTCTCCTAGGAATACTTACCACACAAAAACTGGGTTCGCATCTCCTGTTTTTTGAGGCTATATATCAATAATCTTGACTGCTCTGTTTTTAATAAAAAAATTTTTTTAGACTCACAGAACTACAGAATCTTAGTGTTAGAAGAGTCCTCAGAGGCCCTAAATGGCCACCTTGAAATTGCAATCAGGTGCCTCAGGGGTGAGAGCTACGGAGGATTACTTCTCTGCCCCTCTCCCAGCCCCACAGCATCCTGATCTGCCATCCATCACAGCAGGCCTCTCTTTCACACTTTACCATGATTCAAAATTTGACGGCATGAAAAGCAATGCCATAGGGTTTTCCCTAATCTCAAAATGTTTTAAACCTACAGTTCTAGAGAGAGTTTTCAGTGGCCTGCAGCGAGAGAAAATATTGAACACAGTGACTGCGTGCTCTCCATCATCCACTTAGGAGACAGCAAGAGGAAATGGGCTTAAATTGTAGTGTGAAGGATTAAGACAGAGGTGAGGCAGAATTTCTCCTCTGCCAGGCTTGGTAAAACACTGCTATAGGGTTTTGTTTTGTTTAGTTTTGTTTTGTTTTTGCCTCACAGAATCTCAGTCTCAGTGTTGGGAACAAACCTCAGAGGCCAACCTCCACTTGAGGAAGAGTTTGATCAAGGGCATTCTCCACAGATGATTGTCCAGACTGTGCTCAAAGACTTCAGGTGAGTGGGAGCCCACTAATGCCCAGACCCGTTTTGCTCTCAGACAGATCTCATCATTAAGAACCTTTCCTTTACATTGCATCTCTTCAACTTAAACCCATTACTCTTTTTTCTGTAGCCATATAGGACACATCAAATCCTTACACAAAACAGCCCCTCAAATGCATAATGACAGTTACCATATCTCAGTATAAATCTTCTTTTCTTCAAGCTAACTATCCCATTTCCTTCTGTGGCATGTTCAGGACTTTTCACTATCCAGGTCATTTTTTTTCCTGTGGAAGCTCCACAGTTTGTTAATGCCCTTTTTAAAATGTGGTGCCCAGACCCAAACACAATGCTGAATGAGCTGGCCAGAGTAAAGTGGGTCTATTACCATCTTCCCTTCTGGACCACCATGTCTCTCTTGGTGTAATCTAAGACAGATTGTCAAACATGCAGCGTGTGCTCCTGACCACAGCTGAAGCCAGATTAAAATGTAATTGGGAAACATTTAACAAATTAAATAAAAATACAATAAAACCTAGATAACATTACATTTTAAAACTAAGTCAACGTGAGGATTGCAGGGATCCTTATGTATGGATTAGTGGCCCCCATTTCTATTTGAGTTTGACACCTTGATCTAAGATCACATTGGCTTTTTTAGGCTACCCTGTCCATTAAAACTACCATGTCTTTTTCTAACAAAGTCCTATTTTGGCAGACTTCAGTTGTGTCAGACACAACTGAAATTAACAGCATGGATTTGTTGGCTCTGATGATTTTTTAAGGTCCCATCTCAGATCTATGAAAAGATGTATGGCCCCTGGGCCATGAGTCAATTTAGAATACATTTGTCCCCCCTGATAAAGACTTAGGACACATACCACTGGCAACAATTGGGGAGGGCAATGAGAGGGAGAGGATGAGATGCCAAAGGGCTGTTTATGCAGAAGCAAGGCACATGTGTTTATTCCCTTTCAGACCTCCCCTTTCCCCAACAGAGAACAGGAAAAAAAATTCTGAATTTTAAAAGAGGTATCAACTTTGAAGTTCCACTTGATTTAACCTCTGAGTTTGGGGAGTAATGAGGAAAGTCACCATGGAGACAGTCTGAAGGAAATGATGAAGATATTTCTAAACTGAATGAGATGAACGAGAAGGGGAATACAGGCATAAATATGCCCACAGAATGTGTGTGTTGATGAAATGGAAAGAATATGGAATTCGGAGTCAGACAAACTGGGTTCGTATTCCAACTCAGCCATTTAACTATCTGCAGGATGTCAGTCAAGTCACTTGACTTCTCTGGGCCTCAGTTTCCCCATCTGCAAAATGAGGGAGTTGGACTAGATAGGGTTCGTTTCAACTCTAATTCTGTGATCTACCAACTGGCTATTGAAAAGACATCTCTTGTTAAATTGTAGAATTCTTTTAAAAAGTGAATAGTCACCCCCTAATTGATCTGTTTTGGAAATCCTGAGATTCATATATTAGTTCTGCTAAAAGAGGGTCATAGTGTTTACAAATATCAGGGCATAGACTATGTGGCAAGGGATGACTGAAGGTTGGACCGGCCATGACAAGTATTTGAGCAGAGAAGGAGAGGCACGTTTTCTTCCTGAAGTCTGTGTTTCAGGTGCGCATTTCCATATAAAAGCAGAGAGTAAGTAAGGACAAGTGTGGAGGCTGGCAGCCTGTGGTGGTGGTGGTGGTGATACATTTTTGAGTGAGAATTTTTGCATCAGAGCTGAGTGCATATGGGAGCGTTCTGAGGCAGGAGGCTGGAGGGCGTGGCCACAGACCTGGTGTGGGCCTCTCTTTCCCCTATGTGGTCATCATGGTACTTTGGGGAAGCACACATACAGGTTACAGGGTGGTCGATAGTACCTCCTGTACAATATATGCTGGTATATAGCAAAAGACAATAAGCGCTGTAAACTCACATCCCATCTATCTAGTTTAGTTTATCTGAATCATAGGCACAGCTGAGCTCACTTCCAAAATTCTATTTCTGAAGGAAAGGGACTTAAGTGGAGGGGGACTAGATTGCTTAAAAACAGTGATTGGGGATAAATAACAAGTCTGGAGGGATTGAACACACCTAGAGGGGAAGGCTAGAACCAGAAGGCCTATGCTCGGGTCAAATTAAAGAAGTTACTGATACTAATGAATCTAAACTGACCTACCTCAGAACCTCCTGTTTGCATGCCTTTGTTCAGACTGGAATATTCTCTCTCCTCTTAGAGTGCCTAGCTTTCTTCAAGGTACAGCTAGTGTTACTTCCTCCAGGAAGCTCCTTTGGATCCTCCTAAGTGTTAGTTTTTGGATGCCGTTTGCTACTCAAACCCCAAACTCCTTTTTCTCCTTTCCAGGATTGAGTGATCATCTTCACCTTGAGATACACTGAGTTGCCTTAGAGCCAAAGGGCACCTATGATGCCCTAACTGCCCCCTTATTAGTCCCTCTGGTCTCCCCTGACCTATCTACATGCTTCTTAGGAGACTCAAATAATCTTATAGCTGATTGTTGGTGTAAATGTCACAGATCCTGCACTAGAATATATGTTCTTTGAGGGCAGGGGCTGGTTATTATTTTCATTGGTGTGTTGTTGTTGATGTTTGTCCTTCATTTTTGAAGAGGACCATAACATCAGGAAGATGATGCAATGATTTGCAAGTGAATTGGATTTAAGTGAGGGAGGGCTGTACAAAGTCACCAGCCTCACTTTCTTCTCTGGAGCCATCTGGGCCCAGTGGCCAGATATAGATCAGGATGACTGGAGATGGCCCACATTGGTGTGTATCCCTGACATCTAGCATAATGCCTTGAACTGGGTAAGCATGGTACTTAATAATTAAAGCTTGTTGTATTGGGTTGGGCCAGATTGGAGTCCTGAACAGATGTTGAAACCTTAGTCAATCCAGGATGGGGAGGAAAAGTTTAGTGTAGATTCAGTCAGTGCTATGGAATAGGCAGCTAGGTGGCACAGTGGATAGAGCACTGACCCTAGAGTCAGGAGAACTTGAGTTCAAATCTAGTCTCATATACTAACTGTGTCACCCTGGGCAAGTCACTCAACCTGGTTTGCCTTAGTTTCCTCATCTGTAAAATGAGTTGGAAACGGCAAACAACTCCAGTATCTTTGCCAAGAAAACTTCATATCTGGTCATGGAGAGTAGGACATGACTGAAACAGCTCAACAGTAACAAGTGCTGTGGAGGAAATGGTGCCAGGCACTGGGGAATAATGAGATGTGTTATGTGATGCTGTTAACGGCTACAGTATGTTGGATCAAACTGACCTTCTTGTTATTCCTGACTCACAGCACTCCATCTCGTACCTCTATGCCTTTGCAGTTTGCTCTGGCTGTCCCTCATGCCTGGAACGTCCTCCATCTTCAACTCACCTCTTAGAATTCCTTAGTTCCTTCATGACCTGCTGTTTAAAACCTTTCCTGATATACCAGCTGATAGCATCCTCCCCCTTGAAATGACCTTGAATATATACATATCAATCAATCAATCAATAAACTTCTACTGTGCCAGACACTGTGTGTGTGCTAAGGGCTGGGGTTGCAAAAAGAGGCAAAAGGCAGTTCCTGCCCTCAAGGAGTTTATTTATCTCCCCTGATAGACTATAAGCTCATTGATTGGATTAATTGATTGAATGGTCATATTGCTATTGCAGTAAAACCAGATGCTGTTCCCAAAAGCTGAGACTGAGATGTGTGTGTGTGTGTGTGTGTGTGTGTGTGTGTGTGTGTGTGGCAGCACTGAAGTGTCTAACAGCAGGAGAAAAATCTTCCCTGAACTCAGTGTCACTGATACCCAGATGTGCACACTGCTGCCTAGGCATGTATGCATATAGCTCAGATTTATAGAGCATTTAAAAAATGTCAGGGTGTCCATGGAGTTCACTTCCAGACTCTGGCCAGTTGATGTGCCAACAAATTGATACTTCTCAATAATGGGTACAAGAGCTCTATTCCCCTCCCTCCAAGCCAGACTGCTGTTCTCTAGGTATTTGTCTCTCATGTCCTAGGAGACTTTAGTTCATAGACCTGGAAGGGACCTGAAGGGGGTCATCTAGTCCAACCCCCTGAGGCCCAGATGGGTTAGGTGACTTGCATGAGGCCACACAGTAAGTGGCAGCGGAAAGATTTGAACAACTCTGACTTCTGACTCCAAACCCAGGTCACTTTCCACATTATTTCTCAGATATGCCTTTCTCTCTCCCCCAACTGTGAGCCTCTAGAAGGCAGGAACTGTTGCTGCTTTTGTATCCTTAGCCTCTAACTCAGTGCTTGGCACATAGCAGGTCCTTAATAAATGTTTTTGGAATTAAATTGCAAGGGTGGTACCTGTATTTTTAATTCATAGGCACAGGGAACTAAAGCCTTCTGGAGCTGCAAGCTAAAAGGAAGGAGCAGGAATTTGCAGGATTTGCAGCTTGACCTTGGGAAAGTTAACTAAGGACTCAAGGCTTCAGTTACTGGGACAATAAAATCAGACTAATGGCATTGACCTACCTCCCAAGGAACACAGGGAGATTTAATGAGTAAATACTTGTAAAGGATCCAGTAAATATAAATTGTGGTGTAATTGCTAAATACCTCATTGTGTAAAATTCCAGAGAACCTTATGTTGTCCCTTTGGGTATTTTTTTTTATCACTGTTTATTTGATTTATGCACACAAGACAGTATTTGCCTAAAAACCCTTTCTTATGTGGATATTCTCTTTGATTTATTTTCTTTCCCTCTGCCAATACCCAGGCTGACATATGTATAAAGGATTTGCAAGAAAAATCACTTAATGCATGCCGTTTCCTTTGTTGTGACTGTCTTATCATGAACTGTTAAAGTTGTCACTTATTCTCAGAAATGTTTGCCTAGGTTTTTTGTTGGGTTTTTTTTCCTCAGACTTATAAATGTTCACCTTGGACATGGTTTATAGACAGTGTGGGGAAAACAAATACATAGGCTGGAATAGTAAATTTAGATTTATTCTTACTTAAGAAAAAAAAGGCTTAAAGGTTTAATGTACAGCTGATAAGCTATAACTCAACCTGAAAGATTCAACCAGTTTATATTTACTCTCTGGGGTAACCAAGGTATTTATATTCTCAGCCTCCTTGAGCACCTCTGAAGTATTTTATTCTTTTCCTGGAAGTACTGATCCCAAAGCACATTTTTCAAGAATGTTATTACCAGAAGAGTGGACTTACTTGCAGTGAAGAGTATTTATCAAATATCCATTGTGTAGAAGCCCAGTACTAGATGCTAAAGTGTGAGTCCTAGTATCCTGGAATAATAGCTGACATTTACATAGCACTTTAAGGATACCAAGAATTTAAAATACAATATCTCACTTGATCACTGCAGCAACCCTTAAAGATAGGTAGGGAAGGGATTGCTCTATTCTTCTTATGGATAAGGAAACCTGGGCTAAAAGAGACTAGAGGCTCATGGTAAAATAGCTAACAAGTAGCTAAACCAGTGTGGTACAGTGGAAAGAGATCTGGAGGTGGTTCAGAGGTCTTGGATTCAAATCTCAGTTCTGCCACTTGGTAGTTGGGTGACTTTGAACAAGTTCCTCATAGGATCAAAGATCTAGAGCTCAATGGCCATCCAGTTCAACCTTTTCTTTTTATAGATGAAGAAACTGAAGCCTATCAAGGTTAAATGATTAGCTCAAGGTGACATCAGAAGTAACAGACAAAATATGATATTAAAATTAGTTATTCAGGCAGTTTGAAAATGAGATTTTTCTGTGTAATAGAATCTTAAGTACAAGGTAGCATCTCAAATGAGCATGATAGAAAGACAAAGAAGTTAAATGACAACTGATCGTTATTTTCTTGTCTATGTCCAGACAAGGGCCTGATGGAAAAGGGACGGCCACCAAAGAACAAGGAAACTGAGGGAATCTTAAAAGAAAGATAGTGCATGAGGAAAAAGTACCTCAAAGACAGAAAGCCCCCTTGGGTGCATTGAGGGAAAGGGATGAATGTCAGTTAAAAACTGGAAGACATGGGGCAGCGAGGTGGTACAGTGGATAGAGCACTGGCCCTGAAATCAGGAGGACCTGAGTTCAAATCTACCCTCAGATCAAACACTTGACACTTACTAGCTGTATGACCCTGGGGAAGTCACTTAACCCCGATTGCCTAAAAAGAAAGAAAAAAAAAAAACCTGAAAGACAAATGAGACAGCATGCTTCAAAGACAGGATTTCTGACCAGACAATGAGGACCTCATCTTCCTAACTTTTAACCCAAAGAGGTTGGATTAGGTCTAAGGTTTCTTTCCCAATTCTAAATTTATGATCCTAGGAGTCAAACCCAAGTCTAATAACACCAAATTCAGTTCTCCTTCTGCCAAACCAAGCTACATCCATACTCAAGTTCTTTGGGAAAGTAGTTTCTTTCTGGACTCCTGCTGCCAGGCCAAACCAGGGCTATCCTTACCAGAACATGACACATACTTTAAGCCACAGAGAAGACATATATTAAAATTGATGAAAATAAGCAGCCCCTCCACTATTTGCCTTAGCTTAGCTGTTGGGAGACAACTTGCTTGAGGTTTTAGGCTTAGCAATAAATTAGTGATTAAAAAAAAAACCAATTATACCTCACTAGGCCAATGGATTCTCTGCATTGAATATAAACTCAAGAAGCCTATTACTATTTACTTTTCAGCAGCCGTGAAGTATTCAGATCTAATACATTTATACACTCGTGGCATTACTCTCCGCTAAGATATTGCTTTGCTGCATTGATTAAAGTCCTCTGAGCCACTTGCAAGCATATCCTCCTGTAGCATGTTAATAGGTTAAGTTTCCGTCACGATTCCTAATTTCATATGACTTCACAGGAAGATTGCATATTTATGTATTATTTATTATGCAAATCTAGCATTATACATTATTTAAAATGGTATTAGTAGTATGTATTATTTATTACTTAACTGTATTAATATATATTATTTCAAGTAGCTTTTGCTAGGGTTTTTCATTGTTGATCCCAGTTATTGGAAGTTAGTATTCTGAACAAGAGGTAATGCAGCTCTAGGGTTGGGGATGATGCAGTCGAGTTGCCACTCAGAATGAATACCCAGCCTGATTTATGCATGATTGTTCTCTGTATTTGTCTGTAATATGAAAGTACAGAATCCAAATAAGCTGGTGTGGCTGACCAATGTCTTGTCCAGGTCTGCATCTTCGTAAAATTGTGAAGTAGGCTAAGTTTGTAGCGACCCCTGCCTCCTCTGGGTGCCCTTATTTCTTCTTTCTGCACCCCCCTCTTCTTCATGACAGCATTCCTCTTGTCATGGTCATTGCACTGCTTAAATAAGTCAGTTCAAATGAAAGGCAGTAAGGATTTAAGGAGTTATATGTCCCAGTGAGGTCTGGGACCTTGAAGAGTGGGCAATTCTTAATAAGAAAGAATGTGTGATTAGTGATAGGCACAGCACCACTGAAGGCCAGATGACTAAATATTTTAGTGTTTTAAATTCAAATTATACCAGGTACAGGACTTCTAGTAAGAAAACAAACAATAGGTTGTGTTTAAGCTCAGCTCTCCTTCATTAACTCATAACAGCAAGAAATAGGATCAAGTAAAATAATAACAAAAACATGGAAAAGGAAAGAAACCACCACAGAAAAAAAACCAGCAGAGAGACCAAAGAAATGAGGAGTACAAAGGGGAAAAAATGCTAATATAATAAAGGAATATTATGGGGTAAAATATTTCAAGGAGAAATCTCTAGAAGAAGATAATTCTGTAATGACTATATGTCAGTACCTGGGGAGACTGATAAACTTAATCAGAGAACTGAAGGAAGAGATAAGGAGCAAAATTAGAATGCTTACAGAGAATTTGAAGAGAGTGTCAATGGTTTGGTCTAGAAGGTAGAAAATGTAATAAAGTGATAGATGCCTTGAAAAAGAGAAAGAGGAGACAGAACTCAAAAAATGGAGCAATATAGCAACAAATATTAAAGCAAAGTTGAAAAGGGAAAACTGGAAGAACACATGAGGTTTCTATAAGCCAAAGCAACTCTGACTTTGAAAATAGCTCAGAGAAATAATTTAAGAAACAAATGACTAAATAAGAGACTGAATATTATATTTCAAGAAACCATACAAGACAAGTGTTTAGAATTAGAGGGTAAAGTTCAGAAAAATAGAGTCCATAGGATGCCAACAAAAGGAAATCTTAGGCTTAATTCACCCAGAGATGAATCTCAAAGCTCCAGTGCTTCCAGCTCAAAGAGAAAATCATGCAAATGACAAGGGATTCTAGTCTAGAACTCTGTGCACTAACTCATCTACCATGAGAAAACAAAGAGATGACAAGACTATGCTATACCAAAAAAGCAAAAGAAAATGGCTTGACCCAAGGATATTGGATCCCACAAAATTGACATAACAATAATAGTTAACATTTGTATAGTACTTACTATGTGCCAAGCACTGTGCTAAGAGTTTTCCAATTATTATCTCATTTGATCCTTGTGACAACCCTGGGAGTAAGATGGTATTGTTATTCCCACTTACAGATGAGGAAACTGAGGCAAATAGAGTTTAAATGACTTTCCCAGGGCCACACAGTATCTGAGGTGGGATTTGAACTCAGGTATTCCTAACTCTAGACCTGGTGCTCTGTCCACAATATGCCTCACTGCCTCATAATTCTGATATAATTCTATAGAGAGAAAACATTGATTTTTTTGTAGAATTAATGACTTCCCAGCATTCCTTTTGGCAAGTACATGGACAAATGAAACTTGAGAAAGGTAATCAAATCCAAAATTTGTGAAAGTCCCAAGTGATGGTCCAGTGCTCCACATTGCAAAGGGAAGGCAATATTACTGACACTTGGGAGTCCTACCTTGTTTAAGTGTCATTGAGGCAACAAAGAGAGACCAGCTATGAACTTGGATGTTCAAAAAGAAATACCCAAGAAAAACAAGGGAAAGGGGAGGGAGGGATTTAGTATTTCTTGAATTTGAAACATCACAGCAGAATGTCATTTAAATAAAATGGTGGGAGATAGAGGGCAAAGAAGAGAGCTCATGAAACACAATCATCTGGGCTTGGCAAGAATAGTGTAAAAGATTATAGCAGAAGAAGCAGAATTAAATAAACAGCTTACCAGCTCAGACCAGGGAGGGAATAATGGATGTTTGAGTCTGAGGGTGATGTTTGGGAGATAATTGTTTCAAACAAAACAAACCATAATCACGAAAGGGCTGATTTTTTTTTAAGATGGGGATGAGATCCAATGATTTGGGATAATGTAGGGAATGGGAAAGGGAAAATAATAGAATGGAATCAGACAATTTCAAGCAAAACAAACAGTAACCGTTTTTTCTTTGTCCCTCAATGACTTCAACGACTGACTCTAAGGCAAGCCCCATATCCACTCATGTTGTATTGCTTTTCATCAACTAAGTACTTAAAAGAACAGCTAACTAAGCTTCAAAAAGACCACATAGTAAGAAAACAATTACAGTTTTCTTAAATGTGCCTCTTTCACACTAATCTAACCAGAAAAATGAGTTAAGAAATTATGGACCTGGCCAGGTTAGGAAAACTAGATATAATTAACCTTCGGTGATTATTTTATGGGAATCTTAGGGAGAATATCTATTTTTTTTCAGCATTCCCAATACTTACAAACATACTTTATAGGTGACTTCCAGTCCAAGAGGTATGCATCCAGGAACACGGGATAGCAATATGCAGGAGGCAGGCAATAATGGACACTTTTTAATATGATTTTTAAGTACATGTATTACTAATTGCAGAACATTGCATACTCCATGATACGTTGGTACTGGTCTTATGTTAAGCCAATCACATGTGTTACAGTGAAGCTTCAAAGCTCCCAGTGGATAGTAACACCCAATGGGATCAAATTCAGGAGCACATAAATTTGAAACTATGCTCCACAAAGCAACCTCTTCACTGTCATGTGTTTTTAATGTTTTAGGAAGTTTTTTTTGGATGACGGAGAGGGTAAGGAGCGGTGGTGGTAACAGATTCCTGCTTCTCTGTTCCTTCTGCAATAGAAGGTGTAAAGTCTACACCTCTGAAATTTATAATAGAAACCATTTAGGGAAAATAAAAATTTCTAAGTCCTCAAACTTCCTAGTAGGGTCTTGGAAAAGACTTGTCACAGGATCAAAGAGTTCATCGAAGGGAGTAAGATGTAAGGAGACTGGAAAGGGGCCAGGTTGTGAAGGGCTTTAAATGTCAAACAGAGGATTTGATCCTGGAAGTGATAGAGAGTCACTAGAGTTTATTGAGTAACAATAACAATAGCTGGCATTTATGTAGCACTTTAATGTTTGCTAAGTATTTTACAAATATTATTTTATTTTATTCTTTTTGTTTGTTTGTTTGTAGTGAGGCAATTGGGGTTAAGTGACTTGCCCAAGGTCACACAGCTAGTATGTGTCAAGTGTTTGGTCTGAGGCCGGATTTGAACTCATGTCCTCCTGACTTCAGGGCCGGTGCTCTATCCACTGAGCCACCTAGCTGCCCCATTTTATTTTATTCTTACAACAACCCTGCAAAGGTAGGTGCTATTATTGTCCCCATTTTTCAGTTTAGGAAACTGAGGCAAACAGAGGTTAAATCACTTGCCTAGGGTTACATAACTAGTGAGTGTTTGAGGTGGGATTTGAGCTTGAATTTTCCTGACTCAAGTCCAACATGGTATCCACCATGCCGTCTAACTGCCTAGCAACCCTTTGATCCTTCCTACACCCTTATTCCTCATATGCAATCACTTACCAAGTCCAACTGATTCTACCTCTGTGCTATCACTCACCTTCATTCCTTTCTCTCTATTCTTGTTGGACTATTACAATAGTTTCCCATCAGGTCTTCCAACTTCTGTTCTCCCCACCTCAATCCATCCTTCACACTGCTGCCCGGCAAATCCCTCTTACACATAGATCTGCGCTGTTTATTGCAATGCTCAAAAATCATCAGTACATGAACTGATGCAAAGTGAAATGAGCAGAACAGGAGAATATTGTATATAGTAACAGCAATATTGTAAGATGACTGTGAATGACTCAGCTATTCTCAACAATACAATGATCCAAGACAGTTCTGAAGGACTTGTGATGAAAGGTGCTGTCCATCTCCAGAGAAAGAACTGGTGGAGTCTGAGTACAGATCAAAGCATACCTTTTCTTTACTTTCTTCATTTTTCTTGGGTTTTTTGTCTGTGTTTTCTTTCACAGAATGACTTACATGGAAATGTGTTTTGAATGACTACACATGTATAACTTAATGTGACATTGCTTATCTTCTCAATGAGGAGGGAAAGGGAGGCAGGGAAAGAATTTGGAACTCAAAATTTGAAAAAAGAACATTAAAATTATTTTTACATGTAATTAGGAGGAATAAAATATTAAATAAAAATCCTAGTGGTTTCCTATTGCCCATAGAGTAAAGTTCAGATTCTTTTGCCTGTAATTTAAGGACCTCTACAATACGTTATTACCTTGTCTTTCCAGCCTACCTCAAACCATTCTCCATCCATGTATTCTATGCTTAGGCTAAACTAACCTTGTTTACCTCTCAACACATCTTGGATTTTTTATCTCCATTCTTTTGTTCATATAAATCCCTATATCTTGGAGTGATCTCCTCCTTATTCATCTAGCGACATTATTTATTCTTTTAAGCCCACCTCTAAATGCATGAATTCTTTTCAAAGTCCCCCAGTTGGTAATAACCTCCTGCTGGACCTCACGTTGAACTTTGTTTTGAGCAATTAGATTATACAGCAGATAAAATCTTGGCTGTGGTGTCAGGAAGACCTGAGTTTGAATCCTGCCTCAGATACTTCCTAGCTCTGTGACCCCTGGGCAAGTAATCTAACCTCTCTCAGACTCAGCTTCATTGTCTGTCAAATGGGGATGCTGCTAGCTCTTATCTCTCAGGGCTGTTATGAGGATCAAATGAGATACTATATGTAAAATATTAAAGTAGTAAATAAAAATTATCTATTATTACCTAATGCATTATTTTGGATTTTAATTATCTGCAAAATATGTCATGTCCCTCTGCTATCCTATAGGGTCCACAAGAGCAGCAACAAAGCACCTTGTACCATATGCTGCAACTAATAAATGTGTCCAAAATCCACTCCCTGCTCATAGAACCCAGGGTCAGGCATGGCTGGGAAGTAGGGGTTTGGTCATGTGACTGATGGAAAAGTCAGTAGGGAATTAAGGAGCCTGAGTTACAACATAAAGGAAAAGAACGAAGAAATAGCGCTCTCTTCATGGCATTTGTGCCAGTGTTGTGGGACAACTTACATCCAGTGCTTCAAACAAACAAATTTTCAAGCTTGTATTCATTGAAAAGAATAGAAATGAAACCATTCACACACCTGAAAGCAAAAGAGATACAGAGAGAGAGACAGACAGACAGACAGACAGAGACAGAGAGATAGAGAAAGAGACAGAGGTAGCAGCAGAGGCAAAGCAAGAGAGAAAGAGAGACAGAGACAGAAAGTGAGAGAGACAGAGAGAGGCAGAGCAGGAGAGCAAGAAAGAGAGCTAGAGATCAAGGAATGGGCTGAGACCACCTAGAAAAGAGACCATAACTAGTGCCACCCTGCTCAACTTATGTTTAGTGCAATCTTTGGGAGAAACCAGCAGACTCCTCTGAGTTCCTGCTCCATTTCAACTCAAAACTGATCAAACATTGAATTAGTTAAAGGGGAAAAAATGTCCTGGATGAAAGCCCTGTTCCTAGTTGAAAGTGATGAGGAATTGAACTTCTGGAACTTTTTACCTGCCTTCCATTTTGGGGATTGATGCAAGGAAGAGAAGGTCATGAGTTGGGGACACATGCACTGGATGTATTGATGCAAACTCTTTGACTTACATCTACCATTCTGATTTAATTCTTGTCACAGTATGGCTTTGTAAATCACCTTAAAGGAAACAGAGATGAATGAGAGGAGCAAGTGGGATAGGGGTCTGAGTCATGGGATTTAATTGCGTGATGTATATATAACCCCTACACTAATGTAAAAACATTGACATCATCCACAAAGGAACACAACCAAAAGGTCAGTGATAATCAGCTGCTCTAAGAGCCCGAAAGAGGCACAGGGAGCTTGGTAGACATCCCAGAGCTCCCTTTGATTCTGGATAGTGGACACCACCCATGAGGGTTCACTGATCCCTGGTGGTTACAGATGAAGCTAGCTGAATTGTTCTTACTCAAGGTTGCAACCACACTAGACAATTTTAAATCACTTCTCTGTATTAGCCCTTACCCCAAGTAGTTATAAGCTGGTGAGGAATACACTAAATAGCATTCTGAGTATTCAGTTCTGTTCAGCTTGTCCCACTTCACCAGAGCAGTAACACACACTTTGTACCTTCAGAAGGCTTTCTAGGGCTTTCTTTTTGTGTTGAATCAGAGAAAAATAGAGGGAAGAAGAGAAGGCATATGGTATCCAACAGCATTCCCTCATCCTCTGCTGTTGGCTAGCTGGGCTGTCAACCAACATTAGGCCAGCCAGGGATGGTATAAAAGCCAATCAAAAAATTATTGATTGGTCTAAAGTAGCCAGTGAAATCCAGTGAAACTGTGATTCCCCACTGGGCTTTCTGCTTACAGTCCTGACTCTGGCTCATGCACTTGCCATCATCTCTCTTTTGACAAAACAGAATTGCTGTTTCTAAACACACAGTAACAATTCCGCTGGAGGCAGCATTTATCCAGCAGATAAGATGCAGCTGGACAGCAAACCCAGCAGCAGCACGAGCCTTTGCAAAATGTTTACTAAATGCCCTTTTAGAAAATGAAGGGAGCAGCCCTGGAAACACTTGCCTCGGTACTCCTCGAGCAGCCTTGGGACACCTCACTAATGACTCCCTCCCAGGGAACTCTGAGCAGATGATTGGAGCTGAGTCTGAAAACATTATGTTCTGAATTCAGTAGGTGTTGGGGAAGATCTGCTTAATATTGATTTCTGAAATTGAACTAGGAACTAATGACAGCATTTGCTTGAATTCATGTCTCCTGTGGATACCAGCTGAAAAGCATCACAAAGGCAAACCAATTGCCATGCCAAGCTCTTTTCCCCTTTTTATCAACATCTGGCTCCCACATCAATTTTCTCACTGAAAAGTTGGACTTACTATAATAACAACAGTAATAACATATTTCAGTGATGCTTTAAGTTTTACAAAGCACTTTCCTCTCAATAATCCTGTAGAAGCAGGCAGTAGTATCTCCATTTTAAAGATAAGGAAATAAAGGCTATGATTTGCAGTGACTTAACCATGGCCACACAAAGTAGTAAGTGTCAGGGCTGAGATCTAAGCTGTGGTCTCTTGATTTGCAAGTTTAGCATTCTTGCCACAATGTAGAGACCTCTGGATTGAGGAAACTGAGAGTGAGAGAGAGAGAGAGAGAGAGAGAGAGAGAGAGAGAGAGAGAGAGAGTAACTAACTTATGTTTCAGTTTCTGCTGGAGCCAGGGCCAGTGGTTGAGGAGATAATGAGAAGGGAGTGGGTGCCAGGGAATAAATTGAATAATCTGAAATGTATCTGAATACTGCAAAGATCTTAGAGGAGCTCCAGCAGTGACCAAGGAATGTCATCACAAAAGCCTGTTTGTCCCTGGCCTATCACTGATTCTAACACAACATGTGTTCTAGGGACAATGCCGATGTTCTATTACAGGTAGACCACACTGCAGGCAGCGTAACTCCACTCTTCAGTACCTTCCCGGTAAGCAACTGAATACAGCCTCCACACTGAAACCTGGGCAGAATTCTTCTTCATGTAACTGCTCAGGGATATACTGCAGGGTTTGATTTACCCTAAGACCTCCTCACGTGTTGTGTGTTGCCTTTGCTCTGGATCTCTGCATATCTCCTCTGCTGGCCTGGTGCTTTGGACCCAGGTCTTGGCTTAGCCTTGGTCCTTCTCAGCAGAGACATGATGAGGGTGCCTTTTGGAGGGCCTGGACAGCACCTTTAGCACCTCGAGAAACCACAGAGCTTAGCACTGCATATGCAAGAATGTCATGGGACTAAATCTGCGATTTCATCTGTGTATGGAGTAGTTTCCAAGCCCTCTATCCTTTCAGATCAGCCCCTTCTCTGCAACCTCAAGCCTTAGAGAGTTGCCAGGTAGGGCCCTGAGAGATAAGGTAACTTGTCCATGGCCACACAGACAGTATATATCAGAGGTGCAGGAGCACCTCTTTGACTCTGAGGCCAGCTTTCTAAGCACTATACCATGCTCCTCCATATTCAATAATAATTAGGTAAGATAGGAAGTTAAGCGCAGCCAGGTGGTACAGTGGATAGAGCATTAGGCCTGGAGTTAGGAAGACTCATCTTTCTGAGTTCAAATCTGGCCTCAGACACTTACTAGCCATGTGACCCTGGGCAAATCACTTAAACCATTTTGGATCAGTTTCCTCATTTATAAAATAATCTGGATAAGGAAATGGCCAACCACTCTAGTATCTCTATGAAGAAAACTCCAAATGGGGTCACGAAGAGTCAGACATAACTGAAGCAAATTAACAACAACAAGATAGGGAGTTATCAGATGGTGGGGTAGGTACCTAATTTATGAGTAGCTGTCTGCTTTGCTCCCTACTCCCCTCCAACATTGTCTAGCAGCCTTCCAGAAGTGGCTCCCAACTGGTTTTCTGTGGTCTCTTGGCCTCCTCTATGGGGGCAGTGGCCAACCTTCTTTCACTAACTGAGGGTATATTTCCTGTTGCTTGTTCCAGAAGTCATTTGTGGGGCTTTGACAAGTAATTCATTGGTTTTTTGGCTAGTTTTTTTGGGGGGGCATTTGGGGTTAAGTGACTTGCCCAGGATCACACAGCTAATAAGCATTAAGTGTTTAGTCTGAGGCCAGATTTGAACTCAGGTCCTCCTGACTTCAGGGCCTGTGCTCTATCCAGTGCACCACCTAGCTGCCTCTAGTTATTCATTGTTTATCTTGTTTCATCTTTGCTTCTCGTACTTTTTTGCTGATTTGTTTGAGAACGTATTGCAATGTTGTTTGACGTGTGACACTGTGCATCAGTAAGTCTACATCTAGCCTTCCAACAGGCTTCTGATTCCTTCATCTTCCCACCAAGGCTCAAAACATGTTTGTTTGGGTTTAAGAGAAATCAGTAGGACTCAGACAAGATCCAATAATCAGTTAGCCAGCAAGCATCATCTACTATTAGCCTGAAGATGGCCTCAGATCCCATAGGTGACACCAAATGCCCACTCAAACTTGGCCAGCCTGGTGACAGGGTCCCTTGTCAGTTTCTTCCTTTCTCTGCTGGCCAGTGTCAAGGTCTAGTTCAACCCACACTATGCTTTCCTTTCAAAGGCAGGGATGGGATGACTCCCCAGAGCATACCTAGTACAAGAAAAAGCACTTGCACTGGAATCAGGGGATCTGGATTAGTATCCTACCTTTGTCACTCTCTACCTTTGTGACCTTGAACAAATCACTTAACCTTTCTAGGCCTCAGTTTCCTGGCAATATGGAGAGGTTGTACAAGACTGTTTGTAGGATCCCTTCTAGCTCTAGGAAGATCTATGATCCTGTGAACATTTGTGTAGCCTGGGGACTGAAGGACCTTCTTCCCATCTCTCTTCCCACCCTCACCTCTCTTTCAGCCCCCACCATAACCACATCCACCTCTGGGATCCTGCTCTGAGTCCTCCCTATGAATGGCACATCTCTGGCTTCTCTACCTATGAACATTCAACCTCCAGGAGTTCTACCCATTCATCCCTGCACTCATTTGGGACCCATATCACCTTAAACGCAAGCATTGGTGTGGTGGCTGGCAGGCAAGACCATCCAATCCTAGGCATCTTCTTTCAATATTTAGAGTGGGAGAATGATGGAAGATGGATGGAGAGATCAGACCATACTTCTGCTGGCAGTCTCTACTACACACAGTTTAACATATGTACTTTTATATATATACATATATGTATATATATACACATATATATACATATATATTGCATACTAACACATGAGTACAAAAGTGGAAAAATGGCCATGAGAGGTACAAGGAGGAAAAGGTCTTGCCACTAAGAGGATCAGAGACCACTTCCTAGAGGCATGGTAATATTAGAAGGAAGGAATTAGTAGAGTTGAGGGGTAGGGGACACTGGAAAAGGCTCCTTCCAAAAGGGGGGATGAGCTGAGTCTTGAGGGAAGCCAGGAGGTAGAGATAAGGGGGGAGCATGCCAGTCATAGGGATCAACCAACAAAAGGCACAATCTGGAGATAACAGTATGGTGGACAAGGAACAGCAAGAACTGTTGAATCACAGAGTCATGTGGAGAGGAGTAAAGCATAAGGAAGCTGGAAAGGTAGAAAGGGGCCAGGTTGTAAAGGACTTTAAAAGCCAAACAGAGGATTTTATGTTTGATCCCAATAAATAACCACTGGGGTTTACTGGGTAGGGAGGAGGGGTGATATGGTCAGTTGTGAGCTTTAGGAAGATCACTGGCAGCCTAGCAGAGAATGGACTAGAGTGAGGAGAGACTTGAACAGGAGAGTTCAAGGGATAGAAATACAAAAAACCAACTAATCTCTGATAATAACAATAATAATAATGTACTTCTACATTATTTAAAATTTACATAGCATTTTCACATGTATTATCTCATTTGATTCTCACAACCCTGTTAAGTAAGCAAGGCAGACATTATTATTCCCATTTCACAGATGAGGAAACTGAGAGATAAATGTTTTACCTAAGGTCATGTGACCCATAAGTGGTAGAGTCAGGTCATAGCCCCAGGATTTCTAACTCCAAAGCCAGTGTTCTTACCACTGGGCTATCTTGCCTCTAGCAACAACATCAAAGCCATCTTACACATTGCCAAGGCAATGAAACCCCTGAACAAAAAGCCCAGACAGAAATGACCCCTGTCCTCTAGCAGCTTCCATCCAGAAATATAGTAAATAGATATGTAATGAAGGAGAAGTTCAGTTGTACAGGTGGAGAAATGCAGTCCTACCTCTCGCTGATTTGGCCAAAAATAAGCAGAACTGTGGTTACATCAATTGACTCTGGGTCTCCTGGTGGGGCTTTTGGAGGCTGGAGGTTTGGAAAAGAAAGAAACGCTGTGGCTAACATTTACCCCGAGGGGCTAACGTTTACTCTGAGGGGCCCCCTTGGCCATTCTGTTTGACTGGATACAGTTCCAAACATCAGAAAGTTTTACTTCACTGGGTTTCAGCCAGCTTTCAGCCCACATGATGACTATGAATCAGGTCCAAACCAGTTTGAGTGAAACTTGCCAGTAAAATGTCATGAGACAGCACTTCAATAAAGTCTCAACTTGTAACTTCTACTGCATTATGGACACCCAGTATCTTTGTTAGTTCTAGCACAAAAAGCTCTTGGGGTTGCCCAGAATGTCTTGTTCTTGCCTTTTTAAAAGTGATCCATAGGATTTCCAAAGACATAACTTTGTTCTTGGCTATTGGACTCAGTGTAGCCATCTGTATAATTGGCAACCATTGCTGTGTCCCATCTCCATTGACCCCCACCATTTTCCTTTTCTGAAGATCAATTTCAAGTTCTTAGAGAAGTAGCTCTGGGGTAGCAGAAAGAGCCCTGAATGAAACATCAGAAGACCTGGGTACAAGTTCTGGCTCCATTGTTTGAATCTTTTTTTTTCTTTGTGGAATCAGCCAGTTCTGTTTGGATTGGATGTTGGTTCAAATGCTGAGTTTTTAGTAAATGTAGAATCAGTGACATTATTAGTCTGACAGGACCTGGAATCATCCTTCCCAAAAGATGTTAGCTGCGTGGTCCTGGGCAAGTCATATAACCTCTTTAAATTTTCTTATCTTTAAAATGAGGATAGTGGTAAGTTGCAAGTAATACTCTTTGTACTTCCTCTTTCACAGGGTTGTTATGATGATCAGATGAAATTATATTTAAGCTTAAAACTGAACACTTTTGGTTTACTCTGTGTGTGTGTGTGTGTGTGTGTGTGTAAAATCTCTTGTGTAATCATTAAAAAAAAAACCCTACGCTCACAAACTAGAATTATTATTGTTTCTTCCAGGGTTGGACACACTCCACAAAACAGGTCCATGCTATTCCTGTGAAGCAGGGCTCAGAGGAGAGCTTCTAGTAAGTGCATGCTCCCACATGTTATCTCTCTCCTTTGGGCCCTTACTCCTAGGAAAATAGGAATAGCACATATCACTCCCCAGGCCACAAGGCATTCCATCTCTCCTTCATCTGTGTCTTTGGATAAGCCGTCCCCTAAGTCTGGAATTCTTCCCTTCTTCTATTTTACTTCCTGGAATCTCAGGTCTTTTCAGAGTTCAGCTGGGGTACCACCTCCCACAGGAAGCTCCTCCTGATTCCTTAAGTTATTAGGGTTCTCTGCCCAGCCTGAATTTAGGTTAGATTTACTTTAAATATATTTTTATGTTTTCTTATCTATGTACATGTCCTCTGTTCACAGTCCCTTCTTCCAATGCACACATACTCCTTGCAAAAATGTAAACTCCTAAGGGGAGGGGCTGCCATAATTTTGTATTTGTATTTGTATACGAGGGCCTAGTATAGTACCTGGTTCTAAGCATGCACTTAATAACTACTTGTTGAATTGAATTAAATTGAATTGACCTGTGGCATCATCAGTTTCAGACTCTCACATTTTTCATAATTTAGTGAAGGAAACTGACAGATTAAGCATCTATTAACCGATTCTTTTAGTACACAGTCAACCAAGAATTATTTATTGATATTATTATAGGTGCTTAGCATCAAACTCTTAACATACCTTTGAAGCTGTTGCATTTACAGATATCGTTCAATTTTCTTAGTAATCTCTTACATTTCTTAGGTATTTCAAAGCCTAGGCAAGATTTTTTAAAATATACTTTAGTTGTTTTATTTTGTTTTTTACATCACCAGAATTTATCTTTTTATCTCTCCTCCCCTCTCCAAGACAGCCATCCTATATATCAAAGAATAATATACTTAAATAAAAAAAGATGAGAGAACAAATCAGCAAAATCAATCAATACATGAAAAATATCTGAAAATATGTGTACTGTGCCATACCAGTGGACTTATCACCTGTGTGTGTGTGTGTGTGTGTGAATGTGTGTGTATTGTGGGTATCTTATCACAACTCCTCTTTGTGACTATGCCTGTTCTTTATAATTCTGCAATATTCACTTTCATTTGTTTTGTGGTTGTTCTTGCCATTTACATTGTTGTAATAATTGTGTATATTGTTTTCTTGGTTCTGCTTCTTTCACTCTGCATCAGTTCATGTAGGTCCTTCTATGTTTCTCTGTATTCATCATATTCCACATTTTTATGGCACAGTAACATTCCATTAAATCCATATACGATAATTTGTTTAGACTTTCCACAATTGATGGGTATCTACTTTGTTTCCAGTTCTTTGCTACCACAAAAAAGTAATGCTATCTAATTTTGACTTCTATGGGGACTTTCTTCTTATAATTCCTGCTTGTGATTTAAGCCTACTCATGAAATCTCAGGATCAAACTGTATGGAAATTTAGCCACTTTATTGGCATGATTCCCAATTGCTTTCCAAAATGGTTCTACCTATTCACAGCTCTACCAACAAGACCACAAGGGTCTATTGTCCCACAACCCTTCCAACATTGACCATTCCCATCTTTTGTCATCATTGCCAATTTACTGAGTGTGAAGTGAAAACTCAGGATTTTTTTTATTTGCATTTCTCTTACGATTAGTGATGTGGAATGTTCTTTCATATGGTTATTAATAGTTTGTAATTCTGGGAGTGGGGGATGAGTGGGAACTGTGGATGGAGTGCTGGGCCTGGAGTCTGGAAGACTCTTCTTCCTGAGTTCAAATTTGACCTCTTACTAGCTGTATGATCCCGGGTAAGTCACTTAACACTATTTGTCTCAGTTTCCTCATCTGTAAAATGATCTGGAGAAGGAAATGACAAATAATCACTCTGGTATCTTTGTCAAAACAAAATGGGGTCATGAAGAGTCAGATATGACTGAAAAATGGCTGAACAACAACAAAATTTTTTTTGAGAACTGTTCTTTCATGTTTATATCCTTTGGCCATTTATCTATTGGGGAATAACTTTTGATTAGATAGATAGACATGTAGATATAAATATAATGTACATATATCTGTTAATTTATATATCTTATATCCTAAACCCTTATCTGAGAAATTTGATAAAAAAATTTTTCCTCATTCAACTACATCTCTATATAAGATGTTTATCATTAGTCATGTGTTTTTTTTCCTTTTCATAATCATTTAACACCTAGCTCAATTGTCCACTACTCTCATAATGGAGATGAAATTATTGCTAATTGTAAGCTCCTCTTTCAGGGTAAAATGATTTAATTTATACTTCTTTTCCTTGATTTCAATAATTACATTAGAAATATTTGCAAATAGATAACTTCTTGTTAACTTCTTTTGCTAACATGTCTTCATTCTGCCTGTTGGCTCCAGTATATATGTGATACAGAATTTTCTTGCCTGTAAAACTTCCCTTGTCCCATGAAAAGAGTTTCTATCTTTTTCTCCGCATTCTTCATTCCACTCCCATTTTATTAGACAAGAGGTTTGGCCCAACCTCAACATTTAAAATGTACTGAGTCAGGTTTTCCCAGTGTCTGAGGAGCTCCTGATATTTCTCTAGATGCCTAAGGGGTGACAATAATTCAGTTCATCAGGGGTATTATTTTGTGCCATGTAAATGTAACACAACTCAAGCCTGGAGCATTTGCTAAAGACTCTTCTCACTGATGGAGAGAGTGATGACTTGATGTGGCATGCCCACATATGGCATGGAGTTGGTATGATAATTTGGGAGAAGCAAGATGTTCTTCTTCCTTCTTGCCTCAAGAAAAGATACATGTGGTTGCAGACTCTCTGGGGAGAAACCCAAAGAGAAAAAGAACAGATTTTGGAAGATAGACACGTAGTGAGAAATCAGCTCTTCAACATGTCCCTGATTTCCAGCTAGCTTTTCTAGCCACTTTGGGGAATTTCTTCTGGGGTGAGATCAATAACTTTATCTCTTGGTTGAGCTGAGATATCTCAGCTATTCACCATTTGTGATGATCTTTTATATAGCTAACGTTTGGCAGGAGGGAGTCATGCCTTCAGATATAAACTTGGGGAACTCCTTCCTCTTTAAGGAACAAGAACTAGGAAAGCTGCTTGAACCTAACCAAAAAAAACCTAATACTAATTTCCCCAAGATTAACAATATTTAAATATAATTCTCATCTGGTACCCCACTCTGAAGAGAGCAGAGTACCCAGCCTTATTCCCACTTCTGCTCCATTCCAGGCAAAGAATCAAATTCTCCTTTGGAGATGGATAGGCAAAATTCCCAATATATCTAAACAAAACTTCCCCACAAGCTGCATTTAGACAAGCCCATGTGGGCATATACATAACCTACATGGGCAACTCAAAACCCTACACAAGTGTAAAGTGACAAGCACAATAAACAAAACAATGAAACTTATTAGAACGTGGTATGAAGGATTTGAGAAGTTGGTTTTGAGAAGTTATAAAATGCAGAGGAGAAAAGAAAACTAGTTTTTCCTCTGGGAAGGGCTTATTGGACATCTATAAAGAACAATGAATTCAGAGTCAGAGGCCCTAGGTCTGACCTGAATGACCTTGGGAAACATTTAACCATTTTGGGCCTCAGTGTCCACATATGTAAAATGAGATAATTGGAGTAGATGATTTCTAAGGTCCCTTTTGCATATAAATTCTATGATTGTTTGATTTGAAGTAAGAGCTAATTATCCAAAGACCTAACACATCAGGGAGATGAAAACCAAATTAGTCAACTTTTGATTAAAAAAAAACCCTCAGTTTATGTTAGCTGAGATTTGAATCAGCCAATCAGAAGGTCAAATGTGACACACACCAAGGCAAGTATGTTGTATGTTATATAGAGGTGATGTGGTCCCCAAAGATGTGAACCCAGTGATTGCCTTCCATAAGATAAAGTATATGATTCACTTTGTGGATTGGTGCCCAACTGGATTCAAGGTAAGCATCAACTACCAGCCTCCTAATGTGGTGCTAGGCAGTGATCAGACAACATGCAAAGGGTTGTGTGCAAGACCACTGGGAGCACAGAAGCATGCACAGTTTAACCTGTTGTATGCCAAATGTGCTTTTGTACAATGGTAAGTTGGGGAGGACAGGGAGAAAGGTGACTTCTCAGAGGCCCAGGAGGATTTGGCTGCTCTTGAGAAAGATTAGGAAGAGATAGGCATTGACTCCATGGAGGCAGAGGGTGAGAAAGGGGAAAAGTACTAAGTGGAAGAGGAATGCCAGAGAGTCTAACTTCCTATCCTCTAAGAGTATACTGGATATATAATTTGTTTACAAATAAAAGTTTCCATCTTAAAAAAAAAAACTATTGCTTAATAAGATACTAAGATTATAAGTGAGGGAAACTTGATTGAAAAATCAGGCATAAGTTTTTAATTTTATATTTTCTTATGTTTATCTGCACTCAAAATAGAAAGACCAATGAAGGAAGAAAACAAAGTAAAATTGTATAAATCATATAACTGGAAGCACTCTGGAGGAGGATACTAATATTTGGACTTATTTGGACACATATAGTTAAGAAATTTCATGGAATAATTGAATAATTTGAAGTATCAGGTGGTTAGCTAAACTGATTAAAATGGTATTTTGTTGCCAGCAAAATTCAATTGTAATGTGAAAGATGAAATGTTGTTAAGTTGTATGATGTAAAAACAAATGGGTCATTAATTTTTAAAAAGTCAATCAAACCGGTTGTTTCAAACACAAACTGGTTGTGCAGACACATTTTCATTATCCACAGTTGTAAGGCAGCATAGTTCAGAGGGAACTGTGCTGCCTTTGAACTCCTAAGATATGGGTTCAAATCCTGGCATTACCACTTGTTCCCTATGTGACCTTGGGTAAGTCACAACCTTTCTGGGCCTCTGCTTCACCCTCTGTAATAAGGGAGGGTTGGTCTAGATGGCCCCTAAAATCCCTTCTAGCTTTAAGTATATGATCTTAAGAGTCGATCTAAAATTGGAGATTCATCCTTTAGGCAGAGAACATTCCATGTCCTCTCCCATCCCTTACCGCCACCCTGATCTTTATCTGTAAAGAGGTGAATGAAAGTGAGGATTGTGAGAATCTGGTTTGTTCAGCAAATGTGCTGTCAGAGATACAAAAGAAGCAGAGGAACTAATCCCCCACTTGAGGAGCGCCCACTATAGTTAGGAAGAAAAGTAGCAAGTATAAAACAGGCAGAAAACAGTACAAGATAAGAATGGAGTAAAATGTGTGTGTGTTGCACACTTGAAGTGATATAGTAATTGAGAGAAAAGAGTGGTCACCATGGTTTAGAATAAGAAAGTGAAGTTTCAAGTGTAGTAAGAGCTGTCCCTCACATGCAAGGTATGTCTGTGTCATTGTATGACTCCAAGGGAGGCAGAACAGACATCTTTTTCCCGTATGTTGTCATCCCTATTAGGTTATAGGCTCCATGAGGGTAAGGCCTGTATCTTCTTTATTTTTGTATCTTTTTTCCTGTGTTTATGTAAGGATGAGGATTGATTGAGTCAATCAATCAAATCACCCCACCCCTCTTAAAGTAATTGACAAAATGCTGAGCCCCAATACCCTGATCAGGTGAGAACATGTTGTGATTGTTCATGTGGTGTGTACAAAACCTGGACCCCTTTATTGAATCAATGACTCAGCCAAAAGTGATATTTAGACTAAACTTGAAATGTCCCCAATCAATTTAAATGTCTCTGAAAGACATTGGACCAATTGGAGTGATGCTGCCCAAGAAGTTTGCATTTGGTGAAGGACTTTGTCCCTCTCTGCAGGGCTTATTTGAAACCAGAGAGCTAGTTTGGAATTAAGAGGTTGACCATTTGTTGTTGTTATTGTTTCATCCTTCATTTTCGAAGAAGACCAATAACATCACAGTATTGAAGTCAAAGTACAGTGTGTTTGGCTGTGACTGATCAGTCCAGTACGTTAGGACATTTAAAATGAAGGTGACTCTGGATTTGCACAATTCACATTTCCTTTGTGATTCTACTATTCTGCTTTGTTCATAGAGTACAGCACTGTCTTTGATATAGGCACGTCATGCTAGGAGGTCCTGTGCCAGCATCTCCCATGTCTCAGTCAATACTAAAGCAAAGTACCTGGCACTGGGTCCATCCCAGCAGAAATCTACAAGGCAGGGAGTCCACTGCTCATACAGAAGTTGACTGAAATCTTCTGGATTATATGGTAAGAGGAAGTTCTCCCCAAAGAGATCAAGGGTGCTCCTATTGTCCATCTCTATAAAGAAAAAAAAATTGGCAGTCCTGTGATAATCACAGGGGGGATTTCTTTCTTAGCATTTGCCAGCAAGATTCTTGGCAGAGTCTTCTTTAATCAGCTTATCCTTCACCCAGAAGATGGTCATCTACCCAAGAGCCAGTGTGACTTCAGAAGGGGCTAAGGAATGGTTGACATGGTGATAACTCCAAGAGAAATGCCAGGAGCATAACAGAGGTCTGTACACAACATCTGTTGGTCTGACCAAGGACTTTGATACTGTCAGTCTTGAGGACTTGTGGAAGATCATGGCAAAATTTGGTTGTCTGGAGAAGGTCATCGGCATAGTATGTCAGTTTCATGATGGCATGTTCACATGGGCTCTGGATGAAGGATGATGCTCTCATGCTTTCCCAGTCACCAAGGGAGTGAAGCAGGGCTGTGTGCTTGTTCTCATGCTTTTCAGCATGACATTTTCCATGATGTTGTTCCACACCTTCAATGAGGACAAAAATGGCATCAAGGTCAATTTTTACACTGATGGTAAACTATTTAATTTGGTCGATTATTTATCAGCTTAGTGATAGAAGCTTCTTGCAAAGCCCCTGAGAAAGAATCACTTGTGGGAAGAGTAGACAGCCTTGACCTTGTTTTCTTAACCCAACCCCCTTTGCCTGGAGGTTTTTGATATTTGCAAACTTAAGGTTGCAGGATTTGGACTTCTCTTCAGCATCCCACCCTATCAGTGTCCTCAGAATGACTGAAGGCTGCCTCTTTATTGGGAGCCAAGGACAGACTGGCTGTGATGAGGAAAAGTAGATTCAATACTCTACAAGGAGCCCAGCATGAAAGCTACACCACTCCTAAGGGACCCTAGCAAAAGGATTTTCTGGAGCTTTTGATTAATCTTTTTGCCACATTACCTTGAGCCCACTTTCCCCTGGGCTCTGTTATGTGCTGATGGAAGAATGTGTCACACTTTTGGAGGGATGTTTCGTATGAACTGTTCTTACTATATCACTTTAGTAAATACTGCTTTTTAAAGCTAATTGCATCTTGCTAACTATTTGATATCAACAAGTAAGGATGGGGCAATGCACACTTGTGAGAGCTCCTGAGCATTACAAAGATACCCCAAATCCCTTGAGGTGCCCCTAGGACTCTGAGGGGAGAAACAGCCAACCTCTGGAGACCTGATATGCCATTGCAAGTAGGGTTTGGGAGTGTAGCTCCAGAGGACTGCTACATAGCCCAGTCTCTGAAATACTACAAATGTTTATTGAATTGTATTGACCAATACATTGCCTTTGGGTACTACTAAGATCATCTATTTTTATAAGATTATGTTCTTTGGAAGTTTTTAAGCCCTAGTTTAAACTTTTCCTCAAGGCTAAATATCAGGACAGCTAAGTCTTCTTACACAGCAAAATATGACAAAATCAAAATTAAGGAGATGATTTAGCAGCATCTTAAATAAAGTACTTCAAATTATGAAGGGGTTCTTTGCAAGGCAAGAGAAATAAATGGAGAGAAAATGTAAGGGAGTGATATATCCTCTTTGTTTCATTCTGACATTGATAAATGGTCAAATCAAGGAGAAAAATTTTAAATAGCTACTTTGCACAGCCAAAGTATGGAAAGCAGCAATGTGAGTGGCTAGTACTTACAGGCTGTAACTAGTTTTAAAGGAATATTCTGATTAATTCAATAGTTATTAACCACCACAATTGTAACATTAACCAACTTCAAAACAAATCTTCAGAAGACAGGTTTGAAATTATTTGCAGGCCCCAACCTGGAAGTGGGTTATATTCCAAATTTATGTTCGTAAGATTCAGAACTCAATTTTGGGCAGCCTCAATAGTATTGTGGAGACTAGGGCCCTAGCCTAGCCCACAGGAGTCAATTTAACCCATAATATACTCTAAATGTATACTATACTAATAATGTTATAGAACTTAACTGCTACATGTGGCAATGTGATTATGAGGAATGCAGTCCATGTTCCAATTTGGTATGCCAGCACTATATGATCCCCAATGTTATCTGGCCTGGAATTACTCTTTCTGTACCAACCACACCTTCTAGAGCATGAAAATAGGATCTTATGTAGTTTCAAGACCCTGGCAGTGGTTCCCTTGGCTTAGAACAAGGGCTCAGTGCAGGAGCTGAGGGGCAGAAGCTGGTGGGGTCTTGGAGATGAGCACAGGGGTTCCAGGGAGTAAGAAATTGTTAGAGGCTGAGACTCTCTGTCCCTGTCAACTTCCAAGGACATTTCTTGGCTCTGATTTTTATGCACTTTCTTTTTTTCCATTGGCCTTGGGGACTGGGTTGTTCCTTTCCTTTACCAATGTCATCAACTGTTGTTTCCAATTAGTTACTCAATCAACAAGCATTTATCAATCACTTACTGAATTCCTTACATGAAACTCTTTTCAGGTATTCTTAAGGGATCTGGCAGCTATTAAGAGAGAAGAGGAGAGCCAGTGCAGTGTGGTAGAGAGTGAGCTGATCTTCAAGCCAGGAAGACCTTGGTTTGAGTACTGCCACTTACACACACTATGCGACCCTGGGTAAATCATTTATTCTCTCAGTGCCTAAGGTAACTCTTACTGCAATAAACTGCAGATCAGGTGCTTATCTGTTCTGGTGGAGAGGTTTTCTCCTGTCAATGAAATCACAGGTCCTCCTAAAAAAGAGAGAGAAAAATAAACAGAGAAGTAGTGATGAAATCTTCTGCTCCTTTTTTTTTTTCCCATTTAGCCAAAGTTGCACACAGGTACTAAAGGGAAGTCTTGGTAAACAAAAGAGAGACAAAATTAATAATTTTAGAAGACCATAACAATTAAGTCATTCTGATAAAAGTAAATTCCTTGAGGGCAAAAACAATATTCTTTGTGTCCTTGTAACTCCAAAGCCTAGTGCAGTGCTAGTACATATTCAGTCATTTTTCTGTAGTGTCTGATCCTTCGTGACTCCATTTGGAGTTTTCTTGGCAAAAATGGCTGTTTTTCATTTTCTTCTCCAGCTAGTACAAAGTAGGTGTTTAATTAATGCCTGTTGATTGATTGATTGATTGATTGATGGAGCGAAGAGATGGGTAGCTGAGTAGTGGGATGGGGACGGGAGATCTTCTCAGGGAGACCAACACTACCATTGGGTATGTGTGGTAGGGGGGAGGGAAAGACCAGCTGTAGAGTTGGGCTTCCCTTTCATGCTCTCTTTTCCTCTTATCACTACCAGCCCTGCTGCTGACAGTACCGCCATATCAGACCCCCATCCTGCTGCGTTGGCACAGTAGTGAAGTGAAACTGTTGGAGAAGAGAGGCAATGATTCCAACAAGAAGTCAATGGAAGGGAAAGGGGAAAGAGGAAATCTCAGGTATCTGCACTGGGGAGGGGACAATCCCTATGGGCAGTTCAAATGCAAGGGGACGTACCTAGTAATTTCAAGGGTACAGAAATTGGGAACTGCCTATGTTTAAATATTCCTTTTAGGAAACACATCAGTTAACTGTGATTCTGTGCTTTGCAGGATTTGCCATAATAATAATTTCTCTAATCCTGCCTATTCTTAGAAGGAATTGTGAGCTCTTTATACAAGGGATTTGTAGGATACAAAGTGAAATTCATTTACTTCTGATGAAGCTTCATATAAAATACAGATAATACTTATTTGTATTTTCTCTGCATTTGTGCAACTGATATTTAGCATCTCTGTAATTACATGATACTGGGTCTACATGGAACTTATTTCAGTTTCTGAAGCCTCAAAACACTGTAAACACATTCAGCTTTTGCCTTGGAATGTGGATATTAGGTGACTTTGTTACACAGTCCAAACTATTTCCTCATCCAAGTGTTGAATACTTGTTTGCTTTATTATTGTTATTGTGATGGTGATGGTGATGGTGATAACTATGACTGCTTTAGGGGTTGTTGTTGACTTAAAATTCAATTTCCTTTGGATTTCCTGCTTCTTTTATCCAGACCACACACCCAGAGGCTTTGGAAGCCTCCTGATGAAACCATCCCACCTAGTCAAGTCCTTGTGCGACCTTGAAGTTGTCGACCCAAGAGAGCCATTTGTGGTTCTTTTTTTTTTTTTTTGCTGCTGAACCCCACAAGATGAGCTATGAAGAAAATGATTTTATTTTGTTGATGTGTGTTTTGATTTATATGATGTTTAAAATGTTCAAGGAAGACTGCCTCCTTTTAGCAACCTGGTGTTAAAATGAAGAGTCATTCACTCATTTAGGAACCTGAGTGAGTAAATCAGAAACAGCTGGGAACACACACACACACACACAGACACAGACACAGACACACACACACACACACACACACACACACACCACACCCCCCCCCCAGAGCATCCCCTGTAATTAACATTTCAGAATTGCTTAGAAAGGAGTGAAGAATGGAAAAAGAGGGTAGAGAGAAAGCTTTCAGTAGCAATAGCAGCTGGGTGTTATGGAGAACTGTAAAAATCAACCTGGGAGAGCTTAAGAGCTATTTGAGACTTCCATGCTAAGACTTACTGGGGATGATTACAGGTGATAACTCACCTGTGGTCTAAACATCATCTGAATGAATAAAATTTATTAAGCACTTACTATGTGCCAAGCACAGTCTACCTAGCCCTGCGGCTGCTCACCCTAAAATATCCCTTTATAAGACCTGCTGCCCTTCTCCCATAGGTGAGTTCCTCCTGGAACCCCCATTTTGTGAAAGGGCCCAAGGGAATCTGCTTTCATTCTCTTTTTCACCCTGTTCCTGGTTTTCTAGATCTCAGAACCATGCCCTTGTGCTGGACACCTTCATTCCTACCCCGCCCTTCTTTAACTTTCTTCCCCCATTAGAATGTAAACTCCTTGAGGGCAGGAACTCTATTTCTTTTTTGCTTGTCTTTGTGTCCCCAGCACTTAGCCCGATGTCTGGCACATAGTAAGCACTTAATAAACCCCTTCCTTTCTTCCTGTGGGGATATAAAAACAAAAATGAAGAAGGCAACTCCTGCTCTGGAGGACCTTCCTCAGACAACTCATACAAGGTAGTGGTAGCCAAAGAGGGGTATTTTGAAGTTACAAGGATGGTGAGTGGGGCCAGAGAGAAGTGAGATGACCCACCTTTTCTAGTACAAGTGGCAACATGGAATTGATTATGGTTTCTGAAATGAGAAGAGGACAAAGCACAAGTGGGGTCAAATGAGAGTGGCATGTGGTGAAAAGATGGTATGGGAGGGGGAGAATAAAGTGAAGTATGGTTGAAACAGCTAACCTGATATAGGAGACACATGTGAAGCAGTCCCAAATAAGGATGGCATGGGGAGGGCAGAGTGAGAGTTCCAAAGCTGAAAAGGTAAAATTCTCCAGGGCATGATTTCTGCTGTATTTCTGTTTGTCTGCTCCAGACAAGGTGTCTGGAGGGAACATGGCAGGAGAGTAAAACTTAGTATGGCTGAAACAAATGGGAGCACAAAAATAAGTTGTGTGTTTATTTATCTCTACTGTGGAAATAAATAAATTAATACAACAACAATAAAAAGCTATAACAGTTAAGTAAGAGATACATACTCCCAAATATGAACCTAGGAGGGTTTTTTTTTTCCTTTCTGAGTTGCTCTAACTGGAATATATTGCTATTTATACCCAGAAAGTTTGTTGATATTTATTCCTTTACTAAATCATAGTGGGGGTTTTTTTAAGCCAAAGGTATATACAGTGTGCTGAATGGTCTATTTCCCCTGCTTCAGTTTGCCAAGCCCAAAGTCAGTCTATCAGCTGTTTCCATCACTCTAATTAGGCCTCTCTACACAAGCTGGTAACTACACCTCACATTGTACCATAGAAGAATTAAAAAGCCTCTCCAGGACTCATTCTAAAACCTCAACCCCTTTTGACGTGACAACTTACACAGGGGAGTTTGGGCCCATGTGGTAGCAGCACACATGGTGCCTCTTGCTGGGACTGACTTTTCTGACAGTGAAGGGTTGACACAGGGGACCCTATTCTGTTACTCACATTTGAAAAAGTTTCAGATTTGACCTGAAGTTCGAGTTGAGAGCTCTGGTAGCAGCATCAGTTTGCCCTTCTCTGTGTGTGATCCAGTCAGTCAGTTCGACTTCATCCAGCTAAATATATTTCCTATTGTTGTTTTCATCCTGTCCCCTTTAATCTGCCTCCAGCACCCCCACAGACTACTTAATTGGTTCCCTCTAACCAGCCCTCTTTAGCCTGACAGCATAGCTCTGTGTATCTAGACCCCTTTAATCTCCCTGATGGCTTGGCACGGTGCGATAGTCTCATATTTTTCCAATGTCAAAAAGCAGATTGTATATCCTGGATGATCTTCGTACTTACTTCTGTCTTCCTCTTAGAAACTATAGTGGAAAAACAGCTGTTCATCTCAATTAGGTTTTGATTGCTAATTAGCATCTACCTGTCACTATTATTCAGCTTTCTCCAATGTTCCCTTCAGCTATTTTCCAAGCAACTGGTACACCTGGTTTCCATGAGAACCATTTAGCTCTCTCCCTGCCCAACCAAAGCTGCCACCTATTTTTCTGCTAAGATAGTGTCTTTCTGGCACACTATGAGTTTGCTTGTCTGCTTCTCTTACCCTGGCTTTCTTTCTTTTATTTGCTGGCCAGATTTCCTAATTTATAAGGAGAGCCACCCAATTCCTATCTTTCCCCCACCCTGCCACCTCCACTTTCTTGTGAAAGGGTTCCATAGGATCTCAGTTGACTACCAGAAGACATATTTGGCAAAGAGAAGTCCTTATAGACAATCTCTAACATGCTACTATTTATATGTGGTCCATTTTTGTTATTTCCATTACCAACGAATGTTTCATGGGAGTATAGGGAATGCATAATGCTGAGCTTGGGAAGTAAACCATTCTTCATGGTTTTGGGACCTTTGGGCAGTTACTCAAATATCCTATTGCTTTTCTTAATTCTTCAGATGGACTTTTCTTGCTACTTCTTGTGTTTCTCCTTATAGGAGAGCAAGTGATCCTTCTTGGATTATGTTTGTCTCTAGCATTGAACATGGTATCTTACAGGTCATTCATTCATTTATTCATAATTTAAGTGCCCATTGTAAATGAATGAAAAAAGCATTATTACATACTTATTTTTCATCAGGCACTCTGCTGAGCATTGAGGATACAAATAGAAATGACAAAGATCTCACACTCTAATTGGGGTAGATAGACTACATGTAGTACCTACCTGGCTCCACCCCCTTTTGTGCTATTGGGTGAGGTGGTAGGCCTGCCTGGTCTCATATAGGTTCCCTTGGGTTCTTGTGCTGACCTTCACCTCCTAGGTTTAGGACAACTTGAATCTTTAAGATTCAAAATGCTGGATATTGGGCCATCTCAGGACAGCGTTAGGAACCTCAGAGCCCTTGGGTCTGGGTGCTCTTGGATTGTTGCTCCATAGGGCTTTCAAGATCACCTTCCTTGAGACTTTGTTATTGGAACTGAACACTGAACCTTATAGCCTATCTATGTCTTTTCCCCACCTTTTCTGCTCGGTCCCATTTCCTATTGCCTGAGCACTTTGGGGTGATTTTTTTTTCCTATAAATCAATTTGTGGGGTGGAAAAAAAGTCATTTCTCACTACATTCCTTGATCATTATTCCATCAAGTAAAAACCTGGGGTAGGGTGTTTCTTAAGTAGGTATGTGGGAGCTGAATGAACTGTTTCCCTTTCAGGAAGCCTTGCTGTCTGGAAATCCTGTTGAAGCAATTAATTAAATTGCCTACAAGGACAAGGTGGGAAAACACTGAGCCCGGGTAACCCAGATTTATTGGGAACTCAATCTAACTTTCAACTCACTACTTGTGTACAGACTAACCCTCAAAACTTTGGAAGAATGATTCATCCACTTTTCCCTATCGTTCTGGTTATTAACCCCATACTATCTGTTGGTGGCACAATGGAACAGAGTGTTGGTCCTGGAGTCAAGAAGACTTGAGTTCAAATCCAGCCTTCAACACTTGCTAGCTGTGTGACCCTGGGCAAGTTACTTAAACTCTGCCTCAGTTTTCTTATCTGTAAAATTGGGATGAAAATGGCACCTACCTCCTAGGGTTGTTGGGAGGATAAAATGATATATTTGTAAAATGCTTTGTAAACTTTAAAGTACTATGTAAATGCTAGATATTGTTAATTGTGATGTCAGGCAAGTTACTTATTTCCTATGGATTTTAGTTTCCATATCTATAAGATGAGGTGGTTGGACAAGGTAGCCTCTGAGAGGACAGCTAGGTGGCACAGTGCATAGAGTATGGAGTCAGGAGAAACTGACTTCAGATATAGCCTCAGACACATAACACTCACTAGCTGTGTGACTCTGGGCAAGTCTCTTAACCCCAGCTGCCTCACCAAAAAAAAAAAAGAAAGAAAAAGAGGGGGACAGCTAGGTGGCTGTAAGGTGAATTTTAGTGTGTGTAAAGTGGATTTTTTGTTATTCTTTCTTAGAGTTTTCTTCCCAGGATCCATAGCCATAACAATCTCTACTTCCCAGGTGTTAGATATGAGCTCTCATGACCATGGTTCAAAACAGTTCCCACCACACTTAGATATAGGGATGAAGTGATATAAAATTGTGAGGCTATTGCTGGCAATATGCTTTCTTTGTCTATTGCCCTATAAAGCAAGTGTGCACTGGTCAGTGAGTGGGGACCCCCATGGGGGTGAATGTGCAGGCTGAATGCTGTGCATGCCTTGATTGGCCCCCATCAAGGCTTGGGAGGGGGAATCTGTTTGTTTTCCTCAACGGGCCCCCATTGAGTCTTGAGGAGATTTAGGGGAGAGCACAAGTTGTGATGCTCTTGATTGATCCAATTGAGAGGAGGGGTAGTTGCCCCCATGCACGCCAGCCCCTGTAAGAAGAGTTTCAGAAGACTAGACTAGAATAAAGTAAGCTTATTTAACCCCTTATTATGACTCCATTCCTGTCTTCCTGTCTGACCAGATCAAAATCAAACCTGCTAGTGAGAGAGGTGCTAGAAGCCCTGCTGTGTCTCCTTTCTAAGAAATGGTTTGGTCAGTGTGTTTAGTTGTCCAACAGTGGTGCAGTGGATAGATCACCGGGCCTGGGGTCAGGAGAACCTGAGTTCAAATCTAGCCTCAAACCAGACACTTGACACTTACTACCTGTGTGACCCTGGGCAAGTCACTTAACCCCAAGTGCCTCACCAAAAAAAAAAAAAAGAGCCTTTGAAGTCTTCAGTCTAGATCTATGACATCATGATATTATGACCTCTAAGCTTCCTTTCGTGTAAACATCTATCATCTAACTATCAATAGCTGTTTTCAATAATATGCCCTCTCATTTTCCATCAATCCCTTCCTTGCCCTACATGATAACTCTACCCACTATCCATCTCCATCATGACCAGCCCTAATAACATTTCAAGGAAAGGAAGTCACCTTTCACCTTTTCCTCTACTTGGCCAATCTATGTCCATTGAGTAACTAAGCCTTACCAGTTCTTCCTCAGTAACATTTTGCAAATCCACCTCTTCCATTCTCAATGCCAAACACATTAATACAGTCCCTGGACAACCCAAACCAAGGGACCATCGCCTCTATTGCTTCCCTACTGGAAAAGTGGATGCAGTCCTTGGAACCCCCCTGAGGTGAAAGATGCCTATTTGGTTTTATCGTGCTTAGTTCTTGTCTTGCCTCCACAATATTGTGGGAAATAGCTCCCTTTGTCACCCCAGTTTTTAGCTCATCTTTATCTGTTGTCTTCCCCCGTTAGAATGCAAGCTTTTGAGGGCCATGACTAGTTAGCATACTTTCATGCAAAAATAGGTACTTGATAAATATTCTGTCTGTTTGTCTATTAATCTATCTATCCATTTTTCAATCATCTCTCTCTAGCTGTCTACTCATCTATCTATCTATCTGTCTATCTACCCTTATCCCCTCAGACCTGAACTATGACAATAATCTAATTATGCCATTGACAGAACTAGGGAAGTCAGGAGGGGAAGGTGATCCAGCCAGCACTTAGCACAGTGCTTGGCACATAGCAGATGCTTAACAAATGTTTATTGATTGATTGGTTTTCAGGGGACAAAGGTAAATCTGGTTATAGACATATCCAGCTTGAGATGCCAGCAGTCGCTCCCAATGTCAATGTCAATGATGTCAAAGGTTGTCTTAAAATTCCCTGAAGGAATTGACAGTTGAGCTCAGAAGCTGCTGGAACTAAATCTCTGAGTGAATCCTCAGGGGCTGGATTTTGAGGTCAATAAGGCTTGATTGAAGTCTTACTCATGGTCTTGGCTTCTGCAAGAGGCCTTTGGAGGGGGCATTTAAGGAAAAGAGGTCCTTTCTGATCCAGAAAATCAAATCTGATCTAGGGGTTTTGGCTCATGGAAGTGGGTGTTTATTTTGGATTCCAGTGGTTTAGATTGTGTGTGGATGCTTGACTGTCCTTGTTTTAAAACCCTTAATAATATGCCTCTGTTCAGCTGAATTTGTATAATAAAACAGTCAGAATGTTAAAAGTCTAATAATAACAGAAAAGTAATTCATAGTTAAGTTGCCCTTCAGTAGCTGGGGACAATGGAACACGCCAGGCATACAATTAAACAGATCCTCTTTTTTTTCCTTAGTATTCAAGGCCAGCTCTAACCCATTCCCTGCCTTGATGGTGGTGGTGTGTGCCAGCCCCTTTAACATTCTTTTTAAATTTAGTCCATGTTCCCAAATGATCTTTCCATTTTTTTGATGATGTTACGCATATTGCCTTCAGTCCACAAAGCAAAATGTATTCTTCAAAGAATGAAATCTAATTCTGGTATGAAAATTCAGGCAGGCTTGTTCTGAAGAGATGCTAACATCTCAGTGCTGCCTCAATACATGGAGGGACTGATAAAACTAAAGGAAAGACCTGGAGAAGAAGCTTACTTTACAAGTTAAAACAAACAAAAAAACAAGACATTCCTCTCCACCCACCCCTAACAACACACATAGGATATAAATGGAGCTAAATTCATAGGATCATAGTTTAAGAAGGGGCCTATTTGTTGTTGTTTAGTCATTTCAGTTGTGCCTGACTCTTTGTGACCCTGTTTGGATTTTGTTTTGAGTTTTTTTTTTTGTTTTGTTTTGTTTTTTTTTTGCTTTTTGGAGAGGTGATTGGGGTTAAGTGACTTGCCCCGGGTCACGCAGCTAGTAAGTGTTAAGTGTCTGAGGCTGGATTTGAACTCAGGTCCTCTTGACTCCAAGGCCAGAGCTCTATTCACTGTGCCACCTCACTGCCTTGTTTGGGTTTTCTTGGCAAAGATACTGGAGTGGTTTGCCATTTCCTTCTCCAGCTCATTTGACAGATGAGGAAACTGAGGCAAACAGGAAGAAGTGACTTGCCCAGGGTCACACAGCTAGTAAGTGTCTGAGGCCAGATTTGAACTCAGGAAGATGAGTCTCCCTGACTCCAAGCCTGGAGCTCTATCCACTGCTCTACCCAGCTGCCCTAGGAAGGAACCTAAGAGATCTTAGTACAGCTCCATTATTTTGTAGGTGACAAAACTGAATTCTGGAGAAATGAAATTATTTACCCATGATCATGTGGGTAGCAAGCTGAAGAGTCAAGATTAGGACTCAGGTCCTTACTCTAAATCTTTTTCCACTATGTTAAATTGCTAGTGTTAAGATTAAAATTTTGAAGTCTCTAGGCAGATGATATTTCAAGGAAAAGCTTACAGTCTTATTCCCTAAGACCCTGTAGTACCTTATTTGGTTGGTATGAAAGTAATTTGGTGTCCGTGCTTATTCTGTCCTAACCTTTTGATTTTTGTTTAAGAAGCCCATTAAGCAATTAACAACAGGCAGAGCAGTTGAAACAACTGGCCTACAAGTAAAAATAATTTTCTTCCTAGAAATCAATAATTAGTAATTATTTACATTTCAATCTATAGAGGTACAATGCTTGCCTATCCCTCTAATGTGTGGAATTCATGGACTGACATGTTTTTATGGTTTTCTTTTACAAAACAAAACATACATTTTTCACATATATGATAAAGTAAGTTTATTTAGAGTATAACAAGGCAAACCTTGAGAATTATATTCCCAAAGAGAGTGCCATAGGCAGAGGTGCTCCTCCCAGCATAGACTTTTGTCAGAAGGGAGTGTTTATGGCACCCTTAGTGGAAGATTGGGTGCAAACATTTATGACAGAGACGAGAAGCAGAGGAGTGGAAGAGAAAGAGAAAAAAAAAAAGAAAGGGAAATAGGATGGAGTCAGGAGGCAGCTGACTCCAATTGCCTCTGCCTAGTCCATGCCAGGAAACAGTGGCTGCACAAATCCCTGCAAACATAGTTCCTGTTCTGAAAAGATCATTTCAAGACTTCAGCACTTTCCAGATCCCATGCTGAGAAGCAATGCCCTTCAGGCCTTGAGCATCTTAGATCTGATCCCTAGCCAAGTTTGTAACACCCTCTTAGCCTCCCTTAGGTTGCTGGGGGATGCCTGGATAGCAGCTTGGTGGCCAAGTGATTGTACTCCCACACCTGGGTTTTGGTTTTCTCTTTTGCTGGTCTGTGGCACTATTGGCATGGGAAACAGAGCCAGGTGGATTCTCAACCTATATTCCCTGAAAGTTTGGGAGATAATTGTTTGGACAGTGGATGATGAGATTGCACCTTCCATGATTCTTATCTCTTGTTTATACATCTTGCATTCTAGTGTAAATAAACATCCATTTGTATTGTTAAGCTACCTCAGGCTTTATTTCTAGCTAATTGGGGAAGTTCAAATGGGAGGAAGTTCAAATGGGAGAGCTGGGGTCAAGAGATGCAGAAGTGGAACACCTCCTAAGAACCTGAATGTGGCACATAGAAATACTTTAAAGATAATGGAGAAAAACACTCTCTGATGTTTCTTTGAGAAGCCACGTTTGTATGTTTGGGACTGGTAGCTGATGTAGTGCATAGAATAGAGCATGAGACCTGGTATCAGGAAGACCTCAGTTCAAATCTGGCCTCAGAGGCTTGCTGGTTGTATGACCCTAGACAAGTCATTTAACTTCTGTCTGCCTCAGTTTCCTCAGTGTTGTTGTGAAGATCAAATGAGATATATTTGCAAAAAGCTCTTAGCACAGTACTGAGCAAGTAGTAGGCACTATATAAATATTAGTTATTATTATATGCATGTTCTCTGTAGAACAGAGGGTGACTTCTTTTTCCACCTGGCTGCACACCTCTGAACTTTTCCCATTAGGCCCTCACACAAGGTACCTTCTCTCCTTCCTCCTATTTTCAGCTCCTTTTTGTGTGTTGTCTACCTCTGTAAAATTATAAGCTCCTTGAGGGCCAGGACTGTCTTTTTTTTTTCCTTTTGCATTCACAGCACTTAGCATAGTGCCTGGCATGTAGTAGCCACTTCATAAATGTTTATCAACTGGCTGACCTACAAACAAAGGTGTAAGTGGCATCAGTTTCACCATGCTCCCAAAGGCAAATCATTCAGTCATCTCTTATGTTGCAGTGCTCATGATAAGCATAAGCAAAAAAGACCACCCAGAGATAATGATAGGTTAGGTGCCATAAGCCATGTTAGAAGGTCCTAGATGTGGGACTACCAAACAACAAAAACACACACAAAAACAAAATTTACTGTATCTTAACAGACAGAAAACAACTAGTTACCAATGAAAGACATTCCTGAATCCACTGTTAAAGTATATAGAGGAGAAGACATTGCATGCAATTACAGTATTTTCCACCTAACCTATTCAAGCAAGCTATTGATGCTAAAATACGGTCATTGAATAAAGGAAGCCTGGTTTTGATAATCATTATTTCCTATAAAAAATTTAGCTAATATAATAAGACAATCATAAGATCCAAGATGACAGCTAAACCAGCAGGCACTTTATCTCCTAGACAGGCAGAGCAACATGGCAGCTAAGGAGTACACCATTTTATATCATAAATTTATTTGCAAAATGTTATAGAGGAAGAGGATGAGCAATTATGAACAATACTACCCTTTTGAGACAGAAAAGAAAGGTGATGGGCAAAATAAGTCTTCAGAAAATTTGGCTTAAGGTTCACTTACACCCAACCATGCCAGGAGTATTTATAGATAAAATTAGAAGGATAGATGAGAAATCGAACAGATTGCCAGGGCCTCCATAGCAATAAATTTCTACCATTGATGATGGGGATCCACATATTTGGGGTTTAATAGTTGATACGCTATATGAGGAAATAGAAATGTCATTAAAGAAGATGAAGTCAGAAGAGAGTCTGAACCAGAAAAAGAAATGCATCCCATAGAATTATTCAATTTTGAAAGCACTGAAGGATTTATTATGAAAATATTTTTTAAAAAGGGGAAATTTGAAATAATTGGAAAAAATCATGTAAAGTATTATTACTAAAGGTAGTAAATACATGAATAACTTTAAATAATACTGACCAATATGTATTCCTTTCAATCTCTGTAAAATTTTCATGAGAATGGTCCACACATATCAAAAATACCCTTGATAAAAATGTGAAAAGGGAATAGGTAGGCAGACCCCTACTTTACAGATCAACAAGTTCCTGAAAGAAATAGAGAATAGAAGATCCCGATGTATTTGTTGCTTGTTGATATAAAGTGTGTATTTAAAAAAAGCATACAAGATTCATTTATAGATTCAAAGAAATTACTTTGTTCAGTGATACTCTGATTTGTAATATTAAAAATAACATGTTACTCCATTTTTAAAAAATCACCTGTGTGATCCTGATTGTAGCACTACCACATTTAAATTGTTTTTTTTTTCTTATTGTTTGCTATATTTTCTCCTTAACCTGGGAGGTCTGAAACTTGACTATTATATTTCTATAGGTTTTTCTCCTGGGATCTCTTTTAGGTGGTGATCACTGTATTTGTTCTATTTCTGCTTCATCTTCTTGTACTAGAACAATTAGAACTAGGGCAATTTTCCTTAATAGCTTCTTGTAATATTGTATCAAGATTCAGACCTGAGGTATGGGGAATGATGCCCCATGCAACAGTATCTTCTTACTGTTATTTTCTGAGCTCTGTTTGAGGGTCTAACCTTGGGCACTCTTTACCTCCCCAAGCTACAACTAAGGACTTCAGTTGTACTGACCTACAAATGCTCTTGCTCTCTTGCAATACCTCCAGTGGCTGCAATTTTCAGCTCTCCCCTCTTCCCTGGAACCAAAACCAGGAATTCTACTCTCCTGCAAGTGCTCACAGCCAGTAGGGTGTCTGACCTGTTACTACACTCACTTGGCATGTGCTTGCCATGGCTTGGGACAGTGTCTGGTCAGCATAGCAGGGCCTGGTGTTATGAAACAGAGGGGAGTCATTCAATCTTCTCCTGCTTTACAATCCAAACCTGCACTGTCCAGGAGGTGAAAGTTCCCGAGGCAAAAGCTGCTGCTCCCACCTAGCTGTACCCAGGCCTGTTGTTTATTGATTCAGCAGAGTCTACCTAGAGGGGTTTGCACTTCAATCAGGACGAAGGTCCACCCCTCAAAGTCAAGTCTTTCCTGAGGTCATTTCAAGTTGTCTTAGGGAGACAACTGTTTTACCACAACTTTTATTTCTGTTGCTCTATGTTCACTTTGAGGTGATATTCTGTCTTTTTTAGTGGAGGAAATTTATAGAGCCTGGAGATTGCTAATCTACTCCACCACCTTCCCAGAATCCTCTCTCATGGAGAATTCCTAATGTGGAAATTCCCTCCACTTTAGTCACTTGGTTTTATATCACAAGTATACTCCCCTTCCTCACTGTCACCTGACCACAAAAATCCTTCACTGATAAAAACGCTGGTATCATAATCACTTTATCCAGCTTTTCCTGTTTTTTACTCCCTCCAAATTATATATTAACTGGTTTCTAACCAACAGTCAATGTCCTTGGCTACCAACAGCCTTGGCCCTGGTTTGTTATGTTGTTGGCATGCATTGCTTAATAAATCATTGTACGGATGATACTCAGTTTCTAACAATTATAAATATCAATCAAGGCATAAAACAGAGACATATAGGCTCACCAATGGTGTCTTGTGTGAAATTCATATAGAAGAGGGATGCTGCAAGCATGGTGTCATTATCCAGATGTTCCTTTTTGCAGATAATATTGTACTCATTACTTCAAGCCCCATAGTTCTACTGGGTCTTGTCTATGACTATGCATGACTACTCAAAAGAGTTGGTCTAATAGTTTACATAAGGGAAAATCAAATGAAGAATGCCTATTGTCCAGGCTGTTATAAATTTGGATGAGCAAGCCTTTGAATTAGTCCATTAGTACATAAAACATGGACAGGCATTTCTGATTGGCATTGACTAGGTCCAGGTTTGAACAAGAGGAAGAAAGCAGGATGAATTACATTTGGAAAATTGTACATTTCACCCTCCCCAAGTTTCTCTGTGCCATAGAAACAAATTTTTTTAAAATCAATACTTTCCTAGTTGTGCTATAGGGTTACAGATTGGAGAACATATACTTCTCTGAAAAATCAAAGTTACAGTTGAGCCAAAGGATGGAGATTCATGGTTGGCAATGTGTAACTGCAGAATGTTACATGATGATTTCTATGCCATGCTCCATAGGTATAGCTGCTCCATAGGCAGCTAGTGGCTTTCAAAATCTCACACTTTTGAAAGACTAAAATTCTTCCTGGTTTCATTATACAAAGCCCTCAGGTGTATGGGGTGTTCAAGGAGTTCTAGTATATCTGGTGTGAGGACTGCTGAGCCCTTTTCAGGGCTGCTCATCTACCTTTGATGTCCACCTTCACCCAACTCTTACCTGCGACTCCAAGAAGCTACAGCACATGCAATGTTCATATTCTGGTAAAACCATCTCAGCAGATGGGCTAAACCAGGTTAAGGGTAACTAAACAGGCCTCAAACCTGTTGGTGGGTTAGAGGGATGTCTGCTCCAAGCATGTGAAGACTTCCCCAGGTAGAATGGGCAGATGAGAATAATTTGTTCCAATGGCCATTAAGGTGACTGAAGCAGGTGCTGTGGAGTGCTTAGAGCATGATCAGACATCTTAGATGCCAAGGTCATCCACTGCATCCCAGGCAGTTGTCCTGACTTTTGTCTTGACACTGTATTTTGATGACTCTGGAAGAGAGAGTAAAGCTGATGACTTTGTGCAACTCTGCCTCACTTAAATCTAATTCACACATAAGTCATCACATCACCCCATGATATCTTTGGTCCTCTTCAAAAACAAAGGATGAACAATGATATGAAAGAAATTATATAAAAGATATTCAGGAAATGTGATCGGAGGAGGAGGGGGGCCAGTCATGTAGCAAAAGGCTACTATAACAGGCTGTTCAACCAGCTGCACTGGTACTCAAAAAAAGGTAAAAGACCTTAACAAAGGCCTCAAGCATTTTAGGTAGATTCTCTATGGTGGATGTGTGGAAAGATGAGATAAGAATCACATAGGAGGTGAAGCCATCGATGAGTTGTACTAGTATGGATTCAATAAAATATTGAAGTCATATGAAAAAAGACTCAGAGCTGTTCAGTTGAGGAGCAGTAGGTGAAAGTTGCATTGAGGCATAGTTGGGCTCCATATTCAGGAGACATACCAGGCTATGCAGAAGTGGAAGGGCTGACTAAGGATTAAGTGGACTTAACCATTATTGGAGGTCTCCAACCAGAGACTGAATAACCCCTTGTGCAGGATATTTATAGAAGGGATAAAGGTACAGATTGGCTTGCCTGGATAATTTCTGAGGCACTTTCAAAAACTGAGATCCATTTATTCTATGAATTTTGACTCTATTATTTACTAACCATGTGATATTCAGTGAGTAACAACTTTGCATCTGAGTTTCTTTATCTGTAAAGTGAGTGGATTGGATACATCAATTGTAAAGTCATTTTCAAGCTCTCAATCTTGAACTTCCTTTCATCTCCAGCTGAGTTATCTCCACTTGGGCCATCACCTCCACTCCTTCCACTAGGAAATTGGACTCTGCCCCTGAAATCAACCTGGGCTTTGACAAGACAACTTTGACCTTATTTCACCCAGTTATAAGCTTCCAAAGTACTTCTTGGCCATCTCCAGCCCTACGGTCATGGTGCATCTCCCCCCATCCCCCATCTCTTTAGCCTATTTATCACTCCCTCATAATCATTCCATTCTATTTGTTGTCTTCTCCCATTAGAACGTTGATTGAGGGTAGGGACTGTTTTAGCATGCTTTCATTTGTATTCCCAGTGCTTAACACAAAGCCTATCAGATAGGAGGTGCTTAATCAATGTTTTATCTATCTGCCTAATTATCTATTTATCTAATCTAGACTCTCAAATCCTTTTGCAATCTTGACTGAGTATACTGTGCGGGAATGGAGAATGCCTAAGTATCATTCTGGTTAATTATTGGTTCACAAAAGGCAACGTGGGTTTCTTTTTCTTTCCTTAAATTTTAAGTTGCACAATAGGTATTGATTCAGTCCTGAAACACAGAAGAGAAAAAGTAGATTCCTTTTTAAAAGCCTGAGATCTGGCAGGAATGGGGTTAAAAAAAAACCCCAAAGACACAAAACCCTCTTGAAGCAGCTCCCCACCTCAGCACTGCTACCCAGTGCGAGGAGATTAGCAGGTGCTCCTCACAGAAATGCTGATGCACATCATTGGCGATAGGAAGCTGGGTCCCAGAGGAGTGGGCTGTGCAACCCAATGGGACTGGATTTCAGGAGTGAGAGGAAATGGAGATATGAAACAAGAGCTAACTGCTGCTGCTGTTGCTGCTGCGTCTAACTGTCCTTCTTGCCCTTAGAGTGGGAAGAGTTTAGCACGGAGAGCTAGGACTTACCTCGTTTGGAGGGTGGGGCAGGCTTGAGGGAGCTTGACAAAGAAGCCCACCTGCTGGTCACCATGGAAAATAATCCAGCCATACAGAGGCCCGAGAAATGCTGACAACTTATACCTATATCAGGTTATTCACTTGCTCCTCTCTCAGCAGATAGGGAGTGTTGGAAGGCTTCTTGGATATGGTGACCACATCAGAAATGTTCTTCCTTCTCACCTCTAGTCACTAGCACCCACATATCCTCCTTGGCAGGTTCTTGAGGAGGCAGAACAAGAATTCTCACTTATATAGTGCTGTAAAGTTACTAAGCACTTTACATCCATTACCCCCCCCAGCCACTCTGTGAGGCAGGCAGTCAAAGTATCATAATCCCTATTTTACAGATGAGGAAATCAAGCCCAAGACAGTAAGTGGCAAAGCTGGAATTTGAGGGACAGCTAGATGGTGTAGTGGATAGAGCACCGGCCCTGAAGTCAGGAGGACCTAAGTTCAAATCCGGCCTCAGACCAAACACTTGACACTTACTAGCTGTGTGGCCCTGGGCAAGTCACTTAACCCCATTTGCCTAAAAAACAACAACAACAAAAAAAAAAGCTGGAATTTGAGCCCAGGACTCCATACTTCTTCCCAGGAAAATACATCCTACAAATCTCAGCATCAGAAGGTCCTCGGGAGGAATTCCAAAATTTTCATACAATCCTTATGTGATCCAGAAAACATAAAACCCCTGCATTTTGGGCTGGGCTTGACTCAGGCAAGTTCCCTGGTAGTTTAGGTTTGATATTGGAACAAAATGAGACATTTGTTAACAACTGTTAGCAAAAGGGGATTTACTTTAGCCATAGCAGAAGAAAGATATTCAATATGTGATAGGACTTGAGGACAACAGGAGTTGATTCAGCTGAGCAAAGCTCTCTTGCCAGAGTTGTTTATTGGCCAAGCATCAGAGCTCCCCATGGTCACTTTATCCTCAGGAAGCAGGGTCAATAACCTGAGTCTTGAGTCCCCAAACAAAGTGACTGGAAATAAACATAATATTCCAAATGTGGTCTGCAAGGATAAAGTAGAGTAGGACCTTCACTTCCTTCATTCTGGACACGATCCCTCTCTTAATGCAGCTTAAAATCACATTCCCTGTTCTGCTAGACAGGTCATATTATTCACCTATATTGAACTTATGTGCCCCAACCCCCTCTCCAAAAATCTTTTTTTCAGAGGCAACGCTGTCTAGCTATATCTCCCCCATCCTGTACCTGTGCAATTGACTGTTCAAAGTAGGAGTTTACATCTATACCTAAGGAATTTCATATTTTTCCACTAAAGTCCAAATTCCAATGCCTTAGTGTGGCAACAAGACATACTAAGCAGCAAGCTCTGGTGGGACTCACCAAGGTAGAAATTTTTCAGTTATGGGCTTAGCAGGACCAGACTAGCTAAGTTTAGAGAGGTCCCTCACCCTCACACTCTGATCATTGGCTACGTGGTGACAAATTCTTAAACAGTCATAGTTCTTGAAGACAATCTACTAATCTACAGAGATCTACTAATCCATGTTGCAAATCCATAAAAACACAGATCTTCAAAGAATTGAAGTAAATGTCATGGCATAAGATGGTCCCTAGGAAACCAGCCCTTACCTGGTTACAGACTATACATGAGTTCTCTGCCTTTCCCCATGCACAGTACCTGGCACACAGAAGGCTCTTAGTAACTATTTATTGTTGATTCTGTTTATTGAACACTTTTTGCCTGAATTTCTTGCTTGCATATATTCTTTATAGACTGATTGTTTGGATGCAGGTTCCCTGTCTTTTAATCTCTCTGTTTACTGCCCAGAAGATTGCCACCAATAAATAAGTTTAATTCATTCTATTCTATGATGGTGAAAACACCTACATGGCACTCAAGTATATGGCCAACAATCCTCAAACTGAAAGGGTTATTTTCTGACACCAGCAGATTCTACGTTGAGATACCTCCAAGTAGAATGGCTGTACTAATAAACCACATTAAAATCATAAAAATGCTATTATGCTTTTCAAGGTAGAGTCGGGTCTAGTTAATCAGAATTGGTTTGCAAAATTCCATTTGTTTCTGCATTTAAAATAATGTCAGGTTGACAAGTCTTTTGTTCCCACAGTCTATCAAACAGACTTTTGCTCTAATCTGAGGGATGCCCAGCCAATACAGATAAACCAAATGCGGTTTAATCAATTCTGACTTTTCTGATCTGACTGATACTTTTGCTTGGATTTTGATTAATCAGATATGTATGGGATGCTCATGCTTCATACAGCAGTTGTGACAGGTACGACTTGGCTATTCATTCATGCAGCGGGATTGCCATAACTGAGAGATGGCCCGAATCTGCTGACAACACACCACTAATTGAACTTCTTTTCTTCCTTTGTTGAAAGTAACGGAATTGCCTGTTGGCTTTATATCTATGAAATGTGAAGTGTGAAGAAAGACCCATGTGGTAAAGGTTCTTCTTCCTGGGTTCTATGAAGCATTGTTACTGTCTGGAAAAACGGAATGCCCTTTTGTCTTCTGACGTGATTCTGATGCTCTTGACATCAGAGGATCTCTGAAGAGTTCCTTGACTTTCTGGAGACAAAAGAGCTTTGGAACAGTGAGTTCAGAGAAGAAGAAACCAACTAAATAAGAAAAAAGGTGAAATGGAAAGATTAGAAGATTAAACATGTAAGGCTGGCCAAAGCAGGAAGCAAAGTTTTGCTTGCTGAACTGGCAAAGGACTTGGATTCAAATCCCAGCTCTTTTAATTGGGCAAGTCACTTAAATTCTCTGAGCCTCAGTTTCCTCCCTTATGAAACAAGAAGGTTGGACTAGATCACCCAATCTATCACCCTGTTTATGACCTTCTAACAAAAATCAGAAGACATAAATCTTTGCAGGATAGGGAAATTAATTTGCATGGGTAACATAGTGAGCTTTTCCCTCTGTTTACCCTTCAGTGCTTTGTAATTCCAAAGCTAAGAGAAAATTCCTATAGAGATACATTCTTTCTATCTATCTATCTATCTATCTATCTATCTATCTATCTATCTATCTATCT
>NW_020954550.1:14231265-14246730 GCF_900497805.2 Vombatus ursinus
TCTATCTATCTATCTATCTATCTATCTATCTATCTATCTATCTATCTGTCTGTCTGTCTGTCTGTCTGTCTGTCTGTCTGTCTGTCTATCCATCTATATTGAGAGAGAGACAGACACAGAGATCTATATTAATCTATATAGATATACATTATTTCTGTATCTATATGTGGGTAAAGAGATCCATCTATATCTCTAGAGATATGCACTATATGTATATATGGAGAGATCTATGTAAATATGCATAATATTGATGGAGGAGGAGAGAGAGGGAGAGGGACAGGGAAAGGGAGAGGGAGAGGGAAAGAAAGCATATAGGTGGTACAATGGATAGAGCACCAGACCTGGAGTCAAAAAGATTTGAGTTCAAATCCCACCCCATACATTTAACTAGCTATGTGACTTATAGTCAAATCATTTGACCTTTGTCTGCTTTAGTTTTCTTTATCTGTACAATGGGCATAATAATAGCATCTACTTCTCAGAGTTGTGAAATTCAAATGCAATCATATTTGCAAACTTTGAAGCACTACAGAAATGGCAGCTGTTATTATTATGATGGTGACCCCAGGATCTCATAGTCAGAAACCAGCTGGTCAAACCCACACCTGAACAGGAATCCTTTCTGTAATATCCCAAACAAATAGTCACCCTGACTCAGCTTGAAAACCTCCAGTAAAGAGGAGCTCCCCACCTCCTGAGGCAACCCAACCTGCTTGGGGATAAGTCTAGTTTTTAGGAAGTCTTATTAACAGCCAGTTTAAATCTGCTTAAATCTGCTTCTCTGAAACTTCTCCGCATGGCTCTGCCCTCTGGACCTAAGTGGAACAAGCCTAATGTCAGACAACCCTTCAAGTACAAGAAGATAGCTATTATTCTCCCACCCAGTCCTTCTCTTCTATAAACTGAACATTCCCCATTCCTTCAATGGATCCTTGTATGGCATGATCATACAAATACTCTCACTAAACAGCTAGGTTGTACAATGGTTAGAGCATTGGACTTAGGGTCAGAAAGGCCTGAGTTCAAATCCCACCTCAGACACTGATTAGCAGTGAGACCCTGGGCAAGTCATTTAACCTCTGTCTATCTCAGCTTTTTCATCTGTAAAATGAGGATAATAATAGCACCTACCTCCAAGGGTTGTTGTGAAGATGAAATGAGATAATATTTGTAAAGTGCTTAGCACAGTGCCTGGCACATAGTAGGTGCCTAACATATGCTTATATCCTCCCCCCCATCACCCACACCTATTCTACTTCCTATCAGTGTACTTCAATTTCTCAATTTCCTTTCTAAAATGTGATACCTAGAACTGAACACAATAAAATAGGTATAATCAGCCAAGGAACAGTGAGACTGTTACCTCCCTGATTCTATACATGATGCCTCTCCTTACATAGCCTGAGGCCTCATTATCTTTTGATTTTTTTTTTTTAGCTTCCATATTGTATTGTTGATTCATAGAGAAATTGCAGCCCACTAAAATCTCTAGACTCTAGGGGCAGCTAGGTGGTGTAGTGGATAGAGCTCTGGCCTTGGAATCAGGAGGACCTGAGTTCAAGTCTGGCATCAGAAACAATACTTAATAACTGTGTGACCCTGGGCAAGTCATTTCATCCCAATTGCCTCACCAAAAAAAAGCAAAAAAAAAATCTCTAGACTCTTTCAGAAGGACTCTTGTCTAGTCACCCTTCCCCATTCTCATGTTTGTGAAGTAGATTCCTTGACCCCAAGTGTAGGACTTTACATTTATCCCTATGAAATTTCTTCTCATTAGATTCATCCATCAGTTTAGTCTACACAGGGGCACAGTGTCTCCTTTACCACTTTGCTCACTGGGGACGGTGCGCTTATACTTGGAGCAGTTGCTACTCAATATTCCCTCTACCATATTCACTTCCAGATGTGGTACAACTACTGGATCAGTCACTTACTTGCCTATGGAACATAGTGGCTCATCTCTTTGTGAAAAGACTGCTTATGAATAAATGGATTAAGGTTTTTATTTCTCCCATATATCTCTGTAAATAGTGTAGGGTGATGTAGGGAAGGTGAGGGAAGGGAAGAAGTATTTATATAGTACCTATCACCATGCCAACCACAGTGCGAATTATCTCATTTGATCCTTATGACAACCCCAAGAAGTAGGTGCTATTTTTATCCATTTTACAGTTGAGGAAATGGAAGCAGAGGATAAATGACTTGCCCAGGGTCACATAGCTAGTAAGTGTCTGAGGCCAGATTTGAATTCAGACCTTACTGGTTCTGGGCCCAGAGCTCTGTCCACTGTGTCTTGTTGCTGCCAAGTGCAAGGTTCTCTGTTTAGTTTTTAGAGCCTATAACCTAGCCCAAACTATTTCTTCAGTCTCATTATTCCCCCTCCCACACTCCATGATTCAGTTAAACTGGCCTTTTCTCCGGTCCTCACCCATGATGCTCTATCTTCCACTTTGTGTCTTTGACCTGGCTGCCCCCCATGCCTGGAATGCACTCTCTCTTTACTCTCTCTTCATAGATTCTTTTTCTTTCCTCCAAGATGCAGTTCTAGCACCACCTTCAACATGAAGCACTTTCCTGATCCCTTTAAGTGTTAGTGCCCTCTTTCCCCAAACTACCTTGTAGTTAACTATTTTGTATTTATTATTTTCATATTTATTCTGTGCAGACTTATACAAGTACCTGTTGTCTCCCTATTTAGAATGTAATTTCCTTGAGAGCAGGCATTGTTTCATCCACTGTCTTTGTATTCCTAGTTTCTAACATAATACCTGGCACACAGTAGGATTACTTGTTGACCAAGTAATTGTTGATTGAAACTTTTCTAGAAGCCAGAACAATGTAGTACAAATCCATTGTGTCTAATAAGTCATTATTTTCAGGTACACAAAACTGAAGCAACTGGTTCATATTGAGAATGCTTGTCTAATGACTGTGACCTCGACTTCTCTCAGCTTCTCCCTCTGTTGCTTGATGTGAAAGAGAAGTTGAAACTTAGTTCAAAACATCCAGCTGACTGTTTCTGTGTTTCTGTCCATGTTTTTTCTTCCCCTCTCTTGGGGAACCCTACCCCTTTGTGTTTTATTTTCCTTCATTATCAGACTGGACACCATGCCCTGATTTAGAATTACCAAAAATTTTCATGAACACATAGAGATTCACTCCCTTTCCCTTGGTGTATAATGAAGGTGTTACATAAGACAGGACCTGGCAGCCATTTCACCTCCTCCCCTTATACCACCAGATACTTTGCAATTTATCAATAACCGTTCTTTTAAGATCTTGTGGCTAATTTTGCAAATAAGATTTCTTGAGACATTTCAAACCATCACTAACACAAGATATGTGACATCCCTGCAATTTCCCTTCATCTATTCATAATCCTGTCAAAAAAAGCTATTGTACTAAGATGATGGGTTCTGTGGGCGCCAGAGCTGCCTCTTCTTCCTGATCCCATCACTCTCCTGATACAGATTTTAAAGGAAACAACACAAAACTCAGGCTGGAAGTGACGTTTACTGTATAATCACTGCCTGGCTTGTTCCCCTGCCCCATTCTTGGAAGATCGAGACATTTCCTACTCATTTCTGTCCATCTACCTGTTAATCTTTTTGGTTCACACAAAACCCTCAGGCTAATTCTTGAATATTATGACTTCAGTCTTATCATCTGCCAGGAGGCCTATCCTCCCTAACTTAAGTTATATCTTGTGTCAAGAAGGCCAGTTCCGTTGCTGCAACTTATCTCTCACAGCATTACAGGAAAAAGAGTCGATAAGACTAGTGAGTGGAATTGACACTCTCAATGGAAAGTTAGTGCAGCGTAGTAGAGTGAGCTCCAGACTTGGAATCAGGAGAGACTCCAGTGTGAATCCCACTTTCAAATCTGACTAGTTTAGTTCCCCTCGATCACTTACTAACTGGATGACTACGGAAAAAGACACAGCTTCTCTGAACCTCAGTTTTGTCATCCATAAAATGGTGACTCTGGGCAAGTAACTTAACCCTCTTTGCCTCCATTTCCTCATCTGTAAAATGAACTGGAGAAGGAAATGGCAAACCACTTCAGAATTTTTGCCAAGAAAATCCCAAATAGGGTCACAAGGAGTTGGACATTACTGAAAAATGACTTAACAACAACAATAAAAATGGTAGTGATGATATTTGCAGGACCTACCTCAAAGGGCTGCAGCAAGGTTTAAATGTGATGATTATGTGAAGCTCCTTGCAAATCTTAGTACACTATATAGAAGTCATCTATTATTATTATGAGATCATCATTGGTGGGATTAATGATGAAGTCTCTGGAGTATAAGACCACTATTTTTTCTTTTTTTTAAATAGCTTAAAATTTTTCCCAATTATATGTAAAAACAATTTTAAACATTCATTTTTTTAAAATTCTGAGTACCAAATTCTTTCCTCTTCTTCCTCTCTGATCTGGTAAGCAATTTGATATAGGTTATTCATGTACAGTCATGTAAAACATATTTACATATTAGTCATATGAAAGAAAACATAGACCAATAAAAAAGAAAGAAAGAAAAATAAAATTTTTTAAAAAGTATGCATCAATCTGTAATCAGACTCTCTCATTTATTTCTATGGAGGTGGACAGCATTTTTCTTTGTATTACTGAGAATAGCTAAGTCATTTATAGTTTTTCATCACATAATGTTGCTGATACTGTGTACAATGTTCTCTTGCGTCTGCTCACTTCACTTTGCATCAGTTCATGAAAGTCCTTCCATGTTTTTCTGAAAGTATACTGCTCATTTTCTTATAAAACAGTAGTATTCCATCACAATCATATACCACAACTTGTTCAGTCATTACCCAGTTGATGGGCATCTTCACAATTTCTAATTCTTTGACACCCCAAAAAGAGCTGCTATAAATATTTTTGGACATCTAGGTCCTTTTCCTTTTCTTTTTTTAAACAAACCTAGTAAAGACTAGTGGTTTTTTTTTAATAACTTTGAACAGTATTAGGGAGTTCAAGAAACTATGACTATTGACATACATAAGCAACTCATGAGACTAAGCACCATCCTATGCACACAAAACCTAAATACATATATATAATATATTTTGTGTATGTATTTCTATTATATGTATATATGTGTGTATAATACATGTAATACATATTTATATTATATATACATATGTACATACATATATATAATATATATATATGAATCTGCCTGCGTCTCTCCCACTTTTATTTTTTCAGTTTATTATTTTGGTTTGAAAAAAAAAGAATTTTAGGGAAAATGCTGTAGTGTGTAACCTGTACACACTACCATTGGAGGTCCAGTGGATAGAACACCAGGTCTGGAGTCTAGAAGACCTGAGTTCAAATCCAGCCCCAGGCACTTACTAGCTGTGTGATTACGGACAAGTCACTTAAACTCTTCCTGCCTCAATTCTTTTAACTTTAATGTCTTTAAAATGGGAATAATAATAGTACCTATCTTTCAAGGTTGTTGTGAGGATCAAATGAAACAATATTTGTAAAAAACTCTTAGCACAGAAGCTAGTACATAGTAGATGTTATATCAATGCTTTTTCCCTCCCTTCCTTCTCATAGGAAGATAGTTCTCTTTTCCTAGTCAAGTTATAGAAGTCAGGCATTGAGCCAGGCCTCATTTAGTTCAAACCCCTGCCCAATGCATGTTCCATGATTCTATGATTTTATTAATTAGGAGAGAGAACAAGATAAGGAGGTGGGATCTGTTGATTTTCAGAAATGTGGATGGAGTTCATATACATATGCTCAGTATTTGCATACTGAGTGAGGTTTGGGACAACTTCACCTGTGGAATCAAAGAAGTAGAGATGATATCAGAGTGGTAGAAAGTAGTAGGATAAAAGGTGTGATGAATCAGATAGTTTTTAGACCATTTATAAACAGCTTAACCAAACAACTGAACCCTGAGAGAAGTGATTAAGCATGGCAATTAGGCACTTTGCCACAGGAGTTAAACCCAAAGGCTAACCAAGAGGGCCACCAAGAGAAACCCAAAGAACTCTGGATATTGCTTCTGAGCAAACATGGAAGACCAAGAGAACTTTGCAGTAATCTGCAGAGAGCATGCTATGTTTTTGTTTTTATAGGTACCAAGTTAATAACCATGAATGCACAAAATATAAATCGACCTCTGTTCTAGAGGGCAAAGCTAGAAGATCATCTCTTCAATTTCCAGGTCATCAGGAAAAGTTGATTATTCCTTGAAAGAATGAAAGAAATGGGACAGCTAGGTGGCACAGTGGATAGAGCACCAGCCCTGATGTCAGGAGGACCTGAGTTCAAATCCGGACTCAGATCAAACACTTGACATATACTACCTGTGTGACCTTGGGCAAGTCACTTAACCCCAAATGCCTTTAAAAAAAAAAGAATGAAAGAAATACTTGAAGGAAGAAACAAAGAAGAAAAAGAATGTGGAGAAGAATTCTCACCACTATCAGGGTTTGGAAAACAGATGAATGTGGCACTGAGAAGGAAAGCAAGGAAGACTGCTGACTACCTGGAGTGGAGCTAAGTCATGGAAAGAAGGATCTTCCTGTTGAAGGCAGGATGGGGAATCTGGTTTGGACCATCCTAGGAGGAGGACTGCTTCTTGTGCTCCAAAGAATAATGATATGGATCCATAGTTGCTGTCAAATGAGGCACCACTGGGTTACAGTCAACGTAAGTGGAGGTAAGTAGTAGTGTTGGTGACTCTGTACTGAGGGATAGAAAATGAAGAAGCTATGAAATAAGGCCTCAAACTGTAGCCAAGCCCCAGTAGAGAGGGAACAAAGGCACTGATGAACAGGGACCAAGAGTTGTCTGTTCTGAAAATATAACAACAAAGACTGAAGCCATTTGTCTAGAGCAGTAGCTCTCAAACTTTTTGGTTGCAAGACACCTTTGCACTCTGAAATATTGAGAACCCCAAAGAGCTTTTGTTTATGTGGATTGTGTCTATCAATATCTACTGTATTGGGAATTTAAATGTTTTAATATTGGAATGAAAATAATTTTGATCTTTGGACCCCCTAAAAGGGTCTTGGGGATCGACTAGGGTCGCTACAGCACACTTTGAGATGTAGAAAATTTGAGTTGTAAACACCACATCCAAGGATCTTTGATATTATTATGTACTATGTCCTGCCCTGTTAACATGACAAAATGGTCATTGAGTTTACTTCCTATAACATTTTACATGTAGTTATTAAACCAGAAATAACTACCTAGATTAATCTTAACAATGTATAAAATAAAAAATCATAATACTGAGAGATTAAAACATGGAAACTGTATTAGGCTGAAAGGAATCATAGAAAACACATAAAAGCTACCTGATCATGTCTGTTACTCAGCATTCTTCAAAATGCCTGGGGATACTATGCTGGTCTCAGAAACTCCTTGCAGTTTCATGAAATATAATAAAAATGTGATTCCAATTTGATTTTAAACACAATTCAAGGCTTGTTTCCTCAACACAAGGCAGCTATTTGTTGACCTAACATAAACAGTAGAAAGATCTACTATCTTTCTTGGGAATGTTTCTGGGATGTGACAAAGAGCCTTGGAGATCTCTCAGACCTGGTGGCCTCTGGTGACCCACTTCTGGTGATTCATATGGGGGCAAATGATGTTACCAGAAAGAACTTAGCATTGCTAAGGATTATGAAATCCTAGTCATGAAACTGATGACCTCAAGGGCACAGGTAATGTTTTTCTCACTGTTACTGATTGAAAGTAAGGGATTCAGAAGAGAATGGAAGATTAGGAAGTTAATAGCTAGTTATGAAGATTGATATCTAAGAATAGGATATTGCTTTCAAGACTACAGTTGAAAATAGTAGAATAATGGGCTTTGGGACCAGGACCTTAAAAGGACAGGTCAAAACATTTGCCTACAGTCTTGTAAACCTGCTTAAGAAGACTTTGAACTGCCAAAGGGATGAGGAGAGAGAAAAAGTCCCATATATATATGTATGTATGTATACATATATATCTGACAAACCTGGGATAGTAGAGAGTAGTAAATATAGCACTGGTGAGAGAAGGTCATTACTCATGGGAAACAATATCTGAGAAGAAAGCCAATGATAAAATAGCAAGATCCATGACTTCGACCAATCTGCAAACATTTTTAAAGTGTCTGCTATGCGTCAGGTATCATGTTAGATGCTGAAGATACAAAGGGAAAAAAAGACAGTTTCTGACTTCAAAGAGTTTACATTCTATCAGCAAAACATCATGTGCATGTGTGTATATGTGTATGTATGTGTATGTATAGATATAGATATATAGATATAAGGTCATTTGGGTCAAGAGTAGGGAGAAGAACTAGGAACCGGGAGACAGGAAGAGTTTTCACATGGAAAGTGGCATTTGAGCTGAGCATGGAACGAAACTATAAATTCTAAGAGGCAGAGATGAGGAGGGAGTGAATACCAAGTTTGGGGGAAATGCAAGGGGAAGGAAAGGTGGCCAACACAGAGGTTCAAGTGTTATGTATGCAGAGCAGTAAGAAGAGATCGTTTGACTGGATCACTGTGTCCATGAAAGGAAGTAATGTATTGTAAGGATGGAAAGGTAGGTCAAGGCCAGATTGTTAAGGGCTTTAAATCCCAAACAAAAGAGTTTTTATTTGTTTCCTGAAGTAATTGTGAACCAATTGATTATTGCAAAGGAGAGCAATATGATAAAACCTGTGCTTTGGGAACATCACTTTGCTATGTGGAGGACAGATTAGAGTGGGGAGGAACTCTAAACAATGGAGAGGTTGTTGCAATAGTACAAGGGAGAACTGATGAGAGATTATGGTAGAGTGGTGGCCCCATGAGGGAGAAAAGGATTTGGATGTGGAAGATGTAGTGAGCATAGATAATAAGATTTGACAACATATTTGTCTACCTCAGATGTCTATATACAAACAAAAACTCCAGGTGAGAGGCAGCATGATGTAATGGATAGAGGTTAACTGAGAGTCTGGACATCCTGGGTTCAGCAGCATGCTCACAAATGTTTCACAAACAGCTCTAGGGGGATGGGGGGAATGTATGCAGGGCACACTTTTAAATTTAAGTTGCATTATTAACATTTTCTCCATCACTAGATGAAGACTGATAACTGATTTCTACATATGTCAGACAAACCTGGTGAGAAATGATGATGGTGAGAATGCTTAAGTATTTTATTCATCCTTTGTATCTGTTTTCTCTTTGGGCTGGGAGGGATAGAATTAAAGTGGTTAACAGGAAGTAGAAACCCAAGTAAATGAGGAGACAGCATCCAGCTGCCGTCTAGTATATAAGTCACCAGAGCTGGAGGAACTGTATCCTGAATGTCTGTGATCTTGGAAAACATGGCCCTCACAGGCTCTGCACTTAGCCTAGACACACACACACACTCACACACACACACACACACACACACTCCCTTCCATACTATAATCCCTTCAAACCTTCTCTCTCTTGTGATTGATTGTGGTTTCTCTCACCAGGCAAAAACACAGGTGCCTCCAAACACTCAAGACAAATGTTTCCTCAGCCAATCAAACTATTCCAACTTACTCTACCCAAACACTGGCTCACTATCCACACATCATTCTCTATCAGACCCAGGCCAGTTTCCAATCCCTTCACAGCCCATACAGGCTATGAGGCTCCTTCCCCATGCCCTTAAGCAGGACCAAGTTAAGTCCTGGGGTAATTCTTAGCAGGTGTGTGTTTCTGCAGCCTTGGGGGGAAAAGCTGTTTTTCTTTCCTATCATTCTCAATATCTGATACTAATGTCCCTGTTGTTGTTCAACAATTTTTTCAGTCATGTGTTTACTTTCATCTCTACACAACCCCATTTGAGGTTTTCTCGGCAAAGATACTGGAGTGGTTTGCCATTTCTTTCTCCAGCTCATTTTATAGATGAGAAAACTGGGGCAAACAGGGTTAAGTGACTTGTCCAGGGTCACTCAGCTAGTGAGTGTCTGAGGCCAGATTTGAACTCAGGAAGAGTAGTCTTTCTGACTACAGGCTTGGCAACTCAATTCACTGGCCCCATCTAGCTGCTCTTACTAATGTCCTTTCCAAGCCTAAATCCTATGATTCCATGAAACCAGAAGACATAGAAGTTGAGTAATTTATCTACCACCAAACATTTGGTTTGTCAGAACTGGGATGTGAGCTCTGGTCTGCTGACTTCATTTTCAATCCTCATTCTCTTCCACCACATCGCACCTACAAATATATACAAATATGTTCATACCTACACCTATATCTGTAACTGAAGCTGTGTCTGAATTTATATATATACATATATATATCTTTTAAATAAGGTATAGCATATATATATATATCATATATATACCAATCATGAATGATATGATCTTGGCCTGGATTTTTTTTTCATTTATATTCCAACAATCCAATCCAATAAACTTTTATTGAGCACCTCCTGTTTCACACACTGTGCTAAGTGCTGAGTATACAATTAATCAAAAGAAAGATAGTCCCTGTGCTCAAGGAGCTTACATTCTAATGGAGGGGAGAGAGATAACACACAAAAGGAAGCAGGAAAGTAAAGTGAGTGGGGAGACACCAGGTAGTACCCAGAATCTTGTTCCATAGAGCTAAAACCAGAGCAGAAAATTCAAAGTAGAATGAACTGAGGGTTCAGTTTCTCTCCTTTGTGAAGGAAGACTATTGGGAGAAGGTTGGTACTCTACCCTCCAGCCCTCTAATCAGAGGGGAGAGGAGGCTAAGGGAGGTGGTATCAATCAAGGCTTGAGTTAGCAGCCTAGCGTGAGATTAGAAGTGATAATCTTATCCTGGGAGGGGCATCTTGTTCCTGGAGTTGAAACTGGGCAGAAACTGAAGCAAATGCAAAGTGAGGTGACATTTATGAAATGATGGGGTTGGACTAGGGAGCTTCTGAGTTTCCTTCCAGCTCTATAAGCCTCTGATGGTATCTCTTGAAATCTACTGATTATTTATACATTTATATTTACTTCATTGCATCATAATTTCTGGTTCACTTTGTTTATTATTCACATTTGAAGCCCTGAAGTAGAAATGTGAGGCCATGAGGGTCGTTTCTATCTCTCTTCACTTATATTGCTCCCAATAGTTTATTGGGAACTTCCCTTCTACTCTCATGCCATATCTGCTGCTCTCTATGATTTCTGGGGTAACAAGAATATCAGGGTACTTCCTCCACCCTGACCTCTACTTCATTGCCTCTCTAAGTTTAAAGCACTTGATCACATCAATAAGTCCATAGGAAAATAGATTCTACTTGGCCTTCAAGTACTATGCTCCATCCCTGGAAAAGAACCTATTATTCTTCTGGCTTAAGTCAAGGTCTGGAAAGCCAAATCTTAATCTCCAATTCCATCTTCTTAGGCACTTCTTGGTTAATTTCCCATATCCTCCCAACCTTTAGTTGACTAGAGCAATGAAAATATCTCTGTCTGCAAACACTGTTGCTTCCAGAGCAAATCTCCTTCATCCCTTGAGATTCCTTCTAGGTCTCTCCTGGAAATACTATTTGTTCCCTCCTGGATAGCCATAAGTAGACATTGGTCATAAGGCTTGACAGAGTTAAGGATGATTGGTACTATGTCCTGGATTCTTGTCCCTGAAATACAGGACAGCTATGTCCTGAAATTCTTGCCCCAGCCATGTGAGCTTGACAGACAGCTGCCTCAGTAACTCTCAGTAGGGAGCCACTAACCATTATGATAATTTTTTTTTTTTTTTGCTTGTGAGCTGTAATGGACCTCTTTGTTCCTAATGACATTTTATTTGTCCTTATTCTGTGGAGAATAGAAAACTGCTTCCTCAGAAGGTTCCAGACTATTTTGTACATGAGGAGTTTGATACCTGGTTTGTAGCTCCAGTGGTAAGAGGTCCTTTTTCTTCCCTGTCTTTTTTTTTTTTTTTTTGGCTAGGCAATAGGGTTAAGTGACTTGCCCAGCATCACACAGCTAGTAAGTATGAAGTGTCTGAGGCCAGATTTGAACTCAGGTCCTGACTCCAGGGCCAGTGCTCTATCCACTGCACCACCTAGCTGTCCCAATTCCCCATCTCCTCTTGAAAGTATTGCATCTCCCTCAGCCTTCTTGGTCCTTTTCTCCTCTTCCCTCCTGCTGTTGGATCACCCCTTCCATCCTACCATAGAATGCACTATGCTACAGTAGAAAAAAGGCTATATTTGGAGTCCAAGGTCCTGAGTTCAAACCCCAGCTCTAGCAATCACTGTGCTTTCTGGGTCTCAGTTTCTTCATCTGCAAAATGAGGGTATTGCACTAGATGACCTTGTAGATAGGTCCTGTCCAGCTCTGGATTTATGGTCCTATGCTACTATGGCTATATCCTTCCTATATAAGCCAGAAAATGGAATGATTTCTATTTTCTCTACTTTCAGGTTTATTGTCCTCCTCCTCCACCACCACCACCACCACCTCCTAGCTTTTCCAGATGAATGAAGAACTTGAAGCAACAACATCCATCCCACATATCCATCCCACCAACCCTTCACAGCCCATGAAGAGGCAGCAGTGCCCCTGCCTAGAATAGGGGGTCTCATAGCTTCTAATCTATTGCTTCATCATCTGGGTACAATGTCTCTCCCTCCAGATCCTATCTTTCATTTTGGGTAATCCACAGCTTTTGAACAAGAGTATTTGAACAGAGGTGCTGACTTTATTGCTGTATATAATTCTGAGAACTGGATATATACTGGACCATTTTCTTTTCCAGACAACTAGTAGCCTCTGAATAAGCTGCAGTTTCTTAAAAGGAACTGCTGGGTATGACTTGCTCTCTTTCCACTCCCCTCCCCCTCTGTCCTCATTCCCACTATAATTACAGAAACTGAATTACTAATATGTGTTCCTCTGTTCTTCTTCCCTCACCCCTCCTTTCCTCCTTTTGTATTATTCAGTAAGCAAGATTGTATCTTTGCACATAATTTGAAAAATAACACCTTCAATATGAAGAAAAAGTGATTGAAAAGAAACAGTATTCTTTTTCTTTTTTCTTTTGTAACACAGACTGTATGATACTTTCTATAAGTCACAGTTTCTTTATTATGTCAATGTTTTTCTTCCAAGAGGTGTTATGTTCCAATTGATAGTCCTGAAAATAATATAGTGTTTTAAGAAGTTCTGAAAATGTCATTTTGCTTGGAAATTCATCTCTCCTTCCACAGAGAAATGCCTGTGTGATGATTCTGTAACCCTTCAGTGAACCAGATACCCTAAGCCAATGTGAATTTTCTGACCACAGGGACAAAATAACCCCTAGAAGAGTGAGCACTAATGTCAGTGCTGCTAGAAGAAAGGAGAGGGATCAGAACCTGGTGAAAATTCAGGACCCAAATCTCTCCTTCGGTTACCCTGTGAGGAGATTTTAGTATTTTTAAAAATCGAGCTCTGCATTTCTTCCTGCCTTTACTGAACCAGAACTCTTAGTGTGGGCCTGATTTCCAGCCCTGTTTCAAGACTAGAGAAGTTCAGATGAGTCTTAGATAAGTAGGCTTTTTGCAAGTAATCTGAATTTTGCTCATCGGTGTTGAAGGCATGTCTCAGCTAACAGGCAGTGAAGCTTTTATGTAATTGTTGTTTTTTGTTTTTTACTTTCCACTGTCTGGTATCTAGAATAGATGATGTGACAGAATCCTTCATTCAATTCAAAATTTATCACACAGGCTCAGTCACCTTGTCCACCATGGCAGCTCTGACTGTCCTGTGCTTGCTTCATCTGACTGAGAAGAGGCATAGAGCCTGATGGATGGCAAAGCCCAGATCATGGGATGCTTGGGCTGTCTTAATGATCCCTAATGTTGTCACTCTCCTTTTAGAGAGATCCCTGCTATTTGGCAAGCACTTTTAGCTCTCATTACTCATCTATGTCTCCAACCTAGTTCATCCTCTTCTGGGCAAACTTACTCAAGGTTCCCTTCCTTTTACTGCCTCTGATCCAGGTCATGCTGAAATTTCTTCCTCACCTTACTATGCTCTTATTTCCAGAGTTGAAATAAGCAGTGTTGCATCTGGGGCAAGCTGCATCAAAAACAGGTGTCCCTGTGGCCAGGGAAGAGCTCAGTTGGGGTGTTACTTCTGGGTACAATCTGGTAGCTTCCTATTTCAACTACTTATTCTTGCTAAGTAGTGCTAAGTTCATTTTGTAGGTCCCCCTCCATTTCTCACTGCTGCAAGGCTGGTTATATTGTCTGTATCTTCTCACTTTCAGGGCCCTCAGATAGGGTTCCAGTCATTCAGGTTTAGTTATGGTTCTTCTTATTCCATCTTCACTCTTAGCAAAATTTCTAAAATGTACATCTTTTTTAACTAAGTGGAAGCTCAGAGCAAATTCTCCTGTTCTCTGCTGCACCTTTCCCTCCCCATTTAAAACTGAGATAATAGTAGCACCTGACTCACAGAGTTGTTGTGAGGATCCAATGAAGTAATATACATAAAGTGCTTTGCAAACTTCAACATGCTATATAAATTATTATAATCTATTATTGTTGTTGTTATGCCTTGAAAATTTAAATATACCTTATTCCCAAACCAGGCTCTTCATAGCTAGACAATGCATTCTTTAATGCATGTATCCCTACTATCGTCAGAGTCCTGAGTTTACAGATAGGGTGTTCTTATTCATTGTTTGGGACAGGCACTGAGAGATACACATAAGCCTGACACAGGGGGTAGGAAGAACTTGGTGGAGAGGGGAGAGGAAGATTTTTTTGGGTTGTTTTTAACTGTCAAGAGCCCTGCCTACGACCAAGAAAATCTATCATCGGTTCCTAGAGGAATATACTTTGTGTCATGCCAACACATACTCCCTGGGGAGAGGAAATGGAGGAGAAGGAAAAGGAAATGTGTGTGTGGGGGAAATAGTTCTAATGTATTTTAAAGTGGAAGGGAGCTTACATTATGATTTTTACAACCTTTGTTTTCCAGCCCTGTGCAGCAGCATCTGTGAGGCTCACTTTTGAGCATGGCATATCCTTTCACTACTATTCAAATTCTCATAGGTTACTACATGTTTCTATCAGCCAGAGTCCGTGTTTGGAAGGGAAAATTGGGGACTGGAAAAACTCCATTCTGAGCCTTCCCCTTCATTTTTATTCCCTTCCCACGGAGTCTGTGGCTTTACTTCTCCACTAAAAATGAAAATGCAGAGGCTCCCAGACGCCAGGTCTCCATGGGCAAAATGAAACAGAGAATTGGAGTAGTTATCTAGTTAGTGGTATGTGTGTGGTGGGTGCAGGGTTGGAGGGGGGGGGTTGTTATGGTGGGGAAAGGGTGGGATCTTCTCTGATTTCAGTTCCTGGAGTGTTGAGGGAAGAATTTTTCCAGAGATCTGCCACAACTGGTTCTTGGCTGTTTTTAACCCCTGGACTCCTGCCTTGCTAGGCCTTGGTCCCCAGCTCTGATGAGTTTTGCACAGCTGCTGGGGGGGG
>NW_020954550.1:14246740-14269279 GCF_900497805.2 Vombatus ursinus
ATACTTTTTTTGTTTTCACAACGATGTTAGTCCGAGTGTCCTTATCACATTTCCTCATTCACTTCCTCCTTTTCTTCCCCAACCCAACTAAACTTGCACACCCTTTCCCACAACTTCACATACCAGATGGCATTCGATTATACGATGAAAACTCCAAATGAGAGTGTGAACGTCGATTCTGAGTGTGAGGGCACTTAAGCTATGCCATTTTTTTCAACTCATTTAATTTGCCAGAAATGTAAAGAGATGTGTCTAAATGAATGGATGCATGCTCACACACAGCTTCCTTCAGAAGGCTTTTTAGTCACTTCAGATGCCACAGAGCCTTGAACTCAGTGCTGTGCTGTGTAGTGTTCAGTTCTTGAAATGCAGGAGTCCTCACATGCCTATTCTTTTTTCCAGTCTAAGACACTAAGAAACATTGTTTCTGATTTGCTTTCAGAACTTGTCAGGGGAATCCAACATGTCTACTCTGTGACCAGACAGTCCCACAGGTAAATTTGCAACAGAGTAGAGTTATAGTGGTTATGTTATCTGAATACTACTGCATGCTCACCACCTGGCAGATTATCTTATAAGGATCTGGCTTTGTTTGGAAAATGTGCTTATTGTGATGTCTGGCAAATCTCACTTGAAAACAGGAGATTTACGAGTTGTCGTCAGGTTCCTCTCCAAGCTCTCCTAAGGCCACAACCCTAAAAGATCAGTCGTTGAACATGCTTCAATGTCAAGCTGTGAAACTCTGCTTTTTAAGAACATTTCATAATTAAACCTTTGAAAAGGCACCAGGAAGGCCTGATTCTGCCTCCCACCCTAAGGTCACGTGCTCAGATTCAGTGGAAAGGGGGTACTAATCGCATTCTGGTAGAAGAAGAGTGCATGCAGTTGGAGATGACATGATCATTTGCTCTGGATATAAAAATGAAGGACCATTAATTTTATAGCATTAATTGAAGAGCAGAAGTGTTAGACCTCTATAATTATCTCTAGTGAATACATTTTAAAGAGATCCTTACGAAAGGAGCGTGTGCGCGCACCCCAGCATCTGTCTGTGTACGCAGGTACTCAGAGCAAAATGAAGGTTTAACTTTATCTCCATCAAAGTGCACGGAATAAGTCAGAGTAATTATTCTTTTAAAAAAAAATTAAGTGTGAAGTTGAAAGTTAAATTCTTAGGACAAAATTTCTTCTTGTGTGTGCAAACAAAGCGTGGGAGAGTAATGCAAATTTGGGGCTTTCTGGAATGGCAATTATCATCGGCAACATCACTGTCATCGTTGTCGTCCCTGCCTAGAGGGAGGAGTTCCTAGAACTCATGCCTTGTCACAGAACCATTGAATTTGAGGATGAGGAAAAAAAAAAAAAAGCAAAAAATCCTTCAGCAGAGCCAGACCTAAGCCAAGCTGCAGAATAGGGAAAAGCAGTCTTGGATGCTCCCCTCAAAGCAAGTCCCCAATGCTCTCATTTGAACTCTTCATTGCTTAAGAGTCTTCACTACAATTCCCCCATCAGGACCAAATAATCCCTTATGCTGCGGACCTTCCCACATATCCTCTCCTCATTTAAAATCTATGTATCTATCTCTAATATATATAATATAGTATATGACATAATGAAATATAAAATACATCCCATTTTCTCAGGGTGAACCGCTGCTAGGTGATGGTAGGTTTTAGCACAAACTATGGAACCGCTTCTTGGAATGTTGTTATTTAGGTGAGTAACATAAAATACATAGGATTACAAAGGAAAACAATTGTATTGAAGAGAGTTATCAAAATTTTAAAAATGACATTCATGGACCTCAGATTAAGAAGCCATATTCTAGAAGGTTCATCAACTAATCAATCAACAAACATTCCTTAATGTGCTTTCTATATGCCAGGGATTGTACTGGGGTCCCTGTCTTCAAGGAGATTACATTCTTTTGGGGAAAACAACAAATATACATATGAAATATATAAGATATAATTAAAACAAGTTCAATGTCATTTCAGCAGGGAGACACTAGAAGCTTGGGGACAAGGAGTCAGGAGAGGTCTCAGGTATTTGAGTTGAGCTTTAATTGAAACTAGGAATTCTAAGCCAAGGATGAGAGTGCATGTGCAAAAGCATGAAAATAGGAGATATAATACTGTATGTCCTTCAAGGGCAGAAAGAGCATTTTTGTCCCCTTTTTTATCTCCAATTCTTAGCAAATCAAGTCAGATCAACAAGTATTTATTAAGCACCTACTATGTGCTAAACACTATGTTCTAGAAATGCAAAGAAATGCTTTGTTTGCACACACAAGAAACTCACAAATTTAAAGGAGCTCACAATCTGATAGGGGACTACCTGGTACATAATAAAATCTTAATAAATGTTTATTCACTGAGTAACAGCAAGAATACAGGTGAATTCCATATAATAAATCTGGAGAGATAGATTGGAGTCAGATTGTGATGGGCTGTGATTATCAAACAGAGAGTTTGCAATTTATTCTAAAGATAGTAGGATACCAGTGGAGTTTAATAAATAGAGGAGTGATATAGCCAGACCAGTGCTTTAGAAATAGCACTTTTAGTTTATCAGAGAAACTAATCTCTGTTAATGTAATCAATATTTCAAGAGTTCCTAATCTTAGGGATTGCAAATTGGTGTCTCGAGAAGTATGGTGAAAAGTTCACAAATGAATCATTAAAGAATCACAGTTTAGAGGAAACTCAGAAACCTACTTTTCCAATATCTACTTGAAACACGAATTCCCTCTATATCACCAAGTTGTCACCTAACATTCATTTGAACATCTCCAATAGAAAGGAACTCACTCTCTTCCACTGGAGGCCACTCCATGTTTGTACAGTTCTGATGATGAGAGAAGTCATCCCTCATTTTGAATAAAAATCTGCCTCCTTGTAACTTTCTCTCATTGATTCTAGTTATGTTACCTACGGCCAAGAAGGAATCTATTACCTTTCCCACGTAACAACCCTACAGAGATTTTATTTTAATGCAGATGTCAAGTTCCACTAAGGTGTTCTCTTTGTCAGGCTAGACATCCCCCAATTCTTTCAAAGTGTTCTTATGTGACATTTTCAAGTCTGGTCATCATTCTGATATGCTCCTCTATCTACAATCCTAAAATGATGTCACTTCAAAGATACGGCTCTCTGAACTGTACACAAAATTCTATGTGTGTCCTGACTAGGGCAGAGTGCAATGGGACTACTATCTTCCTTGTCCTGGACAGCTAAATCACATCATCATACACTGGCCAGGTCAATGAATGAGGTGTTGACCATGGAGTCAGGAAGGTTTGTCTTTGACACTGATAAGCTGTATGATTGTGGTACGGACACTCAACCTGTATGAGCCTAAGGCGCCCCCTAAAACTTATCTACAAAGTCACAGAGATTTAGGCAGAAGTCACAGATCCTTTGTGTATTTGAGTAGGACTTCACAAACTTTTTAACCTACCATGCCATACCATTGACTCATATTGAGCTTGGAGCTTTTAAATAAATTTTCTTAAAAAATCTTTTTCAATGTGGACTGTTTTCTAGCCTTATCTCCCCCATTTTGTACTGTGTGATTTATATTTTGAACATAAGCTCAAGACATTTTTAAAAATAAATTTTATCGATATCTCTTGTTTTTACATTTATAAATTTCTTCCTGTATCCACTCCCCTTCCCCTTCTAGAGAACAGTCCTATATATCAGAATTTAAGAAAATGAAGAAAAATCAGCAAAACTGAACAATATATCAAAAGTATCTGAAGACATATACAATTTCCACACCCATAGTCCCTCCACTTCTGCAAAGGAGTAGGGGGAGGTACCTTCTCATGATGATTCTTTAGGGACACGCTTGTTCTTTGTCACTCTACAACATTCACTTTTAATCGCTGTTCTTTTCACTTATAACTGTGTAGTCATTATGTATACTTTTTTCTTGGCTCTGCTTACTTCACTCTGTATGGGTTAGTGTAAGTCTTTCTTGCTTTTTTGTATTCATCATATTTGTTTTTTCTTATAGCACAGCAACATGTAATTCCATTTGTGTACCACAATTTGTTAGCTTTTCCCAATTGATGGACATGAACTTTGTTTACAATTCTTTGCTACAACAAAAAGTGCTGCCATAAATATTTTGGTGTACATGAAGACTTTTCTTCACATCAGTGACTCCCTTAGTCCATTGTTCTAGGCTACCAAAACATTTAGTAGAATCTCAATTCTGTCACCATCACAAGAGCAGAATTGCTAACATAGAATACCTCCTCACTTGATGTCATCTGCAAATCTGATAAGCATTCCATTTATATCTTCATCACTGGATTGTTATAAGAATGAAATGAGGTAAAGCATACGGAGTATTTTGTAAATCCTAAAGTGCCGATGTAAGCTATTGTTATTATTGCTATATCTACAAATAAAATTTTTAAATGTTGAATGAAACAGGCCATTAGTCAACATTCTTTGGTTTCAGTTGTTCAGCCCATTCTGAGTTTCCTTCCCACACTATGATCCAGGTACCGCTCTATTTTTTCCTCAAGGATATAGTGAGAGAATTTGCCAAGTTCCTTGCTGAAATCAGGGCATATGATGTTTATAGCATTCCTCTAGCACAATAAGCCCATCAGCAAAAGAAACAAATGTAGTCTGATATGACCTGTACTTCATAAGCCCACGTTGGTTCCTAATGACCTTAACTTCCATTTCTAACTTGCCACTTCCCATTTAATAATTTATTTTTAGACTTTGGTCAGGAATTGAGGTGATGATTGCCACCCTTTGGTTTGCAAGAATATGCCTGCTCCAAACTGTCTGCCAGTTATGGTGTTGGGATGAAGGGTGGAGAGGAATAGGCTAGAGGAACTAAGTCAAGACTAAGCTTTTACCTCAATTTGCCTCAGTTTCCTCATCTGTAAAATGAACTGGAGAAAGAAAGAGCAAACCACTTTAGCATCTCTGCCAAGAGAACCCCAAAAATGGGGTCATGAAGAGTCAGACATGACTAAAAATGATAGAACAACAATCTGCTAGTTGTCACCTGGGTGAACTTAGACTGCTCTACCCCCATGGGCCTCAGTTTCTTCATTTGTGATATGAGGGGTTTGAATTAGATGGTCTCTAAGGTTCTTTCATTCTCTAGATCTGTGATATAATCCTACTTTAACTAGGAACATAATAGAATAGCAAGTTCTGGTAGGGAAAATGTTTCTGGCTGTTATAGCCACTTCTTAATAACAACAATTCACATTCATATTACCCTTTAAGGCTTACAAAGATCACGAAAAAGATGTCATGCTTCCCAGTTGACTTAATAAGTCCCCAAATTCCCTGAATGAAGACCCATGCGATGTGGCAGGTAAAAGTAAGTGGTAGAGCTCAGATAGTCTTGTGCATAAAGGGACACTAAAGAAACTGTGTTTTGTCCAGAAAACTTAGAAGTGGCTCATAAAGGGAAAACCCATCTGTTTGGGGACACAAAATCTGTTTGGAATCTACAGGATGCCACACACCCTATGCAGGAACTCTGACTGTGAAGCCTCATTCTACAGACAAATTGTATCTGCCCCTTATGGCAACCTAGTGGGATGCATTGTCGTGTGTTGGGACTGCTCCCTCGATTGCTTTGTGACTTCTCAGATGCTAACAGGTTTGCAAGTTCAAATTCATTGCAAATAAATCTTGTATGGATGGCGTACTAAGTACCAGGGACAGCTTACTCCACAAAAATGAAGAGTAGATTTTCCTTTTAAGATGCCATGTTGGAGTTTTTAAAGACCTTGAGTTCTCTTGCCTAAATGGAATCTTAGCAAACAAGTGTCATCCTTTACAGTACTTCTCTCTCTGTAATTCTGCAACTTCCATTCATTTGGAAAGATAGTGTTATGCCTGCAACATTCATAACAATTTGAACTTGTTATAAGCATGTTAAAAGTTAGTAAATGAGAAGTGTTCATAAAATTGGTTCACTTTCCTAACACATGCCACCTAATGTTAATGAACTAAAAGAGATTCCATTTTCCATAACTAGTATTTTCCAAAAGATGGATTGCTTCCCAACAATTCAAATGTATACATTATTTTTCTTTTATTGTTAATTTTAATAGATGTACTCAATTTTTTCATTTTGCTGACACTGTATCTTATTAATGTGGGGTTATTTGCTTTGCTTTGTTTTGTTTTGTTTTATTCTTAAGATTCTGGTTGGAATGGGGAGCTGAGAGAGCTCCCATCTCATTTTGACTACATGGATGCTCACTAACTTCTGGTTCTGAGTTTTGCCATATATATGTATATATATAAAATGGAATGAGATCTGAGTGAATTTAAGGCTCCATTAGTTCACTAAAATATTGAACATTCAACATGAAAGGAACTTGATTCCATCCAAACCCACTGACACCTCCCCCCTCCCTGTTTAAAAATGAGGCAATGGAGGCCTAGAGAGGTAATGAGATTGGCCCAAGGTCACACACCTCTCTCTCTCTCCCCTCTCTATATACACACATTTATGTATATACATATATATACATACATATCTATATATATATATATAATACTATGAGAGGGTAGCAACTAGCTTCCAAAGAAGGCTACTGATTTGCCATAGACTTATTATTCAGAGAGACTCTGAGCTAGAACCCTCTTTTCTCACAATTTCCCCTGAATGATTTCTAATTTTTCCTTTGAATTAATTGGTTGTAGGTGCCCCAATTCCAAATTCTCAGAGAATCTGTTAATTTTCTTTTTTCTTCTTTTTCTTTTTTTTCTTTTTTTTTTTTTTTTTGCTGGTGAGAGGAGGAAATGATTTTTACTGTTTGTTACATTGTTCATTAGCTGTCTTCTTGGGCCACTCTCATTAGGCAAAAATCCCCTGATTTTTCAGTATAGCACAGGGTCCTTTTGGGAAACTCTTATTCAGGAAGGAGCCTTTGGGGTCAGAGTCCTGAGCATCTCTAACTACAGCAATGTGTCATTCTTAATACCCTGCCTCTGGCAACTTTGTCTGCCAGGAGTTCTGCATAGCTTTGTGCCAGCACAAGCAGTAGTTACCTGGGAATGGAGTCAGAAGAGCCTCAAGGGGTGGAGTCCCAAGGCTAAGTTCTCTCTGCAGGGACTTGTCTACATTCCAGTTTCATCACTTCCTCAATTTCCCACTATAGGCCCAAGAAGCAGCTTCTCCCAGATGTTCTCATAGATATGCCACAAACATTTCAAAGTCTGCTGACCCAACTGGTTCACAAGATGGGGAAATGAATGAAGGTCAAGATACTATCCTAAACAATATTATAGATGCTGGTGCTCATGGTAGGACACACTCAAGTCAGTCCCAAAGGCTCACCAAATTGAGAAGAAATTCTGGGATTTTATAGGGAAAGGAGGGCAGAGATATATCAATGAAGAGATATATTCAAGCCAGGCCCAATGTCCTATAATGAAGAGGAACATGGTTCCTTATTGTGGGTACACTGCCATCCATGAGATTAGGGAGATGAGAAGTGGACTCTGGTGAGCTTGAGGGGGTCCTGTAGTATAGCAGGCAAAATATGGGGGCTCCAAGCCTCAGCTGGGAGGGGAGGTATCAAAAAATCACTTTGGAGGACTGCCAACTTGTGATGGGCAGGATGGCAGCCCTGATTCATTCCCCACTAAAACCAACAGTAAATAGGCTGGCAGAAGATAAGAAATAAAGTTACCTACTCTTAGCAGATCATTACCATTTGAGGAACCTAGACAGTAGGGGACAGGTTTGAAAAATCAGATTATTGACCCTGTGGGGAGAGTCTATAGCTCTACAACATTGATTGGTAGATTTCAGTGATCACTCTAAGCTTTCTGGTATTTTTTTAAAAATCTCTCTTTTTAACTGAGTAAACTCAACATTACTGTGATTTAAGTTACTATGACTTAAGAAACTGCTGCTGACAAAAATGGAGACTTATGATTAGTGCTTCTGTGGACTTACTGCATCAACGAAGAGATTAACACGCTCTACTTTAAGAGGTGGCTCAATGACCATAGGCAAATCACTTATCCTCTATTTGCCTTAGTTTCCTCAACTGTAACATGGGATAATGGTAGCATCTACTACACAGTGTTGTTGTGAGGATCAAATGGGATAATAATTGTAAAGCACTTAGCACAATGCCTGGCACATGGTCAGTGCTATATAAATGTTATTTATTATCGTTATTATTATTGGAGAAAACTCTGCACTAACTTTGTGACTTAAGTAGAAGTTACTGATAAGGGAAAACCCTTGTGATTGGTATATCTGCAGTCCTGGTGCACCAATGAAAAGGTTAAAGTACTCCCCTTTAAGAGGCAATTGGTGGCACAGTGGATAGAGCACTGGGCCTGGAGCCAAGAAGATGTAAGTTCAAATCTAGCCTCAGACACTTACTAGCTGTGTGACTCTGAGCAAGTCACTTAACTCTGTATGCCTCAGTTTCCTCACCCATAAAATGAGAATAATAAAAGCACTTATCTTGCAGGGTTATTGTGAGGATGAAATGAGACAATATTTGTAAAGCACTTAGCACAGTGCCAGGCATGTAGTAGGTGCTACATAAATGCTTATTTCCCTCCCTTTCCCTTCCACTCAAGGGACAATGCTGAGAATGAGGAAGCAACTGTTCAATGGCTTTCAGGCATCCCAAGGTAGACTTCGCTCAATTTTTCTAGTCTTCATTTCTCCAATCTGGAATTTTCTCCCCATATCCAAATCCTACACATCCTTCAGCTCTCTTCTCCCTCATTGAAGCCTTTCCTGACCATCTCAGTTCAAAGTGGCCTCTCTGTCCCAAACTACTATCACATTTACTGTCTGTCTGATGCATTAAGCACTTGCCATAGACTGTCCTGAATTGTTAGTTATCTTTTCAAGAGCATACCTCTTGCCTCCCCAACTAGATTATAAACAACTTGTGTTCACTTCTGGGTGCCACACTGTAGGAAAGACACTGACAAGCTGGTAAGTGTTCAGAGGAAAGCAACCAGGATGATAAAGAGCCTTGAGATCATGCCTTAGGAGGATCAATTGAACAAACTGGGATTTTAGCCTCAAGAAGAGGAGATCAAGGGGGCATGATAGCTATTAAGTATTTGAAGGACTGTCACATGGAAGAAGGATCCAACCTATTCTTCTTGGTCCTAGAAGGCAGAAATAAAAAGAACAGGTAGAGGTTACAGAGGGGCAAATTTAAGCTTGAGGGTAGGAAAAATTACCTATCAATTAAAGCTATGACAGAGTGGCATGAACTGCTTTGGGAAGAAGTAGACCTTCCATCACTGGAAGCCTTCAAGCAAAGGCTCCATAATGACTTGTCAGGCATGTTGTAAAGGGGATTATTTTCAGGTTTGGGTCAGACTAAGTAGCTTCTGAGATTCTTTCAAATGTGAAATTCTGTAATTTTGATTCTGACTTGAGAGAGATTGTTGCATGATTCAGCAGAAAGAACATTGATTCGAGAGTTGGAGGACAGAGGTTCAAATCCTACGTCTTATCATTTACCACCTCTCCAACCTTGAACAAACTATCTAACCTCCCAAGGTCTCAGTGTTCTCTAAAATCTCTAAAATTACAGGGTTGAACTACATGATCTCCGAGGTTCCTTCCAGCTCTAAGTCCACTACCCTATGAACTTGTTACAAGAATTCTTATGGGCGTTCAGTACCTAATGTAGTACTTTGTACAGAGAAGAAATGCTGAACACAATTGTTGATGGATTATTCAAGTAGCTACGTATAGCTAGGGAAGCCTGACTTTCACTGCATCATTACCCTCACTCAAGTGTCTATGGTGGTTCAATATTTCCCATTATAACAAACCCAAGATCCTCAGCCTGATTTCTTTCACCAACTCACTTCTAACATACTACCAGCCTGGAAAGAATGTTGATATGGCAGACTAATTAGAGGCATTGTCTAAAACATAAGAAAAGGGGACTGAGTGAAGATAAACATAATTGCAGAAAGTCAGTGTAATATGCATTTAAGACCATATAATTACTTTGCAGTGGTTATTGTGTAAATGACTATCCAAGTTTTATTTTATCTGCAGCTGAATAGTTGTTAGAACATGGAATTAATTTGAGAAGAGGCCTAAAGTCTGCCCTCAAATAGCATCCCTTTCGAGCCATACTGGGAAAAGGAAGGAGAATAAAGAATATTAGAAAATAATCGATTACTTGAAAGTAAAGAGGAAATAGAAAAAAAAAACAGAGGGGATGGATTCTGAAATAATATGAACTGGCTTTGGAATTTCCTTAAGTGTAAATCTTAGGGTTTGCTTCTAACAGGAGAAGTCACAAACTAGAAATTCATGCTTTGGAAAGGGAAGGCAGCTCTGCACCCTTCAATCAGTACTGTGCTCAGATCCAGCTTATGAATATTAGCTGGGTAACTTTGAGCATGTCACTTAATCTGAGTGAGCTTCAGTTTCCTCTCCTGCAAAATGGTGATAGTAATTTTTGTCCCTATCTACCTTACAGTGTTGCTGTAATGAAAATGCTTTGTCAACCTTAAAGCCCAATAGAAGTAAATTGTCATTATTACACGGGAAAATTAAAAATTCCTTTAAAATTAACATATGTGATTTAAGAGCATAGGTAAATGGTTGGTGGGGTGAGTGAGGACTAAAGACAAATTGAATTCTGGGGCTGTCCCTAAACACAAGAATGTGGGAGGCAGAGCTAGTAATGTGGATTCATGGGCAATGACAGTCGATGAAAAAACATTTTGAGGAAAATAGGACAGGCCTGAGTGTGAAAAAGACTTAATAGAACCAGAAAATGATGTTAAAACAGAAGGCAAGTCTTTGTGGTCTAAGGAATCTGCATTAAATGCATTTAAAATATGAGTTGCACACAATGTATAGTGACGGTCAATTATATTTGCCTAGAGTCAGGCAAACTGGCTATGAATCTGACAAGATGGATAAATTGGTACCTTGACAACTCAAAAGTCTGGGGAGCTTGAGGAGAAGACCAGCAGTAATGACAGAAACAGGCCAGATCTGATTGAGCCATGGGTAAGTAACAAAAGATTTTAAGAATTTCATGCAAAACACTGTACAGACAATTTCTAAGCTTTTTTTCCTTCCTCCCTCTCTTTTCCTCCCCTTCCCCCAGCTCAGTGGAGCTCAGGTACTGCATTTATAATAGGAGCCAGTGTTTTTATTACCTTGGAGAAATATAGGAAAATCATGCGGCTGCCCCCGAATCAGGAGAGAGACTAGAGGTGCTGTAGGTCTCAATTCAATGATTCCCCCCTCCTCTGAATGCCATCAGTGTTTACTGTCTGTGCCGCTTATATGGCACTTACCATGTACTGCTTTGAGTTGTCATTGTAAACAGGTATTGTTGCCCCTTTCTAGGTTGTAAGCTTCTTTAGGTCAGGCACTGAGGCCTATATATGCCCCAGAGTACCAGTCAAAGTATTTTGAACATAATAGGTATTCAAGGAACCTGAATATTACATATTATCCCAAATATATGTAGTGCATCCCTCCTTCCCTACTTTCTATCATACTAGCTTACATTAAGGGACGTTACACTATGCTATTAAGGGACACCCAGGTGGTGTAGTGGATAGAGTGCTGGGCCTGAAGTCAGAAGACTCATCTTCCCGAGTTCAAAGCTGGCCTCAGACTCTTACTAACTGTGTGAAGCTGGGTAAGTCACTTAACCTGATTTGCCTCAGTTTCCTCATCTGTAAAATGAGCTGGAGAAGGAAATGGCAAACTACTCTAGTATCTTTACCAAGAAAATCCCAAATGAGGTCACAAAGAGTCAGACATGACTGAAACAACTGAATAACAAAAATATATATTATTCAGGGGCAGCTAGGTGACACAGTGGATAGAGTACCAGCCCTGAAGTCAGGAGGACCTAAGTTCAAATCTGGCCTCAGAACAAACACTTGACACTTACTAGTTATGTGACCCTGGGCAGGTCACTTAACCCCAATTGCCTAAAAAACAAAAACAAACAAATAAGTATATATATATATATATATATATATATATATATATATATATATATTATTCCAAATACATGCAGCATATTCCCCTTTCCCTACTTTCTATCAATCTAGCTTCTATAAAACACTAAGTATGACCTATTATTGGCATTCTTATACCATTATACCAGAGGTCACATAGTGGAGAATATAGTGGGTTTAGAGTTTGAAAAACCTGGGCTCAAATCTGACCTCCAGCACCTCAGGAAGACCTGAATTCTAACCCTATTTCATTCACTAACCAGCTGTGTGATCCTGGGCAAGTCACTTAACCTCTCTTGGCCTGTTTCTAAAATGAGGACAGAGGAGCCAAGATGGTGGAATAACTCAGCTGAACTTTCTCAACGTTCTCCTCCAAAAAGACATTTAAATAACATCTTAAATCACATTCTGGAGAGGCAGAGCCAACAAAAGGTAAGGGTGAGACATTTTTCGACAACTTAGGAGGTCGGCCAGAAAGGTCTGTGACACCAAGGTGGGGGTTGACCTGAGCAAAGCCCACACAGAAGCAACACCAGCAGCAGGCCTTGGAAGCAGCTGCGAGAGGGGCAGCAGAAGCTTCAGAAACTCTCAGCACAGTAAGAGCGGAACAGCTGGTCAGAAAGAGATTACAGGGAACCTTTTTTTCTGGCACTGGGTGCAAGACCCTGTTGCATTGCCAATATATAGTTCCAGGGTGAGGAGAAGTACTAGTGCCTACTGTTGCAGGAGGTCAGGGGCCCTGGGGGGAGAAGAGTGCTTTGGGTTGCTCGCAAGGGACCAAGGGCCCCAGTTTCAGTTCTAAGGCAAAAAGGAGCACTCACATTTGTGGTTGTAAGAAAGCAAGGTCCCTTCCTGGCTGAAAACAGACCAGAACACAGGCCAGGAGAGCAGTGACTATAGCTCTTCGTGGATCATACCACCTTGGAAGCACTCGAAAACTTACAGACTCCCAGAACCACCTCTGAAAACAGCAGGACAAAAACCCTGAAACCAATGCCCCCTCTATTCTGGGAGCAGAGACCAACTTTAACATAAAGTTAAAAGACAAGAAATGGGCTGGGAAAAATGAGCAAACAAAAAAAAGAATCTGATTATTTAAAAAAAATTACTATGGTAACAGAAAGGATCAAGACATAAACTATAAGACATCAATTCACTAAAGAGAAGAATTCTTTAAAAAGCACAATTGGTCAAATGAAAAAGGAAGTACAAAAATTTGCTGAAGAAAAGATCTCCTGAAGAAGTAGAATTGGGGAAATGGAAAAAGAGGTACAAAAGTTCACTGAAGAATATAATTCCTTAAAAATTAGAATTGGGCAACTGGAAGCCAATGACTACATGAAATATCAAGAAACAATAAAACAAAGTCAAAAGCATGAAAAAATAGAAGAAAATAAGAAATATCTCGTCAGAAAAACAACTCATCTAGAAAATAAATCAAGGAGAGATGATTAAAGAATTATTGGAGGGGCAGCTAGGTGGTGCAGTGAATAGAGCTCTGGCCTTGGAGTCAGGAGGACCTGAGTTCAAATCCAGCCTCAGACATTTAATGCTTACTGACTGTGTGACCCTGGGCAAGTCACTTAACCCCGATTGCCCCACCAAAAAGCAAAAAAAAAAAAAAAAAAAAAAGTATTATTGGACTACTTGAATGCCATGATTTAAAAAAAAAAAAGCCTAGACATTATATTTCAAGAAATTATCAAGGAAAACTGCCATGATATTCTAGAACCAGAGGGTTATAAAATATAAATTGAAAAAAAAATCCATATTGAAAATACATTGAAAACTCCCAGGAATGTTATAGCCAAATTCCAGAGCTCCCAGGTCAAGGAGAAAATATTGCAAGCACTCAAAAAGAAATAATTCAGATATTGTAGAGCCACAGTCAGCATAACACAAGATTTAGTAGCTTCTCCATTAAAGGAGCAAATGCCTTAGAATATGATATTCCAGAAGGCAAAAAAGCTAGGATTATAACCAAGAATGACCTACACAACAAAACTGAGTATAATCCTTCAGGGGAAAAATTAATATTTAATGAAATAGATGACTTTCAAGAATTCCTCATGAAAAGACCAGAGCTTAGAAAATTTGACATTCAAACTCACGACTCAAGCGAAAAATAAAAAAGCAAATATGAAAGAGAAATCTTAAGGGACTTAATATGGTTAAACTGTTTACATTCTTACATAAGAAGATGATACTTGTAACTCCTTAGGACTTTATGAGTATTAGGGTGGTAAGAAGAAGTATACATTGATAGAGGGCAAGATATGGGAGAAGGGGGAAAGGAGAAGAAGAATAGGGAAAATTATTTCCATGAAAGAGGAGCTCAAAGGAGAGCTTTTGAATTGGAGGGGAAAATGGGAGTGGGGAGTGGTGGTCAACTTGAACCTTACTCTCATCTGAATTGGTTCAAATAGGGAATAACATACACACTCAGTAGGGTATAGAAATCTATCTTACCCAGAAGGAAAGTAGGAAGGGGAAAAGATAAGAGAAGGGAGGGGCGCTATTACAAGGGAGGGTAGTTAAAAGGAGGCAGTGGGCAGAAGAAAAGGGACAGAGGAGGAAGAGAGAGAAAGAGAGGAGGGGGAGGAGGAGGAGGAGGAGGAGAGAGAAGAAGAAGAGAGAAGAGAGGAGGAGAAATAGGGGGAAATGGTTGAAGGGAAATACACAGTAATCACAACTGTGAATGTGAATGGGATGAACTTACTCGTAAAATGGAAGTAGATAGCAGAATGGATTAGAAGCCAGAATCCAACTATATGTTGTTTACAAGAAACATTCTCAAAACAGAAAAACACAGAGTAAAAATAAGAGGCTAGAGCAGAATTTATTATGCTTAAGCTGAGATGAAAAAAAAAAATCAGGAGTAGCAATCATGATTTCAGACAAAGCAAAAACAAAAACAGACCTAATTAAAAGAGATAAGCAGGAAAACTACATTTGACTAAAAGTCACCACAGATAATGAAGTACTATCAATACCAAACATATATGCACCAAATGGTATAGCATCATCTTAAAGGAAAAATTAAATAAGTTACAGGAGGAAATAAACTATAAAACTATACATGTAGAGAACCTCAACTTACCCTTCTCAGAACTAGATAGATCTATCCATAAAATAAATAAGAAAGAAGTAAAGGAGATGAATAGAATTTTTAGAAAAGCTAGATATAATAGACTTCTGGATAAAATTGAATGGGAATAGAAAGGAGTATAACTTTTTCTCAGCTGTATATAGCACCTACACAAAAATGGACCATGTATTAGGGCATACCTCACAGCCAAATGCAGAAAAGCAGAAATATTAAATGCATCCTTTTCAGACCATAATACAATAAAAATTACATTCAGTAAAGAGCCAGGGAAACAGATTTAAAAATTAATTGGAAACTAAATAATCTAGTCTTAAAGAATGAGTAGATAATGAACAAATCATAGAAACAATAAATAATTTCATTAAAGAGAATGACAACAATGAAATGACCTACCAAAATTTGTGGTATGCTACCAAAACAGTACTGAAGGGAAATTTTATATCTTTAAAGTTTATATCAACAAAATACAGAAAGGGCAGATCAATGAATTGGGCACGCAACTACAAAATTTTTTAAAATAGAAAAAATTAATAATCCCCAATTAAATATCAAATTAAAAATCCTGAAAATCAAAGGAGAGATTAATAAAATTGAAACTAAAAACCTTGAACTAATTCATAAAACTAAGCGCTGGCTGATGGAGAAAAAGAACAATAAAATAGACGAGCCATTGGTCAATTTGATTTTTAATAAGAAAGAAGAAAAGCAAATTCCTAGTATCAAAAGTGCAAAGGGTGAATGTTCCACCAATGAAGGTGAAATTAAAGCAGTTATTGGGAGCTGTTTATTGCCTAATCATATGCCAATAAATCTAACAATTTAGGTGAAATGGATGAATATTTACAAAAATATGAATCTCCCAGATTAACAGAAGAAAAATAAAATACTCAGATAACCTTCATTTTAGAAAAAGAAATTGAACTAGCCACTAGAACTAGCTACCTAAGAAAAAAAAAACCAGGACCAGATGGATTCACAAGTGAATAATACTGAATATTTAAATAACAATTAATTCCAATACTATATAAACCATTTGGAAAAATAAGCAAAGAAGGAGTCCTACCACATTCCTTTTATGATACAAACATGGTGCTGATACCTAAACCAGGAAGAGGAAAACCAGAGAAAGAAAACCCTACATCAAGAACAAGAATTATCTGTAATTGGGATAAGCTAGAAGCCTTCCCAATATAAGCAGGGATGAAACTAGGATGTCCATTCTCACTCTTGTTATTCAACATTGTACTAAAAATGCTAGCTATAGCAATAATAGAAAAAAAAAGAAATTGAAAGAATTAGAAAAGGCAATGAGGAAACAAAACTATCACTCTTTGCAGATGATATGATGGTATACTGAGAGAATCCTAGAGAATTAACTAAAAAGCTAATTGAAACAATTAACAACTTTAGCAAAGTTGCAGGCTATAAAATAAATCCACATAAATTGTCAGCATTTCTATATATTACCAACAAAGCCCAGAAGAAAGAGATAGAAGAAAAATTTCACTTAAAATAACTGCAGACAATGTAAAATACTTGGAAGTCCACCTGCCAAGACAAACCCAGGAACTATGTGAACACAATTACAAAACACTTCACACAAATAAAGTCAGACCTAAACAATTAGAAAAATATTTACTGCTTATGGGTAGGCTGAGCCAATATAATAAAAATTATAATTTTACCTAAATTAATTTACACAGTGCCAGGATGTGGAAAAATGCATTGTTGGTGCAATTGTGAACTGATCCAACCATTCTGGAGAACAACTTGGAACTATGTCCAAAGGGCTATAAAATTGTCCACACCCTTTGACCTAGCAATACCACCATATCTATACAGTGTATATCTGCATCCCAAAGGGATCAAGGAAAAAAAAGAAAAGGACTTATGCGTACAAAAATATTTATAGCAGCTCATTTTGTGGTGGCAAGGAATTGGAAGTTGAGGGGATGCCCATGACTTGGGGAATGGCTGAACAAGTTGTGGCATATGATTGTGATGGAACATGATTGTGCTATAAGAAATGACAAGCAGGATAGTTTCAGAAAAACCTGGGGAAACTTATGTGAACTGATGCAAAGCGAAGTGAGCAGAATCAGGAGAACATTCTACACAGTAACAGTGATATTATCTAATGATCCACTGTGAATCACTTAGCTATTTTGATCAATACAATGATTCAAGACAGTTCTAAAGGACTTACAATGAAAAATGCTATCCACCTCCTGAGAAAGAATTGACAGAGTCTGAATACAGATTGAAGCATAATTTTTTCACTTTATTTTTCTTGCTTTGGTGTGGGGAAGGGGCAGGGGGCAACATAGCTAATGTGGAAATATGTTTTACATGATTTCACAAGCATAATTGATATCATATTTCTTGCCTTCTCAATGGATGTGGGAGGGAGAGAATTCAAAACTCAAAAATTTTAAATAAAAGTTTAAAATAAATAATAGGTTTGCTTGTATTTTTTTTAAATAAAATGAAAGGAGGACAAAAATAGCCACTACCTCACAGGCTTGTTGTGAGGATGAAATGAGATGATATAAGTAACCTACTTTGAAAATCTTAAAGTTCTGTATAGGTACCAACTATTATCATTACTAAGTCATAGATGACTTGTGAACTGCATTGGTAGAGGATTAGGTATTTATGCCCCAACATTCTTTTCCTTTCAAAGAGATAACATTTGAGGAGTATGGCCTATATTTAGAGGCAGTAGATATTAAGATGAAAAGCATAGGTAAAAGAAGGAATGGCTGAATGAATTTTCTTTCCTATTGATTGGTTTAATAAGACAAGTTCCTAGAGTACGCTAGGAAAAGTTTAACAATCTGCTCTCTGGTAGGAAAGGTACCCCCACATACTTTTAAGTTTAATCTGCATTATTAATGTTTTCTCTGTCATTGTCTTAAGTCTAGACAATCAACAAAACAATAAACCAAGCCCTGATGTGCAGAATTATAACAATTTCTCAAGGTGTAAATGCTCACACTGAAAATTGAATAATCAGCTCTCAAAAGACAGAATAAATTGGCTCCAGCACACCTTGCCAAATTCCATTTTCCTTTTCTCAGCAATCACATTTTCTAGCAACCTGATCAACTTCCCCCCTTCATTCAGCAATAAGGTGATGAGGATAATACAAAATAGCCTCTTATGTTTTCCATATGTTGACAATATGTTTGCTTTCTTATCAGAACCACTACCCTGTTGACTCATACTGAGCTTGCAGTCCACTGAGATCCCCAGATCACATTCTCCCATAGTCGTGCATTGCCAATCAGGTCAGCCACAAACAAAATCATCAAGTAGGTGGTATATCTTGTCCCATCCTTCATCCCGGCCCCAACAACATCTCCTCACTTTGAACCTTTCCTCCTCGGTGGCACCTCTTCCCCAGACCACTTGCACTCTCAGGAAAAGGTAGATAATATATTCATACAAGGGATGAATGCAGATTCTACTATATTCAAGTCAGCAGACATTAAATGCTACTAGGGTGAGACACTGCGATAGGTGCTTAAAGATAAAAAAAAAATGAAAAACAACAACAACAACAACTTGTTCCTTACCTCTACCTTATTTACAGATTTTCCCAAAGTATTACTGAAGTTTTAAGATATTTAGAACTCGCTGAAAATAGAGCTTATAATCTACCAGGGGAATAGAACACATACATAAATAGATGTAACAATTCAGAAAATTACTAAGTATATTGGGAAGGAAAAGAAATGAAAGAAGTATTTTTTAAGCTTTTACTGTGAGCCAATACTGTGCTAAGCACTTTACAAATATTATCTCACTTGATCCTCACAACAACCCTACGAGGTAAATGCTTTTTTTATCCCCATTTTACAGATGAGAAAACTGAGTCAAACAGAAGATAAGTGATTTGCCCAAGATCGCAAAGCTCTAAGGCTGGATTTGAACTCAAGTCAGCTTGCTTCAAGGCAGGTAGGTGGCACAGTGGGTAGAGTACCAAGCCTGGAGTCAGGAAGATTCATCTCCATGAGTTTAAATCTGGTCTCAGACACTTACTAGCTGTGTGACCCTGGGCAAGTCACTTCACTCTCTTTGCCTCAGTTTCCTCACCTGTAAAATGAGCTGGAGAAGAAATGGCGAACCATTACAGTACCTTTGCCAAGAAAACCCCAAATGGAATCACACAGAGTTGGACACGACTGAACAGCAACTTGTTGGCTCCAGGCCCGATGTGCTTTCCACTGTACTACTTAGCTGCCTATTAGCTGTTAAACAGAATGGCCAGGGAGATTCAAGGAGAGAAATAACACTTCTAGCCAGGCAGGACCTTAGAAATCATCTAATCTCATCCCTTCATTTTACAGACGAGGAAACCAAGGTTGGCAAAAGTTAAGTGATTTGCCCAAGGTCCACAGGTAGTGAGGGACAGTATGATGGAGAAGGCATTTTGACAGAGGGAGAAATAGCTGATCTCAAATGGCCCCTAAGGAACAAGAAGAAAAGGATTTCAATTTCCATACCTATCATGGAGGGTAGGGAGTCTATGGAAGGAATGAGGAATGGCGTGCAGAAAAGCATAGCATGTCAGGAAATGGGAGGACATGATTGGAGAAGAGTGAGTCGTCCAGTTTGGCCAGAGCTCAGAGTACCTAGTAGAAAGCCCACAAACCAGGGCCAGAATGGGAAGCTGGAGCCCATTGCAGAGGGCTAAGGAGTTTAAAGCATCATGTTACCCTTCCCAGGGGTGTTTGCATTTTAACTAAACCCAAAGCCTTAAGCTAAAAGAGTGGAATTTAAAGAGTACAATTGTGGGGTCAGTGGAATCCTAACTCTTCAGAAACAATTAAGATTAGTTTAGAGATACATGGTGGAAAGAGATTATACAAATCCTTTTTTCTAGTTCTGTTTGCCAAGTCCAGCTGTGTTTATGCAGTAGAATTTTTGGTTGCTGGTTCTAAGAAGTCAATTGAGTACATGAATTGTGGAATGGGATTGAACTTTCATTCTGAAATCTAAAACCTAAGCCGGTTGTCAGCATTTGTACTAGGATTGTACCTGAACTGATTTTTCCGATATGTGTCTTCAAAAAGAGAACCAATCTCCAAGAAATTTGGGTCAGTATATGGCTTTGAAATGGGTCCAATAACAAGGGTTTAAGGGGACTTTACGTGTTCATTATGTTGTGGTTTGGTTTTGTTCTGTTGGAGCAGGGTTTGTTTGTTTGTTTAAATTAAAAGAAATCTCAGTGGTATGTACAGTCATAGTCTCGATCTCAGAAATACCTCCCTATGGACTGAAATTCCAGAAAATCACTTAAGCTCAAGTTTATCAACATCATTTACAAAAGACAGAAAATCACTTGTCCTCCTTCACATTCCAACCATCCCCCTCCCCCACAATCTTCAAACACATGCTTATTTGCTTTTTTTCTCAAGTAAATCAAAAAGAATAAACAGAAGTGGATTTCATACCCAATATTACCCATATGCATTTAGTTTGGGATGCTGTACCTTTCTTTTGGGGAATGTGGAAAGAAGAGGTTGATAAATCAGTTTTCCGTGCTCATGTTGGAAGGAAGGAAACACTCATTTATTAAGCACCTTCTATGTACCAGGCACTGTGCCAAGTGCTTCATAATTATTATGTCATTTGATTCTTACAACAACCCTGGGAGGTAGGAGCTATTATTATCTCCATTTTATAGTTGAGGAAACTGAGGCAAACAGCATTTAAGTAATTTGCTCAAGGGCACATAGCTAATAAGTGTCTGAAGCTAGATTTGAACTCAAGTGTTCTGGACTCTAGGCCTAGTGCTCTACCCACAGGGCCACCTACCTTTTGGGAAGGGAAATCTGGAGTCTAAGGTTTTAGACTGAGACTGAATTCTTAAATAAGTAGGAGCCAGTGTTGTGCTACAGCAGAAGAGCTAACTCTAGACAAAAAGACATCTGATGTTCACTAACTGTGTGACCTGGAGCTAGTCACTCAAAATCCCTTGACATCAGTTTCCTTATCTGTAAAATGAGGGGCTTCTAGGTGGCACAGTGGATAGAGCACTGGCCTCGGAATCAGGAAGACTCATCTTCATGAGTTCAAATCTAATCTCAGACCCTTATGAGCTGTGTGACCCTGGACGAATCACTTCGCGCTGTTTGCCTCTGTTTCCTCATCTGTAAAAGGAGCTGGAGAAGGAAATGGCAAACCAGTCCAGTATCTTTGCTAAGAAAACCCCAATGGGGTCATGGAGAGTCAGACACAAAATGACAACAAAAGTAACAGCACAATGAGGTACTTCTAGCTGTATATGTATGATCATGTATGCTAACTGATCGAGCACCTCAGGATCAATGATGTTGGTGAGAGGTAGATTATAGGATGGCAGGTTTTGAGCCAAAAGAGACCTCAGAGGTTATCTTGTCTAATTTCCTCCCTTGCCCACGCCTCTCAGTTTCCTCACTTATAAAATTGGTAGATGTGGTAATTAGGCTGATAATGGGATTCATTTGTCCCACATGCAGAATGGGTGTACATGCTGTCAGACAGGTTGCATGGGACAAAGACATCTGCATATAAGGTGAATGAGTGATTCCTGTGCCCTTTTTGCTAGAGGCAGTCCTACAAATCTCAACTTAACAGGCTTTTCAAAACAGGGGAAAAATCAATGTCAATATTAGGATCATTTTTAATTATGTGTTTCATTTTCTCTCCCCTCGCTCTCTTCTCTCCCTCCCTCTTTCTATCTCTCCTTCTCTATTTCTCTCCCTCTCTCCCCCAACTTAATCTCTCTTCTTCTTTTCTCTCCCTCTCTTTTTCCCTTTTCTCTCTCTTCTTTTCCCATTCTTATTCCTCCTCTCTCTTCTCTCTCCCTCCCTCCTTCTCTCTCCTCCCTTCTCTCTCCTTCTCTCTCTCTTTCTCCTTCTCTATCCTTCTTTCTCTCTTTCCTCCTCTATCCCCCAACTTAATTTTTCTCCCTCTCTTTTCTCTCTCATCTTTCTCCCTTTTCTCTCTTTTTTCTCCCTTTCTTATTCCCTATCTGTCTTCTCTCTCCTCCCTTCTCACTCTTCCTTGCTCCTTCTATGTCTCTCTCCCTCTCCCTCTCTCTCCTTCCTTCTCTATCTCTTTCCACCTCTCTCTCCCCCAACTTAATAGGGGATTAATTAATTAATTCTTCTTTTCTTCTTTCTCCCTTTCCTCTCTTCTTTCTCCCTTTCTCATTCCTCCTCTCTATTCTCTCTCCCTCTCTTCTCTCTCCTCCCTTCTATTTCTCCCTTCCTTTATATCTATCTTTCTCTCTCTCTCCTCTCTCTCCTTCCTTCTCTCCCCCCCAACTTAATCTGTCTTCCTCTCTTCTATCTCTTTTTTCTACCTCTCATTCCCCATCTCTCTTCTCTCTCTCCTCTCTCTCTCTCTCTCTCTCTCTCTCTCTCTCTCTCTCTCTCTCTC
>NW_020954550.1:14269289-14274289 GCF_900497805.2 Vombatus ursinus
CTCTCTCTCTCTCTCTCTCTCTCTCTCTCTCTCTCTCTCTCTCTCTCTCTCTCTCTCTCTCAAACATCTACAATTCTCTTCATTATAGTTTTAGAACAGTTTAACTTCATTCTTTTTTCTGCTTCGTTTGCACTCTTTCCCCTGAAACTTCTTTTGAAGGGGATTTCTATGCTATTCTAGACCAGTGATCTGCCTGGATGTTTTCCGTAGCTTTTTACTTCTCCTTAATATAGCAAAGGTGTCTTGTTTCTGCTCTGCAGTTTGCCATATTAAATGAGATTTCGGTCGTGCATGTTGGAAACGCTTTGTCTCCAGGATTTTCTGTTTAGCCTAGTGAAGGCTCTTGCTGATTCTGGTTTGCAAAGCCATATTGCTGGGTTGCTTTTTTCCCTGACTAGGGATTTCACATGGTCTTCACCTTTTGCGAATTGGCTCCAATGACTAGCGGTCCCTTTCCTTGGTTCACCTGCCCCGCTGACTTTGGCCACGGCAATCTCACTAAATTAGAAATGGTTGCTGTCATAGGCACACCCAGCAATACATTTTCCAGGCATGACTTCCTTGCCTTAAAACTCCTCCAAGTGCTAGAATTTAATAATCACGGGAAAATATATACTAGCTACTGCCTGGCATCTCCTACAATCACCATGGATCTTGGTTTATTAACATGCATAAAATGACATCTATCCTCTTAGAGAAATAAACCCCTTTCCATACTACAGAACACAGTAATTTTTCATGTGCCTAGGACTTGGGGTCAGGAAACCTGAGTTCTGACCCTAGCTCTGCCATTGAACATTTGTCTAACCTTGGACAATTCACAGCCTTTCTGGGCCTTAGCATCCTTATCTTTGAAACAAGAGGGGTTGGAATAAAAGCCTACAGTTTCTTTCTGTTAAAAAAAAAAAATTCCGTGATCCTGTGTTTTGTTTCTCTAAGAGAGAACCAAATCTGCATTTAGAAGCTTATATCAAAATATTCATTTCAGGCTACTATGTTCTACCATATTAATGGAAGATTTCCAGCCAGAATGGTTGATGAACTAATCAAAATTCCCTCTTGTCTTTGTGTAGGCCTCAAGATTGGAAGGCTGTCAATTGGACATATGTAATTGATGAATAAAGTGACAAACTGAAGATGAGGACTCCGGACCACCACACCAGATTTTTAAAGATGAGCCAACCAGTCCCCTCTCCTGGCTCCAATTCATTTCAGTATTGGGCCCCAACTATTGCATCTGACACCCTCTCTGACATGTTCCTTCCACATCATAAAGATAACCAACAAGAGAGGGAGGTATGAGAGAACATTTGGAGTGAAATAATCACAATAGCTTACACCTGTGTAGCATTTCCTAGTTGCAAAGCACTTTATCTACAACATCTTATTTTGGCCTCACAATGACCTCTTAGAGGTAGGAATGGTAACTATCATTCCCATTTTTTTAATGAAAGAATGAGGCTTCAAAAAAGTTAGGTGAGCCACTCAAGGCCAATCAACAGAAGAACTAGTGCTTAAACTAAGGCCTTAGCATCAAAATTATTTATCTTGAGATACTCTCTCATTTTACATGCAGCCTTATAGGCTCTGAGCTCACTCTCCAAACCCCAACTCACGTACTACTAGTCAGTTCAGTCTCAAGAGCAAGGCTGGCTACTTCTCTCCCTCAAGGTTCTAAGGGTAACTCTAAGGGGTCATGGGATTTTCTTTAATGTTCTTGGTTTGATCCCCCATTCAAGTGTGTTTTGCCCAATAGCAATTGCCAGCCATCAGTTTTGTATCATTGACACCATGGATTAGTGCCTAACCATCAATTTAACCAATTTACATCAATCACTTCTTATAAAGAGACATTTGTTGTTGTTGAGTCATTTCAGTCATGTCTGACTTTCTGTGACCCCATTTGGTTTTTTCTTGGCAAAGATACTGGAATGGTTTGCCATTTCCTTCTCCAGCTCATTTTACAAAAGATGAAATGAAGCAAACAAGGTTAAGTGACTTGCCCAGGGTCACCCAACTAGTAAGTATCTGAAGCCAAATTTGAACTCTGGAAGACGAATCTTCCTTACTTCAGGCCCAGTGCTCTATCCACTGTGCCACCTAGCTTCCCTAAAGGATATTTACTAGAAAGATATATCAATAATCAAAGAACAAAAAGTCCTTTTCCCCAAATTAGAGGCACGCTCTACTCTACCTCTTTGCTTCTTGGGAAAAGTAGGTTCCAACTTAGAGAGATTGCTACAAAGCATTCCCCTCACCAAGTTCACTTTTGAATGCAACCCTGAACATGTCACTCCCTTCACAGAGGACACAAAGTCTCAGCTTCCAGGTTGTTCCATCATTGGACTGGGCTAAGCAGTTCACTCCAGGGCTATACTGGCAGCTTGGGCTCAAAGGCTGGCAAACTCTCATATGGACTTCCATTACTCAATCTCTGCTCTTCTGCCCTTTCTTTTGAAATCTCATAAGGGCTCGCCACAAAGAAAAGACTACACAAAAATAAGGCATCCCCATCTAAGATATAGACTTGCCTGGGAGGTATATACGCATAGGCTGGCCCAGTGGGGGGGAAGGGCACCCCCCTCCCCCATCCCTCCAGATAACAAGAGAGTTGTCCTTATGTCTTTTAGCTAGCATGAAGGAAAGGGAAAGAATTTCTCCATCCAATCCTTTTGCACACCTTCTCAGTTCTACCTTAACAGCCAACCAAAAGGATTTTCTTCACTACATAGTAAGCAGACAAGGAACAGGCACAGAATGCTCACATGTGCTCTAAAGTGGAGACCTGGGTAACTCCATTCTAAGTCATCAGGATTTTCCAGAAGCAGCCTCCATAAATATGGACAATGGTCAAGAAACATTAAAGTGTCTACAGTATGCTGAGCACTGTGCCAAGCTCTATAGATACAAATAGGGAAAAAAGACAGTCCCTGCCCTTAGAGGCTTATAATCTAACAGAGGATGGCAACACAGAAAAGAAAAGCTGAAAAATGGGGTGGGGGTAGAGAAGAAGGTAGATACCTGATGCAGGGGCATGATGGAGAAATCCAAAATGAATCAGAGAAGCAACAGAAGCTCAAAAGAAGAGTAGCCAGGTGGGACCCCCTTCTTCAATGGAAGTTGAGTTCGTGGCTCTCTGCACATGCTCCTAGGAATGAGACCTTATTGGCCAGTCCCTCATTACATAAAGATGAGGAAACAGACTCAGAAGTTAGCTGAGTCACACAGTAAGTAGCAAAGGCCAGATTTGAACCTGACTCTTCTGACCAATTCTATAGTGCCGTGTAGCATCTGTGCTAGTGTAATGTGGCTGGCTCATTGACACCATTTCTGTGCTACATGGAGAGGTAGGATTGGGTGAACACCATTTTAAAACATCATTGTCCCCAGTGACATTTTAAGAGTCTATCAGATTTCAATCATTTCTTTATTGAGTCTCCTCTGTGTTCATATTGAAAATAGTTGGGGCTATTTTTATCCCCATGTAATTGAGGACCCGTGTCTCCATTTTTTTTCTTCTATGTACCCTTCCTTTCCTGCCACGCTAACCTACCTCCCTCTCTTTCAGGGCATCTCACCCAATGCTCTCTGTCCATGGTGGTTTTTCAGCAAATGTTTTTGAATGACTGATTTCTCAGGGCCTGGCCCCACAACACTGAAGTGCTTGGACAAAATTGCTATTGCTAGCTCAGCTAGGATATGAGCACCTCAAACCCAGGAATTATAGAGGTAGCAGTAGACAAGCAAAAGGTATCAGATGAGAGAGGTTCTAAAAATAGCTATAATTCTATGTAACTCATCATGTAACTTTGAGTCAATGAATTACATGTCTGACTTAATCCTTGTCCTTTTTACCTAAAGAATCTGGTTCTCAGTCTAATTATTTTCCCTAGAGCTCTTCTTCCATTCTTTTGGCTTTTTGTCTCTATACATCCCCCACTAACACTTTTCCAGATAGGAAAAAGGCAAAGGATGATGCATTTTTTAAAAAACCAGTCTCTTTGTGAACTGTGGATTACAGTCCAGGAACCATCTGGTCATTTGAGATTCTAGGGATTTTCCTGGAATGCACTGCCTGCCACTCACTCCCAGGGTTGCCTACCCACATGCAGGCTGCCCCAAGAGTGCAGAAAAAATGGGAAGTCCCTATAGTCCTAAGACCAACCCAGTGGGACTGAGACTGGATGCCCTGTAAAGATTTTTTTGGTCTAATTTGCCCCTGCTAGTTAGAAAAATCTGTTCTTCTGGTCATATCAATGTAATCTGGTGTATCTTGTTTTCTTTCCTGTCCTTGAAATACCTCTATCAAAACTGTACTTTCTTCTTGGTTATTTTATTAGGGTTGGGAAGAATAAAGCCCAGTTTGTTTGGGGCTGGGGGAAGAGGGGGGTTGTCCTTCACTGTGCTACTGTCTACTGTAGCTGCATACAGTAATGTATAGCATACGTCTTCACTATAAAATGTAAAGCGTATAATACGTACATTTCTCCTTTGTTCCCCCTGCCCCAGCACCAAGAGTCATAAGGGGCATTCTGCTGTAATCATCAGAAATGCTGAAAGGGTATGGTTTAAATCTTTCCTTCGGTCTCAGAGACCAGGAGACCAGATGACCACTTGCAAGAGATGCTATCATAGGGATTCATGCATCAGGAAGGAGGTTGGTCTAGATGACCTCCAAGGTCCCTTCCAACTCTTATGAACATATGGTTTTGTGAAAAATCAAAGGAACCACGCCACATTTGATTTACTTTCAAACTAAATCATACTTATTAGAGTACACGAATAATCTGAATAAGCCAAACAGCAAGTCTGTTTATTTAAGCATATGTTTGGTCATATACCCACATCCATTTACTGCAATCAAATATTTAAAGAAATCCCTTAATCTTCCAGGTTACAATTCCATTGATTATTTTCTAGTTAATTAAAGCTACATAATACTTCAAAAAATTTCTTACATTTTGAAATGTTATTTAAAAAAAAAGAATTGAAGATTTTTT
>NW_020954550.1:14276789-14423341 GCF_900497805.2 Vombatus ursinus
AGCGCCACAGAAAGCAAGGGGAAGGCATCTCAGCCCTCCAAGGTTATTTCATTCAACATGGCTGAGCCCGGCGGTCACAGCAGCCAGGATTCCCGGCTTGGGCCAGGGCGACCCGGCCCCAACCCAGAGGCCAGACGCAGCCAGACCTTGCAATCCAAAGTCCAGCTTCATCAAGCCCGGAGGGGAAGTCATGAGAGAAACAAAAGACTGGACGTGGGCCCCAACCCAACAGCCTTCACTCTGCAGGCAGAAGGAATTCCCTTGGAGCCACCTGAATTCTGTGCTGGCTAAAATAAGTGGAACTTCCAGTTAAACACTCATTCGTTTCAGGTTTACTTTAATCATGAGCTTTGGGACCTCAAGATGATTACTTTGTTGGTTAATTATTTTCCCGGGCCACTGGCCTCCAAACCAAATTGCTGTTCTTCATTATTGTACACAGCCATCCGTACCTGGGTCATTTATGAGGATACACATTGCTTTTTCTTGAGCCTAAAAAATCACCATTCTGAAGCTCTTGTTTTCCTTTTTTAAAAACCATCACTGAAGTTTGTTTGTTTGTGTTTTATTTCCTTTTCTGTACTGGGGATGCCACATAAGCAGCTTGGCTGGTAAATGTTTTCTGCCATTTTTAAAGCTCAGAAATCTGTGATTCAAAAAAATCTATCATAGATAGTTATCTGGATCTAGAGTTTCAGGGAGAGTTACCCTAAAAAGCCTAATTTTAGCTTACCTTTGAGAAAATGATATTGTAATTTTAAATGGGCTTACCAGAAGACAAAAATTCGAATGTATTTGAACATTTTTTGCAAGGGTTCTTCACCTTTTTGGTGTGTGCGTGACATAGACACTTTTGTCTGTCTGATAAAGCCTATGGACCCCTTCTCAGAAGCATGTTTTGTTGCCCTATATTCATAATTGAAGGAAATGCTAAATTTCAGTTAAAGGTTAGTGAAAATAAGGCTGTAATTTTTTTCCCCCATCCAAGCTCACAGTCTTCCTAAAATCTATTCATAGACCCATGGACCCCAGGTTAAGAGTGCCTGGTCTACCTTGAACAGTTTCAATTTAACTGATTCCCCTTAAAGTATACTGCTTTGCTCCCTATGGGACTTTGAACCTCCCACAGGAGGCTGGCCCTTCCTCTACCCTTAGCACAGAACAGAAATTGTTTGAAGCAGGAAGGAAGAGGCAAAAGTTGCCTGGGGCTGGGATGGAGAGAAATTCCAAGTTGAAAGCTTCCATCCATATAGTAAGGAACTTTCTTATTTTTAATTTTCTTGTTGTTGTTGTTAGTGTAGTTATTCAGTCCTTTCAGTCTTGCCTGACTCTTACTGACCCACTTTGGGTTTTCTTAGCAAAGAGTGGCTTGCCATTGCCTTCTCCAGCTCATTTTACAGACGAGGAAACTGAGGCAAACAGAGTTAAAGTGACTTGCCCAGGGTCACACAGCTAGTGAGGGTCTGAGGCCGGATTTGAATTCAGGAAGATGAGTCTTCCTAACTCCAGGTCCATCACTCTATTAACTGCACTACCTAGCATAGATGAAACTAAAGCTTTAGGTGTGTTTTGGATGGGTCTCAGTTACCTCATCTGTAAAAATGAGGGCACTGGAGGTCTTTTCCAGGCCTAGATCTCCTTTATTGAACACACAGACACACATACACATGCATATATATTTATATATACCCACATCATTTTTATATATGCATATCATATATATACCTGAAAAGTTGCAAATTGAAATTTTGCATAATAAATCATATTTTTAAAGTTGCAGAGAAGCTCGCTTTAAAAACCCTATAGTGAGCCTTTTTGTAGAACAAAGAATCATTCCATAATTAAACTAATTTTCCCTCCCTAATCTGCTTTGTAATTTTTTTTCCTTTGGGTTTAATGGATCTTCTTAACAGGAAACACCTGTATTTTCATTTCAAACATGACAAATTTTGCTTTTTAAAGACCAAAATGACCATTTGGCATCTTGCCTTATATTTTAAAACCAAAATGGCATTCTTTTTTTTCCCTTTTTTATTGTGTGTGCGACCTACTTATCAGCCCATTTTTCCTGATATGGGTTAACTTTGAAAGGTAATAAACCATTCAAAATGTTAATTCAATATCATATACCACAAGGTAAGATGACTGAATTTTACGGAATGAAGCCAGGACCAATGTGGAATAAAGGCTGCCCTGGTTTATTGAAGGCTGTTCCAGCAGAATGCCAACTCGTGCATTCTAAAAAAAAAAAAAAAAAAAAAAAAAGACTTTAAGTACAATTTCTTCATCTTCCTAAAATCAAATCCCAGCCTCAGACACTTACTAGCCATGTGACCCTGGGCAAGTCACTTAACCCTATTTGCCTCAGTCTCCTCATCTATAAAACGAGCTAGAGAAGGAAATGGTAAATCATGCCAGTATCTTTGCCAAGAAAATCCCAAAATGGGATCACAAAGAGCCAGACATGACTGAAACAACTGAACAACAGTCCTAGCAAGAGACTGTGTTAACTTTTCCTGGACCAGCCTTCGTTAAGTAAGAAAAGCCCATCACTAATAGGCTAGTCACTCAGTAATGAACTTTTTGGCCATTGGCAGCCCATGAAACAAAGGAAAATACAAAATGGTCTCAATTTCTACAGACAGATTTGTAGAATCAGAGCCTTCTTAGCTTTCTGTACTCTAAGGGTGAGATCCTTATGCAGTGACATACTACTGGGGGCACTGAAAAATCCACATCTTAACCTTCTCACTGTAAACACAACCAGAAGACAAAAACAAGTTGTAGCTAGATAGAAGGATCACTCACAAGTTCTCCTTGTAGAGGGAAATAAAGAAGTTGGAGTCGATTTCATTGTGAGGCCAAAGGCAACCAGAAACATTTCATTGGACCCTTCCTCATATCCTACAGCAGTGCATAGGAGAAGCATTCAAAAAAGACCACCCTAAAGATGATTGCAGCTTCTACATCAATATCCATTACAGAGTATGATGTCAGAAAGCATATGAAGGACTTGGTAAGAATCTCCAAATTATATCAATAAATGCTTTAATCACAAAAAAAAGAGACAATATCTATAAAGCACTTAGCACAGTGCCTAGCACATGGTAGGCATTATATAAATATTTACTCCCTCCTTTCTCCCCAACCCCATTCCCAAAACTCAGGGTCTTCAATATAAGGTGAGCACTTGGGAGAAGAGTGAAAAATTGGCTGGATAACATCATTAAAGAGTAAGAAATAAAAGACACCAAAGATTTAAAGACTTTTTTTTTTAAGTCAAAAAGAAGCAGATTCTATCCATAGGTTCTAGGGGGCTATATTTTCTTTTGCCTACCAATAATTACACATCTCTCTTGCCAGGATACTCTCTAAATAGCTTCCCAAGCTTTCTCATGATAAAAATAAATGGAGAAAGCTACTCACAATGATCAGTAGAACAATAGAAGATTATCGAGTGGCATCAGCTTATTTCCCCCTATTTCTTCCCTACCATCAAGAAAAATATATTATAGGGGCAGCTAGGTGGTACAGTGGATGGAGCACCAGTCCTGAAGTCAGGAGGACCTGAGTTCAGATCTGGCCTCAGACCAAACACTTGACACTTATTAGCTGTGTGACCCTGGGCAAGTCACTTAACCCCAATTGCCTATATATAGTATAGAAAAATAGGCCCTGTCAGTTCTTATATGTAGAATGACCAAGGACCATTTTTTAGATTGATATTTATTTGAAAAGTATGGCATAGTGGTTGTTAGCTGGACTCATCATCAGGAAGACCTCTTGCCTCTAGTACTTTCTAGTTCTGTGACCATCTTCAAGTCACTTGACCTCAATGAACTTCAGTTCTTCATCTATAAAATGAAGAGAATAGGATCCATAGCACCAAGCTCATGGATTTGTTTGGAGGCTCAAATGAAATCATGTACATAAACCACTTTGCAAACTAATGTAAATGTCAGTTATTATTATTATTTGAGAAAAGAGTCAAGAAGTGTTATATATTACAAACACAAAATAACAGGACAAAAAAATGAAACTGTTTCTATTTTAACAAACAGAAAATTATTGATTACAAAAGAGGGAGTCATTACCAAATCAGCTCTTTGTATATAGTCAGTCTATTGACTTGAACAGAGATAATACATCATTATTAAACTAGAAGAACAAAAAATGAGAAAATATAGAAGACAGTGAGAAAACTGCGATCTAACCTATTAAAAAGTTATTGATATAGAAAAATTGGAAATGGATAGGATAATAGATAATGTTATAGACTACTACCATATTCTAAGATTTAATGGGTTTTTTAAAAAGTTCTGTGACAAAGAAGCTAAAAGAGCCTAAAAACTGCCTCAGCTAGAAAACACATGGTCTCTTTGCCAAGAAGAAAGATATGAAAGCCAAATGAAAGACTAATTTAGAATATAAATTCATTTGTAAGCTCTTATAGAATAGAATGGTGGAAGATTGTTCTGAGAAGCTATCCATAGGCTTCATCATACTGCTGATGGGGTCCATCACACACACACACACACACACACACACACACACACAAATTATGAACCAAAGATCTAGATCTAGTTACAGGCTGACAAGTTACAGTAGATTGTAGATTACCATCTGCACTGTTGAAAGCTATAGCGACCACATCAATGACAATACAAGTACTGATATATAAGAAAGTACTAATAGTAAGTACTGATTGAAATACTGATATATAAAAACAATTAGAACAATGTCATGGAAAATGCCCATACCCTGAACAAAATGAATCACCTTGAAGTATAATGCAAATTATCTATCCAAATTAAGCTGGTATAAATTCTTTGAGAGAAGGGATTGTATTCTTTCTTGTTTTTGTATCCTCCAGGACATAGCACATTGTCTGATACTTAGTAAGCATTTAATAAATGTTGTAAATGTAAAAGAGCACCCCACAAAGTATTTTTACGTATGCTGTTTTAGAGTTATTCTACAACTTAGTCAGAAGGCTTTAAGGATCTCCTTTCTTTGGCCATTTTCTAGGGCTGTGTATTCTAAATAACTTCTCTGTACTGGGCTAATGGTTTTCCTACAGACGTGAAGATTTCCCAGCACATATACTTCTCAACAAGGAGCCCTAACAAAAAGGTAAAAGGGCTGGATAGTCTCCTCTGCACCCACAACCAAGGGTGTGCTGATAAATGTTGCCACCAATTCTTGGGGGAGGAAAAGCATATATGACATACTTTTAAGTTTAATTTTCATTATTAACCTCAATTAATCAATAAACATTCATTAAGAATCTACTATATACCAGGCACTGTACTAAGCACTGAAGATACAAAAAGAGGCAAAAGACAGTCCCTGCCCTCAAGAAGCTTACAGTCTAATGGGAAAGACAGCATGTGAACAAATATAGACAAAGCAAGCTATATACAGGATAAATAGGAAATAATTCACAGAGGGGAGGCACTAGAATTAAGGGGGTTGAGGAAACCTTCCAGTAAAAGATAAAATTTTAGTTGGGATTTAAAGGAAATCAGGAAGGTCAGTAGGTGGAGTGGAGGAAGGAGTTTTTTCTTGGCATAGGGGAGAGCTGGAAAGAATGTTCAGAGCCAAGAGATGAAATGTCTTGCTCATGGAACAGCTAGCTTTTGTTTTCTTAAGTCTAGAGAATCAACAAAACAATAAATCAAGACTTTACTTATACTGTTTACCTATTTCTGAAGTGTAAATGCTCACGCTGAAAATTTAATAATCAGCTCTGTTGTAGTTCACTTCAGTGCACCATTGCCCTATACATGCCAAGCTATGATGCTTAGTACTGTCTGTTTTCTCCAATTGCATGGTTAGTGTTAAGTTCATTTAAAGTAGAAATTAATATATAAAACCTTAAAATTGATTCTAGAGCTATGGGAGCCCCTAAAGATTATGAAATCCAATAGCTTCATTTGGTAGATGATGAAACCAAGAGTTTAAATGACTGACCACCATCATGTATCTGGGTTTAGAATGCAGGCCTCTTAAATCTAAGCCTGATAGTCTTTTCACTGAACCAAGCTACACGGGTACATCTGGAGAGCTATGGTCCCTATACATTCAATTCAGTTTGAGAACTTTTCTTAAATTTCTATTGTGTGCAAAATCCTACCCTAGGTACTGAGGGAGACATGAATTTTAGGTAACACATGGTTTTTGTTTTCATAGGGCAACTAGGTGGCAGTAGATAGAGTGCTGGGCCTGGAGTGAGGAAGACTTATCTTCCTGAGTTCAAATCTGGTCTCAGAAACTTACTAGCTGTGTGACCCTGGGCAAGTCACTTAACCCTGTTTGCCTCAGTTTCCTCAGCTATAAAATAAGCTGGAGAATGAAATGCCAAACCACTCAAGTATCTTTGCCAAGAAAACCCCAAATAGGGTCATGACATGACTTAGACTTCAGACATGACTGAAACGACTGAACAACAAAAGCACTTAAATCCTAGTATGGAAATACATCATATAAGTAGATAACTGTGATACAAAATTATATAGATGTATTAAAAAGATGCAAAGTAAAGTATCATGTAAGGTCCTCAGAATGAAAGGTGATTGCCAAAGGGGAGGCAAAGAAGGGAGAAAGGGAAGATGTTAAGGACACAGAAACTGGTGTGAACAAAGCCAAGGTAGTGGGAGGTGCACAGTGTGTTCCGGGGCCAGAGAAAAGAGTTTGGCTGCAGTGGTCAAGAGAATGGTAAGGAATAATATGAGAGAAATAGAAAAATAGTCAGCCTGAAGGCTTCCCTTGCCCCTCCCAGTTTCCCTGCAACCCAGGACCATGTTTAACTTAAGACGAGAGCACCAGGCCTTTTAAACAATAATTCTCCTCCAACAACAGGAAAAGGTCTAAAGCACATGAGCTTAGGCCAGCTTGCAGCTTAATGCAAAAAGCCAGATTTAGCCAGGCTGTTTTTTAAATGGCAGTGAGAAGTGATCAAAACATAGTTTGTCTGATAAAACCAAAGGCTTTGACACCATTCCAATCAGAATTTTATCATAAACATCACAGGGATAAGAACTGCTTCAGTTTCATTGTTTCTTATAAATAACCTGAAGTTTCATCTGAGTTGGAATATTTAAAGCATTGCTGACCTCTTGACCATGCAGTTCACCTTCAAGTGAGCTGACATGTAATATATTCCATAAGGTTAGACCTTTCTCTCAGCTTTCATTATTACTATCTTTTTCTCTTGTTCTGCTCCTCAGTTGTCTGACAGAACTGCAACCAGCAGGGATTTCTAGTCCTTTGCTTTTCCCATTCCATTACCCCCTTTGCATGTACTGCCATAAATTCTTAGCTATTCTTTATCCCTGTTTTAATCAGTCAATCAATAAGTATTTATTAATTGCCTAACAAGTTGTGTTCAGGGAGGACTAGCACCTCTGGTGAGAGGGCTTGCCGAACCCTTTTCAGGGCCGCTTAGCCATGTTTGGTGTCCGCCCTTCACTCAGCTCTCACCTGTGGCTCCAAGAAACTGTAGCATGCAGACCACCACACCCGAGTAAAACCATCTCAGCAGATGGGCTAAAGCAGATTGAGAGTAACTGACAGGCCTCAAGTTCGTCAGTGAGTTAGGAAGATGAATACCCCTCGCACATAAAGATTTCCCCTAGCTGAACGGTAGATGAGAACAATTTTTTCCAATGGCCATAAAGGTGGATGAAGCCAACGTTGCGGAATACTTAGAGATTGGTAAGACATGGAAGACACCAAGTTCATCCACTACATCCTGGGCCATCACTGGTCATCTTGACTTTCATCCTGCCACTGGACTTTGATGACTCTGGAAGAGAGAGGCAACTCTGCTTCACTTAAATCCAATTCACGTTGGAATCAGGACATCCCCCAGTGATGTCGTTGGTCCTCTTCAAAATAAAGGATGAACAAGATCTAGGGCCAGGTACTGTGCTAGATCCTGTAGATATAAATGCAATAAACAAAGCAATCCTAACCCTTAAGGATGACATCTTGGGGGCAGGGGAAGGAGTGGACATCAAAGACATATATAAGTATTTACAGATTAAATTTTAAAAGAATCAATACAAATAAATCCGAGGCAGTTTAGGAGAGAGGACACTAGCTAGTTGAAGGTGTCATAAGGGTTTCATGAAGAAGACAGTCATTTGAACCATACCTTAAGGAACAGAGGGATTGTATGAGGTGGGAAGTGAGGAGGAAGTGCATTCCACACACGGGGACAGACTGGGCAAAGACTCGGACATGAGTGAGAAAGAGAGAAGGCCAATTTGGCTGACCATAGAGTATGGGAAGGGCGGCACTGTGCCATCAGCCTGGAAAGGTAGATCAGGGCCAGACCATGAAGGACTTGAAAAGCCAAACAGCAGTTCATATTTGATTTTAGAAGCAATGGAACGCGTTGGGGTTTTATTCAGTACAGGAGTGCCGTGGTCAGATCTGGGCGTCAGGAAAATCACTTTGGCAGCAGAGCGGGAAAAGACTCGAGGCTGTGAGACCAATTAGGAGGCCACTGGAAAACTAGCCTGACCTCTCTTTTATAGCCTGGGGGATAACTATAAATTATGGGCAACTGTGAGCCCCCTTTTACTTGGGTGCACAGCTGCTTCTCCTTCCAATTCTGTCAGCACACCTTCTTTTCTTCTCCTCTCTGCTCATTATCCACCCACCCCACCCCAGGTGTGTGCACAGGGGGTGGGTACTGGCACCCCCCCCCCGTACACCCACAGCCATCTTTATCATATTCAAACTTTGGCTCGTTCTGGATAAAAGTTTTCACAGATTTGATGTATTCATAAAGTACCTCACCTCACTGCTCCATCAACTCCTTTTCCATCTGTCTCTCTCCTCATCCTATTTCCTCTGAGGCTAGGTTCTGCGTGTCCTCAGCTGCCTCTTTTTTCCCCCCCTGACTCCTGCCACTGATGTTGATCAAGGCACTGTTGATGGTGCCCTTTCTTTACTTCAAATTCTAGCTGCAGCTGCTCTTTTTCGCTTCCAAATTCCCCCTCCTCCTTATTCTGCTCTGATTCTTTCTATTTGCACTATTTATTTTTTTGGTGCTTTGGTCTTCACCTCTGAAGGCTCATTCTCAAGCCTTTTACCTTTCTTCCTAAAGGGGACCTTTTCTCCATGAAGATGAATAGCACAGTGAAGGGCGGGGTAAGGGGAACAAACAAACATCCTCAGCTTTGCCTTGGACCAAAGCTCTCAGGCCAGGTTTTATCAGGGCTACCGGCCATAACTGGAGGTATAATTTTCCTGATCTCCCCTCTCTCATCCTCTTTGGGCCTGGAAGGATGATAAATAACCCCCAATCTTAGGTTTCATTTTGAACACTCTTCTGACACTCTTGGATTTAGCCCCTTTTGGTTAAAGGACAATCATAAGGGATAACCCAGTTCAACCCCGGTAAGTCTAGTTTAACAAAGTGATGTTGCTGAGGTTTTCCACCAAGGCAGGGTTTAATCTACCTGCACTAACGAACTTGATTCTCTAGAGCCCTACATTGACAACAAGGATGTGGTCTCTCCCAAAGTGGCCGTGCCTCTTGTCACCTCTGTCCAAACCAACCTAGCTATCCCTGCCATTGCAACCAACTTCCACCCAGAGTCCAGTCCCCCAAGTCAATGGTAGAATATATGTCCTCTGGTTCCATACTAGAGCCACACTCTTGCTTATCATTTTCTTTCTCATCTTAAATTTGTGCTTCTAACATCACTTTCACAGCCATAAACACACCACTGATCTATTGTTCTCACCACTTGGCATATGCTATCACAAAATCCAAAGGCTTGTTTCCTAGCCATCCCTACTCCTCCAATTACCAACAGCAAGAAAGCATCCAGATTTTTCTTTTAGAGACCAAGGGATAATTAATAATCTTAGGCAGTTTCAAGTCCTTTTTGACTTGGACACAGAACCCTTCACTTTTCAGACTCTTTCAATGGTTTCTGGGAGTCATACTTTCTTCCTTAAAGCTATATCTATACATATCTTATACTAGGATGCCCCAGCTTTGTCATCTAGATGAGACAAACTAGAGAAAGCTAATATCCTGTTATATTAGATCAGGCATCCTATCAACCAGCTGAACAATATCAGATTATTTAGCATTGTCAATTTGTCTTCCTCTGCTCTTTCCTAGGCGTCTAGGTGGCACAGTGGGTAAAGCACTTGGCCTGGAGTCAGGGACTTGAGTTCAAATTTGACCTCAGACATGTAATAGTTGTGTGACTCTGGGAAAGTCACTTAACCTCTGTCTACCCCAGTTTTCTCAAGTGTACATTAGGGAAAATAATAGCATTTACATTCCTGGTTTGTGAAATAATAGCTGGCATACAGGTAGACTTTTAATAAACACTTGTTCCCTTTCCTTCCCCACTGTTATCTTCAAGAGAATACTATTGCACAAAAAAAAGCCCTTAGTAACTAACACCTTTTTCTGAGTATAGAATGATCCAGAATTATTTTCTAAGCTGTCATTTATTCACAAAGTACAACATAGTAGACAGTGCTAGATGTATAATCAAGAAGATAAGGGTTAATGTCCCACTTTGAAACCAACTAGCTAATCTGTCTCTGAACCCCAGAATCTCCAGAACAGCAGGATCCCTCCCCCACCCCAGACCACTGGTCCTGCTTCCAGTCTAACCCCTAAAACTATCATCCCAGGAATCACCAGCCCTTGTAGAAATGTGACCTGGCAAATGCCTTAGCAAATATCGTTGCCCCCCAACACCCCCAGTAGCCACAGCCACTGAAGAAGACTAAGAAAAGAAGGTTCTCACCACCAAGGTCCTTGGCATTGTCAGATGGTTCAACACCAGGGATGGAAATAATTATATCCAGGGGTGCGCTGACAAACTGGCAAAAAAATTTTATGTATATATATAGATATAGATATAGATATACACACACACACACACAAAACACATTTTAAAGCTTAATCCACATTAACATTTTCTCCATCACTTTCTTGCGCCAAGACAATCAACAAAACAATAAACCAAGCCCTGATTTGTGCCAATTTCTGAGGTATAAGTGCCTACACTGAAAATTTAACAATTGGCTCTTTGGTTCCAGAAATGAAATTCAAAACATACATTTCTTTTTTTTTTTTTCCTTTAGGCAATTGGGGTTAAGTGATCTGCCCAGGGTCACAGAGCTAGTAAGTGTCAAGCGTTTGGTCTGAGGCCACATTTGAACTCAGGTCCTCCTGACTTCAGCGCCAGTGCTCTATCCACTGAGCCACCTAGCTGCCCCAAAAGATGCATTTCTACCTCCTTTTGTGCGTTGTCGTCTCCCATTAGATTGTAAGCTCCATAAGGACAAAGATCGTCTTTTTCTTATTTGTATCCCTAGCACTCAGCACAGTGCCTGGCACATAGTAGGCAGTTAATAAATGTGTATTGTGTTGTGCTGTGCTGTGCTGTATTGTCTCCCCGAGAAGAGTGTGAGATCCTCAAGATCTTCCACTGTCTTGCTTTTCTAATTGTAACTCTAGTGTCTATCACAGTGCTTAATCAATTCTTTTTCATTCATTTTCTTCCTCTGTAAAATGAGGGTAAAAATAGGGTTACTAGGAGGCTCAAATAAGATATGTATGATAAGCACTTTACAAACCGGAAAGCTGTATATAAATATCCGTTATTATTGTTACTATTTTCACAAATACAAAGGGGTTCTGAAAAGCAGATTTTCTCTTCAAATATTTCTTGTCTTTCTCTGTCTCTCTTCTTTGCTTTTCTGATTTAAAGTATGCTGAAATTGGCATTTTTTTTTAACACTCTAGTTCTTTTCTAATATCCATTTAGCAATGAGAAATATGAGGGATTTTTCCAGTCTTTGCACTCAGTGAGCCCATGGGTGAGGGATGAAATACATGTTTCACCTCATGTGGAGAACTCTTGAGTGAAAGGGGTTTTGCAATCAGAGGATACATGGTGTTATCTGAAACATTCTCTCCCCAAGTGGGGGGAGGGGAAGGAGGAGGGAAGGAGCTGGCTTGCTTTCACTCTGCCCTGCGTAAGTCCAATCCAGCTTAATGGTGTTTGGTGTCAATGAGGTTCACGTTGAATACATCAGGTATGTTTATCTAGTTACTATTTTTCTTTGTCAAGAGGCTTTCATTCTTTCCTCCTCTGTCACCAGTGGGGACTGGATTGGTTATCTGTGGGAGGAGCAAAGGTCCTAGGGAGTTCAAGATTTTTGCAACTAATATTGAATACCAGGGAAAATGGATGCCAAGGTCAGGTTAACAATAAATAATATTGATTTGGAGGTCAGGGTCACAATGTGAAAGGTCACGAATGCTGCCAAAATATTTTCGTTATCATTGGTTTTGTTATGGAAAAGACACCAGATCACGGAAAGGAGATTAGGGGGTGGGGAGGTGGGGTTGGATGAAGACATTCTTAGAGGAAGGGCAGAATCAAAACTCTACACCATGATTTACTGGCTTTGTATTCCCATGGTTTCCCTGTCTGGCGTTTGCCTCTCTTGTGCAAGTATGTAGAGTGACAGGCACCAATAATGCCTTCTTTCCCACAGAACCCTGCCAATTCCGGTCATTGATCTGAAAGCTTTTGCTGGCACTGTGGCTAAAGCCTGGATCCAAGTTCTACCAGACGTATTTGCAGGAGTAAGCTATTTGATGCTTTACCACTTTTCACAGGTGCCTCCTATAGATGTATAATGCAGTGTTGCACAGCTTAACAAAATCCCATCTAGTTTTGGAGCTATGACCCAATCTGGTGTCATCTATATTCTGAAACAGAAGAGGCCATGGTGTTGTAGGATTAGCATGCTTTCTTTTATTGTGTGAATTATTGGAGCATTTTGGCAGGAGAGGACTGTAATGCTACCCAGAATTCATTTTTTATTAAAATTTAGTGGGGATTTCATATTGTATTTTAAAATAGGCAGCATTGCTTAAACCACTTGGGATTTATTGTATGTTCCAGAGCAGAGGAAAAAACACCTAATGTGGCAGGGCAGAAGGAATTATGTCATTTTTTTTTAACTTAGCAGGGAAGATGCCAGAGTTTATTTCTAATCCCAAATGAGAAATTGGTACTCTTGAACAGTGGTTTGGGACATCCAGGAAGTGAACTGCAGAATATCTACCCGGAGATGCAAGATGGATCTGGTCAATTGCAGATTATCGCCTTTGATTAAAACAAACACACAAAGGGGGTTGGGGGGGAGTAAAAATTTCACAAACTGGAGGGCCTTATTTCTCACAGATAGTACTTCAGAGACCCCTGCAAGATCAAAAACGGGCCAAATGACAATGTTATTCAAGAGGTCAAGATGCTGCTGCTCAGAGGTATTATTTTATGAGTTCTTTCAAGTAGACACAGGAAGACTGATTTTTACTGACAAGTCCTGCTCATTCGGGCAGTTGATTTGGTAGTGGTAGATTTACTTGCTTTCATTTCCAACAAAAGCATTTGTGCTATAGATTAGATTGCCCTGTTTGTCAGCATTGAAAATTCTGAACAACGGAATTCCTGGGGGACAGAAAGAATACACTAATTATTATTTAAGTTCTCCACTTGAAAAGCAGGACAGTCTTGAAGTAGCTTAGGAGGTCATAAGTTGGGAAGGTTCTAGTGGCCCAATAGTGAAATAGAAAAATACCGGAGATTTGTGGGTTTAAAAACAAATCACTTCTCCTTTCAGAGACTCAGTTTCCTCATCTTTCAAATAAAAATTAGGTGAGGAGTTGTAACTACTAAAAGACAACTGGGGCTTTGTCCCAAGATGCAGACATTCAGAAGGGGCACATTTTGGCACTTCCTCCCAAGAAAGGTATCCGTCCTCCCTGTGGCCACCTTTATCTTTGTGTGTTATTGCCAGGTCCTCTGCTGGTCTATACCACTGTGCAACCACATCATCACCCATCACCATGGCTACCCTCTCCTAGTGGTTGTGGCTGCTCTCTTTCCCCAGTGTGACTACATCATTACCACAGCACCTCCTCCCCATGTCAGATGAATTTGCTCAATGATAAAATTCCTAGTTGCACCTCAAACTCAGTATTCTCTAAGGGCTTTTCCAGTTTTAAAAATGCATGATTCTATAGTCCGAACAAAGAAATAATAACAATAATGTCTTGTATTTCTAGAGCACTATTAAAGTGCTTTTAGATGTATCTTTTTGATCATTAGTGTATCTCTGAGATGTGAACAGAGTCCTGTATTATTCCAAGAGTCTAATCAGAGGTTAAATGACTTGCCCAAGTTCACACAGTTGGTGGCAAAATGATATGAGAATTCAGATCTCTGATGCCCACGTTGCTCTTTTCACAATGCTTTTCCTGTGGTGAAACTGCAGAAATGGTGCCCTAGGCAAAATACTTGAGCTTGGGAAAGCTTTGCAAAGGAATTGCCCTTTCTTAGGAGTCTAGATTGTCCCTTCATTTCAAAGAGTGACTGTTCTTCCCTTCTTCCTTCCCTTCTTCCCTCCTTCCCTCCTTTTCTCCTTCCCTCCCTCCTTCCTTCCTTTTCTCTTGCCCTCCCCCCTCCCTCTGTTCCTTCCCTGTTTCCTTCCCTCCTTTCTTCCTTCTCTCTTTTTCTCCTTCCCGCCTCTCTTTCTTCCTTTATTCATTTCTCTCCCTCCCTCCTTCCCTTCTTTCTTTCCTTCCTATTCTTTCCTTCTCTTCCCCTTCCCTTCTGCAGAGAAGGTCTGCATGGCCCGGAGAGCTTTGGTGGCCCTGGTAATCAATGACTGCCTTCTGAGTAAGATTGCACACATTCCATCCCAGATGGGCTAGCATCAAGTGATGGGCAATCTGGCACGATAAGAAGAGATACCCAGATGAGTGTGACAAGGGAAGCAGTGTGGCAAGGTGGAAAGAGCACTAGCTCTGAAGTCAGAGGACCTGGGTTCAAGTCTTGTCTCTGATATTTACTCCCTTTATGACCTTAAGCAAATCATGTTGCATCCCTGCCCTCAGTTTCCCCACCTGTAACACAAAGGAGTTGAACTAGATGGTCCCTAGTGTCCCTTTCCAGGTGTAAATGGTAGCTATTATAAATCTGTGATCCTGTAACCTGTAAGTATATGTAGGTTAGGAGGAACAGCACTGGTTTGGACATTAGATGATCTAGGTTCAACTTCCTCTTCTGTCATTTAGTACCCGAGTAATCCAGAATAGGTCAGTCACTCATCTTCTCTGAGCCAAATGAAACATGCTGATCATAATTGCAATCTTTTTCACAGGGCTTCAGTGAGGAAATTATTTTGTGAATTTTAAAATGTCATGAGAGGAGCAATCCACACTCAAAGAGGGTTACCAGGGATGTAGCGTCTTCTGGCAATAGCCAGATTTCTGTGAGCTTCAGAAACTGGAATGTGTGAGAGATAGAGATGGAGATCTGAGATGAAGGAGAGCTCATTAACAATGAAGCTAGGGTTCCAATGAACACCGTGGAATGGTGGGAAAGAGGAAGAGATGGACTGAGGACAGACAGGGCTTTGGTGATAGTAGCTAGAATCTAAGGAGAGGTAGATGGGGGAGAGGATGTTTTGTAGACCACGACCCTGAACTACAGGAATAAGGGAATAGAAGGTGAGAGTTTTTGAGCCATAGGTTGAGTGAAGAACTAGTTGCCCAGGCCCCCTACCTACTGGGGTCTTGTGATGGCTGAGGAGAGTGGAATGGTGGCATCAGTTTCCTTGGCTTATTTCTCCCAACAAGGAGGAGTTAAAAGTGGAGGCAAAAAAAATAAATAAATAAAGGTGGAGGTACCTGGGGGTCTTCATGGGGCATCTGGATCAGTAAATAAATACCTGATCATTTGGGTGGTCCCCAGGGCCAGATTGAAATCATATTCATCACCAACTCTATACTGGAAAGAAATGAAGAAAGCCTAGACGGTACTCCACAAGTAGAGCCCACACTCGATGTCTTCTTTCTGGTGGTTCTGAGTACTATTCAATTCAGCATGCAATTTGTTGCGCTCCTTCTGTGTGCCTGGTGCTGTGATAGGTAATGGGGATACAAAGACAAAACTAAAACAGTCCCTGCCTTCAAGGAGCTTACAGGTTCTCCTGGAGGAAAAGAACATGGACAAAAAGTAAATGTAGCAGAGACTGAAATGGCCTATGGGGACCATCCCAGGGAGCTCCTATAAAAACTCCACAGATGGTATGACATATGATGAATTACCTGAATGCTTCTGCCCATGTAGTGACCCATTGCTGAAAAGACTTGGCATTTTGATATGACATGGCAAACCTTGAATGGTCCCAAGGTCCTTCCCCTAACCCATGATTATGGAACAGGGGTAGGATGTTGTATCAATTTAATGGAAAGATGGTGTTTGGTTGAATCTCCTTTCTTTTGGTTATCCAAGTGGCATTATGTAACTCTGACACTTCCAGTGAGGACTGAGGAATGATTGGACTTCCACCCCAGAGTCATGGTGACAATGCCCATATGGCAACTAAAGCACTGAGATGGGCATGTTTAGGCTTGGAGGTAACCTGTGTCAATAGGTCTTGGGTCCTTTTGCTTAGACTTGAATTTTCAAAAGTGGAAAAATCCCCAAAAACTGTAACGCTCAGAGAAAATGACGATGAGCCAGAGGATTGGCCTAAGCAAGGCCTGTTTTACCAGAAGACAGGTAGCTTTTGAACAGGGCAAAATTGAGATTAAGTATAAAATGCCTAATCAGCAATACTGCTTTATGTGTCAATAGTTTTAGATATCAACCTCCTGACTGGGTATGACAATAGCACTATAGTTTGTTTAGTTTAAGTCTTAATGTCAAACTGACTTCTGAGAGTCTTTTGTATTTTAGCATTTCTTTTGTGTGTAGGAAATAAATACCTGTTCCACACTTGATTCATATTATACACTGAGCACCTTTATACTCTCACTTTTGGGGAAAACCCTACAAATGATCCTAACTCTAATGGAATTGTCCCCAGAGGGCTAGGTGCGGATTTGATGAGCCAAAGAGTGTGGAAAAAAAAAGGATTCCCAACTTCTGTAATTAGAGGTCAGGCATGAACAAGGATTTTAATGAAGGAGTTGAGAAGTTCTCCTAGAAGCAATAGGTAACCGCTGGAATTTGTTGAGGAGAGGCGTGATATTATCAGTCCTCTTAAGGAAAACCACTTTGGCAAGTGTATGGAGGATGGGTTAGAAAGGGGGAAAGAATTGATGCCAGAAAACCAATAGGATGTTATTGCCATCCAGGTGAGAGGTGACGAGGCCCAGAGTGGCACCTTTGTGGGGAGTAAAAGAGGGACAGATAGAAGAGATTCTGTATAGCAAAAATGAAATAGCAAAATTGAACAAGTGATTGTATATATGAGGTGAGGGAGAGCAATAAGTAGAGAATGACACTAAGGATGCAAAGCTGGTTGACTTGAAGGATGACAATAGGGAAATTTGAAAAATGGGGTGGAGGCGGCAGCTAGGTGTTGCAGTGGATAGAACACCGGCCCTGAAGTCAGGAGGACCTGAGTTCAAATCTGGTCTCAGACCAAACACCTGCCACTTACTAGCTGTGTGACCCTGGGCAAGTCACTTAACCCTAATTGCCTAAACAAAAAGAAAAATGGGGCGGATTGGGGAGAAAGAAGAATGAGTTCTGTTTTGGCCAAGCTGAGTTTCTGGGGTCAATGGGACAGCAGTTGAAGTGTTCAATGGGCAGTTTGGTGTTGTGGAGACTAGAGCTCAGGAGAGAAATGAAGCTGGATACACAGATGTGGGAGTCATCTGCATAAGATAATTAAATCCACGAGAACCAATAAGGCTGTAAATGTAAAGGGGGAGGGGGGAAGGTAAGGGAACAGGCATTTATTAAGTGCCTTTTATGTTCCAGGCATTGCGCTAGGCACTTTATAAATATTATCTCATTGATCTCATTTACAACAGGAATTTATTAAACACCTATCATGCGCCAGGCACTGTGCTGAGATAAATGTTATCTCATTTGATCTCGTTTTTCAGAGAGAAGGCCCATGGAAGAATTTTGAAGTATGGCTACAGTTAGAAGTCATGACATGACTAGTGAGCCAAAAAAGGAGACTGAAAAGTTGATCAGGGAGATAGGAGAAAAACTAGGCATGAACGGCATCACAAAAGTCCAGAAAAGAGCAAGGTTTCAGCAAAGAAAGTGACCGACAGTTTCAAATGCTACAAAGAGGCCAATAAGGCCAAGGACTGAGAGGAGGCCATATTTGCCAACAATAAATCAAAGATAACTTTGGAGAGAGCAGCTCCAGTTAAGTGATGAGTTCAGAAACCAGAATGCAAAGAGTTCAGGGATAAGAGGAAAGGAAATCGAGAAAGAGTTTGGCTAAGAAAGGGTGGAGAGACACATAATAACTTAAGGGGATGATACCGTCTGCTGAAAGGTTTTGGTTTTGGTTTTGGTTTTGTAAGAATGGGGGAGACTTGGGCATAACCACAGGCAGTAGAGAAACAATCAGAAGATAAGAAGAAATTAAAAAAGATTAGAAAGATGGTGTAACTGAGGGGGAAATCAGCTTGAGAAGGTGGGAGGGAATGGGATCAAAGGCATATGTAGAGGAACTAGTCTCATCGAGAACTGCCTCATTGCCAGGGATTTTAGTAAAGGAAACTATTGCAATAGTTCAAGTGAGAGGGGATTGAGGGCCTGAAATAGGACAGTGACCATGTGAATGGAAAGGAAACAGCCTTTTAAATATCTTTGCATTTGCTTTTATTCTGAATTTAGCAAATATTAAATGAAAGAAGTATTTCCATATACAGAGTAGAACAGGTTAAAAAAAGAATTTTACACAAAACTGTAAATATCGCCTTCATTTTTAAGACTGTAGTAAATTAAATCTGTAGCTTTCAAAGCTGTCCTTGTCCTTGTCTGTGCTTCTTTCTGGCCTTCCAGAGAGGGGACAGATTCAAATGATGCTCTGGAGTCGGAATCAACAAGACGTGGCAACTGGTTGGGTATCAGGGGAGGAAGACTGAGCAATGCAGTGAAGCAGAGTGAAGGGCGGGAGACTCCTAGACGGTAAATTTAGTTGACTAGAAAGATGGTAGGGCCCTGGAAACAAGCCGGAAAGTTGGGAAAAAGTAGGAAGGAAGGGAGATAATTCCACTTTGGACATAGTGAATTTGAAGCGCTTAAGGGATTTAGGGGGAGGTATCCAACAGGCAGTTGGTGATAGAGCACCAGAGGTCAGGAAGGAGGATAGGGCTGGATGATATCTAGATAGATGTCTAGAGATGATAATAAAGTGCATCAGAGATGCGGATGAGATCAGATAAAGAGTTTAGAGGAAGATGAGAAAGGGGCCCAGGATAAACCTATACGTCAGAGGTGGAACATATATGATGATCTAGCAAATGAGAGGAAAAGGCACAGTCAGACAAGTTGGGGGAGAGGGTAAAGGGAATTAAGAGAGCAGGTGTCCCAGAAAAAGGTAAGGGGTTTAGCAATTAAGAGACTGTTGTTAACCTTGGACAAAGCAGTTTCTTATCAGGCTTGGGGTGATAGCACTGTTCCTCTAGTGGGTCTAGCTCCCTTAGGCCAAGCCCTCTGCTTCTGGGACATTTGCAGATGGTTCCATGACAACTCTTATGATCCAGTCCCAGGGGGTTGAATTGACCTTATGCCCTGCACAGGCTGCTGGCCCCTCTCACCTCCTAAGACTTGGGATCTCTGGTAGAGATCTTCCAGTTTCACTTTAACTGACTCCATCGCTTTCTCTTCAATAACTCAGACTTATTTGGTTTCCTTTGGTGGTCCTTTCTTATATCCAAGGGAGGAAACATCCAATTCTTAAACCCTGTTAGAACCATAATTCCACTTCTTCCTTTAAAGCATTGCTTCTCCTCCACTAAAAAACTGAAGTCCTTTCTTCTTCTTCTTTTTTTTTAATTTAGTGTGCTCTGCCTTCCTCCACACTCATCAGCTGTGATACTAACTACTCTTAACATTAGCTGAACAGAGGAAGATTATTTAATTATCCTAAATTTTCTGTCTTGATAGACAGTCACTCTGCTGGGCTGAATGTTCTGAACTGAGTCATCTTAGGCCAGGGAGAACTCATTGAGTTAGCGTAGGCTTCCTTTTTACTTAACTCTTCTCAATTGTCAGTCTGTCAATAAACGTTTATTAAGGACCTACTGTGTGCCAGGCACTGTGCCAAACTCTGGCAATTAAATAAAAAGGCAAAAGATAGTTTCTCCACTTGAGGGACTCACAATTTAATTCGGGAAGACAACACTTAAAAAGAAACTGAAAGGGGGGAGAAGGGAGAGGGATGGTACTCCGTGCTGGGCACAAAGAAGTTCTACAGCTGGGTGGGACATGAGGAGATGGCTGCCTTGGGCCCCTTCCTTAAATAGAAGATTTGGATGGATGTCTACCCTCTGCCCTCTCTGGTCAGAGAGAGGGAGGGATTCCAGGACTGGGGATGCTGAGCAGGGGTGAATTTCAGAGTTGATGCGATTTTGCAGGAAGACAAGTTTTTTTGAAAAGATGAAGTTATTTTAATTAACTAATTAATAACAAATTAATTTCTCCATCCTTCTCTGCTCCTTATATTTGTTTAGGGCAGGCTATAATACTCTAATTCTCTTAAATGTCCTTATCTAGAAGTCCTGTTATCTCAAATGAGGTCATGTTACTGCCTGCGTTGTGTTTGCATCGAAGGCCCCTCTGGTTGACCTGAACCCCTATTTATCCAATTTAGCATCATAGAACCTCAAACTTTGGAGCTTTAATTCAGGCTTCCCCATTCTTTTCAAATAATCGAAACCTCGGAGAAGATACTCTATACACTCCTCCAGTTTCTTATTGTTTAGCCTCTGTTGTAGAACAACTCCAATTTCAGCCTAATTTTCTACGCTGGAAACACATGCTGTGTTATCTGAGGCCAGTGCTTCCCCTCCCTACTTTCAAACTCACTTAACAAACCTGGTATGGGAATACAACCCTGCCTGATGATTTACATGGGAAGGAGAGAGAATATGTTTATATAATTTTTAATTTATTGTTCTATATTATTCTATTCTATATTATTAATTTATTACATATTTATAATTGTTATTTTAAAAAAAACAACTCTAGTCTATGGCATCCACATCACCAACATTACCAACAACACTATTTCCTACACCCTCTCAACTCAGGGGAAGGACCCAAGAATAAATTAGGTGCTTCATGGATTAAAGAAGTGTTTTAAGCCCATACCTGAGAATAGAGACAAGTGCCCATCTATTAGCACTAAGGTGTGTCTATCAGCCTGTGAGGGAGGAGTAGGGAGTGTAACATCCAGGCTTGTGATAGCAAGAGCTCTAGGTTGACATGGAGGAAGATCCCGGAGCAGAAGCAGCATGGAGGACAGCCAGGTATAGTAAAAGACCCTAGGGGCCTAACCTTGTACATGGTCCCATGTCTGTTCAATATAGGAGGTTAAAAAAAAAGTCCATTTTAGCACCAAGAGCAGAGTTAGCTGCTACCATCCAGCCAGGGATGAAATTGCTTCAGGCAGAATGACCAGGAATAGAAAGGATGGTTTGAGGGCAAAAGACAGGGAATGTCCAGGGACATTTTTGATGCAGGAGCAGGGGAGGAAAGAAAGGCAGAAAAGGAGTGAAGGTCAAATCTTAGAAACCCAACTTAGAAATTTAGTGTGGTCCAATGAGAACTGGATTTAGAATCAGGCAACCTAGGTTTTAATGCTGAATCTTCTATTTAATACTTTTGTGGCCTTAAGCAAATTATTTCACCTCTTGGGACCCCAGTTGTTTCATCTGTAAAGGGAAGGGGTTTGACTGGGTGACGCAGCTTAGCTTAGCTTGTGATCATATAAGGGAAAGTCGTGCTTAGGGAGCAGGGGTCAAAGGAATTGAATCCCCAGGGACATGGCCAACTAGTCTGAGATAGGAGGTGAGGAAATCTATGAAACAGTATTCGTCTGGGGGAAGCAGATATAGAGAGGAGAAAAGAAAAGTACCTGGCAATGACCCACATAACCAGAGATGTGGGAAATACTCATTCCAGAAGGATGAGACACCAAACATGGAAAGAGAACTGAGAGGAGATAAAAAGGCAGAAGCCTGAGTCACAGAACTTTTCTGACTTACAAAGTTGCCCTTTACCCAGAATCATTATCCCTCTCCAGGCTACCATTGCTGACTCATCTCCACAGGACTTTGTCTATCATCCATCCCCTACCCCCACCCTACAGCCAGGTCCCTTCCCTTTCCCACTTCCTTTCCTCTCTCCTCTCCTTTCAGCTTCTTTTTATATACTGTCTTCCCCGATAGAATGCAAGCTTTTTAAGGGCAGAGACTGTATTTCTGCTTTTATTTGTATTCTCAAAGCTTAGCACTTAGTAGGGTGCTTCTAATGTAGTATGTATGGCTTAATAAACGCTCACTGACTTGACTGAGTCTAACACAGTGCCCTTGTACATAGCTGTACATTTAATTTCATTTCATTTGGACTTGTCATTGCATTCCCAACTATCTTCAGTATTTCCTCTACAATCCAATAGTAAACCCCCTTTAAACACCTATGAGAGTATTGTACTTTTACAATGAAGAGAAGGAGCAGGGGGAAAGGACCTGTTACACTGAGAGGAGTGTGACATGGAGGACAGGGTTTGAAATTAGCCTCAGTAATTTCCTAGGTGTGTGGCCATGGGTCAGTTCCTTCAGTTCTATCAGTTTGCTCAACTGTAAAATCAGGATAATATTGCCCATATCCAATGCCTGCTTTACAAAGTTGTACTCAAATGATCTCAGACAGACCTGAGATCTTATTGCTGTGGGCATTCCTTTGAAAAACACACATTGCAGCCTATTCATACCCACTCAAAATGGGCAACTCTTGTTCAGATCCCCTCACAAGTTTGCCACAGAGGATCCATTCAATGTGGGAAGAAGGGGATGAGGTGAGGGACTTTCCATCCTTCCTATTGATGCCATGAGCCAATGTGATAGAACGGAAAGTGTAGTGGATCTGGATTCAAACCGTACCTTTGATATTTATGTAACACAGACTGCCCAGGACCTCACTGCCTGGAAGGCCAGGTATGTTAGCTTTCTCTCCTCCCCCCAGGGATATTCAGTAACCTTAAGGGCACTGGGGGTCTAGGTTCTCTGTCATTGACTCCAGCCCCTTGATTGCAGAGTCAGATTCCTGCACCCTAGTTCTGTTAGCCACTGTTCTGTTCATCAGATTAGCTTTTATAAAGAAATATTTACTTCAGAACAAGTATACAAACTTACTACCACAATATGAGAAGGATAATCTTCCTCCCTTCCTGACCAAGTCCGTCACCAGGGAGAGGAAGAAGATTAAGTTTATAGCTTAGCTCAGTTCATTATAGCACAGTCCCACTTCCAACTCCAAACACCTCCTTGGGCTCAAGTCCTAGGCACCTTGACTTCTTGGGGCTTCTATGCCGGGCTGGTCACCATGGCTTGAAAATTCAGGTCCTGTTGGGACCACCTTTCGTGCCTGAAATTGAGAAAAACAAACAACATAGAAAAGAAACAAATACCACTCTACCCCCCTACCCCACTTCCAGAGTCCCATTTCTTGGAGCTTGGGCAAAAGAGGGAGTAAGAAGTCCTTTTCCTCTTACTGGATCAGTTCATGTCATCCTTACTATGGATAAACTGGGACCATCAACCTCAGATAAAAGTCGGCAAAAAGAGAGCAGCAGAAAGACAGGTATAAAGAGAGAAAGTAAATGGCTCAGTCTTGCCATTTTTAAAGACAAGACAGTCAGTCAAAGGAAGATGCCCCTACTGATGTGGTAGGAGATGTAATGGGGCTCCATGTAAGGCAAACTGGGCATTCTCAAAAGGTTCCTCAAGGCCTCTCCATGTTAGGAGACCTGGGCATGTCCAGGAAAGCCCAAGTCACCCTTACTACCTGTGTGATCCTTGGACAAGTCAATTAACTTCCCTGGGGCACAGTTTCCTCATGTGTCAAATAAGGGTATCAAACTCAATAGTTCTGAGGTCCCTTCCAACTGTAGATGTATGAGCCTATGCATGAAGATACCAGTGGAAAACAAGGCCATCCATAGATCATCTTCAACTCTCATCATCTTCTTTTTCATTCCTACATGTCTTTAAAGACAATCTTCATACCTTTTCTCTTTTATATTTCTTTGTTTGTGATGTGTTATGACCAGCTCACACCCATCATGGGCCTCTCTGTAGCCTTTGAATAATCCTCAATTTCAAATCATCAGAGACCGTAGTATTCTATGACTAAGCCATAACAACAACACTAAAAGAATATTGATTTTCTTAATGGACATTTCTTTCAGGGAGAAGCTTAGAGTCATTAACAGATCTGTATGATTTCCCAAAGGCAATACAGCCCTCTCCCCTCTGTTCAATTGGGTTCAATTCATGTCCATTTGTAGTGTTTGTCCAAAACAAATATAATGATAAATAAATTCTGTAAGCTATCCTTCCAACTGCATATTACAGTCTGAATAACAAACATTCATCCACTTGGTTTTTCCTGTGTGAATAGTTAGGCCAAAATCTTCTGAGTCCTTATAGATTTCTAATTAGAAGGCTTCCCTTTGTTCTGAGGTTTGATTCAATTGAAGGCAATGACCCAGTGGCACAGTGGATAGAGCACTGGGCCTGGAGTCAGGAAGACCCGAGTTCAAATCTGATCTCAGATACTTATTCGCTATATGAACCTGGGCAAGTTACTTAACCCTGTTTACCTCAGTTTCTTCATCTGTAAAATGAGATGGAGAAGAGAATGGCAAACAACTCCAGTATCTTTACAAAGAAGACCCCAAAAGGGTTCACAAAGAGTCAGACATTAGTGAAAAATGACTAGACAACAAATTGATTCAATCATCAAGTCCTCTGCAACCAGGAGAACCTAAAGGACCTCACCATCTAGAGAGAGTCTTTCCTAGAGTTGGACATTGTGTTGAATTTCCTCAATGACAAGGGGAAACACAGTAAGTGAATATACATTCTCCTGTTTTTTGTAGGCAGGTGTTTTACACCTTGATATTAATGATCAGAGAGCCATCAAAGATTATCTCTGCTGTTATATTTTTCAAGGAATTGTGCACAATTTTGACATACATACATACATATATATATACATATATATGGAAGATGTCTTGTTTGCAGAGAACCCTTTGATGAATTTTGATCTACTGAATCAAACTCTTTTTAATAATTAGCAACAAGCGCAGTGGGATCATGTATTCTTTACATCTCAGTCAATTTTGTGATAGTAGCAATAAGGTCTGCTGTGTAATATCACTTTCTTTTTATTACAAAAGTCTGCCTGTTCCCTCCTAATTGGGGTGGATGGGAGGATGGTGGAGAAGGGAGGAGAGGGAAGAGAATAAGCATTTATATAGTACCTACTATATGCCAGGCACTATTCTAAGCACTCTACAAATTTTGTCTTATTTGATCTTCACAACTCTGCAAAGTAGGTATTATCATTATTCCCCTTTTATAGTTGAGGAAACTGAGGCAAACAGTATACAAGTGACTTGTCCAGAGTCACAGAGCTAGTAAGTGTCTGAGGCTGGAAAATAACTCAAGTCTTCATGATTCCTGGCCCAGTGCTCTAATGGCGTCATTGAGGGTTCCCTTGATGAATGCATAAGATAGTTTCATAAAATATTTTATAAATGAGAAAGTAGACACATAGCCCAGAGGTTATTGATAACCTCTCAACTGAGTGACCCTTTTAATTTTTTTTTTAATTACAAGGTTGGTATCTTCCCTTGTTTTAGATATCTTAAAAATCAATCCCTTAGCACTTTAAAAATTATGTCTCATCTAGCATTGACCTACTTTTTATATTCTTGATCCAATCCAGTTGCTTCTTCTCATCCTTCTCTTTTTCTGAGCTATTTCAACTATAAGTATGTCCAGGTCTGTGATATTAGAGGAGGAATAGGGTGGATCCAGTCTCCATGATAGTTAAGACTTGTCCTCCCAGTTTAATTCTCAAATAACTTCAGGAAGACTTTGCATAAATCAGATCTTTCGCTAGGCTTTCTTGAAACAGGGTTTTTCCCCCCTTCTATACTATTTTTCACTATCTTATGACTCAATATTGCTAATAATTTCTCACTATCCTCTGTAAGATTTTACAAAATTTTTGCAAATTTTTCTAAACTAATATTACCCATGGCTGCCATCTCTCTCTCTCTCTCTCTCTCTCTCTCTCTCTCTTTCTCTCTCTCCCTCCCCCCCACCTTTGCTTGGCAAGGAAATCAAGTATCTGCTGACTAAAATGGTTTTTAGACTCTTTTGTTTTCTTTATTATGGCAATTGGTTTACATTATTTAAATTTCCATATTAAATTGTTATAATCAATGTCCTTTTCCATTCATTTCTCATTTTTTTGCTGACAATAACTTGTTTAAATAGATCAAATTGAAGTTATTTTAAACATACATCACATATTTTCTCATGTTTATTCCTTATTCTGATCTTAATTAATTATTTAAAATCTTTAATTTTATTAAGGTTGCTCTTTCCTCTAACAAGTCCATGGTCTGACTATCCATGACCAGCTGATTCAGGAGTGACTCCCACATCAATAATAAGTCACTTCCTTTCAAAATATAATGACTTTCATTTCAGTGTAGTTATTTGGAGTTCAGTATGTCCAGAAGATTCCAATTCTTTTCTCAAAGAAAGTATCCAGGATGTGTAGGCATAAGGTATCAGTGTAATCTCATTTCTCACATTCTAATTTCTAATTCCTCAATTTTATCATCTAACATAGTTTTAATTTTCCTCTCTTATTCCCATCTTTGCATTGAAGTTACTATACAAAGTTTAATACAAAGTATTAAAGTCTATGTTGATTTAATTTTGTGGGTCTTATGAAAGTCTTCAGTGACTTCTTCTTGTCTAAGGGATAAAAAATAAAATCTCTAATGAGCTGGACACAGGAGACCTGGGTTTGAATTCTGCCTTAGACACTATCTGTGTAACTATGGACAAGTCATTCAACTTTCATGGCCATTAGGCTCATCTGGGATTATATACGAGGATAATTTGTTTAGATAAATCAGAATTGAGTTGTTCCAATTGAATGCTTATATCCTGTTCTCATTATTACTTTTTCTTCTATTATTCTTCCTTCTGATCTTTACTCTGACAAGTCAGAGGTATTGATGTACTCAGACAGTTGATGAAGGGTGAACTTCACATTGATATTGCGTCTTCTATTATCCATTAAAATAAAACCAATTTCATATTTTGTGATGTTATTTGATGTCTTCAGTGTCAATGCTTACCACCTCTTTTTTATCAAGGAAAAGCTTTTATGTTGCTGGATTTGGAATCAAAGAAACGGGGTTCAAACCCTGGCTCTGTGACTTATGACCTATGAGATCTTGGACAGGTCATTTACCTTTCTTGGGCCTCAGTTTTCTCATCTGTAAAATGAAGGTGTTAGATAGCTACTACTTTAGGTCCCTTCCAACTCTAACTATGATCCTGTGAGTGTGTATATGGAGGTTTGCATACCTCACAGGGCTGTTGTGGAGAAGCATAGTACAAACGTGAATAAATATGTTGGAAGCTGCCACCTACTTTATTATACTGAGGCCAAAAAAAAATGCATCCAGAAGAAACACCCTATGATTGTTTTTTGTTCAGTCATTTTTTTAGTCACGTCTGACTCTTCATGACCCTTTTTGGGATTTTCTTGGCAAAGATACTGGAATGGTTTGCTCTTTCCTTCTCCAGTTAATTTTACAGATGAGGAAACTGAGGTAAATGGGGTTAGAAGTAACTTGCCAGAATCACACAGCTAGTGAGGATCTGAAACCAGATTTGAACTCAGGAAGATGAGTCTTTCTGACTTCAGGCCTGGAATGCACAGAGTGCACAGACTGTGCACTATGGCGCCACCTAGCTTCCCCTGGAATGATTGTTACATCCCAAGAAAAGAGTAGAATGATGACTGTATCAATGACCAACTAGCCTCACATGTAATAAGAGGCCTAGAGCTCTGCATAAATTAAGGAAAATGCTAGCTAGATGTAGAGGGCATCCTACCCCACCCTACTTCTCTAAACTGAGAAGATGAAATCATCAAAACTCTATCCAGTAGCTATTGATGGAACATCACAGCTACAAGGAGACCACGAAAAGCAGGAATGTAGGGGCAGCTAGGTGGCGCAATGGATAGAGCTCTAGCCTTGGAGTGAGGAGGACCTGATTTTAAATTTGACCTCAGACACTTGACATTTACTAGCTGTGTGACCCTGGGCAAGTCACTTAACCCCAATTGCCTAACCAAAAAGAAAAAAAAAAGAAAAAAAAAAGAAAAAAGAAAACCAGGGTTGCAGCTGGGTGGGTGTTGATGAGATGAATGCCCTGAGCACCTTCCTTAAATGGTGGAGGATAAGGAAGAAGTTCTCCAGTGTCCACCCCCCACTCACTCCAACCAGAGGTTGGGAGAGGCCCCAGGGCCAAGAGTGAATTTCAGAGTTGATGTCATCCTACAGAGATGATGAATTTTTGGAGATCATAGAGACTAGGGGAGCACCCAAATGGGAAATAATGAAACAGTATTCTGACTGGTATTTTGTGAGTGGTTATATTCCTTTACCAAGGAAGAAAAATCAAGTTGTTCATGGAGCATCTATATGATAGAATTTTGACACTAGAAAGACCAGGCATGTCAAATTAGCACAAAAATGTGTTGGGTTTTTCAGGGTATTCTTAAATTCCAGTGCCCTACAGACCTCTCCTCCAAAGTATTATTGTGATTTGGAAGTGACCATCTGTTTGCAAAGGCTAAGTCAGTGGGAGTAGGAGGTCTTCTATGCTGGAGAGGCTTTGAGTATGTTCCAGGCAATAGATCAAGGCTACTTCCAAGGGAAGTCACCAGTAGCCCAGACACTTGGTGTTTAAAGTCTTTGACCTGTGACAATCCATGAAACAAAGAAAAATGCAAAATGGCCTTCAGTCCTATGTAAGTACTGTCTGTGCCTGGAGTGAAAGTGGCAAAGTCACACACAAAAAATGAGGCAAAAGATACAAAAAAAAAAGCCACCCAGCTTTTAAACCATGTATAAACTTTAACTTGGCTGTTCATACTCTAAATGTATTTAGCAACCAAGGAATGGCCATACTCCTGGAGGAGCTGAATCACATCAATCTTGACATTCACCATATAAACAAAACCAGCCGACTTAAGGACATCATAGCTAAATGGAAGCTTTGAGAGGCAAAGACAAGGGTTAGTGGAGTGGGTTTTATCACATACCCAAAGCAGACAGAAATATCATTTTATAGGACATCTGGTCATCTTGTATTGCAATGCTCACGCTAAGTATTTGCAAAAAGGCCACCATGAAAATAATTGCAGCATATGTGCCAATATATACTGTAGAGAATGAAGTGAGAGAAAAACTCTATGAAAAACTCCTTAAGACCAACAAAATTAAATCAAAGTATACTTTGATATTCAGTGACTTCAATGCAAAGGAGAAAATAGGTGAGTTTGGTGAAAGACGGAATGTGACAATTCAAGGAGTTAAAGATTACACAGAGGCCTCACATCTTGAATATTTTCCTCAAGAAAAGAATCAGTAGAAGCTAGACATAGTAAGCACCAAATAATGGCACAAAACCTTTGGCTTCTTAGAGCAAAAATCAGAATTAATATAGACCTAGAACACAGAATCAGTATTTAGAAATGGTATGAAATTGCAATAACTCATTTCTGACCTACTAATAATAAAAACAGATAATGGATAGTAGAAATGGCATTGATATCAATTATGATAATTTTGTGTAGTAATTTAACTAATGTAAATAAATTGTCATTACAAAGAAACTACAAAATCCTAAAAAGTGCTTTGGTCAGCACCTATTTTACTTACTTGCCAAGTGGAAAGAAATGGGAGGCAAAGGTAATGCTGGTTTAGAATAAACCAGTTTTAAAAACCTTACAGAGAAAGATAGAAGAAGATTATATTATAGCAGACTTGGTCATAAAACAAAGAGATGCAATGGGTAATCAAACCATTTTAAATAAAGTTTGGCATGAGGCTCAACTATGGAAAGTCATCCTGAGGGAATTAATAGATGAAAATGGGAGAAAGACAGAAGAAAAATGGAAAATTTCTGCAAAGATTTTTATAAAACATTTTTTACACATTTTACGTTGGTTTAAAGTTACCACAGTTGAACTGTATGTAGCATCACAGTCCTGATACTTAGAAAGAAGTAAAAATTGCTCAAGAGAACAAAGACAAGAAAAGCAGCCAGGCTGGACAAAGTATAGAGGAGATCCATAGTCAAAGCTGCCCAATTTTAAAGGGATTGAAGGATTGATTCACAAAGTATCACCAAAAGGAAGGGTAGGTACCTAAGGAATGGAGGGGAAATCTCAGATCTTATTAATACCTCCCCCCCACCACCACCCAAGAGAAGACAAATAACTAACAACCTATACTTCCACTTTCCTGTCTATACAAAAGTTTTATGAAAATCATCTACACATGGATCAAGGGCATGCTTAACAAGGATATTAGTAGTGAACAGGCAGCTTTCAACAAGCATTACTCCACAGGGGATCATATCTTTACCATCACTCAATTGATTGAAAGCTGGAGAGAATATGAAATCCCACTGAACTTATTGTTTACTGGTTGTGGAAAAAGCATTTGCTTCAGGAGCAAAACACAGCCTTAAAGATTCTCTTCCAAAAAGGTATCATTTGTCCATATATCAAAGTCATGCAAGATCCTTTGAAAGCTAGAACAACAGAGCACCTTGTTCAACACACCGAGTTTGATCACAACCACTGATTAAAGCATAAAACAGGGAGATGTATGCCTGCCAAATGTGTTTACCTCTTTGATGGCAGTGCAGATTCCAAGTTGAAGAGGTATTCCCCATCTATTGTAAGGTCCTCTCAAGGCTTCTATTTGTGTGTGACATTGTATTGGTTGCATCAAATCCCAAACCAATGCTGAACCGACTGGAAAAGATCCATAACCACTCAAAATAGTTTGGCCAGACCATGTATACAAGGAAGACCAAGTGGAAAAAGAATATATATTACCAGATTAAGACATGCAGTTAGGCAAGCAACCTATAGGGTTTTTCCATACAGACAATACAAATAAAGGAATTGGTCCCAGAATTAAACAGGAAGAGGAGAGCAGGCTAGATTGCCTTCAGGAAATTACAAAGTTCCTTTAACGATCTCCAACTTCTCCCAGAAATAGAGTTCCATTTAAAAAATATTATTACTAATATTACTTGGTAACATCGATTAATATTAATACCAATATTGTGCTGATACTGTATTGCTGTGAGATATAAAGCACAATTGTACAAATAATTAAAAATGAATTATCAATCAGAGATTAAAGGATAGGTGTGTGGTAGATGTGAACAGGTTGCAATATATGACCAATAAGAAAATTCAAAGAATGTGAGGGAATATTCTTATAAGGGAAATGGGATGAAGGTAAGAGATAATATCCTGACAGCCTAAATATTCCACTAATATCCTTGCAATATCAGGGGAAAAAAAGTGAAGGAAGCTTCCAGAATTTTGGGTGAATCCTCTGTGATGAATTTATGGACATGGCCATGAATGACATCAGATGAGCAGCCACAGATGGGTTGAGAGTAGCACTATTAGAAAGAACATCCAAATTAATGTCGGGGGGAAATACTTCCTGAATCTGTAAAACTTCTCTTGTAAATAGGCTCTTCTAATGAAACGAATGGTAACATGATGGGCTCATATGAGCAGGAACAAGAAAATTGTGACACATAAAATGTAAATGAATAAAACCTTTAAAATGGTGATCATAATAGCACCTACTTTCCAAGGTTATTGTGAGGATCAAATGCTTATTCCCTTCTTTTCCTCCTAATATGCTAATTTTGTATAATTGTTTTTCTGTGTATACTTGTACTTTTTCTTCTTTTCAAAGGCTTCTCATTTCATATAAGGTATTTGAAGACAGCTGTCACCTAGTCTCCCCCTGAGTATTTTCTTCTCCAGGATACATTTCCAGTTCTTCAACCATTCCTTATAGGACATGATTTCCAGACACCCTCACCAACTTGTCACCCTCTTCTGAATGTATTCATTCAGGGTCTATTTTAAAATGTAGCACCCGAAACAGGACGCAATACTTCCAAGAACAGCAGGACTATGACATCCCTTGGTCTGAGTGGTATACTTTTATTGGTGCATCCTTTCTTAACAGACCCATCACGCTGCTGTGCATTTTTGAACTCATATTCAGTTAAAACCCCTAGTCTTGTCTCTAATTTTACAAATTAAGAACCTGATGAGAAGATAAATGAGCTGCTTACAACTCACACAGCTGCCTAGTTAGTTAATAGGGAGTAGACCCCAAGTTTTTAGTTGAGTATCTTTTCCCTGCAGTATTCAATTCTAGTACGATATTTGACAAATCTCACCTGTCTGGGAAATTATTCTATAGATCTAACTCTAAATCCTTCTGGCTGTAGTTTAAACCCATTGCCTCTTGTCTTGTCCTTTTGTAGAGAAGAGAAAAGTCTCATAACCACCACAAGACTCCAATCCCCCTGCCTCAGAGGTTTAGCAGCTTAATCCATAAATCTGGATTTAACCCAGAACCCAGAGGCCAGATTAATCTGTGGATTTCCCTGGAGTGTTTATTTGGGCTCTGGTTTCCATTCCTGCCACATGGGGCACTGTTCCCTTTCATTTCAAGAAGCTGCTTCTTTGAAGGGTTTTCTTGCTGCTATACTAACCTTTTCTTCTTCAGCGAAGTCACTGGGTCTCAGAATTGGAAAGGACCACAAAGGACATCTGATCTAATCTGTACCTAAGCAAGAATTTCCTTACAACCTCTGGCACACATCGTCATCCAAACTCTACTTGGAGAGCTTGTGTATTTTACTCTAAATGACAGAAAATCCACCACACAATCCATTCTATCTGCTGTTCCCTCTCTGAGATATTCAATGTCTCACTTTCATGTCAGAGCACACACTGTCCATCTTACCTGCAATGCTCCCCTTCCTTGCCTCCATCTCTTGAAATCCCTACCTCCTTTTAAGACTCAAATGCTCCCTCCTATAAGAAGCCATTCCCCCAGTTCTTAACAATTTCCCTCCTCCCACACATAAAATTACTTTGTATATATTTTGTGCAAATTTATCTGTTTATATGTTCTCTCCTCCAGCAGAATGTAAGCTGATTGAGGGCTAGAACTATTTCATTGTTCTTATATTTAGAACTGGAAGACATATTAGTAGTCAGTTAGTCCAGTCTCTTCATTTTTCAGATGAGAAAGCTTCTTGGGACCAATGAACAATGAACAGCATTTCCTGGACCTCTTGTGACCTCTATTCATTGCCTTTCTATTAGACTGATAAGTTATGACTCATGCCTTCCCTCTGTGGGCAAATGCCTCCAAAACTCCAGGGTTTCAGAGTAAGAAAAATATATATTTGGCACACAAAGTAAATAAAATCAAATAAGAGCAAACAATCCTTCTCCTTCACTTGTAACATCACCAGTAGAAGAAAAAAATATGGCATCACACACTGCCTTTCCTGGGTAATTGCTCTGTGAATCATCTCTTTGAGGAGCACCCTGATGTTAAGAGATATATAGCACAGAGATTAGACATACTCCCTATCCTCAAAGATTTTTGTCTAGTGGAATTTGTAGATTATGTCCTAACCTATAATTTTTTTTCTCTGCCCACTTCATTTCTTCTCTCCTCCATCCACTTCTTACTGTTCTCTCAACACACGTAGATGTTTAATTTTAAGATTCTGTCAAAATAATGTATGTGTCTCAGAGACCTCGTTATAGTAGGCCTAATGTCATTTGCTCAGTGACTTCTTACCTTGTATCAGAGACATGGATGGAGCTCAGATCAGAATGCTCACACTCACCTGTTTATCAGCTTTGGCTAAGAAAATCCCAATGGGAATGCAACTAGAGAAAACACTGCCTCCAGCATTGAGTCCTATAGCAAAATGTTTGTGTTTGGGTTGATAGTTGACTACACAGTATTTATTTATGGTAGACTGAACAGGAAGGTTACTTTTGGAGGGTGTTCAACTGATTCAGCAAATGCTTTTTCATCCCTTCCCCAAAAAGTGCTTTTTCTTTCAGAGGGGAAATCAAGGTGCTAAGCTGAAAGTTTTACCCAAATAATCAGCAGGAGTTCTCGAGGAGAAACAAAACATTTTTAGAAATGCACATGAAAATAGAAAAAAAAACCACTTAAAACAGGGTCTTATAGGTAAAACTATGGGTCTCCTATACACTCTACAATATAGTTCTATGCTGGGTGATTGTAACATTTAAATATTCAGTTTGACCAGTGAAGGAATTCCACTCAGGCGTTTGGCCTTCACTGCCTTAGCTGACTGACCAGCTTTACTGTAATAAGAATCTTCTAGTAGGATGAATTTCATTGACCAGTGGGTATATTAAAATATTTGAGAAGACCGATTTGATGCCTATGACCTCCAGTAAAGGCCTTAAAAGAAAACTCCAGGAAGTTTGAGAAAGGGGAACTATCTATCATCAGCTCAGACCCAAGAGTACTAACCCTATAGAACTACATGATCCATATCCTTACACGTTTACTGGGGCCCACTTCGTATTAGTGATGACTTACCAAAACTACATGAGCATTATACTATAGGTGCACGCACACACACACACACACACACACACACACACACACACCCAGAGTTATCTTTTGGGGTCCTTAATAAAGGCTTTTGAGATTCAAAGGTAAGCTCACTCATTACTTTCAACATAAATAACCTAAATCAGAGTTAACAAATTGTGCTAAGGCTCTACTTAAATATTTATGAGCCCGTAGTAGGACTGTATTTCCAAATAACTCACTCTTACTCACCTCCACCATGTTCTACTCCTCTCCTCACCCCAAATCGCCCACTGGTACATGCCCCACTGTAGCCCATTCCTACTATGTAAGTAACTCTCTAGTCTTAGAACTTCTCCCAGTCTTAGATCTTAGGGGTGCGTTAAAGTGTTTTTAAGCCACTAATTGAGGACTTAGAATAAATCTTGGCAGACATTTGTAAAGCCTCATCTCCTGAATCATTTCTTCCCAGTGTCTTTCCTTTAGGTCCTGCCCAGCCCTCCCTCAACCTGTACCCTCCCCACCAACCCAGCTTCACAACATAGAGACCTAGCCACACCTTTGGCCTCATTTTATCACTCAGCTGAGTGCTGGGAGAAAAAAAAAATGAAGAAAATGAGAAACTAACTGAAGGATTCCTTTCCTGGAAAACTTCTTTACATGAATAAAAGGGTGGAGAGTGAGAATAAAGGGATAGACATTAGCTGGGGACTGACCTTGGGCAGTCCTAAATTAGGCACTTTTCACTTATGTGTAATGTTGCTGGTTTTCATGAGCACTAAGCAATACTCTTTGACTTCTATTACCAGACACTCATACAATCTGGCACGTTTGACTGTGTTTACATTATTTCAATACACATTATGGCTGATGCTAAAATATGGAAGAAAATATTTATTAAATTCCTTTTCAAGAATTTCAGGTTTTTTTTTTAAGGAAGCAGGAGACTTCACAGTAGTTCTCTTGAGTCACACTTGATATGTATGTGTGTGTGTGTGTACGTTATATATATATATATGTATACACATATATGTATACACACATATATGTATATATAAAACCTTTGGTGTGTTCTCTTATACTTACGGTAACAGATCATATTCCACTCTTAAAATGAATGATAGGGGAAGAAAAAAACTAGCTGCAAAGCCAGTGACTAAAAGGAAACTGAGGAAATAAAGCTGGTTTTTAAGAAATAATGTAGGAGACAGTAATGGACAAGATTGCGGTATGGGCCTTGAGAATTCCTGCAATCCAGCCGTAGCTCCCACTGTTCTTCTACTCTCCATGCCCAAGTCTCGTCATTATCTTGCTGAGGTGAACAACACTGACCCACCTCCTCTTGGCAGATTAATTAATGATAGCAATATCCTTAAAGTATACCAAGCACGTTCCACTAATGCCAGGAGCAATTTTACCCCGCTCTTCCCTTTTGACCCCAAAGTACAGCACATGAGCATAGTATAGAGCATGCCAAATGTTGGGACAGACACGCTTGCAGAATTGATGCTCCATGTCCATTCCTGTATGCATGAATCAACCTTAGCAAACTAAGGGCTCACAAAGAAACTAGCTGACTAGGGACCTGGTGACTCCAGGAGGCGGCCTGACAAAGTAAAAGTGCTAGATCTGTAGACAGAGGACCTAGGTTCGAATTCTGGCTTTGTCACTTGCTGGGTGGTGTTTGGCAAGTCATTTAACCTCTCTGGGCCTCAGTCCTTCATCGATAAAATGAGGGCTGTACTAAATTCAGCACTTCCTAAACTGTAGGTCACGACCCCATATGGGGTTGTGAAAAATTTGGCAACAGTAAAAGGTTTCTGAATGCATGACAACCAAAAATTAATTCAAAATCAAACATAATGAATCCGAGGTGTTTCTGGCAGCACTTTCCCGTGTTGCATCAGGCAGCTTCACTGCAGCCTTGGTTCTGAACACACATGCGAGCTTTGCACTGTGCGTGCAGTCACACCCACACAGCACAAACAAAAGCTGCCAAAATGCAGAAAAAGTTTAAGAAACCCTATTAACTAGATGACCTCTACAATGTCTTCCAGTTCAAAATCTATCTTCCTGTAAGGAATATGCTATTTCCTCTGCATTTGGGGATATACAGAAAAATAACCCTGGGTCCTCCAGGAACATACATCCTGTTTGTGAAATAGGACACATCCTAGTTGACCTACTCTAGCCCCCATCTGCCATTCTATCCTATATATACATACATACATATATATACAGACACATACATATATATACCTCCTATACATATATACATACATATATATACATACATACATATATATATACACACATACATATATATATCCAAATACATGAATACTGAGAAAAAGCCCTAAGTGAATGTTAACCTACTGCCTATACCTATATGGAGTCTGGAGGATCTGGAGTTTGGAGAGCAGAAAAGAGAAATTGAGTTCATTCGTGCCGTGACAGACTTAATAGCTCCTCAGTTTATTGCCATTTATTAACCTAGTATTCCTTATCCAAACTTCCTGAGAGTCAGAGCTGTCTGTGGAGGGACAAATAAGTTTCTTGTCTCTGGGGAGGTTTCTCAGAGCTGGCCAAGCAAATGAGAACAGGATCAATACATTTGTAAGATTACCCGGGGGGTGAGTCAGATTTTTCCCCCTCCACCAATTGTCAGGCTTAAAGATTCCAGGGCCTAGATGTGGGAGTGGACAAAAGTTGATACCTTGTCTTTCCACTGGTTCCTGACCTTAAGCATTCACAAAGCTCAAAAACTGGTGAATCATCACTGTCACACTTCTGAGTTGGGAACTTTCCCGTATAAAAAAGGAAAACTGGGGAGCTATCTTTGGTACTACTACTACCCTACGAACTTGCTGGTACCCATCTTGCCCAGGTAGCTTAGGATCATAGAGCCGATGTTAGAAAGGACCTTAGAGGTCATGGAGTCTAATCTCCTCACTTTTACAGACAAGGAGGTTGAGGCTCAAAAAGGTTAAAGGTTAAAAGAACTGTATCAGTCTCCATTTTCCTACCCCCCCCCCACTCCACTTGTTGTAAAAAGAATGTACTTCAATAAATCTAATTTGGAAATAGAAGTTTTGTGATAAGGCCATCTTTTGTCTTTCTGTCATAGCTGTTGGATTACCACAAAAGAACTACTCATTTAGAGAGAATTTGCTACTAGATGATGGGGAAAACGTACAGGAGAATCTAAACCTGTTCTTTTTACCCCAGAATACTACATACTCCCCAAAATGAAACTAATTTCTATGTGCACAAATTACTACAAATTAGCACATAATAAATACCATATGAAGGTATTTAGAAAATGATGCTGCAAGATTATTCAATAGTTATGGGGAAGATTATGCTGATGATATTGTAGGCCCATGCAATTTAAAAAATTTTAATTATTGTAACAGTATTTATAATCTTCACAACTCACCTCTAGGGGTGGGAGGAGTGACCATACCTGGAGGTGGAGAAGAAGAAAAGATATTCACCCCTTTATTGGACATTGGTTGTGCTCGTCGGCTCAGGTTGGCCAATATTAGCCTAGCTCCAGTGGGTGGCAGGACCACCCCCAGAGCTTTGTTTAGGACTAGGAAACAAGTTAGTTGGGGAGAAACAGCCAAACAGTAAGGGTATAAAGGTCAAGACTCAGGGGTGCCTATTTTGAACTCTGGTTATGAGATTCATAATCTACATTATGAAGTGGAAGATTCAATCTGGCCATCAAGGTTCTAAGCAGCAAAGAAAATCTAGCTAACAGTTTTTGCTTTGGTAAAAGGTGGAGAGGGGGGTGGTAGAGAAAAACAGAATCAGGGACAGAGAGATTAGGAGAGGAAAGGAAAGGACACGAAGGAACAGGACAGGAGAAAACAGGACAAGGGAAGGGAGAGAAGAGAGAAGAGGGCAGAGGGAAGGAGAAAAAAGAAGAGAGGAGAGGACAGGGAGAGGACAGGGACAGGGAGAGGACAGGACAGGACAAGAGAGGGAGAGGACAGAAGAGAAGGATTTCCAAAGGGCAGAGAGACATCCAGAGGATAAATGATAAGGGGTGGATAGAAGTGCCTCTCCAGGTCCTTGGGTCATATTAATCTGGTCGAGGGAATCCTTTGCCCAGACTGAGGGACCAAAGAAAAGAAATAATTGCCTGATCCATAGGTTGCTCATATGGGAGAACAAACTCTTTAGAACATCAGAAGGCATATTCCCAGATCATAGTCAAAGGTAAGGGTGAAGTAAACTGTTAAATGACTCAGTTGGGTAGCTGTAAGTAGAAAGGACCTACCTAAAAGCCAGAATCATGAAATCCATAACTGAACACTAGAGAAGTACGTTCCAAAAGACTGAGAATGACAATTCTGGTGAGCTAAATCTGTGGTAATGGACCTAAAACCTAAAATAAAGGCCAAGACTGGGCAAAAGAGAGTCAGTCAACAGTGAGCTAAGAAGAGTAAGTATAGCTGATGCTGAGGACCAAGACTAAACTATAGGAATTATTTCAACTTGGGAAACTATTATCCTTCTGATGCATTATTGTATTTCCCCACATATATACTATACAATAGTAATAATATAATGAATCATATGTATATGGCAGGTGAAGTTAACCAAATTATTTTCTTACTGTAACTGTGAGATGCAGATAACACTGCAAGTATTGTTCCCATTTTACAGAGGAGAAAACTGGGGCTCATAGAGGGAAGTGACTTGCTCAGAATCACAGAACGAGTGTCAGAGCCAGAATTCACCTGTCATACTTCATTGCAAATCACTTTGTAGGACACCTAAGTATCTGACATGTTCTCAGGAAGTACCTGAGAGATAGCATGCCATAGTGCATAGGGAGCCCCCAGGAAGATATGGGTTCAGGCCTCATCTCTGACACCTACTTCTCTCTGTCTCTCTCCTTCCTTCCCTCTTTTCTTCCCTTTTTCCTCTCCTTCCCTTCTCCCTCCCTTTCTGCCTTCCTTTCTCTTTCCTTTTTTTCCCTTCCTTCCCTCTGTCCTTCCTCTCCTCCCTCCCTCCTTCCTTCCTTTCTTTTTTACTTATTTCTTTCTTCTCTCTCTCTTCCTTCCTTCTTCCTTTTTTTCTTTCCTTCTTCTTTTCTTCCTTCCTTCCTTTTGTTCTTTCTTCCTGGCAAGTCACTCTTTACAATTCCCTAAAAGTCTAAGTTACAGAACAGGTGTCCATCTGCACTGAATAAAAGAAGTACCTTCATCACACTTCAAGAGTTCCCTACATCAATTAAATCAGAAGTCTAATTTTTTAAAAAATCAGGAAGTGCAGGGAGGGAGGGAGGGGGGAGAGGGAGAGAGAGAGACAGAGAGAGAGAGAGACAGAGAGAGAGAGAAGTAGGTGTCAGAGGTGGGGATAGTGGTGAAAAACCCCTGTGGCCTTCCTTCTTTAGGAAATCCTATAAAGTAGGGGTATTAGTGTTAATTAAAAATGTGAAGGGGGCACTAGGGAGTTGAGGCTTAGCAGACTTGCTAGAGAAAAAGTTTCTGATAAGTAGATACAGGAGTCCTGTGGCACCCCGTGCGGAGAGGAAAATGAATAATAAATGCAATAGGAACTCCTATGAGGAAGAGGTCACTTCCTACTGGTCACTAAAGGAAGGCTTCCTGGGGTGGGGGTGAGATTTGAGCTGGGCCTTGATAGATGGAGAGGATTTTGGTAGGTTTTCTGGGAGAATGAGGCATGCCTCCCAAAACAGGATGTGGTGGTTTTGATAGTTCTGGTGGGTTCCTGACTAATGCTTCTAACCAGACTTCCAAACTTCTCCCTCCTCCCACCATATGTGTGTGTTGAGGTAGCAAACATGCTGTCTTTGTGTTTCTGGAATAGCACTGATGTTGTCCCTAAAGAATTTCTGTGTTGTTCAGGACAAAATATCTGTCCAGAGAACCATCACATGGCTTGTGGTCCCATCCCCGAGATCACCAACTCATCAGGACCACAGTGCAGAGGCCAAAAATATCCTATCCCATACACCAAATTCTCTGGACCTCTAGATGAGGGTGCCATTAAGATATGCACAGCTAAGACACTTTGCCCTGCACAAATATTTGGAGGGCACCTCTAAGCATTATTTCTACACAACAAAGAATTATGTGCAAGTTCAGCCTTCTCATACCATGTGACTAAACTACCTGCTGACAGTAAACAGTAGCAATTTCAGGCTTTTCTGAATTACATTAACTCTTTCAGGCCCCCGGGGACACTTTCAGTGTACCTTAAGGGGCCCAAGTGGCCAAAAAGAGTTCTTGTGGTTTAAGCAGCAATGAGGCCTAAGGAACAGCTAACTCCTATGGTATGTAAATGCTGATTAGTAATAATGATAACTTTCAGCTCCTTCTCTGATAGCCTCTTCTGAAAAGCCCTCCAGACAACTCTACCTAATGATTAAAAAACTTTGAGTGGTAGTTTTCAGTTCTCTTTTTAAAATGTACATTATGTGAAATGTAGAAGTCACATTAATATTGTTCATTCAAAAAAAAAACCCACCACCCCTCAGCAGGATAATTTCATTTGGGATGAATCAATTAATCCACAAGAATTTAAGTGCCTATTATTGGAGGTAGACATACAAAAATGAAACAATCTGTCCTTAAGGAGTCGTTTCTTGATTAGTGTATCAGGAAAATAATTGTATACCTATGAATAGATGTAAAATATAAAATGTTTAATATCTATACACATGTATACACATGTTTAAGGTATACAATACTTTATGTGTACTCAGGGACAGCTAGGTGACTCAGAAGATAGAGATTTGGACCTGGAGTCAGGAAGATTTGCATTCAAAACCTGTTTCAGACCCTTTGTAGCTATGTGACTGATCCAGAGCAAGTCACTTAATCTCTGTCTGCCTCAGTTTCCTCAACCATAAAATGGAAATAATAATAGCACCTGTCTCCCAGGGTTATTGTGAGAAGTAAATGAGACAATATCTGTAAAGCACTTAGCACAGTGTCTGGCACATAGTAGGTGATTAATAAAAGTTTATTACCTCACATAAGCATAAGGTAATTGTAAGGAGGCAGTAATAGCAGGAGGGATTAAGAAAAGCCTGATGTAGAAGGTGGCACTTGAGCTTGAAGGAAGTTAGGAATTCTAAAAGTAAGAGAAGAGGGGAGAAATACTGGGGGTGGGGGGAGGAAGGGGGAGTTGAGAGAGATTGACATCCTTGGCTTCCTTTAAGTCCCAACTAAAATCCCTGCTACAGAAAGACTTCCTCAACCCCTCATAATTCCATTGCCTTCCCTCTGTAAATTATTTCTAGTTTATCCTGTGTAGAGCTTGCTTTATATAGATTTATTTTAGTAGTCTTCCGCATTAGATTGTAAACTCCTTAAGGGCAGGGAATGTCTTTTGCTTCTATTTGTATCCCTAGAATTTAGCATAGTACCTGGCACATAGTAGGTAGTTAATAAATGTTGATTGATTGATTGATTGGGGCAGCCTGTGCAAAGTCACTTGACAAGAGATGAATGGGATTAGTGGAGGGAATAAGGTAGAACAAGGAAGCATATAGACCTATGGGGGGGGAAGTGTGTGGAGGTGAGAAATGCATACTAAATCTGAAATCCGATTGTAAAAGGCTTAAAATGCCAACAAAGGAGTTTGCATTTAATCCTGGAGGCAAAAGGGAGTCACCACAGTGGCTTGAGCAGAAGAGGAGCACAGTCCTTTCTGGGTTTTAAGACCACCCTTTGGGCAGTCCTGTGGAGGTGGATTAGAGAGGGGAGGAGGCAGGAAGCAAGGGAGAACAATTAGAAGGCTATGGCTATCGTCACTAATTCTCTTGTTTATCAGCTACCCAGCTCAGTTCATGAATTTTACTTAGCTCCTGCTCAAAACAACTCCCTTGTTAATGTCAGAATACATTAGTCAGGAGTAAGGGTCTTATGTGGACCAATTCTGTTTTTATAAAATTTTCCCCCAAACACGTTTCCCTTTGTACCTAAAATACACATTTAGCAGGATTTCAGAGTCAGCATTTTGAAGCTGTCAGGGGAAAGGTGCTCTATACATCTTTTTTTTTTTTTTTAAATACTGACTGGTACTGCTTTTCATATGGTTTGGTAATTAGTGCAAGAAATTACAAGTCACCTGACTTACTCTGGAAAGGTAAATGCTTTTTCCTGGGGGCAATGCCTAGCTGGTTACTTATTCCCTATTGCATTTGAGGTTTTTACACAAGAATTCAATAAAAAAGGACATAACCTTATTTTATAGCACCATGAAGGGTTTAAAGTAAAACCCCTGCGAGTTAGGGAGACCAGCCACAAAGCCTCAATTCAATCACTTGAGTTGACTTATTGATCCTTTGTGCCTGGACAGGGCAGGGCAGAAAAGGGCAAGCGGAGCTGGGCGTTAATACACCAGATGCAGCTCATTCCAGCAGAACTAGGTGTCCCCAGCCTCCACCCTGCTGTTCTCTCTGCCCCCACCCCCAAGTAAGGAAGCACCTGCTAGTCTATTCACGCAGCTTAATGCCACCACAATTGGCGGGGTAGGGAAATACATGCACTGCTATAAAGATATTAAAATTACATTAATTTCCTTCCTCCCTGAGTTTAGTTTAATTGGTGTTTTAATGAGTTTTCATGAATTCATTTCCCCATTTTTTAGGATACTGTATTTAACCAAAGAAAATTAAAAAGAAAAACTCTCAAGTAGAAAACAAGCATAATGATAGTATATGAAGTCCACAGTAGCTGCTAATTACCGTTCTGTTTCATCTTGCTTTGTTTTCTTTGACCAGCTCTATGGATCACACAGGTGGACGGGGCAGTGGCCTCACTTCCTTTTCCTTGCATTTGGGGGGAGATGCTTTACATCCGTCTCTTCTAAGTGTCTTTATTTGTTCTACATTACCATGAGGTCCTGGAGGACAGACACTATATCTAAGTTTAAGAAGGCGTGGTATCATGTGTGGTTGGACTATTGATCACAAAGTAAAAGATATTTAGGATCCTGAATTTGGTAAATGTGGAATATTGGCAGATTTGAGATAAGCAGCCATAGAGCAGGATCTGAACATGCTCGATCCCTGACTTGGGGCTGTCTTTGACTTTTCTTCCCTCTCCCTAACTTCTCACATCCAAGCAAGTTCTTGTTGATTTCACCATGACATGCTCATGTCTCCCCTTTCCTATCCCACTGCCACTGTCCCAATGCATGTCCTTATTTCCACCCCTCAGGACAATGTCAATAGTTATCCTAACAAGAGACCCTGCCTCCACACTTTTACTACATATCCTTCATTTGGATGACAAAATAATTCTTCTTCCTCCTGGACTTGATCCCATTAATCCTCTGCTCCAAACTGCTCCTGGCCTCTCAGCGTAAAGTTTAAACTCAGTGATATCATGGAAAGAGCTCTACGTTTGGAATCATATCTGGGCTCAAATATTGCCTCTACCACTTACAATCTGTGTGACCCTTGGCAAATCCTTCCAGGTTTCAGTCTCCTCATCTGTAAGATGAAAGGGTTGTACTGAACAATCTCAAAGGTCTTTTCCAGTTCAGAATTACAGAAGCTGAATCCAATAGGACTGCAGAGATCATATAGCTCAACTTATCCCTGAATAAGAATCCCTTCCCCAACACATATGTCGTCCATTAAGGGAGAATCCATTACCTTTCAAGGCAGCCCATGTGCCAACAACTACTGTGATGATCAGATGTAAAAATGAATTCAAAGCACTTTGCAGACTTCAAAACACCATATTACTAGTGTGAGTCTTTACCTGGCATTCGAGGCCCTCTATAATCTGGTACCACTCTGTGTTTTCATGCTTATCTTCTATTATTCCCCTCCGCATAATCTATACTTGCTCATAATATTTCTTATGCCGGAATGACTTTCCCGTTTATTTTTGACTGTTCATATTTTTAACTATCTATCCTTTAAAGCCCAATTCAATTATTACCTCCTCTTTGAAGCCCTATCTAATCCTCCTAAGCAAAGACCTTCACCTCAATTAAAAAAAAAACAAATGGAGCAGATCTTTTAATATTTCTTCTTTAGTGTTTTTTCCACTTCTTCATATAACACATCAGAGACTGAGACGTTAACAAGTTCAAATTATGGCTGATCCACTGTCGTTGATGATGAAAATCATTTGTTATAGAAATGCCGATAGATCTGTTCCATTTTTCATCTGTTATTTTTCTTCTAGTTTTGTCTGTAAGGTGGCTCAGTGGATAGAGTGTTGGACTTGGAGTCAGGAAGACCTGAGTTCAGATCCTTCCTCAGGCACTTGCTAGTTGTATGAACTGGAGCTAGTCACTAAACCTGTTTTCTCTTCTGTAAAAATGGGGATAATAATAGCACCCACTTCATAGTGTTGTTGTGAGGATCAAATAAGATAAAATACATAAAGTGCTTTGCAAATCTTAAAGAGCTATATAAATTAATTTGTTGTTCAGTTGTTTCAGTCATGTCTGACTCTTCATGACCCCATTTAGGGTTTTCTTGGCAAAGATACTTGAGTGGTTTGCCATTTCCTTCCCCATTTCATTTTACAGATGAGGAAACTGAGGCAAATAGGGTTAAGGGACTTGCTCAGGATCACACAGCTAGTGTCAAAAGTCGAACTCAGGTTATCCTGACTCCAGGCCTAGCGCTTTCTCCACTGCACCACCTCAAGGCCCCACTCATTAAATGCATTTGGGATGTAATGTCTGCCTATATGTAAGCCAAGCTTGTTTTCCAGCTACTGTTTCCTAACCTTACCTTCACAGCAGCATGCTGTCAGAATCCTTGAAATCCTTCATCTCTGGACATTACAAAGGTCCTGCTGCACCACGTGGGCTATTCATGTATTAGCGTTCCAAATGACCAGACTCTTCCTTGCCCATGTTATTTTGATAGCTTTTTCACTGATTTTGTAGAAGTCAGACTCTGCATGGGAACTAATCAAACAATTTATTTCACATGGGGGGGGGGGTTCTCCCTCTGTACGGAAACTCCAGTCACTGAATCAGACACATATTTATAGTGCTATGAAACATAGAACAGTGAATGGATTAGGTCAGGGGCAGGGGAACCTGCAGCCTCCAGGTCACATGTGGCCCTCTAGGTCCTCAAGTGTGGCCCTATTCAGCCAAAGGGCCACATTTAAGGACCTAGAGGGCCACATGTGGCCTTACTATAGGTTCCCCACCCCTGGGTTAGGTGATGGATTTCACATTCTTTATAAGGAAGCACAAAGGATATATACACAGGCATTACTTTAGATGGACATTTTATCTAAAATGGTTTCCACGCTTTTCTGTGTACAATTCAATTTTTGTAATATGTTACAGACTATTGGGATAGCAAGGTGGTATAAGGGACATAGTGCCAGCCCCAAAGTCAGGAGGACCAGAGTTTAAATCCAGCCTCACACATTTAACTAGCTGTGTAACATTGAACAAGTTTGGGTGATCTGCCATTTTGATTCTTCATAGGTTGTAGTACTACATGATTTGTAACTATATAGCAGTACCAGAAGAATGCTGATGTTTAAAAAAAAAATTTGTGTGTCTATATGTCAGAGAACAAACTGGGATCACTGGAGATGTTATGCAAACCTTTATCTTCCTCCTAAGTCAATTGTGAAGTGAAGTTCATTTTCTATCTAAAGCATCTGTCCAAAATAGATTTACTGATCTACCAGTTAGTCCGATGAGCTGCCCACCTAAGAGTTGGTTGGTTGTTGTCCTTCATTCTCAAAGAAGACCTAAGTGACACCACTATGTTGGGGTCAAGGTACAGTGTGTCCAACTGTGGCTGAACAGATCAGTAGAAGCTCAGAAGGTTCTACCACAAGTTGGGCTCAAATAGTCCATATGAACACTTGGAATAGAGATCTCTCTAAGTTTGTGCATCTCACATTTATTTTGAGCTACTGCAGTTCTGCTTTGCTGATCACAGTGCCTTCTTTGATGCAGTACACCATGCTGGACGGTCCTGTGCCAGTGTCTCCCATGTCATGCAATTGATTCCAAACTTCTGGGAGACCTTGAGAGTGTCCTTGTATCACTTCTTCTGACCTCCATGTGAGCGATTGCCTTGTGTGAGTTCTCCATAAAAGTCTGTTAGGCAAATGGACATTTGGCATTCCAACAACATGGCCAACCCATTCGAGTTTCACTCTCTGCAGTAGAGTTTGTATGCTTGGCAGTTTAACTTGAGATAGGACCTCAGTGTTCGGTATCTTATCTTGCCAGCTGATCTTCAGAATCTTCCTAAGACAATTCAAATGGAAACAATTTTGTTTCCTGGCATGGAGCTGGTATACTGTCCAGGATTCCCATCTAACAGTATGTCATAGTCAGAACAATAGGTATTCTTTACCCACTTGGTCTTTCTTGTTTTGATAATTAGGCCAAACTATTTTGAATAATTTGGTATCTCCTTTAGGATATCTTGCAATGGTATGGGACCTGATGTGTTAATGCATGACTTCATCTACAAACAGGAGCATTTCAGGCAATTCTTCTCTGTCCACAGGGAATCTTTCTTCCATTCAAGTGTGCTGGACATATCCACCAAGGCAATGACTTTGACAAGCATAGGTCTTCTTGCTTTATGCTTTGTTTGATTAATAACCAAAAGGCCCTCCAACAAAGTTATCTCTGCAGTTACATTTTCCAAGGAATTTCATGTGATCTTAACACGTACATAGGAGACATCTTGTTGGAGATGGGTCCCTAAGGCTATATTTTGTACAACCAAACCCAGTGTTTTTTATAGACAACATACAATAAGCCAATGGGATCTTGAAGTCTGAATATATTTTGGTCAGCTGTGTGTTGTAGAATATCATTTATCAACCTGCTCATTCCCCTGTATTTGCATCAAAGATACCTCCAATACATATGCAAATAATCCTTGTAAAAATGTTATAGAGACAGTAGGCATATGATTCAGCAGTTATTAATATTTTGATTGTCTTTTTGTAATGATGTGTGGGGAGATGGGGTGTTCTCCTCAAACATTTGATATCTTCCTCTCTTTGAGATATCTAAAGAGTCTTTACTTTTGCCTTTGTAGCCCCTTTGAGCCCTCAATGCCCTTAGACTTGTATAACCTCCAACATGGACTTTCTTTAGCATATACTTGGTCTGGTTCAGCTACTCCTTGTCTCTTTTTGCAGTTTCTACTTTCTCATAAAGTATAGTTCGTATTTGTTACCTTCATCATCTTAGAGGACTGAGGTACGTAGGGGTGGAGGGAATTGCCTGGAGTCACACAGTCAGGGGTAGAATATTAACTCAGCTCATCTTAAATCCAAGCTCAGCCCCCTGTCCTTGCTGCTTCTGGATTGCTTTCAGTCATTTTTTTTTTGTTATTTTTGTTACATCATACAATATACTAGGAGATTTAAATGAACTGGAGATCTGGGAGAAACTGGGTGAAAAAGAAATACAGAACACTATTTTGATAGCTGGGCATATACTGCGTAGGATGTTGGGAGCTAAAGGAATGTGGCTAAAGGATCAGAACTGGCATATGAAAAGAGAGGAAATTGAAGAAGGCCATGTCCATTGACTGAGGGACCCTAATGATACCATACAGCGAAATTTGAGAAAGCGAGGCCAGCCCTAGGCAAAACTAAGAAACATGGGGGATGCTTGCCTTTAACTCCCCTACTGCTACCTCCTCCTCCTTTCATCCTTTTTCTGCCCTTTTCTCACCTTCCCAAGGGCTCAATGAGCTCCTCTCTATTGTCACTGGGGACAAATTCATTCATCCTAAGGTGTTTGGACTTTAATACGCTCTGTCCCAGAAGCATTTGCATTTTTAAAGATGTTCTCTAGAGAGGGAATATAAAACCCAAAGTAAAGAATTGATAAAAATGGAATTTCAATCATTAGGGAAAGAGAGTGTTGTTGTCGCTGTTGTTGTTTTTAACAAGGGATTGGGAGGGCCTTCTGACACCCCTCAAATCATACCACATAGGCATCTAGAGATATTTAAATAAAATGGGACTTGGCAATAGGATACTTCAAGGTTTCCCTCTAGGTTTGGGGAAGGCAATCAGAAAGCCAGTTACTCTGAGGTTATGCAGAGTCAGGCCAGAGCAATGTTTTCAATGTGTGAACTGTGGAGTCCTATCCAAAAATATCTCTTTACTGGCCTGTCTGAATCTCACCATCAGTCTCTACCTGAGGTTAAAACACTGATGCTGCTCCCACCTTTAAAGTCAAAAAGAAAAAAATCTATAGGTTTAGTTGACACTAAAAAATAGCTCACAGTGTTCTATAGTTTACAGAATGGGCAGCTAGGTGGTACAGCAGTGGATAGAGCACCAGGCCTGGAATCAGGAAGACCTGAGTTCAAATTCTGTCTCAGACACCCACCAGCTGTGTGACCCTGGGCAAGTCACTTAACCCTGTTCTCCTCAGTTTCTTCATCTGTAAAATGAGCTGGAGAAGGAAACGGCAAACCACTACAATATCTTTGCCAAGAAAACCCCAAATGGGGTCACAAAGAGTCACACTCAACTGAAACAACTGATCAACAAAAATTTACAAAGTACTTTACATGCATTTCTTATTCAATCCTTGTGACAGTTCTGTGAAGTAAGTGGAGCAAGTATTATTATTCCCATTTTGCAGAAAAGAAAACTGAAGTTCTACAGGGTTAAATGATTTGCCAAAAGAAACATAGTAAATCTTTTAAAAACAGAGAGACCAAGAAGGGGCCATAGAGATCCTGCAGCCTGACCCCCTCAGTTTACAAATGAAAGTAGCAGAGGCCCACACAACCGAAGTTATTTACACAAGGTCCTACAGAAATCAGAACTGAGATTCAAGTCAAGACCCTCTCACTCTCAATCTAGTCCCGTTCCTCAGTGGCACTGCCTTCACTAACACTCCACTGCTTTCTCCTGTTAGCATGAGGCAGTCATTTAGTGAGACCCAGAGGGAACAGATAGAGGAAGGGAGGGAAGGAGGACAAAGAAGGGTATAGAGCATGGGGCACTACCAGCAGAAGCAGGCACAAGTGAGGTGCCACAGTGAGGCAGCTAGAGAGTAACAGGAGGGCATTGGGCACCCATATGTGGAGGGAGGACATTGCCAAAGGGGATCCAGGGGGCAGCCAAAGGCTGCCTGACGACTTCATAGCTTTGCCTTGGGCCAGCCCTGGAGCTACCCATGTTCTCTCAGATACCCAGGGAGAAGAGTCGGCAAGTTCTAAAACAGCAGTGCCAGCTTGGCTTCCTCACCTGGGCCCGGCACAGAGGCTTTGAGGGTGCAGCTGTTCATTGTCGACAGTGCCCTGCCTCCCTGAGAAAGGCAAGCCAGAGACCTGCCAGGACTGATGGATCTCTGTTTGGAGCTTGAGTCACGCAGAGCGAGAGCGAGGGGTTTGATCCAAGCAGACTTATCGTAAAGTCAGAAGGACTCAGTAAACTCAGCACTAAAATACCACATTCAAGTGCTGCGGCAGTCGCTGTCCTGGAGCTCTGGGATGGATTTTATAAAGCCCTCTCTTCGATCAGTGTGCCGCTGCTTCGAGGGGTCTTTATCTGACTAAAGAAATAATCATAAATCACAGGAAAGAGCAGGAGGGCCTGTTCTCCTGGCTCTTGGACACACTCTGCTTTTGTCTTTTCTATTGTTACTTTGTCTGGTTCCAAGTTTCCAGTGTTGGGCTAAGAATGCAGGGGTCAAGCCCAAACGGTCCAGCAGCAGTAAGCTGCTCCCTGACATTGCAAAGCCTTCCCAGTGCAGAAGGACAGGAAAGCCACACTGAACCCTTCGCTGCCCTCCTGCTTGGCAGGAAGGAGAGGGAAGGGCAGAGGGGAGAGGAAGGAAAAGTCAGATACTAAATGAGATGGAGGCCCTTCTGCCGCAGGTCCTCCCGTGCCCAAAGGCACCCAGGTGAACTGAGTGTCTGGCTTTTTAATATATTTTAAATTAAAGCCAACACGAAAATGGCGGGGGGGGGGGGTGTTCCAGAAATGAATGGTCACTGTGCACCAGGCTGTTTATCTCGCCCGTTTGTAATACAATAAGAGAGGATCAGATAAACACAGGCATAACCCCTGCCTCCATTGATAATGTAAAACAGCCCTTGTATCATTTGTCTTTCCTCCAGGCAGGATACAAAAGGCATAAAAATGAACAATTCCTGCCTAAACAAAGAAGAGCTTGAAAGCTGGATGTATGTCATATGTTTATTCTAGGTCATCATTAAGGGGTCGAGTGGATTTGCTTATAAACACAGGTTACCCTGTCGGTGGGTGGAATGGGGGAGACAAAGTGTTTTTTGCAGCATGCAGACAACCCTTTTAAAGACACAAGGTTTCTTTCCTGCCATGCACAGTAAGTTATAGAGATAATGCTTTTTATGGGATATGAAATGTTGTCTCATGAGCAGTGTAAAGCATAATGTGCTGTAGAAACAATGCTTTCTCTCTCTTCCCCACTTTGTGCATATGCCATTTGTCATTACCCACTGAATGGGAACTTGCCTGGGATGGAGATGAGAGCCGGAGAGGGCCCTTTGACAGATGGACCAGCACCTCTCTGATACACTCCAGAAAGATCTCCTTGGGATCCTGGGAGGCCTCTTCTGAACTGCTTTCCCTGGCAATGAGGGCAGAAGCATCAGGCCTTCCCTTTCAAGGATGTCCCGTCTTTTCAGGTTATCCATTTGGACCCCTCTCATTCATTGCCGAGGCTTCCATTTATTTATTTCTTTATTTTTTCCCCCTCCACCTAGGCCAGCCAAAGGCAGCTGAAGAAAAAGCGCCAAGACAAACAGAATGAGAGCCTTGGGGACTCAGTAATGGGTACAGAGCGAGCAGGCTGTAATCATTCTTTTGATTTGTGCCCAGATATGTTTTCTATTTGCTTTTGCTAAGAATGCACGTTTTCCCCCTGGATTGCAGATAATCTGAACCTGGGTAAAACCATTACAAAGTGGCCTTCAAACATCATGTCTGCATTAGAACTGAATGACTGATCAGACACCTAAATGCAATGGCTAGGAGCTGGGGCAAATTGCACAGATGTGGTAAAAAAATCTCAAGGATATTTAAAAGCGCCTCACTTTCTTGGCCCCTCTCTAGTTTTGTATGGCTTTTATATTTTCATTTTCTTTCACTGTTTGCAACAGAATTCGATTTTTTAAAATGGTATTCAAAAGTGAAATTGTTTTAGCACTATCCCTTAAAAACAAAAATAATCATGAAAAGTACAAAAGGATTTAGACTCACTGGAGTCTGCATTCTAATTGCAATTCTACAATTTGTTACCTGCTTGTGAGACTTTGGGCAGGTCACTTAACCTGTATGTCAAAGATATCCTTCATATTTTAAAGTACAGAGCACAGGTCTTGGGTGAAAGCAACTAGGTGGCACGATAGAGTGCTGGGCCAGGAGTCAGGAAGACTCTTCTTCATAAGTTCAAATCTGGCTTCAGACACTTACTAGCTATGTGACCCTGGGCAAGTCACTTAACTCTACCTCAGTTTCCTCATCTGTAAAATGAACTGAAGAAGGAAATGGCAAACCACTCTAGTATCTTTGCCAATAAAACCCCAAACTGGTCATGAAGACACTGAAAAAACTGAACAATAACAATAGCAAATTAGGTGGAACTCCTGAGTGCTGTTGAACCACCAGATTAAAAAGTAATTGGGGAATATTTAACAATAGAACATAGATAATGCTAATATGTGGTTTCCTGCATCAATATGGGGCTGTAGGGATCCTTATCTACTGTTTAGTGAGTCCCTGTTTCTGTATGAATTTGCCACCACTGAACTTGACGATACCCATTAGCATGCCTTCCATCTCTCAATTCTACGATCCTATAAATATTAAAGCCCCAGCATTCCCAATTACTTTGGTTCCTCACTCAGGCTTTTCTCCCTTTCTGGCCAGTTGTTTTGAAGGTTTGGTCTAAATCTTCTCTAACTCTCATCACTGTCAACCAACTGGCATCTGCTCTACAAAGTGATGGACGAGTTAAAGAAAAGCAAATGTAGACTGGCTGGTTCAACTGCTTCTCTTCCATACACCTGGATGAAAGAAAAAAGCCAGAAGCCTAGGCTCTTCTTGCCATTAGGAAATAAAGATAAACATGCTATAGGCTGTATGAGGCACTTGTCTTGCCAAAAGAGTTTGACAGCAATCATGCAAAGGAATCTTATACAAGGCTCAAAGTCCCAGTTTAATGTCAAGTGCTGGTTTTTATTTTAGCTACTCAGGGATCAAAGGAAAATTATTCAATAAAAAAGAACTTAAAGGGGACTTCTGTGCCAGCAAAAACCTTAATCAAAAACACTTGTACAAATGCCGCTTCCTTGACCTGCCGTTTCATATTTTCTTTCCAGTTCTTAAGCCCATTTGTAATTTTTAAAAAGGTTTTCACTCCATCATCAACCAGCTTTCCTCCTCCATCCAGAAAGTCACAAGTATGACATGACAGTCTGTTGCTAAGGAACTGAATATGATGTCACAGAGCCAGCATTCCAATGAGGAAGAGGAAACACTTTCAATGGATTTGTTATTCAGTGTAAGTAAGTTGGTGGTGGTGGTGTGTGTGTATGTGTGTGTGTTTGTGTGTGTGTGTGTGTTAAGCTGCAATGGGTTAGCAAAAAAATAAACACGGATATATGATTGTTTTAAACAGGGAGTCTTAGCTCCCCCCCCCAACCTTACAAAACCAACTCTTTAATAACCCCTAATTATCTTTCACTCCTGTGAATCCCCACTGCATTTGAACTTTTCACTTCAGCGGGTTTCATTTTTCAGTACTCTGAGCCTGGTCTCATCATTGTCGTATTGGAGGTTCACCACATTACAGCCTTTGTCACATTTTCCTTTTAAAGGAGTTAACCACCAACTGCTCCGTGTCTCTCAAATTCTATCTGCTCAAAAATGAGATGGTGAGATGAAATTCCTCCCACATGCAGTACACCCACTTTAATGTTTTTCCTAAAATCTATTTATCTTAGTCACGACCTTGTGAGCATGAATAGAATGTGGCAAACATTTCCCAGTATCAAGTATACCTGAGTCTTGAAAAAGTTAAAATAAAGTTGTAATTTCTAGGGAGGAGCAAATTATCTTTGCTAGGTCTTTCAAGAGAACTTTAAAAAAAAACAACTGAATCAAGAGAATTTAAAAATAAATACCATTTTGGAGGTTAATTTTGAAATATTTTAAACTTCTATTCTCTCTCTCTCTCTCTCTCTCTCTCTCTCTCTCTCTCTCTCTCTCTTTCTCTCTCTCTTTCTTTCTCTTTAATTTGTGCTTGTCAAACTAAGAAAGGCCAAAAGGACTAGTAGGAGTCATCCCACAAATGGTTGCTAGACATGCAGAGACTAGGAAAATGTATACACCATAAATGGAACAGAGAGATGAATACAAAGCTAAAAAAGCAATAATTCTTTGCATGTGGCACATAGCAACTTAATTACTCATTTAGAAAATTACAGAAAGCTATTACCTAAGCTCAGAAAAAGGATTTGGCCAAAAGAAAGTAAACTTAAATGGTCGAGTCCTTGTGTGCATGTTCAAAATTTCATTGGGAAATCTGGCTCCCTCCATCATAAAGGAGATCCACTTGGAATATCAGCATGTTTACTTTGTCTGAGAAAGGAGGATGTAAGCTAATGAGTTTTTCGAACATTGCAAAGAAGAATGTTGCATGTGAAAGGGAAACTGAATAGTACATGCAAATGAAAGAATGCTTTGGGAACATGGGAAAGTTCATTTTGGTGTGCTGGGAAAAATCCAAACAAAATAGGGTTTAGAAAGAGGTGGTGTGGTTAAAAGAAGTTCATTCGAGTTAGGGCGTTACTATAAATGTCGAATTTGACCCTGATTGGCTGTGAATGATTCAAGCACAAGTGAACAGGCAAACAAATCCACAATATGCAATATTGTACAGCATTTTTTGTGCCAGAAGGAATTTCTTTGTGTACTCAGTTATTTTCTTATTACTGTCCCACAAAGATCCTTAAGTCTCTGCCTATGTTTAACAGATAAGAAAAACTTCTAGACTGAGCTTTTCCCTTATATTTAATACTATCTTGAGAAAAGAGTCAAGGAATTAGAGTTATTTAGCTTTAAGAAGAGAAGGTTGAAGAGGCATGGACAATCATCTTTATCAATAGCTAATATTTTTTGAGCACCCGATGTATGTAGTGCCCTATATTAGATACTGGGGATACAAAGATATAAGACTTGGTCCCTGCCTTCAAGGAGTTTTCAGTCTATTCAATCAGTCAGTAAGCATTCATTAAGAGCTTGCTATGTGTGAGGCAGTGTGCTAAGGGTTGGAGACACAAATAAAGGCAAGAGATAGTCCCAGTTTTAAAGGAACTCATGATCTAATGGGGGAGTCAACATTCAAACAATTACGTACAAACAAGATATATACAGGTTAATTGGGGCTCTCAGTAGACAGAAGGCACTACTATTGAGGGAGAATGGGAAAGGCTTCTCTCAGAAAGTGGGATTTACGTTGGCAGAAGCCAAGGTGGGAACGCCCATCAATTTGGGAATGGCTAAAGAAGTTGCGGCATATGATTGTGATGGAATACTACTACTCTGTAAGAAATGATGAGCTGGTTGGTTTTAGAAAAACATTAAATGATTTGCATGAAATAATGAAAAGGGAAGTGAACAGAACTAAAAGAATGTTGTATACAGTAACAGAAATATTGTTCATAGAATAATTGTGAACAAGCAAGTTATTCTGAGTACTATAAATACTTAAATCACTTATAAAGGACCTATGAAGGAAGATGCTATCTACCTCCAAAGAAATAATTGATAAATAGAAGTATGCATAGTATGGTTTTACATATATTTATAAATCTGTGTCAAATGATGGCCTTCTCTAGTGTGGTGTAGGGAGAGAAGGATAGAGACAGTTTGGAACTTAACATGTAACCAAAAAATTTTTTTAATTAAATTGAAAAAAGAAAGAAAGAAGGAAGCCAGGTGGCCAAGAGGCAAAGATAAAACATATCCACTCATTCATTTAACATTAAGTGTTATTTTGCTTTTCGTTTCAATACTTTCATTCAATACTTTAAAAGATCCTTTATTTCATTTATATGTATGCTACCTTAGCTGAAACAGATCACTGCCCTCTGTCCCTCAGGAGATGGCTTAATAGGTTCTGTGGGCAAAGAATTCATTACCTGGTGGCTAGCCTTCTGTTGATGAGTCATTTCAAATGTTACTAAGCTGCTCCCCAGAAGACAGACACAGAGACCATTGCCAGTACCACCTTCCAGCCTTTCCAACTTGGTACTGTCTGTCTGAGCTGATATTTCATCAGCCTTTGAGAACGGAGGACCTCCATGCCACAGTCAGATAGTGAGGTCCAACATTGGTGGAGAGCCTGCAACAATACAAGGTAGCCTATGTTAAGTGTCCAATGATTGGGCTAGCTGATCGGTACTACACCAGGGCATGGGAAGGGGAATAGCTGCAGTCTGGAGTCAAAAGGAGGGAATCAGTGAGGAGGTATCAGGACACCCACAACGTTTGACCTGGCTGAGCTACTCCAAGCAGGGGGAACAGAACAAGGAGGTAAATGTCACAGTTGTTCTACCAATTTTGGGGGGGGGGAGAGTGGTTCCTGTAGGTGAACAATGATAAAGTTAGAGAGATAGATGGTAGACATACTGTGAAGGGCCATGGATGTTAAGTACTTTGTCATGGGATAGTGGACAGTGCAGGATAGTTAGGAAGACATGGGTTTGGAGCCCACCCAGATATTTTCTACGCTGTGTGTCACTCTGGGAAAGTAATCTCATGTCCTCTGGGTGGGCTTCCATTTCCTTCTAAACTGGAGGATGAGGTGGATTTAGATTTGCTGACATCTCTTCTAACTTTAAACTTGTGATCCTATGATTTTAAAAGGACAAGGATTCCCTCTTGCTATAACTGAATCCTCAGCTAGGTGGCACCGTAAGTAGTGCTCTGGGCCTGGAGTCTAGAAGACCTGAGTTCAAATTTGCCTTCAGACATATCCTCATTGTGTGACCCTAGGTAAGTCACTTAAACTCTGTCTCCCTCAGTTTCCTCAACTGTAAAATGAGGATAATAATAATAATAGGATATCTCTCCCACGGTTGTTGTGAGGATCATATGAGGTAATATTTGTAAAATACTTAGCACAGCACCTTGCACATAGTAGGTACTTAATAAATTCTTATTTCCTTTCTTTTTTCCTTCTAGTGGAGCTGGAGCAGATGAGGCCAAACCTTCCTGTTTTAGATATTCTTTTTATCTACTTCCTCCTACATGGAACTTTTCCTGATACCCCAAACCCCTCCTAGAACTTCTTTGTATTATTTTATATATGTACCTTTTTGTATCTCTGCCTCCCCCCCCACACACACAAAGAAAGCTCCTTGAGGGCCAGAAATGTCATTTTTATCTTTGTAATCCCAGTACCCACCACAGAACCTTGCACATTTTATTCAGCCATACTTGTGATTCCATCAGTGTAGGGACGTTCCAGTGTAAGAACTCTCTCCACCAATACAGATAGCTATCTGATCTGTAAATTATGATCTTAGAGAGTATCTGAGGCACTGACAATGGTAGGAAGAACTTGAACCTAAGTCTTCTTACACCAACACTTGCCCTCTAACCAATACCCCAAACTACCTCTCATCTTGCACATAACAGGTGCTTAATAAATGTTGGGGGCAACTTGGGGGCCCAGTGGATAGAATGCCCAACCTGGAGTCAGGAAGACTTTTTTTCCCTGACTTCAGGCACTTGGTAACTGTGTGACCCTGGGCAACTCACTTAACTGTGTTTGCCTCAGTTTCCTCATCTGTAAAACGAGCTGGAGAAGGGAGTGCAAACCTCTCCAATATCCTTGCCAAGAAAATCCCATATGGGGTCAACAAAGAGTTGGACACAACTGAAACATGTCTAAACAATAACAATAATAAGTGTTTGTTGCTTTGAATTGAATGTATGATGAGTGCTCTTCCAAAGCACTCATCTGCCTATGAAATGACTTTTTAAAAGAGTGGACAAGCGCTTATACTGTATCACATTTTTGTTTCACTCATTGCTAGGCCTCCAGATGCATATATGAATAACAAATAAATATCTATTTCTGATCACACAGGTTTTATAGGGGACTTGAATGTTAGGACATTCCCTGCAGCATCCATATACTTTACGGGGCCCGTTAAGTTGTAAAGACTTAAACTATTCCTGTGGATACAAAACACTGGAGTTATATTTCGGTGAAGCACAAATGTATCCTCCTTGGACAAAATGACCATCAAGGGCCTTATAACTACACTCAGGCCTACCATTCTTAAAATTTCATGACCAAAGTCCAAAAAAGCAAAAAGCTTCACGGAATTACAGAATTTCAGAGACAGGTGTGACCTCAGTGACCATCTTGTCCAATCCATACCCAAAATGGAAGGCCAACTATGCCATATTTAACGAGTGTTCTATTATGCAGGGGCCATTGCACCTTAATAGCTTGTACGCTTGACTTCTAAAGGGACTCCCCTTAGAAACTAGGAGATTCTGGACACATACTCCCCATAGCTCCATTTGGGGAAAGAAGTCAATCTGGAGAGCTCAGCTCTGGAGCTCCCTTTCTATCCTCCACCCCAGAACAATAGTGGGGCTCTGAGGGCTTCCAAGGAGGCACAGTCAGTCCCATTCCTTGTTGAAGAGTTCCCACCCCTATAACACAAGGCCTCAAGGGAATTGTGAATAGATAAGTGTCCGCCTCTATTTGGAAGACGAAGAGACAGAATATATGTGTGTTGAGGGGGCGGGGAAGATATCCTTTACAGGAAGAGCCCTTAGGCTTTTTGTAGAGATTAGGTTAGAGAAGCACCTGGAGCCTGCTAGCAATAGTAACTTGAGGCTGAATCTGGTGTCTGCTCTTGCATTTCACTCCTTCCTATCTCTTATATAAGACACCTCGTCCTTTTCAAATCCCTCCTCTTACGCTTATTAGCTGTGTGTCTTCAGGCAAATCACCACCTCGCTTCCCTCACTTCCCTGGGCCTTCGTTTCCTCATCTGTAAAATGCATGCCTCTGAAGTTCCTTCAGCTCTAGGTCAACCTGCTATGAGCTTGTCCAACCACCTTTGATAGTTGAGGAAACTAAGACCCAGAGAAGTGACGGGAGTTGCCCAAAGCCATGCCGGTGGCGGTGGTAAGATTCAGAACCAGGGCCTCTGAAGCCAAATTCAAGCATCGTTTCTGCTAGACCATCCAGGTCTTTGGTCAGGGGGGACCTGACCAAGGAGCCCAGTCATAAGCTGCTATTGACTTCGAATCAGCTCACTACCCTGGACCCCCAACTGAAAGAGGGGATATATGGGTTGGACTAAGGGCCCTTCTGACTCTGAAATTCTGGGATTCTGAAAAGCAGAGTAGATCCAATATTTATCCCTGGAAGAACACACATAAAGCCTGTCTTGGGTGGCCCAACCTTTGCATTTATTACCAAGCTACTTTATCTCACACAAGGCTCTTGGAGTTCAACTAGGAAGCAAGATGACACAGTAAATGGAATGCTGAGCCTGGGATCAGGAAGACTTGAGTTCAAATCTGGCCTTACTAGCTGGGCAAATCACTTTAACTTCTCTCTGCCTCAGTTTCCTCGACTGTAAAATGAGGATGATGGTATGGCCTACCTCTCAGGGTTGTTATAAGGATCAAATGAGATAATATTTATGAAGTACTTAGCACAGTGTCTAGTACATAGTAGGTGCTAAATAAATGTTTTCCCCCTCCTTCCTATCCAGAACCTACCATCTAGGACTCCCCACTGTAAATTCACTGGCACATCTATCTCTACCTCCTCCTGCTAACAAAACCTATCCCACGTCTCTCCAGGACCCAGGTCTCTATCCACTAAGTAATTGTTCACCTGTATGTGACCTAGATTACCTCTCTCAGGTAAGATAACAAGGGCCTTTTGTAGTTGATGCCTTAATCCATAAGAGGAAACCAGTGGTGGAAATTTCCAGCTCTGTGAGGTCATTTTAAAAAAGTAAAGCTCTCCATGCCCCTGTAATTACAGCATGGAATATAAAGGAAGCTAGGTAGCATAGTGGACAGGGTTCAGGGCTTGGAGTTAGGAAGACCTGAGTTCAAATCCAAGAGCAGACACTTACTAGCTGTGTGACCCTGGGCAAGTCACTTCACGCTGTTTGCCTCAGTTTCCTCATCTGTAAAATGAGCTGGAGAAAGAAATGGCAAGCTACTCCAGTATCTTTGCCAAGAAAACCCCAAATGGGGTCACAAAGAGTTGGACACAACTGAACAGCAACAACAGTCAGTCACCTCTGAAAAGGGTTTGCCATGCTTGTGATTAATAATCTCACTCATGCTTTTGAGTGATCATGGGTGTATAATCTTTTTTGCATGTGTCCTGGACCCCTTCGACCATCTGGTGAAACATGCCTATGGACATTTTCTCAGAATCATATTTTTAAATGCATAAAATAAAAAATATAATTTCAAAGGGAATCAATTGTATTGAAATGAATTCTTTTTTCCCTTCCAAGTCCACAAATCCCCCGAAATCTATCTGCAGACTTCTTAGGAGTGGGTGGACCTCAGGTTAAAATTCCTGCTCTGGAACCCTAGCAAGTATTGACATAGTTGTCATATAATGGAAATAACTCTGCACTGGATGTCAAGAGACCTGGGCTCTAGGTTTGCCACTAACTCTCTACTAACTAGGTTGTGAACTTGAATGAATCAAGTATTTAATAAGCTCTTACTGTGTACAAAGCACTGTGCTAAGCTCTAAGGATATAAACAGAAAAGTGAGATATTCCTGGCCTTTGAGGAGTTCACATTCTTTTGTGGGGAGACAACACATGTAGAAGGTTTCAGGGGCATGTCAGATGGAATTGTCCCATGGTCCTTAGGGTGCAGCAGCATAGTAGATAGTAAGGACTCTTCTTTAATGTCATTTCCATTGGTAAAACATCTGTTTCTGATGCTAAACCATTTGACAGTACCAAGGACACTGGTGGCAGGAACTTTCCTTTCTGGGTTTTCATAGCTGTGGCTGTAGCACAGAGGAGCAGTCACCAACCTGCCCCTCCCCAGTGGTTGCTTCCTAGCATGATGGCGGAGGGTACTATGCTGAAAGCGTTGCTATTATCAAGGCTCTTGGATTATCTCCTGGGCTGTGCTGATCAGGGTGTAAAGGAAGAAGGTGGGGGTGGTTCAATTTGCCTGGCACGTGCTACTTCCTTAGGTCCCCTTGCTAACCTGGTTTGCCCTCTGTGTGTGCAAGAGTTGATTGGCATTTGGGGGGATAGCAGGCCCCTTCTCCTCAGGAGACGCTTCCTCTCAATGATAGCAGTAAGGGCTGGGTTAGAAGCAGGACTGATGGTCGGGGATGAGGGACAAGAAGGGAGAGTGTTTCAACTCCCAGGATTCTTATGCTTATCTACCTATTGACAATTACCAGTAAGTTGCTGCTAGTAGTGATAAGGAAGGTGGATCCCTTCTCCACAATGATTTCCCCTCAATGATGGCTACAGCAGCTGGGCTGAAAATAGATTTGGTGATTTGGGGAATTCTGCTATTCCCAAGGCTCTCGGATTCAGGGTCCTGGGTTGTTTCCATCAGAGTTTGAGAGGAGATGGCTGTGAAGGTGATGGTGATGGTGGTGGTGACTTGCCTAACATAATGATTTCTTCCATTTTGCCTTCAGGGTGGCCAGCTACTATAGCTATGCTGGTCTGCCTGCCCTGTGAGTGAACAAATCACTTCATTTCTCTAGGCTTCCCTCAGTTTCCTCATCTATAAAATGAATGGGTTGGACTAGATGACCTCTGAACCTCTACCACTATATTTTATGGTTCTGTGCCTCTGTGCTGGTCCCATGAGTCATCACCCTAAAAGCAAGGTCCATTATTTCCAATAAGCCGAAAAAGTGCTAGGACAGGGAACAGATAGGGGCATGTAAAAAAAAATGCATCTGCTTGTAGGAGAGAAATAGGAAGAGGCCAGGATCAACTTGCTTCTCAGCTGCCATTCCTTACTGCTTACATTTTTAAACACTTCCCTGCTCGAGTCAAACTAATTTTCTATTGAATTATCGAACGTGGCCCGGCCACCGCGGTGCATGCAGTGTTAACTTGCTTTAGTTAAAGGTATTGAATATTGTCATGCCTTGCCCTCACTCCTGTTCATTGTGAATGTTTGCTTATGATTTCAATGCTTAAAATAGTGCTTTGGCTAGGCTGCTATCTTCTCCCTCCCTGTTCACCATGCCCATGCCTTAGTCATAAGGGAAAGATTGATGGCCTAAGCATAAGCTCTTTAATTTTGTTAATGAAAATTATTAATTAAAAAAAATGAATAAGAAAATAAATCCCAGTTGGAGAAATGCATTAATGGTGCTTCATATACTCATAGAAAAATGCAAATAAGGATTTTCCCTTACCCTAATTAGTAGACATATAAATTCTAGCCCCATTTTTCACTCAAGCCAGCCCTTTTCAAGATTGGAGAGAGATATTGACTCACTTGCATTAAAGGTAAGTATGAAGTACATTAAAATCACCATTTTCCCTGTAATCAAGTTTAGCTCTGCAATAACTTTGGGCTATGACATTCCTTCAGAAATGCTGTCTGATCAAAATTCTCTGTGCAGGAGCACCTTATGGAATTCTGCTGGGCTAGGAGAATTGCTGCTGGGACAGTCAAAATCAATTTGTTCCTGTGATTGACACTGAGGCCTATATGTCAGCCATGCTCTCTAATACCATCTGTGCTCTGAATATGATCAATAGGTATCCGCTATCTGCCCAGGAAATGTGCTGTTTGATTACTTTTACATGGACAAGGATACAAAAAAAAAATGTCTCAAGATGGAGTTTCATAATGTGTACAGAGAAGCGAGCTCGATGAATTATTACAATATAGTTTGCACCGATCAACTTTTGAACTTTCATTGAACTTGTAGATTAAGAAGAGGCAGTTTTTTTCCAAGCAGAGAATTCACTCGACAACCAACAATTTTTCTTTCACATATTTAAGGGAGATGTTCGATCTGCTAAGGAAATAATAGTAATTTATGTCTCTGATAATTGAGAAGGATTATAGTTCTATACACAGAAAAAGCAACCAAGCCTGGGTCCCTCTGAGTCATAGGCCCATTAAAGAAGGAGCTTCCACCTTAAAGCTATTGAAGCCTCAGGATACCGAGCCTGAGAGCTCTCAAAAAGGAAGCGAAAAGAAAGGAGAGAATTCACTATCAAAAACCTGAGAGCATCCTTTCTATCTTCCTAAGCAAGGCCCATAATTATGGTTTGTATATTCATTTTATTGCCCACAATTTTTAAAAATCAGGGAACCATTTACCTTCTTGCCTGTATAAGTGTACACACACACACACACACACACACACACACACACACACACACACATCCCTCTATAATGGGAGAAAGCCTTCCTAATATAAATAATGAACCTGCCTACTTCAATCCTCAGAGACCTACAACTCTCAGGATATCATTTGTCCTATAATCTGTTGTAACTGACTAGCACAGATTAAAAGTTAAGAGAAAAGAATTGCTGACCAGCTGGAAACACATGTTTGGTACATTCAACCCACTTCAAGTAATGATTTTGCTGATAAACCAGCATCAGCTAAGATGAGGAAATAGATGCACATTAGTAATTTGCTGCTGTTACACCAAATGACTTGAATTTTTTTTAAATGTTCTTTCTGGCAACCGACTGACTTTGCTGAGCCCTAGAGTTGCATGCAGTACGGTATCAAGAGATTTCAGCTGAATTATACTGACTGGTGATCACGCTAGAAAGTGTTCATCATCTCTAATGATTACAAATCTGATCACCCATCCTCCCAGATCTCTTCCCTCTTTGCTGTTCCTTATTTTCCTAGAAGTCTTTACTGATCATAGAATCATATATTTAGACCTGGAAGAAACCTTTTGTTGGTTGTCATTAAATCATTTTTCAGTCGTGTCTGACTCTTCGTGACCCCATTTGGGGTTTTCTTGGCAAAGATACTGGAAGTAGTTGGTCATTTCCTTCTCCAGCTTATTTTAGAGATGAGGAAACTGAGGCAAAGAGAGTTAAGTGACTTGCCTAGGTTCACACAGCTAGTAAGTATCTGAGGCTGGATTTGAACTCAGGAAGATGAGTTTTCCTGACTCCAGGCCTGGCACTCTATCCACTGCACCACCTGGCTGCCCCTAGTAATAATCTTAGAAATCATCAAATTTAACCCTTTCGTTGATGAATATAGCTGTTCTGCACTGCATGGGGATGTCATTGTGTGGCTTAAAGGGAAATAGAATAATCATCTAGAGAAAAAAAATTTTAAATACAAACAAAAAGTATTTTTCAGAATGGGAAGAATGAAACAGAAAGTGAACACCAGAAGAAAATTACCAGATACCTTTTTTCTTAAGTCGAAAAAATTTTCCCAAGACTCAGAGTGCTTGCCTGAGGCAACACCCATTCAAAGAAAAGGGTTAGGTAAAAAATGAGACAAAAAGGATGGCTTAAGGATTCACCATCACAAAAAAATCAGTCTGGATGGAAAAAAAATCTTGCCTCCAAAGTTTCTCACCAAAAATTGTTAGCTTACAAAATCAAAACATAAACCAAGCTGTTGGTAGAAAACAATTCCCATTTATACTTTTTCTAGGTCAGCAAACGTATAAATAAACCTAAACAAGGAGCCATATAGAATTGAAGGCTGAAAGTTCTAGTAGCCATTCAATATAAGCCTAAGGGAACAAGGAGCCCCATTTAGAAAACATTGCACTACTCCTGAAATCCACAGAAGAATAGAGGGGAAAAAATTGTCCAAGATGTTTAGAAAAGCTAGCCACTCCCCTCCCCAATTTCTAGTAAAATAAATGATCAGAAGTTATATTCCTACAGACAGAGCTTCCACATGTAGTGAGAGCTATCCCCCTATGTGTAGCATGGGGGTGTCATTGTGTGGATCAAAAGGAGGCAGAATAATCATCTCGGCCATTATCCCCCCTACACAATTCCAGTCATACATTGAGAATACAGGCTGAAGATAAAACCATGTTTCCTTGCAGACACATCAACCAATGAGAATTTATTAAGCACCTAATGTGTACCAGGCACCACACTAGGGGCTGGGGATACAGATATAAAGAATGAAATAATTCCTACTTCATAGAAGTTTATATTCTAACAGGGCAGATGATAATAAAGGTAGTAATTTGTTGCATGTATTAACATTTACTAAAGTTGACTCTATGATGAAATCAAATTAGGTGTTTATTTCAAAGTTATAAAATTTTGAAAGCTATTAAATTCTATTCCTCACATCAAGTCATTTTACAGAAGTAAAAAATAAATATCTAAAAAGCTTAGGAATCACTATAAGTACATATTTAAGTATATACATAATAAATACAAAGAGGATAAATACAAATAAATAGCAAACAGTTAAATCCATGGTCTGGATTGTTCTTCGTCCTTTGTTCTCAAGGAAGACTGATGACATCAGGAGGATGATATCTTTATTTTATTTTTGGCTGAGTAATGGGATTAAGTAACTTGCTCAGGGTCACACAGCTAGTAAGTATCAAGTATCTGAGGCTGGATTTGAACTCAGGTCCTCCTGACTCCAAGGCTGGAGCTCTATCCACTGCACCACCTAGCTGCCCCCATAATCCTCATTTCTTGAAGCACAATAATAAGGCAAATACTACAATCTCCTGGTCAGAGGCTACTGACATTTTAGTCACTTTATTTGCATAATGACAAATTACTTTCCAAAAAAATTGTATTTATTCATAACTCCACCAACAATACACTAGTCTGCCATATCCCCCACAAGCTCTCCAGAATGAACTATTCTTTTCTTTTCTCATCTTTGCCAATTTGCAAAATATGAGGTGAATCTCAGGGTTATTTTTATCTTCATTTCTCTTATTATTAGTGATTTGGAACATTTTTTTCAAATGGTTGTTAATAGTTTACAAGTCTTCTTTTGAGATCTTTTCATATCCGTTGATCATTTATCTACTGGGGTGTGGCTAGATGGTATAGTGGATAGAATACCAGGTCTGTGGTCAAACCTAATTTCAAATCTGACTTCAGACACTAGCTGTGTGACCCCAGACAACTCATTTAACATCTATTTGCCTCAGTTTTTCATATGTAAAATGGAGGTCCCAGATCTTTTGTTTCTCAGAATGAATTTTGTTATTATTTTATTGATTGCTGTAAAGTATGCCTTGGATAGTTTGATTGGTATATATTAAAACTAATTTGCAGTATTGTCATTTTTATTATAATGGCATGGTCCCACCATGAGCACTGAATATTTCTCCAGCTATTTAAGTTGTTATTTATTTTGTTAAGGAGCACAAGTGTTTTATATACTTTGGTATACTTTTGGTTTGATCCCCAAATATTTCACATATTTTGTAGTCATTTTGGAATGGGATTTCTCTTTCTATTGTTGCCTCTTGGACATTGTTATTATTATTATAGAGAAATGTAGTTGATTTTTGAGAGTTTATTTTGTAGCCTGCAACTTTGTTGAAGTTATTGTCTCATTCCCTAATTCCCTAAGATTTTCCAAATATATCATCATGTCATTAGTAAATAATTTTCTCTCCTCTTTGCCTATATTTGTGTTTTTAATTTCTTTTTTGTGTCTTATTGCTATTACTAGGATTTCTAGAACTGTGTCAAATAATAGTGGGAAGAATAAGCATCCTTGCTTTATTATGTACCTATTGGGAAAGCTTATAGTATGTCCTCATTTTATATGATCTTTACTTTTTGTTTTAAATAGATACATTTTATAATATTAAAAAGGTCTCTCTATTCCTATACTTTATAGGGTTCTTAGCATAAATGAATATTGTATTTTGTCAACTTTTTTCTGCAACTATTAAGATAATCATGTGGTTTGGGATTTTTTGTTTTTAATATGATTATGTTGGTTGCTTTCCTAATACTGAACCATCCTTGTATCCCTGGTATAAATTCATTGATAACAGTGAATGATTTCTTGGATAAATTGTTTAGTCTGCCAGGATTGTATTTAGAATTTTTGAATCTATATTCATTAATGATGTTGATCTATAGTTTTCCTTATGTGCTTTATCCTTCTTTGGTTTAGGTATTAAGACTGTCTCATAAACGAATCCTGAGAGAGTTCATTCTTTCTTAATTTTTGAGAATAATGATAATAATAATAATAATAAAATCTAACATTTATATAGCATGTTAAGGTGTGCAAAGTACTTTACAAATATTATTTTATCTCCATAACAACCCTAGGTCGTTGCTATTATCATCACCATTTTGCAGATGAGGAAATTGAGGCAAATAGGTTAAATGACTTGCCCATGGTCACACAGCTAGTAAGTGTCTGAGGCCAGATTAGAACTTTGGAAGGTATGTCTTCTTGACTCCAGGGGTGGCACCCTATCGAATTCACCACCTATCTGCCCTCTCTTAACCATTATAACTATCCAAAAGTGAAATGGGCTGCTTCTGGAGGTGATAGGTTTGAGGCCTCGTACTTGTCAGGTAGGTCATAGCAAAGATTCCTTTTGGGAGTATTTGGGATTAAAGAGGTCTCTAAAAGAGCAGACTATACTCAGACTACTGGGCAAATGCCTGACTGTCATCTAGTATGCCCGCAGCCTCCGTGATGTAGAAAGTAATGACTTCCTTATAAGCTTCTTTTAAAGGAAAAATCTTCAACCCCTCAACTCCCAGCCTCCTATTTCCCAGGGCTGTGCTCTTCCACTGTGGCTTGTCTTGCAGAATGGAATAGACAGCTAAAAGGCTGAGAAATTTGGACTAAACAAGACTTACTAGCTCAAGAAGGAACCTGGCTTCATCCAGCTCTCAGTCTAAAAGGTCATGGGCAGCTGAGTAGTGCAGTGGATAGACCACTGGGGCTAGCATCAGGAAGACTCATCTCCCTGAGTTTAAATCTGGCCTCAGACACTTACTGGCTGTGTGACCCTAGGTAAGTGACTTAACCCTGTTTGCCTCAGTTTCCTCATCTGTAAAATGACCTGGAGAAGGAAATGGCAAACCGCTCCAGTATCTCTGCCAAGAAAACCCCAAATGGGATCACAAAGTCAGACACAACTGAAAAATGACTGAACGTCAAAAAGAAGGTCATGCTGAAGCTTCCTATGACTAAGGCCTGAGCAATGCTTCCCACCTGTTTTCAGGCTGTTAAACTGCATGGTAGGAATATCTCCTGTACCTCCCAAACTTTACCCGAAATTATCTGTGGTTCCAGCAACCACCCCCTCACAATGCCTCTCCCAAACACATTGTACTTTGACATAGGATAAAATTACTCCCTCCTATACCTAAAGAGAATGGAGTGACCCCCAAGACTGGGGGAACTCTAAGGGTTCTATGTTAAAATACAAATGTGTAGTCTTAAGTATTTCGATGTTATAAAGGAAGACAATGGTAACTCCCAGGGGCCAGGTAGAGGTACATTTAACATGTAAATGTGCACTATGAATCCCTGAATAGGGGGACTATACAGGGATAAAGTGAACTGTGTTCCAGGGGAAAGATGTCCAGGTGGAATAATGGAGAGTTAAAGAGGGCTTTTAGAGAAAAATAGCCAAGGATGTTTGTGCACAGTAAGCATCAAAAAAAATTTATTGGTCGGCTTAGACTTAGAGGAAGGGAGAAAATATAAGTACCCAGATAGCAATCACTAGGAAAGCAGGACTTGGGGAAAGAACCTGCAAGTAAAGCCTGAGAACTCAAGAGAGGAGATTGAGAAAAAGCAAGGCTGGTGGTAGGAAGACCACAGCAAAGGCAGCAAATCATGGTGCAGTGAGCTTGGAGGAAGAGGACGAGGAAGAGGAAGCTCTGCTTCCTAGTACATAAGGGATCTTGTAAGAAGCCTATTGATGAGGATGAAAGAGAAAAGGGTCAAAGTTGGCTTGAAGTTTAACAACAACAACAAAAACAGAAAATAAATAAACAAACCTAAGATCTTGGCAACTGGTCCCATGACTTCCTGGCAAATAGAGGGAAAAGAAATGGAAGCAATGTCAGATTTTATATTCTTGGTCTCAAAGATCACTGCAGATGGTGATGATGGCCATGAAATTAAAGACACTCCTTGGAAGGAAAGCTATGGCAAGTCTGGACAGCATTCTAAAAAGCAGAGATATCACTTTGCCAACTGAGGTTGATGTAGTCAAAGCTATGGTTTTTCCAGTGGTATTGTAAGGCTGTGAGAGTTGGACTAAAAGGAAAGCTGAGTGCTGCACAAGCAATACTTTCAAATTGTGACGCTGGAGAGGACTTTTGAGAGTCCCTTGGACATCAAGGAGATCAAATCAGCCAATACTTGAAGAAATTAATTCAGGTTATTCACTGGAAGGTCAAATACTGAAGCTGAAGCTTAAATACTTTGGCCACATAATGAGAACATAAGACTCATTGGAAAAGACCCAAATGTTCTGAAAGATTGAGGGCAAAAGGAAAAAGGGATGGCAGAGGATGAGATGGATAGATAGTGTCATGGAAACAATGAATATGAGCTTGGACAGACTTTGAGAGACAGTGGAGGATAGAGGGGCCTGCCATGCTATGGTCTATGGGATCATAAAGAGTTGGACATGACATCAACAACATCAAACAACACACATCGCCGCATCTGTGGATCTTAATATCTTCATAGATAAAATGAAGAGGTTGAGTGAAAGAAGTTCCAAAGTCCCCTCTAGCTCTAACTGGTACAGCAGATGGCTTCAGGGGCAGCAGTTATAAAAGTCAATCTGAGCCCCCACACAAAAAGACCTTATTCCTCCAGAGATCCAAAAGGAGACCTAAGGCAATGGCTTGACCTAGAACCAAAGGTGGGGCAATAGGATAGACTAGTCAGAACAACTGTGACTAAAGGTCAGTACCTGAGGAACTCTTAGAAATTGATATGAAACTCAACAAGACCCAACTCATGTCCTACCTACTCTATGAAGTCTTCATTGACTGCATCAGCCCACACTGATTGCAGAGTCATAAAATCTCATAGAAGGAAAGGACTTTGAAGACTGTCTTGTCCAACCCCTATCTGGACAGATATCTCCTCTACAAAATCCACCCAACTCTAAGTGTTTTCAGTGGCTGACCTCCATGCCTAGAACTCCCCTCCTCCTCAATCTCTGCCTCCTGGTTTCTCTGGCTTACTTCAAGTGTCATTAAAGTGTCACCTTCTGCAGAAATCCTTTCCCAGCCTTCCTTAATCTTAGTGCCTTCCCTCTGAGATTTGTTTCCAGTTCATCCAGTATGTTATCCTGCATGTGCATTGTCTGCATGTTGTCTCTCCAATTAGGCTATGAGTTCTTGAGGAAGAGGACAGTTTTGTGTGTTTCTTTGTATCCCCAGCACTCAGCACAATGTCTAGCACATAGTAGGTACTTAATAGATTCATAATGATTTGACTATTAAATGCAGCCCACTATTCTAGCCTGTCAAAAATGTTTTTTGGATCCTGACTTTATTTTTAATAAATCAATTAATAAACATTCATTAAATGCCTACTATGAACCAGGCATTGTACTAAGTGCTGGGGACACAAAAAGAGGCTAAAAGACAGCTTCTGACCTCAAGGAGCTTATAATCTAATGGGGGAGACAACATGCAAATAAATATATGCAAAGAAAGCTATATAAAGTACGGGATAAATTGGAAATTTATTAAAAGAGGGAAACACTGGAACTAGGAGGGGTTAGAGAAGGCTTCCTGTAGAAGGTGGGATTTCAGCTGAGACTTAAAGGAAGCCAAGGAGATCAGTAGTCAGAGCAGAGGAGGGAGAGCTTTCTAGACATGGGGGACAGCCAGAGAGAATGCTGGGAGTGGAGAGATGGAGGGTCTTGTTCATGGAGCAGCCAGGATGCCAGTGTCATTGGATGGAAGAATATGTATCAGGAAGCAGGGTAACCAGATGAATGGAAAGGTAGGAAGGCGATAAGTTTTGAAGGACTTTGAATGCCAAACAGAGTATTTTGTGGTTGTTCCTGGAGGCAATGGGGAGCTACAGGAGTTTATTGAGTAGGGGGTTGATGTGCTCAGACCTACACTTTAGGAAAGTCACGTTAGTGGCTGAATGGAGCATGAATTAGAGTTGGGAGAGATTTGGGGTGTCATTTAATAGATTGGCTGCTTTGTGATGTCTGCAAAACTGTTCCTCTCTTTTCCCTGATGTCTGACTGGGTTTGGAGCTTGTCCTCTGAGACAGCCAGAGAGGAGAGTCAGTAACCTGAACTGGTGGAGACAAATCACATTATTACAAAGTTAAAGTCAGAGAGGCCCAAGTCATCCTTGGTAGAAAGAACTGGTTGGTTCACTTATCCCTTCTAGATCCGTGGGATTAGGCTCTCCCTTTGTTCCAGAGAAGAAATCTGAATTATTATGGTATTAAAAGATAAAATATGTTGATAGTATACAACACTATACATATTTTATGCATTTCTGAGTTTCTAAACTTTTTCTGTGTTGTCTGCTGGCCTTCACTTGTCATCTGCAGCTTCTGCAAAACTCCCCCCAAATTCCCATTTAATTTCTTATGCCATCCCACGATATATTGAAACCACAATGGGAAAAGTCACCATGTGGAAAGGATAACTGTACTGTGAGCCTGTGTGAGGCGCAGAGAGAAGCTGATGCAAGAAGCAGAGTTCACTCTCAACTTTCTTTGAGTTTCTTCAAGTTTTTTCACCCCCATCAGGCTCCCCAGTCACTGCAGGTGCTTCTGGCTTCCAGGTTCAAGAGACGTCAGTGATGCCAACACCACTTCTTGTTGCTGAAGGAAGAATAAGAGTCAGGGGAAAAGCCAACAATGAGAGGAGCCAGCAGTCTCTATTATGTCCCTATCCCTAGCTTGCTTCACTAGAGACTTCTGGGATTGTCTCTTGGTTGAACTGAGATATCTTGCTCCCAATGGGAGCACTCCTTTACTCTGTACTGTCTGGTATATATTCTCTTATGCATACTTTCTCTGATTTCTGTTTTGCTATGGACATGGATAAATAGGTTTCTTGGCTGCTTGCTATGTGTGTGTTTATTGTGGAACTGGTATTTGGTGGGAGAGGCTTAAACTTTAGATAGAGACCTGAGGTCTTCTTTTCCCCAATCAGCAACCAGCAGTTTAATTTGAACCTGAAAACTACATCCCCTAGGGGTGGGGAACTTGTGGCCTCAGGACCAATGTGGCCCTCTAGGTCTTCAAGTGCAGCCCTTTGAGTGAATCCAAACTTCATAGAACAAGTCCCCTTAATAAAAGGATTTGTTCTGTAAAGGCCACACCCAAGGACCTAGAAGGCCACATGCGGCCTCAAGGCTGCAGGTTCCCCAGCCCAGACTAATAATTATTTTAACTTTATTAATTTGTTTTGCAGTGGACCACAATCATGTGAAACTCTAGTGTGCCTTTTAGGGAAAATAAAGTTTTTCTCTGGAAAACTGTAACTCAGAATAACTCAGCAAAGTTGTCTAAATCCCAAAATGGGATTAACACCAAAAGGTGTTACTCACCAATTTTTTTTAGACTAATAATTTTTAAGGGAACAGATAGATGTAATTCTGGCATAGGAGCCCCTCTCTCTAAGAAGAGCAAAATGGCCAAGTTTCTGGCCCCAACCTCCTGTTTTTCCTCCTGGCAGAAAATAGAGCCTCCCAACACTGGAGAAGGGTCAGGGGAGAAGAAGCTATAAATGTTTATTCTGGCTCCTTTCAAGTCATGTAATGACACTCCCAAATGACATGTGTGTGTATGGGGAGGTAGCCTTTGCTGCACATGAAAGAAAACTGAAGAGGTGGGAGAAGGTACCTGCCTCTGGAATTATGATGGAGAAAGAAGTCTGGGGAGTCAGGAGTAAGGAACAAGGAGGAATATAAGAGTAAACATGGGAGTTCCAAGAACTGACCAGTTAGAAGAAGGTACTTCAAAGAAAGATAGATCTTCCTGGCTGAAAAAGGTTCAAGAGGCACCTTCCAGGATGAGAAAGCTGCTAGAGAGTGAGAGTCCTAAGAAAGAAGTCCTGAGAGTGAGCAGGGAAACTCAAAGAGCAATAAAGCAGTAAACATGGCAGGCAGTCCAGGAACTTCCTTAAAATGGAAAATCCAGGGCACACTGAGCAATCGGAGGAAGAAGCCAAAGAGGCAGAAGCATCTTTCAGCATAAAAAGAGGGGAGGGAATCATAAGCATTTTCCAGAGTAATAAGACTACTAGAGCATGAAAATTATTTAGCTAAAGCAATAGGGAGTATATATGTCTTTATTTGATATACACAGTCATTGGGTAAAACCCAGTAGGTAGAGCACTAGAAGTGGAGTTAAAAAGATGTGAGTTCAAATCCTGCCTCAGATACTTACTAGTTGGATGACCCTCAACAAGTCACTTAATTGTTCTCAGTCTCAGTTACTTCATCTATCAAATGAGGATGATCAGAACACTGACCTCCTAGGGTCATTGTGAGGATCAAATGAAAGCCTGTGTATATAAAGTGCTTTGCAAACCTTAAAGCAGTATTGGTGTTGTTGGTCAGTCAGTCCCGTCCAACTCTTTGTGAGCCTGGGGATCATAGCACACCAATGCATGGGGTTGTCTTGGCAAAGATACTGGAGTGATTTGCCATTTCCTTCTCCAGTGGATCATAAAGTAGTATATAAGTAAGCTGTATATACCCACATATACATATACATATATGTATATGGAATAGCACATATATGTATATATGTATGCAGATATGCAATTGCTACCCAAGGTAAACTCTGCCTTCTTATTGTACAGAATGAGTTCCTAGTTATCAGGAGAATTTCCTACACAACCGCAAAAGCCAGAAGGTAATGGCATCCTAGTGAACACTGGGGCTTAGCAAAGGGCTTGTCTATAAGGGCTGTTCCAGGCCTTCTGTGAGGTTAGAATTTCTCCCCTGTTGTCTCCTCCTCATCTTCCTTGCCAGTCAGCGCACAGCAGAGTTTAAACAATGACAGCTTCGGAGCCAGAGGGAGTTCAAAGTGTCAAACTTCCCTTCAGATTGGCATTCAGCTGAGGCTGCCACCAGCTTAACAAGTGGGATCCCGGCCCACCTCAGAATGACTAAGCAGGATGGGGGGACGAGTCAGCAGGATTAGGAAGTCAGGAGGTTATTGGGAACTGAGCTCAATCCTCACAGTAGGGAAGATAAAGATCATTTTTAACTAGGCAGGTGGACTATTGTGTAAATAGAGTCTACCACAAATCAGCTGGGAGGTTCTGAGTGGAAACAAAACTGCTAATGCCCAGAGCCCAGGACCACCAATCACTCACACACACACACACACACACACACACACACACACACACACTCCTCCCTCCCACAGTCTCTGACTCTTCCCAAATCTCTGCCTTTCAAATCCAGATGTTCTTTAACCCTGATTTGTTAAGGTCCAGAGTTGCCTCTCCATGTGAATCCTTTATAAACAGAGGCTTCTATATTAAGAAGGTTTCAGCTTAGCTCAGTTCCTCAGGGTGGAGAGGTGATGAAGAAAGAACAAGTTTATAGTCCAGGAGAGGACATTGAAGGTATATAAGGAAACAGTTGGTGGTGCCCTTGGTTTTATATTTGAGTAGTTTGTGACTGTCTTCTAGTGGAGAAAGGAACTTTTGAATCTTCACATGTTTGAATCTTCACATGGGACTGTTCGGAAGACTGTGTTCCAAACGATATCAAATAATTATCCAGCTAATCTAACACATCCTAGTCATGGGTCATTCAAAACATATACTCATTCTGAGTATTTTGGGTGCAATGAAACAATTGAACAATTGAAAGAAGTGATGCAATTGAAAAGTCACTAATTTGGAGTCAGAGGACTCCTGAGGCCAAACCTGGCTTAGCCACTTACTGAGATGCATGATAATGAGCAAAACACTTCCCCTCTGGCCTTGATTTTCCTTGTCTGTTGGACTAGATGGCTACTAAAAGTGCTTTCCAGTTTCAAACCTAGAATGCTATAAATGAACAATAGGAGAAGCAAAGAAAATAAAATAAAAAGAACAATAGAAGTTTCTTGCCAGGGGCTAAACTTCCCAGAATTCACTGGGGCCAGGAATCACAGAGGACCATGGGGGAGGGTGGAGAAAAGAGGCAGTGACAAGGATTGATTGTCAAGGCTGTGAAACTCACTGAAAGACCAAAGAGAAGGCCCCACTCTCAGAAAGGAGGGCTCTTAAAATCACAGGTGGTCTCAGTAAACTGCACACACTCAGGGGCTGAATTTTCAGTCCCTGTCTCCTGACTTTGGGAGCAATTAAATTGTACTTGCAGCTAATTGCACCTACAATTACCTACTTTCGGGTGCAATTAGCCACTTGCACCTAATTCTGAGTGTGCAAGTGTTTAATTGCATATGTGAGAAGGCACAGTTCTGGTGGCCCCAGTTTTTGCACCTGCAACTAATTGTGAGTTGTAAAAGAAGAGGTTTCCGACAAGATAGGTTGGAAGTGCTACTGGGGCCCATGGCCCCTTTCTGGTAGCCAGGACCTTGACCAAAGAGGTTATCTCTCTGTCTGTCTCTCTGTTTCTGTCTCTCTGTCTCTCTCTGTCTCTCTCCCTCTTTCTCCCTTTCTCTCTCTCTGTCTCTCACACATACACACACACACACACCACTCTTACTCACACCCCACTTAAGCCTCCTCAAGCCTCCTCCTTCTCCCTGCCTTGCCCCACCTCTCTCTACCCTCTGTTGTCCTCAGTGACCTCTGAGCATCCGAGGTATGGCAAAGACTGAAGCACAGAACCCATGAATACAGACAAAGAGAATTGGACGTCTTTAGCTTGGGACCAGAAGGCCAACAAAGGATTCTTCAGACTGGTTCTATGGAGCTGAGTTTAGATGCAATTATTCAAATAAAAACTCCAGGAGAATTGTTTGGGGGTTTGAAGGAGATGACTAGGCAACAATTGTCATTGTCTTCTAGGGAACTCCCTCTTCTCTCCATTTCAGATAGTACAGCCCTTGTCTGATTCTAATGCAGATCCGAGAAATTTCTAAATACTTTACCTAAACCCATTGATCAAGATGGCCCGAGCAGTCTGCTCTAGCTTACTCAGGGTCACACAGATGGTAAATCCTGGAGCCAGGATGCAAACACAGATCTCTTCTGAGCCAAACCCAATCCTTACTGTACAAGCAGCCCATGCTTCCTGGATGCTTCAAGCATTGAATGACCTTCTCCACTTGAGAGCCCTATTCTTATTACCCTTTGCTCAAAAAAAAATAAAACCCCAAAACTAGCTCTGGAACTATTGTAACTCGGTTCATAAATTTAGATTCCAAAAGAACCTTAGAGGTCATTTAGTCTTGAGACCTTCAGTCTCAGAGAGGTTGAGTGATTCGCCCTAAGTTTCATAGGCAGGGCTAAGAGTTACAACTCTTTTCACTAAAAGCACAACTGCTATTTCCTCACTAATGAATAGTTTAATATACATTCATTATTTCTTAATAATTTACATAATAGCTAACATTTATATAGAACTTACTATGTGCCGAACACTGTGTTAAGCATTTTGTAATAATAATAATAATAATAATAATGAAGATGACAGTGATTAATGATCAATGATGATAAGTAACTAAGATTTATATAGCACCTACTATGTGCTCCAACAATAATCATAACTAACATTTATATAGCACTTACTATGTAGCAGGCACTGTGCTAAGCACTTTATCATTATTATCCCATTTGATATTCACAACAACCCTAGGAGCTAGGTATTTTTATTATCCCCATGTTGAAGATAAGAAAACTGAGGCAAACAGAGGTTAACTGAATTGCTCAAGCTCTCATAGCTAGTATGTGTCTGAAGCTGGATTTGAACTCAAGTCTTCCCAACTCCAGACAAAACACTCTAAGCACTATGCTAGCTAGCTGCCTTAAATAATCTGAATTAACAATTTTGAATGAAATCAGAGGACCTTGTAAAAAATTGTCCTGTGATTAGCTATTAAATACACTTTGATCAATTTTTGCACATAGGCTGGGGAGGAATAATGCTGAACAACATCATTTGTATAGTTCAGAACTTAAATTTGAGTGAAATATCCAATGTACTTCTCTCTTCTTTTAAGATGTCCTTGGATGAATGCAGGAGTGGGGGGTGAGGGATAGGTTGACCATGTTACCCTGGGAAATTAAGGAGGCACAGCAAAGTCAGTAGGGACAAAAAGGCAATCTGGGTGTCTGCTCCCATTCTTTCTCTTAACAGAGACAACAAAAAGTAACCGTCCCTCTGAGAAAGCTTCTCATATACTCCTGGTCAGAAGGAGACTCATCTTCTGAGTGGAAGCCAGCAATACTCTTATTGGCAAGGTGATAATTAGGGAGGGCCAAAGGGGTGTTTGGGAGTGGAGGGCCGGCTCCTTCCTCACTCTGAGAGAAAACAAATGCACAAGATAGGAAAGCTAATAGCACTAAAGTCAAACTTTACAACTTCACAGTCTTACTTAAGGCAAGTCCTAATAATCTGAATGGTTTTCCTAGCTTCCTCCCTCCTTTCAAACTTTACTCTCTTTTTATTAAGAAGTGCTCTTCTGATTTTTGTCATTCTGGACCCACCTCATCTTCCACCTTTTGTTTCCCCCAAACTGATTAATACCTCTTTCCATTTGGTGGGCAATGAGCTACATACGTGTAAAAGGACATGGCTCCTGGTTGACTGAGAGACTTCTGAACTCTTTATGCTGTGTAAGGGTCAGTGGTGAAAGAACTTACTTGAAGAGATTATTGGGGGAACCTCCAGGGAAAGACTTCAAGAAGGTGGTGAAAAGAGAAAAGACAGAACTTTTGAATGGCTCGTGGGAGCCCCCAGAGAAGGGGACCTGGCCCCCAACGTGTCCTTTGATTCCCAGCACTTGCAACCTTAGGTTCTGCTGAGAGCAGACTCCCCTTGGTTAGATAACTGTCTCTCTCTGTCTCTCTCTGTCTCTGTCTCTCTCTCTCTCTGCTGAGATCTTTTCTCTCCAAGGAGAAAAACTTCTTTAAGCTTAGGTATTCTTTAGTCCCTTCTATTTTGTATAAATTTCCTGATTTTCATTTACTATTTACCTTAACAAAGAGATGTACTAGCTAGTGGTGATGGTCTGATGGTTGTTTGTATGTTTGTGGAAGGAGGCTAAGCTGGTTATAGTAAGCTGTGTATGTCCCACCCCTTGAAAGCAATCCCAGAAAGTATTTTTTATTCCAAACCTATTGCACCTTACACTATCAATATTTGAAGTGTGGTAGACATATAATTCTAGCCCATTACTCTTCTAGAGATGAGCCAGAGAAGAAGACATCATGCAGTCATGCCCTCCTCCAGAGCTCCACCAGGGTAGACATCTTAGTCACTCCTGAAGAAGGATGAGCTAGGTCCTAGATGAGATAGCCACCCATGCCATGCCATGAGAGCTAATTTTATTTCATGGCCCAACCATACTTATATCTTACACCAGGAGTCCTTAACCTGGGATCTGTGAACTTTTTATTCAAAATATTTTGATAACTTTATTTCAGTAAAAATTGATGTTCTTTGTAATCCTATGCATTTTATTTTTAAAATACTATTCTGAGAAAGGGTCTATAGGCCTCACCAGACTGCCAAAGAAGGGCACTTACTAAGGTTTACTGTGTTCTAAGCACTGTGGAAATGTTGAGTATAAAAGCTAAGACAGTCCCAGGCCCTCAAGGAACTTGCATTATAATAGGAAAAGACAATGCATATAGGGAAAGATTTTTTGGTTTAGAAACATAGGAAAGAAACAAACATTTATTAATCTCCCAGTACATGTCAGGCATAATGCTAAGTACTTTACAAATATTATCTCATCTGATCTTCACAACAACCTGTGATTTAGGTACTATTGTCATCCCATTTTGCAGTTGAGCAAACTGAAACAGAAAGAGATTAAGTGACTTGCCCAAGGTTGCACAGCTAGCAAGTGTCTGAGGCAGGATTTGAATTCAGGTCTTCCTGACTCCAGGCCCAGCAATCTATCAACTGTGTCATCTAGTTTGGGGTGGGGGTGGGAGGGAAGGGAACAATGACTTGGGAAATTTGGCACTTATTTTAGAGGGGAGGGCGATTTGATGCTGGATGATCCTACCTCACTGCCACCCACCCCATTCACAACACAATAAGTTGTTCCAACCTCTGCCTTTCCCTGTATCCTGTTCCCCAAGTTAATCTATCAAAGACAACAACATAAAATAAATATATACAAAATAAATACAAGGTCATGGAGATGGAGAGAAATGGAGGGGAGATGGGGGGAACTGGAGTTTTGAAGGCTGGAAGAGATCTGAAGAGCCTGAATTGAGGTAGGGGTACTTTCCAAGAACAGAATACAGCCAACGCAAAAGTGCAGAGACAGGAGACAGGAGTATCGTGTGAGGAACAGCAGGAATACCACTTTGGATGTACCACTGCCAATTCCCCATCACCTCCAGGATTAAATATAAAATCTTTTGTTTGGCATTCAAGGCCCTTCACAACCTGCCCCCACACAGACACACCTTTTTACCCCTTAATTGCCCATTCTACATATTCTAGGGACAATGACTATCTTCGAGGGTGTCTCTACTTTTCTCTCCTCTCACTCTCTCCTTAACCCTTTACAATCTGGCTTCTGACTTCATCATCCCACCAAAACTGCTCTCTCCAGAATCACCAGTGATCTCTTCATTGCCCAGTCCAGTGACTTTTTCTCAGTTCTCATTCTCCTCAACCTGTCTGTAGCCTACGACACTGTTGATCAGCCTCTCCTCCTTGACACCACCCTCTCATGGCTTCCGTCCTACTTCTCTGACTGCTCCTTCTCTGTCTCCTTGTCTAGACCCTCCTCCAGATCATGCCTTCTGACCATAGGTGACCCTTAGGGCTTTGTCTTCAGCCCTCTTCTCTTCTCCCTCTATGCTAGATCACTTGGTGATTTCATCAGATCCCCTGGATTTAATTGCAATTTCTATGCTAATGATTCTCAAATCTGCTTTTCCTGCCCTACCTTTCTCTCCTGACCTCTAATCTGACATCTACAACTGCCTTTCAGACATCTCAAACTGGATGTCTCATCTTAAACTCAATAAGTCCAAAATGGAATTCATTGTCTTTCCCCCTGAACCCTGCCTCCCACCGACCTTCCCTATTACTGTAGAGGGCAACACCATTCTCCCAGTTCTTCAGGATCACAGCCTATGGGTCGCCCTGGACTCCTCACAATCTCTCACCCCACCCCACTCCCATACCCAATCAGTTGCAAAGGCCTGTCAGTTTCACCTTTGCAATATCACTTGAATATACTCCCTTCTCTCCTCTGACACTGCCCCCACTCTGGCGCAAGCCCTTATCAACTCACACCTGGACTATTGCAATAACCTGCCAGTGGGGTCTGCCTGCCTCAAATCTCTCCCCACTCCAGTCCATACTCCATTCGGTCACCAAAATGATTTCCCTAAAGCATTAGTTCAATTATGTTACCTCCATACTCAATAAACTCCAGTAGCTCTTACCATCCTCAAGGATGAAATGCAAAATCTTCTGTTTGGCTTTCAACGTCCTTCACGATCTAGTCCCCTCTTACCTTCCCAATCTTCTTACACCTCACTCCCCAACAAGTACTCTTCAATCCAGTGACAATGGCTTCTTGGCTGCTCCATAAACAAGACACTTCCCCTCTCAGCACTGGGCATTTTTTCTGGCTGTCCCCCATGCCTGGAATGCTCTCCCTCCTCATCTTCATGTGCTGGTTTCCCTTAAGTCCCAACTAAAAATCCACCTTCTATAGGAAGTCGCTCCTAATTTTCCTTAATTCCAGTGCCTTCCCTCTGTTATCTCCTTTTTATCCTGCATATAGCTCGCTTTGTATGTATTTGTTTGCATGTTGCTTCCCCATTAAATTGTAAGTTCCATGAGGGCAGGAGCTGTTTTTTGCCTCTTTTTGTATCCCTAATGCTTATCACAGTACCTGGTACTTCCATAGTCATTCATTAAGTGTTTATGGACTAACGACTATCATAGAACACTGGGAGAGAAATAACATATCATAAGTCTGGAAAGGTAGATTGAGGCCAGATGGTGAAGGGCGTTAAAAAACAAACAGAGGAACTTATATTTGGTCCTATAGGCAACAGGGAATCATTGCAGTTTATTGAGAGGAAGAGTGATTTGGTCAGATCTTTAATTTAGGAAAACCCACTTTGTTAGCTGTATAGCTGGTGGCACAGTGGATAGAGCTCTGGGTCTGAAGTCAGGAAGACTTGAATTCCAACTCCACCTCACGTAGTTACCCGCTATGTGACCTTGGATAAGTCACTTAACTTGTTTCCCTCAGTTTCCTTAACTATAAAATGGGGATAATAATAAACCCTACTTTACAGGGTTATTATGAAGATCAAATGAGATAATATGCATAAAAGCTTTTAGTACAGTACCTTCCCCACAGGGGAAGGAGACCAATTAGGATGTATTATAATAATCCAGGTGAGGTTGTGAGAGTCTAAAGTAGGGTGGTGACTGTGTAAACAAAGAAAAGGGGACTATTGCTATAATCTCCTAACTCATCTCCCTGCATCTAACCTTCTTCTCTAATCCAGCCTCCACATAGCTACGCAACTGATATTCCTAAAGCATATGTCTTCTAATGGGCTCAAGACCATGGCATTCCCCTGCTCAAGAAACTTCAAAAGTCCCCATTGCTTCCAAGATAAAATACAAAATTCCTGTGTTTGGCATTTTAAAAATGTTTACAACCTAAGGCTATAGTTCCAATATGGTTATTATATATGACTCTCCCTCGCATGTCCTACAGCCCAGCCACTCTGATCTCCTTGTCCTTCTATAGATATAATATCCCATCTCCCACTTGCATGCCTTTGCCCAGTCAGGGGTGGGGAACCTGGGGCCTCAAGGCCATATGTGGCCCTCTCCATCCTCAAGTGAAGCCCTTTGACTAAATCCAAACTTCACAGAACAAATCCCCTTAATAAGAGGATTTGTACTGTAAAACTCGGACTCAGTCAAAAGACTTTACACAAGGATCTAGAAGGCAATGTGTGGCCTCAAGGCTGCAGGTTCCCCACTCCTGGGCCAGACTATCCCTCATGCCTAGAATGCTCTCACCACTGACTCTTGGAATTCCCAGCTTCCTTCAAGGACCAGCTCAAGCACCATTTCACTGATCTGCTAGTTGTTAGGGCCTCCATCATACAGTTATAATTTGGTATTAATTTATATATACATATATACATATATGTATACATATATATATATATATATACTCATATGTGTATTTATACATATTTATTTACTTATCTGTATAGGAGTTGTAATTCCACCTACCCTAACCCCCCAACACCTCCTAGACCCCTACTCCTACCCCCCATTTCCCCCTAACCCACCCCACATCCCCCTACCCTCTACAGTAGAATGTAATTTCCTTGAGAAGAGAGACATACTCGTGTCTGTCTTTGTATTCCCAGTTCCTGGCACATAATAGATCCTTACCTGTTCTGGTCAGCAATCCTAAGGGTCTTCCCCTCCCAGACTGGTATATTTCTTTTGAGTAGGCAAACTAGGCCATCTTTTGCCTCATTTCTTACCTAACCTAGCCTTAAATCACTGAATGGGTGTTAACTCAGACAAACTGAGACCTGGGAGAAACCTTAGCTTAAAAAGGCCAAGGTCTCCCCTCTTGGGGCATCTGGGGCCATCTCCAGTCATCCTGACCTGTGTCTTGCCACTGGGCTCAGATGACTCTGGAGGAGAAAGTGAGGCTGATGACTTTGCACAGCTCTGCCTCACTGAAATCCAATCCACTTGAAAGCCAAGACATCACCCTCCCCCCCCAACCACGTCATTGGTCCTCTTTGAGAACGAAAGACAAACAACAATCTGTGAGGTCCTTATCTAATAAATACTTATTGAACAGAATGGGGAAAAAGTGAATTGACTTCACCTTCACATAATACCAACAGAGAGTTTCTTCTAAAAGTTTGTAACACCCTGGTCTTTCATCTGCAGGTGGGAAGGTGAGGCTCCTCAGACCGTCAGATATCTGGCAAGATTTAGGTTTAGTGCTGCTAAGTCTGTGATGTCTGATTTCTCAGTGTGAAGGTCATCATAAAAAACCTTGCTTATGACCATAATATCAGAGCTGTTTTTTCCTCAACCAGAATGTCACTTGACCTTGAAGCCTGCTTTGACCATGTTTGCTTAAAATGTTCTCTTTCTCCTCTGAAGACCAAAAGCACTCAGTAGCCATAACACTCACTTGGCGTTTTCCACATATTGGCACAAGTTGACATAAATTATTTGATTTATTTACATGTATATGTCTCAAAGTCTAGGTCTGCAATATTTTTGTGTCTCTCATGGGTATCCACAGTAAGCTCTCAAATCTCCTATAGCGTAATAGGATTTCTAGCTGGAGAGGACCTTGTTGTTGTTGTTTAGTTATTTTCAGTTGTGTCTGACTCTTTGTGACCCCATTTGGAGTTTTCTTGGCAAATATACTGAAGTAGTTCGCCATTTCCTTTTCTAGCTCATTTTACAGATGAGGAACTGAGGCAAACAGAGTTAAGTGATTTGCCCAGGGTCACATAGCTATTAAGAGTCTGACACTGAATTTGAACTCAGGTCCTCCTCACTCCAGAGCTGGCACTCTATCCACTGTGCCACCTAGCTGCCCGTGGAAAGGCCCTTAGAGGCCATCTAATCCAAATTTTTCATTTTATGAAAGAGAAAATTGAAGCCCAGAGAAGTTAATGACTTACCCAGAGTCACATAACTCATAAAGGGCAGAACTAGAGTTCAAATTCTAGTCCCTTCACTCTAAACCAAATATTCTTTCCACTCTACCATGTTGCCCCTCTCTTTCATTGATGACCCTAATATACCTTCTGATAGCTCACCCTGATCTCACCGTCACTTGGCTTCCTTCATTTTAATTTCTTAGACCACTATTCTTGAATGGCCATATTTTGGATCTCCTAATCGCTTAGAATTATTCCAACTCTGAGATGCCAAACTATAAACTCCTCCTACCTGACCACAACCTCCCATCTCTCCATCTGTGCCCAAAGCTATTAAATCTGCTCCTCACTCTCAACGTGACCTTTGGCCCCTCCCTATTCTACTGGTGCATTGGTCCTCTTCTAACTTTATTAACCTCCCTGGTTAACCTAAGCCCCATGTTCAATCCTTTAAACAATGCTCTACCATTAGAAACCCTTGGCCCCTAGACCTTCCGCTGTACCTTCCCTGTAATCCCTAGTCCTGGGAAACCCCAGCCTTCTACTTTCTCTGCTCCTAATCCCAGCCTGGTTAGCATTTCTGGAGACATTCACAATTTGAATGATGCACACTTCAAATTTCATGCTCCTTAACCTTAGCTGTGGCCATACTATACAGCAGTACTTTGCTTCATCTCTTTATTAATTCTCCATTATAGGAGGTCTTAACTCAGGGTTTGTGGACTTGGTGTTTTAGACATAGATAGATGATAGATAGATAGATAGATAATGATATTTAAATATAATTGTTGTTGTTCAGTTGCTTTTCAGTAGTGTCTGACTCTTCATGAAGTCATATAGGGTTTTCTTGGCAGAGGGGTAGTCTTCCATTTCCTTCTCCAACTCATTTTACAGATGAGAAAACTGAGGTAAATGGGTTAAGTGACTTGCCCAGGATCACACAGTTAGTAAGTGTTTGAGACCATATTTGAACTGAGGAAGATGAGTCTTCGCAACTCTAGGTCTGGCACTGTATCCACTATGCCACCTAGCTACCCTAAATATGATTATAATAATGCTGTCTAGTGCTCCAAAAAAATTACATAGGATTAACCCTATTTCCAGTTTAGGAAACACAGATCAGGGTTTCCAAGGAAAAAACAACCTTGTTGAGGGAGGCAAGTTCCCAAACCTATGAGAGACCCTGACATGGGTTTCCGAGGTGTCATGAGGAAAGTGCTTTGTAAGCTGAAACTACTATATAAATATGAGCTATTATTAACTCCACTCCTTTGAATTTCCCAATACCTGTTTCTTCATCTGCTGTCTTCTGCTTCTGCCTATCTCAGAGGAGGAGGTGATCTTTTCTCTTCCCAATGGTAATCCTGCTACCACTGACTCCATCTCCTCCTCCTTTCTCCAGGGAATTTTTCCAGAAGTCATTGCTCTCTCTATTGCATCTATAATCTCTCCATCTGCACAGGCTTCTTATGGACTCTTTACCTATGTGCCCAGGGCTCTCCAATTATTAAAGAAACATAAAAGTAAGAAAAAGAAAAGCTTTCACTTAATCCTACTAACCATGTGGATTTTCAGCCTTCATCTTCATTCTCCCTGACCACTGGACCATGAAAGGGGCTTAGTTCTGCCACCAGCTACTTGTGTGAGTTCTGGCAAGTCACCTTACCTCTCTGGGCCTCAGTTTCCTCACCAGTCAAATGAGAGAGTAAGACTAGGTGACTTTTAATGCTCCTTCCATTCTGACATTCTGACCCTAAGCCGATGCCCCACATGTTGAAAGGAAGGAAGGAAATAAGCATTTATGAATCACCAGCTATGTGCCAGGCACTGTGCTAAGTGCTAAATGTTTTACAAAAACGATCTCATTTGATATACAAGGTGCTCAATGAGTGCTAGTGGAATGAATGCGTAAATTAATTGATTGACTTAATAGAAAAATAGTTACTACCTCAACAGCAATTAATTAAATACCAAATATGGCCAAATGAATTTTTGTTTAAAAAAATCCACCTTTTTCAGTAATTGATGCTTGATAATAATTAATAATTATTATCTAACATGTGTTTCACTTATGAAAGATAACTTACTATGTGTCAGGTACTGTGCTAAGTACTTTACAAATATTATCTCATTTAATCCTCACAACAACCCTGGGAGGTAGGTGCTGTTATTATCCCCATTTTACAGATGAGGGAACTGAGGCAGAGGGTCATAGAGCTAGTGTCTGAGCTTGGATTTGAACTCAGATCTTCCTGACTCCTCACCCAGCGCTCTGTCTCTCCAATCGCACCTCCCTCCTCTCCCATCCTTGCTGCCTCAGATCCTATCCTCAGTCAGGTAGCATGAGGAGCAGAGAAGCAGTTTTTGTCATCCCTTGAAAGCCCTTGGTTCTCTCCTAGGGTCTGAAGCTATTGCCTCACTAGGTGTGTTGATAAGCAAATGGGAAGACATATTTAAATCCTGTGGTTTCTACCTCCATATCTCTCACATCTAATCTTTCCTCTGCTCACACACCCACCTTAGCTAGCGATCTTGGAAAAGCTGAAGCAAATTCCTTACTTGAAGAACCTGGGAACCCTGCTTTCAGGAGAATCATGATGAATTATACAGGAGTTTGGATAGCTAGGTGGCGCCCTAGTGCACAGAATGTTGGACCTGAAGTCAAGAAAACCTGAGTTCAAATACAGACTCAGACACTTCCTAGCTGTGTGACCCTGGGCAAATCACTTAACCTCTGCCTCAGTTTCCTCAATTGCAAAATGGGGACAACAATAAGCGCATATCTCCTAGGGGGGTTGTGAGGATCAAACAAGGTAAGATTTGTTAAATGCTTAGCACCATACCTGGCACATACTAAGCATTTAATAAATGTTTATGACTTTCTTTGCTTGAAGAAACTGTGGAGCATGCATAGACATTCTGTAACTGTTTCTGGATGGCTAATACGTGGTTGGGAGGAAACTTTTTCAGTAGGCTGTGTAGCTAGAACTGCCAGCATCTTCCAAAGGGCCCTGGTCAACTTTGGCCTTCTCAATGGGAAAAGCTGGGGTTTGTATTCATGTCCCCTGAATCCCAATCCAGGACTTTTCCCACTGTACCATAAATCAGTTGAGAATATACCTAGATTTAAAAAAGAAAATAGATCTGCTAGTTTTCTGTACTGAGGTACTTATGAATTACCTCCTATTTTACAGAAAAAAAAATGAAACATCATGGAGTGTTTTGCATCTTCCTGCAATACATTATAATGTATACTCATGGAATGATTGGTCTTTTAACATCTTGGGTTTAGTTTCACCTAAAAAAAGGGGCCTCCATTTGCAGCCCACCCCTACTCTCTGCTCCCACTCCCATAAGGATGTCATCAATATCTAGTATTTTCCTGGCAAATTTACAGGATAAACTTGCCTCTTTCTGACCATCTGGGTCCATCTAGTTATTACTGTCTCTGGACTATATATGACCCTTTTGTTGGTGTCATCCAAAGGAAGCCAGATATCACAGGTTTGGGAATTTGCCTCCCTCAACAAGGTTGTTTTTTCCTAAGACCTCCTTGGAGACCCTGTTCTGTGTTGTCCCACCCAGTTTCCTAAGCTGGAAATGGGGTTAACTTTGCCTCACCTCCTGCTAAGCACAGGGGGAGCAAACATTGCAACCCATATCTAGAAGCCAAATCTCCACAATTTCCCTTCCAGAAGTTAAGTGGAATCATCCTTTCCCTTGCTCAGATGCATTACAACCAGACCCCTGTGCACAAAGGCAGACTAGATGCACAAAGAGCATCTCACCAGCTCACCATCAGCCAGCCAAAAATAACTGAACTTCGCTTGTGCTTACGTGGAAACTGGAAGTTGAGGAAACTGATACTAAACTGACCACATCTGGTTTGTTGGTTTTGCCCCAGTTGTGATAGGTGAAAACCAGAAACCATTCATTTCTTAAGTTAAGAAATAAGAAAATACGTCTGGTCAGTCCAGTTCTTACCCACCATCACCACTGGTGTATCTTGGGTGGTGTGGCTTACATCCTGCATGCATGGATGGGCAGACTGAATTTTCTCTTCAGCCTGGCCTGAGTGACTGCATAAGGCTCATTAATGAGACCAGGTGGGAAGGTTTGCATGTTCTTACCCATGATGCATCAGAGTTGTGGACAGGAGTTGGTCTCCAGAGCTGTCAATTCAGCACCTTTTCACTAGGACTAAATTGACTTAAATAATTAATTTATTTCTTAAAAAGTTCGCAGTGTGCAACAACAACCAAATCCACTTTTGATCTGCTCCCTGACACACAGGGCTCTCTTGTCAGCTGGCTTTATGCAGTCCGATGGACACATCTTGTTAAATCTTACCTAGCGGGTGACATTAAATTGGAGCATGCTAAAGAGAGCCTGGCTGGGGAGGATGGCTGTCTTCTCCATGCCCCATTTGAAAACAAACTAAGTAATGAGCTATTGTGCAAAACTATAACCTTTGATTGTTGGAACAGCTTTGTACTTTTGTTCTTCAAAGACAGAATCATCCCTGGCATTATGTTTTTGACTTAGGGGGAAAAAATACTGCTGCAATTTTCATATGTGGTTGCATTATACAGATAGTTCTCATTTCTTGTCATGTTTCATGCTGTCCCAGAACCAATAAATATTTTATGCATTTAATGCATTTATCAGCATTCCTCTGTGTGCTGGTCTATGGATGTGTGCATGTGTGCATATACATGCACATAAACATCTATATAAATATATATGTGTGTGTATGTATATATTTATAGATATGTCTTGTGCACAGTGTCAAATAAACCTTCCATATGAACAAAAAGCACGTGCCCTCTTGGGTGTTTCTCCATCAATTTGCATCTTATCCATTAAGGGACATAGAAGTGACAACAGTTCCCTGCTCTTTGCAGAAACCATGCCCTGGTCTAGACTGGAGAGAAGTAATTCTGTTAAACTTCACATACTGAATACTCTCTTAAATTGTCCTTATTCTAGGAAAAGGGCTTTTACTTCTTCAGAACCACTTGGGTTGAACTGGGGCATACAGCTCCCAATCTGAAACTCATTTTATTTGAGTTGCCTTATCTTTACCTCCTGCTTTGAGGATTCCTTATTGTCCTCATCACTCTGAACATTCAGTCCATGACTGGGATGCAACCCTCTGAGCCCAGTTCCATGTTCAGCCTCTCCTACTGATGGCTTCTCCTTTCCTCACTGCCCATTTCCCCACCCCAGCCTCCACCCCTGTCACTCACATACTCACACATCTGACTATATGCTTCCAAAGTGTCTTTTACCTCACTCAGATTCGCACTGAGCATTTCAGTAACTTCTTTGGAGACTACCAGCATGGTATCTGTCAGGGAGAATAGACACTAGGATTGTCAAAGAAAAGTCACGTGAGTATCTGTCTGTTCTAACTCTATTTATTAGGCCTTTGAGGCATTTCTCCTCTGGCTTCATTATATCATAGATCAAGAACTGGAAGGGACCTTGGAGGTCATTTATCTGTTCATTTTACAGATGAAGAAACTGAAGCCAAGAGAGTTTAAGTGTACTCCAGGTCACACAGTCAGTAAGTGGCAGAGCAGGGATCTAACCTCAGGTTATTTGACTCCAGAGAGACAATGGAGTAATCAGAGAACTGGCCTCAAAATCCAGAAGACCTGGATTCAAGTTCATCTCTGGCAGACACTGTCTATGTGATCCTAAGCAAATCACTTAACATCTCTGTGATCTAGGCGACTCTATAATATTTAAATGGCAGAGAGGGTACCAACCTCCTCTGGTAGAGGAGTTTGCTAAAATAGTTGTTCTCTATCCCAGTAAAATCATAAGAACAGTCCTGATCCCTTTCCTGGTGCTAAATTAAGTGTTCTTAACTGGCCTCCTCCAAATAGGTATCCAGGGAATAGGATGCTACTTTCACTTCGTAGTCCAAATGGTCAGAGTAGAGCTATGGAGGGAATACCAATGGATGAGGAAATCACGACTCTGATGGTGTGTGACTTTGGAATGCTTCTTTAACTACCCCACGCCTCAATTTACCCATTTGCACAGCCAAACAATAGACTGAGGATTTGGGAACTCTGCATTCTTCTCCTGACTCCCTCTCCTATTAAGCGATTTCTGCCTTAGGCAATTTAATTAAATTCTATTTTCACACCTTGTAAATGGGGATAATCAGACTGACTGACCTCAGAGGGTTGCTATGGAGGCCAGGAAATAGAGTCCTGCATGGATAAACTTTTCGGTTCCCACAAACCATTGATGGCCAGTGGCTTTCAGTTCACAAATGCAATCTAATTAGCATCAGCTTCCCTCAAGTCCACCAGCCCTTAGCCAGATCTGCTATCTAAGCAGATAGCACTCCACTATCTAAGTGGAGTGGGGGAAGGGAGAAAGGAAAGGGAGGAGGCTGATTTCAGGCCAGCAGACATTAATCAGCCCTATCCCCTCCAGTGGAAACAAAAGGAAACAGCAGCCTTAAGGCACTGCCTCAGTGGAACAAATAATTAGTAGAAAGAGTGTCAAGAGCTTCCATTAAAGTCCTGTCGGGGTGTCAAGGGGACCCCCTCTATTCTCTGGTTTGTTTTTGTCCAATGATCTAAACTTTTTTTTTTCCCAAACCACTAACCTCATTAATAAAGAGAACTCCTGGTAAGGAAAACCCCTCCAGCAATGGAGATCACCAACTAGTCTCCAACTTAATGTTATAAAGAGTGGTCTAATGCACTGAGAGATTAAATGCCTTGCCCAGGGTTTCACAACCAGTATGTGTCAGGCAGAACTTGAATCCAGATCTTCCAGTCTCTGAGGCTGAGACATACCCCACTGACTATTTCTTCGTGTCCAATAGGCGCTTAATACATTTATTGAATTGAATTGAGCTGAATGGAATTAAACTAAATTGCATTTTCAAAATGACAAGGCCTGGCTAGAAAGGCTTTTGGAGCATCCAGTGTCTGTGGACCAATAGGCTTATCTACAAAAGTTTGGCTGCCAAGCAATAATTGTTTGGCTACATCAACTTACAGAGATGTCCCTGGAGGCTTAGAGGAGCTGAGTGACACGTGTGTCTTGGTGAAGGGAGTACCTTTCCCATTCCCCCCACCCTAGTACATTTAAGGAACTTTATTTAAAGCATTGAAGTATACTAAGAACACAGCATCCAAAATCACTAGTGATGACAATTATATGCTCCAACCTATATCAAAATAACACCCATTTATATCAGAACTGTTACTGCACCAGTCACCATGCTCATTCCACAGCTTTGACAAGTACTCTATTCATTTTCATAGGAGAACAGAGGTGTTATTGTTATTGGACAGGCATCGGGCTAGAATAGAATGACTGCTGGCTTAGCAGGCAGAAGAATCTCCCTTCTGATACTAACTGTGACTGACTTTCTCTGAGCCTCAGTTTCCTCATCTAAAAAAATAAAATAAAACAAAACAGGGGTATGCATACTTGAACTATCTACCTCACAGCCCAGGCTGGGGAAAACACTTGGTACATCTTAAAGACCCTATCATTGTTTCTCTCCTGATTTACAAACAACAGAAAACAAGAATGACCAATACCAGACTACACCATGAAGAAATATAAACTGACTCTAAGTCATTTTTACAAATTTAAACTGTTAAGGAAGGAAGCCCTGAGCAATCACAAGTGAATCCACTGCTCTACAGAGAAAGCAAAAGCCTGATGCCAGGGGAACCTTAGTGGGTACTGCCCATACTGGCAGCCCCTTGGTAGTTTAGGATGCGAGTAAACTCAACCTGAGACAAGACAAAGAGAAGGGGAAATTGCCTGCCTAGGAATATGCAGAACATTCATTTTCATAAACAATTGTAGGTAGGCCTTTTGAGGAAACACATTTATCCATATTTCCATGAGCAGCAGGGCCCCTACCCGTTCTGCACAGTCAGCACAAAAGGTCGTATGCCATCGGCACATTCCACTCCCTGTGGGGCTCTCCTGCTGCTCCTCAAGGTTTGACTCAGATGCTAACTCTTCACCTCCCCTTAATGATGAGACTTCCCTAAGTTTCTCATTTCTGACTCATGCCCCTCCAGCTCTCCCAAAATCACTCCCTAAGGAGAGAGATGACCCTGAAAGACTTAAAAGGTTTGCAGAACACCTGGCCATGGTAACCAGAGGGCACCAGGGAGCGACTAGGGTGGCCCAGCCCCTCCTTCTCAAATTCCCCCCCTCCTCAAAGGCCTGGAGGCCTTTGTCTCCAACCCTTACTCTTCAGGCCCCTTTCCCAAGGCCTGAGGGCTTGCAGAGGGCCTTGCCCTTCAGAAAAGAGGTCACACCACCTTTGTCTCTCCAGGCCACCCGGACAGCTTTTCAGGGGCTCCCTGCAAAAGGAACCCAGCTCTTTGGTAAATGCTTATTTTCTTCTTTATCAAGTTGAGAATGGAAAACAAAACAATTAATTTTAAAAGCAGCCTACAAGAATCTAAACATTATTTATGTCTCTAATTATCTCGTTCTAGTGGGTATTTTAGTCCCTGTCTGGTCAGAACATTAATTATCTTCATAACTACAGCAAAAGTTAAATAATAAGCACCCAAGGCTACAGAACTACTGTAATGCGTAAGCTTAAATGAACTTATAAATTTTATTAATGGATGCTTTATACAACTCCATATATTATAAATCAAACATGGAACCTATTTCTATCTTTTAAGGTTGCAGTGAAAAAGCTTTAACATTATTGAGAATAATTTTTATTAAGTTTAAAACTCTTCCCCCCCTTTTTTTTTTTACAGTAATGAGACTGTTATGAGGATAATTTAATCTGCTTTGTCACGAGGCACCTCGGCTTGTTAAATAAGTTAATAAATGACTATGCATTAATCAAAGTGACAAAGCTATGAAGAGCTGGGGATGGGAGACAATTCTGGTGATAGTATTAATTAGTATTTAATTAGAAACTTAGGGCCCATAAATAAAAAAATCATGGTAAGACATTTATGCAAATTGCTCTGAGACTGTGGTGGAGTTAGCTTGCTTTAAAGAAACATCATTTTTCCCCCTAACACACAGTACACAACAGGGCTATGGACGTATCACGTGGCCAGAATGAGCTATTCTTTTGTTTCCAATTTGTTCCAATTACAGGCCTGTAAATTCAGATCATTCTTTTGACTCCCTTGATTGAAATGTAGGGTTTCCACAATTTCTAATGGGAGTTCTTGAAAAGAAAACAATTTTTTTTTAAAGGAATAAAGCCCAAATTTTACATTCTTTTCTGCTAGTTTTCCAGAAGATGAGTGCCACCATTTTCTAAGGGACAGAATAAGAGTCCCATTTGGCATATAAATAACGCTGCCTCCTAAGATGGCAAGCCAAACATTGGGTTTTGTTATCTGGTGGCATACAATGACTTGTATAGACTGAGCCAGAGTAATTTTTATGATAATTATAGCGCTTCTACTTTTCTTTCTCAATAATGTGAACTGAAAAATGGGCAATTTCTGATCAGCAAGGAGATAATCTATCACTCGACTCTGCACTTCACAATGTTTTCCTAAGGACCGTATTCCTCTGTTCAGACTTTATTATTTGTTGCATTTATTCAAGAAAGGTTACCCATAGTAAAACTACTTTTTCTATTCACCAGTCTATCTCTGTCACGGCTCATTTATGTGTGAGCATGACTGACTGAAACCAGCATTATCCACAGCTGACAAGTGTCAGACCTATAGTTCAATCAGCCTCTTCCTTAAGATAATGCCCAGGGCCCAGTGTTTGAAGTAGTGGGACAATAAAGTGAAGAGAGACAATCAGGGTCAAATTGATCCAATTCCCTGTATATAAAAGGGATTCTGCCTAATAACAGAGCATTTTTTTCCCCTCTCCAAACACATTAGTCCTTAAACAGGACTTGGCCCTGAAGAAGCTCGGTGACTGTCATGAAAATGTCTAAGTTTGAAGGTGGTAGGTTTATTGGAGCCTGGTGGGGGCATCTCTTTGTGTGGGTAGATTTTATCAAATCTAGAAAAAAGAATGCATTCGATATCAGATCTTTTCTTAAAGAGGTATTCATATGGGCTTTTAGGCCAGGCCATCCAGCTATTGACACAGAGATCATCTTCTTGTCCTTTTGTTTTACATTTGCTTAACAGATCATTTGCATCTGCTAATAAAATTAAATCTCAGAAATGAATGTGAAAGAGCCCCTTTCAGCTTCACTCCCCAATTCCCAACGCCAATATCACAAACTGAGTTCCAGAGTATGTTTCTTTATATTCAGTCTCTCTAGAACACAGAAGATAATGCAAACATTTCCTCAAAATTACCAGATCTTTCTTCAGCATCGGCAATACTAAGACTAGAATATATATTAAGGCATTTCACTAAAATTCCTGACAATAAACAACTGAGCCAAAATCAATAAAAATGCAAAGAATATATGGCACTTTCAACAGAGAAGCAGGAGTCCCATTAGAGATATGATTTTCCTGACCTTCACATCACTACAGAAAGTCTAGCAGTCAAGGTTATCTACCTATTGAGATGGAGGATGGGATAACAGATGCTTTTAATAGGGAAGGAGGCAAGTATCAGATTGCTTGGCCCCCCAAAGAGTTTGCAAGTCTAACAACTCATGATGAGGAGAAAACTCCAGGGCCATTGCCTTGCTGGTAGGTTATCCGGTATGCTGTGATGGGGAAAGAGTGCAGCATACACACACGCTAGAGAAGAGAAGCAGAAAATGAATCACCTTCCCAGAATGCCATTGGCCTGAGGCATGGTACGGATAGAAAAAAATTCATTGTCCTGTAATGCCCTGAGCCCAGAATGCAAGCATTGAAAGGAGAAGAGAAGGGACTATTTTCTCACTATGTCATGGACAAAAGACATAGGCACAAAATTGGGGAGACCTGTACTTGGGGAAGAAAGGTGGAGGTGGGAATGGGAGAAGGACATCCAAGGTTATAGCAGCAAATGAAAGTGGGGTTTTCCATGGAAAATGCAAGCAGGGCTGGAGCTGGGTTAGATATAGAGTTGACATGAGGGAACTAGAGCAAGGGAGTCAGTTATTTCAGGGCTAGTAAGCCAGCAGACAGAATGCACATATTGACTTCACTGAAGTTCTATGATTCCACCTATGTTATTAAGACTTTCTCTACTGGAATTAAAGATTGGTTTTGTCATCCCTGTGCCCATCCAACCTCCCAACCCCCATGGAAAATAAAGCAAACAGCCTTATTACCTTGCTATTAAGCCCTAAGGCTAGTCCCATTTTTATCTTTGTATATTTGTCATAAAAACACTTTATATTCAAATTGCTAATTGCTTGGCTGCTTGTGGGTGAGAAAGGTGAAATTACATTCAGTTGTTATTCAATCCTTTCTGTTGCATTGACTCTTCCTGACCCCATTTGGGGTTTTCTTGGCAGAAATACTGGAGTGATTTGCCATTTCCTTCTCCAGTTCATTTTATAGATGAAGAACTGAGGCAAACAGGGTTCAGTGACTTGCCTAGGGTCACACAGTTAGTAAATGTCATAGGCTAGATTTGAACTCAGGTCTTCCTGACTCCAGGCCTGGCACTCTATCCAATATACCACCTAATCACATTAGGGAAGACCCAAAATTAAGCTAAATGCAGTGGTTCTCAGAGAGAAAGATGTCTTGATGGGGAAAAGCCACAAGTCACATTGATCTTAATGGAAAGTCCCCCCCCCCCCCAAATACTAGATATAGTCAGTATACACTAAGTTTCTATTTTAAGCATTTGGGTTATAAGGCTATAGAGAAATAGAAGTGAGTGGAAAGGGAAAGCCAGAATACACTACATTTTAAAGGTTCTGGGAAAGGGATACAAGAAAGAACTACTCCCACAGTGTCACAAGTCATAGACCCAGTCACCTGAACCAACAGCACACAAACATGTAGAAGAAATGTACAGGCTTTAGGCTTGGTGTAACTGAGTAAAAAACTGAATATTGTCCTTTTATTATATGGAATTGGAAGAGAAAATGAAGAAGTGGCTCTCTAACTTTCCAAAGAGGAAAAGACTGGCCAAAATAGGTTTCCTTAGCTGTAAAATGGAGTTGGTCGATTGATATCTAAGGCTCCTTCTGGTTCTTTCTATGGTTCTAAGAGTCTCACGTTGGTGTTGCTAGGACCAGAGCCATTCAATAATTTAATGTCTGTCATCCACAAACTCTAAGGCAAGAAGACCTCAACAGATAGGGGATGATAGGATCCTAGGATGCAGAGCTAGAATGGACCTTAAAGAACATTTAGACCAGGGACTCAACCTTTATTTTTTTTTTTCCATAGGACCTCTTAGCAGTCTGGTGAAGTGTATCGATGGCTGCCCAGAATCATGTTGTTTTTTAAATAATTAAAGGAAATGCTTCACTTAAAATTCTCTTAGAGGTTAGTGAAACTAAAGATAGCATTTTTTCCCCATCCAAATTCACAAGCCCCTTGAAATCTATTCATGCATCTATCCACCCCAGATTGGGGTTTATGGGTGTTCAAGGAGGACTAGCACCTCTGGTGTGAGGGCTTACCGAGCCCTTTTCACGGCTGCTCATCCACCTTTGGTGTCTCTTTGTCACCCAACTCTTACCCATGGCTCCAAGAATCTGTGGTATTTGCAGTGGCCACATCCTGGTAAACCATTTCAGCAAATGAACTTAACCAGGTTGAGGGTAACTGATGGGCCTCAAACTTGTTGGTGAGGTAAGGGGATGTCAACCCCAAGCATGTGAAGACTTTGCCCAAAACAATGGGTGGATGAGAACAATTTGTTCCAGTGATCATGAAAGTGGCCGAAGCAGGCTCTGTGGAGCTCTTAGAGTTGGTCAAACATTGAAGATGCCAAAGTCATCCACTGCACCCCAAGTCATCACCAATTTTCCTGACTTTTTTCTTGCCACTGGACTTCAATGACTCTGGAGGAAAGAGTGGGGCTGATGTCTTTGTGCAACTCTGCCTCACTTAAATCTAATTCACACAGGAGTCAAGATATACATCACCTATAATGTCATTGATCCTCTTCAAAAACAAAGGACAAACAACAACAACCCAGATTAAGAATTTCTGATCTAGATTAAATTGCCTCATTTTTCAGGTGAGAAAATTGAGGTCCAGTGAGGTTGAATGACTTCCCTTAGATCACATATGTAGAAAGGAGGAAAATCTGAATTCATACCCAGGTCTCACCTTAAATCTAGCATTCTTTCCACTCAACCACAGTTTCCTGAACACCTAATATGCCAACTTTGAAGAAACTGACAATTATTTAGGACTTTCACCATAATAGTTATGTCCGGTATGGTAGCCATCCCTTCCACCCTCGCTGCCACATTCACAAAACCCAGCAGGGGAGTCTCCTCAAAGCTGGTTCTCCTTGACCTGAGCATTTTCCCAACTTTTCTGGAGTATTGTTTGTAGAGTGGTGCTTTTGGGTCTGAGCATGCTAGTACCCAGAGTTAGTAACAATAAAATTTCAATAGCACTTTAAGGTTTGCAAAGTGCTTTACAAATATTTTCTCATTTGAGCTTCACAACAACCTAGGGAGATAAGTGCTATTATGATCCCCATTTTACAGAGAAGGAAACTGAGGCAGACAGCAGGTCAAGTGATTTGCCCTGGGTCACCCAGCTAGTAGCTATCCTAGGCCATATTTGAACTCATGTCTTCCTGTCTCCAGACTCAGCACTCTATCCACCATGCCACCTTGTTCCTCTTAACTTAGAGATTTCTAAAATGTAAATGCACAGAATGATTGAAAAATTCCAAAGTGACTCACCAGCATATCCAGTCATTTACTCTGCACTTGGAGTTGGGAGATCTGATTGTAATGGACATTGCCCAGCACATGTCCACAAGTTCCATGTCTCCTCCTAGTTGACCACACATTTGTGACTCAGCACTTTGGAGTCTCAGCACTTTTAGGATGACAAAGCAACCATCCCACCCTTGGCCATGGAGCAGGAAGAACCAATTACTCAGGGGACCTTTAAAAGGAGAATGAATATATACCTTGGTTTCTCTTCCTTTAGCCCTCTTGCGGTATATTGGAGCCCTGAGACTTCCTTAGCAGTCTGGCACAATGTATGGATGCCTTCTCAGAATCATGTTTTTTAAATAATTGAAGGAAATGTTTCCATTATATTTCAGTTAGAAGTTAATGAAAATAAAGACGTAATTTTTCCTTATCCCATGAGGGTTCCACAGGAGGTATCAGGGGGTCAACTAAAGGACACATCTTGCCTAGGGTTTTGAGTTGCTTCTATTGTGTCTGTTATAGCATGAGCTTAGGTGAAGAAGCATCAGTCCTTGGGATGGACGTGTCCAGGCTTGGATGCTACTTTGTGAGTTTGAGTCTGACAGATCTGGAAGTACTGGGTCCATCAGATGGAGTTGACTGGCAGCAGGAGAGTTCCCACATCAGAGAGGATGCTGCAAGCCTGAACTTAGCTTGCCAGAAGATATGGATTTTGAGGGAGACAGTATAGAAATGAGGTGAAATATAAAATCAGCGGTCCTATAGATTGTTTCAAGTTTAGATGCTTTAAAGTATCAACCTCCTGGCAGAGTTGACAATAGTTTGCACAATTGCTTGTTTAGCATGTTTTGAATCTTGCTGTCCAAGGGGAGGAAGTTTGGCGTTAAAATATTTCTTTTGTGTATAGGAAATACCTGTTCCATACCTGATTCATATTGTATATTGTGTACCTTTCTGTTATCCCCTTTGGGGGAAACCTAAAATATGAGCCCAAATCTAAACTTAAAAGTAAATCACCTTTGAGGCCTTATAGAGAGACTTGATTATTAAAAAAAAAAACTAAAAATGGGGGTGGGGAGGAGAACCTAATTCTTCTCATTAAAAGGCAGTCTCCTCCAGCACTGAACCAAATCTACCCACATTGCAGGGTTCAAATTTTAGAGGGCCGCCTTAGGGAGAGGGAGCGAGGTTGCCCCAGTCCCTCCTAGGCCCAGCATCAGTTGTTTATGTTAGATAAGTTTGAATTCCAGATCCAATATTAAATATATTGGGGAACCATGGGGAAACATAGTATAGTGGGTAGAGTGCTAGACTTAAAGTCAGCAAATGAGACAAACCCTGGGAAGTTTCTTCAAGCACACAGAAGGATGATGGTGAAAATGGTGATGATGGTGATGGTGATGATGATGGTGGTAGTGATGGTGATGATGATGATAGTGATGATTGCTAGCATTTATATAATCTTTAAGGTTTGCAAAGTGCATTGCAAATGTTGTTTTATTTGAACCTCATAACCCTGGGAGGTAGATGCTATTATTATCCCATTTTATAGACAAGGAAATTGAGTCAGACAGAGGTTTAAGTAACTTGTCCAGGGTCACACATCTAGTAAGTGTCCAAGGTAGGATTTGAACCCAGGTCTTTCTAAGTTTATTTTATTTTATTTTTTCGGTAGGGCAATTGGGGTTAAGGGACTTGCTCAGAGTCACACAGCTAGTGAGTTTATGTGTCTGAGGCCGGATTTGAACTCAGGTCCTCCTGACTCCAGGGATGTGCTCTATCCACTGCACCACCTAACTGCCTCTCTTTCTAACTTTAAACTCAGTACTTTATCCACTATGCCATGCTACCTCTATGTAAATGTTAAACTGCTCAATAAATGTGAACTCTAATAATAGGGTAGTTACAAGACTTTCTAGTTAGTGCTTCTCTTTCTGTATTTCAAGACAAATTTAAGCAATGGCTTAGAATTTGTGCCCCAGGATGTTGCTAATGCATCAATCATCGAGGACTATCTCATATTCTTCTTTGTATCTGGAGCATCTAACACTGGCAAAGAGGTGCTTAATATATGCTTGTTGATTAGTTGATTGATTTATTCATTGTTCTAACAAATATTTATTTAGCCCCAAGCTTATTCATACTATCATGGGAATTATTTAGCTGTATAAAGTCCCTCCTCTTTTGAAACTTACAGTTTAGTTCAGGAGACAGCCTATCTTCTTCCTACTCCCTAAAAGGGACAGAGAGAGAGAGAGAGAGAGAGAGAGAGAGACTCATCTTATCAGTGGGGTAGGTCTAGCAGCTTACTCCCACAAAGCATAGTAGTGGAATCTCTGGGTCAAGGGATATGGACATTTTAGTAATTTTAATTGCAAAATTCCCAATTGCATAGCTTTTTACTTTTCTTAAACTGCACTGTCTTCCTTAGATATCAATTGACATTTCAATTATCACCTCTATGAGGATAACTCCCAAACCTGTATCTCTAAACATAGTATCTTTCCTATCTTCTCTTAACTGGATTTTCTACTTCTGAAATCCAGTCTCCTTATGACTATATCCCTGATACCTGCTGACAAATGTCCCTAGAATCTGCACCTCTATTATTTGCTTGCCTCTTAGACCTCCATCAATTGCCTCCCTTACCTCTGCTGGGGATAGAGACCTTGACAATATTGTAAAGTGCTTTGCAAACCTCAAAATACTATGTAAGCACTAGTTATCATTATTATTTATTATTGTTGTTATTGTTGTTGTTGTTGTTATTGTTACTTAGCCTGGACTTTTTTCTATTAGCAACAATCACCCATTCTCCTACAGACTGATATCTTAGAATAAGACATATATCTCTATTGGCCTATGTCACAAACAACCCACACTCGTATTGGTACTATAAATACAGAATCCCAATGGAGATATAGGTGCCAAACAAAAAATGTCAAGGAATTATACTCTTCTTTCTTAGGTGGCATTAAGAAAAAGAAAGAGCCATTGGTAACGTGTATGACTGAGCTGACTGAAACTTTTGAACTTTGTGAAACTTTGAGATGGATTGGGTTGTTCTCAGAGTAAGAGTCAACCCCAGGAAAGCCCCCAGGACTCAGGAAGGGCATCAATGAATTCTGTAGAATTCTTTGGAAGTTTTTAAAATGTAGACTTGTCTCATTCTTTCTCAGTTACCTTTTCTGTTGTGGCCAAGTTTGATATTGTCTACAGGGGTGAGAGTGAAGGTCAATTTTTCATTGAGTCATGAGTATATAATGATACAACACAAAGTGCATTTTTAAAAATAAATTTTATTGATATCTTTTGTTTTTGTGTCTAACCAAAATTCCACTTAGTATTCTTCCCCTTTCCCCCTCCCAGAGAGTCATCTCATATAATAAATGCTATTTTTAAAAGAAAGAAAAAGAAAAATCAGCAAAACTGATCAACATATTAAAAAGAAGCCCAAAAATATGTGCAATGTACCATGTACCATAAAAGTCTACTGTGATCTAGCTCACAAAAGAGTTGGGGCAGATGTCATCTCATGCCACGTTTGCTCTTTGGACTTTTGCAACAATCACTTTTCATTGTTTTCTAATTATTTGTTCCACTTACATTGTTATAGTCATTTTTATTGTTTTCTTAGCTCTGAGTACTTCAGATCAGACCATGCTTCTCTGTATTCATCATAATTATTATTTCTTATAGTACAATAATATTCCATTGCATTTATGTACCATAATTTGCTTAGCCATTTTCCAATTATTAAGCATCTCCTTTGCTTCCAAGTCTTTACTACAACAAAAAATGTTGCTATAAATACTTTTGGCGTATGTGGGGACTTCCTTCTTATCAATGACCATCTTATCAGTGGGGTAGATCTAGTAGCTTACTCCCACAAAGCCTTGTAGTGGAATCTCTGGGTCAAGGGATATGGACATTTTAGTCATTTTAATTGCAAAATTCCCAATTGCATAGTTATACTAATTCACAGCACTACCAGCAACGTACTAGTGTTCCTATCTCCCCACAGCCACTCTAAAACTGACCATTCCTATCCTTTATCATCTTAGCCAATTTGCAAGGTATGAGGTGAAACTTCAGTGTTTTGATATTCATTTCTTACATTATTAATGATTTGGAACATTCTTTCATTTGGTTGTTACTATTTTTTTTTGAGAACTGTTTGTTAATAATCATTGACTAATTATCTATTGGGGTATGGTTTTTGAATATATATCTATATATCTCTCTATATATATTTATATACATATACATATGTATATATATATAAATAAACACACATGTATATGTATATTATATGAACATATATTTTATATATATAGAGAGAGAGAGATTATTTATTAGGTGTTTATATATTGGATACCAAACTCTTACCTGAGAAATTTGATCCAGGGGCAGCTAGGTGGAGCATTGGATAGAGCACCAGCCCTGAAGTCAGAAGGACCTGAGTTCAAATGTTGCCTCAGGCCAAACACTTGACACTAGCTGTGTGACCTTGGGCAAGTCACTTAACCCCTATTGCCTTAAAAAAAAAATTTGATCCAAAAATTTTTTGTTTTCTCATTCAACTGCTTCCCTTCTTATCTTTGGTCCATTAATTTTATTTGTGTAGAATCTTTTTCAGTTTCATGTAATTAGGGGGTGCAATAGATAAAGTACCAAGTCTGGAATTAGGAAAACCTGATTAAAATCCTGATTCAGCCTCTGGGCAAGTCACTAAAGCTCTATTTGCCTTAGTTTCTTTATCTGTAAAATGGGAATAATAATATCACCTACCTCCAAGGGATATTGTGAGGCTAAGAATGAAATAAAAATTGGAAAGTGCTTAGCATTTAGTAAGTGCTATATAAATATTAGCTATTATTATTTTATCTTTTGTAATTGCCTCTTTACCATCTTTGGTTAAAAATATATCTTCTACTCATAACTGTAAAAACATGTGATCTACTTCCCAAATACTCAAAGGCTCATGAATTCATATAATATTTAAAGGTTTACAAAGCACTTTATTTATAAAACCATTGTGAGAAAAGTAGTGTAAGTATTATGTTCCTTATTTACAAATGAGGAAACTGAGTCTTTAAGAGAGAAGTAACAATATATGTTCAATTGCCGATGTTTCTTAAATTAATCATATAGAAAGATACTAATAATAACAGCTGGCATTTATATAGCATTTTAAATTTCACACATTATCAGGTCTTGCCGACTCCAGGTCTGGTACTCTATTCAGTGTGCTGCCTACCTACCATTAGTATGGGCAACCAGGTGGCACAGTGGATAGAATGCCTGGAGACCCGAAGTCAGGAAGACTTCTGGAGGACAGCGCAAACCTAACCTCAGAAACATACTGGCTATGTAACCCTGGGCAAGGGTTACTTAACCTCTATTTGTCTCAGTTTCCTCATCTGTAAAAATGGAGATAGTAATAGCGCCCACCTCCCCAGGTTGTTGTGAGGATAGAGTGAGATAACATTTGTAAAGTGCTTGGTACGATGCCTGGCACGTAGTAGGTGCTCTATAAATGTTAATTATTATTATTACTATTATATGCCCATGAGATCATGAAAGGACAGGAAGAAGACCTGAGTATGTCATTTATGGAATATTTATCACAAAACATAGATAGGAATCACATGGGATGAGCAAGTATGAAGGGGTCATGATCTGCAGTGGTCTAGAGAGCACCCAAATTGATGAAACTGTGGTTCCACCAAAGCAAAGAAATCCGCTCAAGTGCAGTATGATTTACTGAAGTCACTGGTATGATTAGAGTCAAGATTAAGTCTAGGCATGCTTGAGAGATGTTGAGTTTTTCAGCAACATTTTGAAGATTACATTTTGTCAGAAAGGATGGGTGAATAAGAAAGGCAGTCTGATTCAGGATGCACACTAGGAGTGAGATCAAGGAAGGCTGTGTCCCAGCAGGGGTCGACAGACCCCTGTGATGTAAAGAATGTGATATATAACAGACAGCTAGGTAGGTGGAATCCAGATGTCAGGCAGTGAGTTGAGAATCAGGAAGTCAGCAAACATGGGATGGCAAGGTCAAGGCAGGGCAGAGATTGGCTTCTGTTGGAGAGAAATGACTTTTTTCCTGTGGTCTGCTCTTGACTTCTAGAGAAGAGAGAGGAAGCTGGAAATGGGAGAATGAAGTCAATTAAGATGCCTTTGAATCAGTATATGAAGGGTTAGAGCATGGAAGGGTCTGATTTTAGAAGCGAAGGAGAGAAAAGTCAGTGACAGCTGTACATTAGGTTTAATACGCCACATTAGCAATAACTATTACATACACGGGTGCATTCTATTTTTGTATCACATTAATGGATATATTAGTGGTAATTGTTCTTAATAGAATCACAAAAGTGAGAGATGGAAAGGCTCTGTGTTATGATGGAATGCTGTATTTTTACCATTGATCATGATAATAAGCCAGCTCAATCATTACTTATGGAGCATGATGCAACTTTGGCAATGAGGCAATGAAAATGAGGAGATAAACAGGATTGGTTTCCTTACCGAATGTGAGGTCCAAGTTTTAAGGTATTTTGCTGAAGTTGTAACTGATTGTCAATTAGTCAGTGAGCTATGGCAGCCGGTGTATTTCTGAGGGATGGGTGTATGTCTTAGGGAGGTGATTTGGCAGGAGGCTGAGGGCAGAGTAATTTGGCTCTCTCAGGAAGTGCAATGATTGCCTCCAGCTGAACTGCTTGGAAAGTATATTAATTCTATTAGGAAACATTTACGTTAGTTTATGTGGTATTCTGTACATCATGAAATGCACACATGAAAAATAAATTATTCATTTTGGGGGAATGATAGCTTGTCTATGACATCACTGACAAACAGTAAAAGGGGCCTGGTTATGTCTGCAGTGAGGGAAATGATGCAGTATAAAAAAGGTCTTACTTTCTTTTTTTTAAAATCCATCCCATCAGGAGCACATCATATTCTCCATAGAAGTAGAGGCTTGATACAGCGGAAAGAGCTGTGGCTTTGGACCAAAAGGACATACGTTCAAACCCTGTCTCTGCCTCTTGCTACCTATGTAACCTCGAGCAGGTCAGTTTCATTGACTGTGAAATGAGTTTATTGGACTGGATGACCTCTAAGACCTCTTCTCTCTCTAGATCTATGAGCCTATAGGTAATGTGCTCACTTTCCACTGTGGGATGAGAGCCTGGAAGCCCAGCTGCCAGGGATACTAGAAAAAAGGAGGGCATAAGTTTGGTGGCCTGGAAACAAAGATTTGCTCCATCCATTGTGCCATGTTGATGGTCTGAAAAGACTTACTGCCACGAAACAACTGTTTGGTTTTGGACTTGCTACTTACACTCTTAGGGCAGCAGTTTCCTCATCTCTAAATTAGACATAATAATAGCTGTACTATCTACATCATGGGGCAACTAGGTGGTGAAGTGGATAGAGTGCTGGGTCTGGAGTCATCTTCCTGAGTTCAAATCTGGCCTCAGATACTTACTAACTATGTGACTCTGGGCAAGTCACATCTCCCTGTTTGTCTCAGTTTCTTCATCTGTCAAATGAGTTAGAGAGGGAAATGGCAAACCACTCCAATATCTTTGCCAAGAAAACCCCAAATGGGGTCACAAAGAGTCAGATGTAACTGAAAATGACTGAACAACAAACCTACAACATAGAAGGGTTGTACACAAAGCACTTTGCAAACCTTAACATATAAGCAATATACAAATGTGTGGTAGTTGCTATTGTTTTTATTATCACCCATCATTTTTTCCCTACCATAGATTATCATGCTTGACTCTTTATCATTTCAATTATCTCAAATCGCAATTCAGGGAATCCCAAAAGTCTTAGTGCAGTTTAAAGCTCTCCATGGCTTCAAATTGCCGTTAAGACTTTTGGGACATCCTGTATATCCATTCAGGCTGTGTCCCAGGGCATCTATACTCACCCTGGTTTTGTCCTGCCTCACCAGAAAGATTGTGAGCACAAGCATCATTAGAATAAATTTGTGCTTAGGAAGATATGTAATAAGGGCCAATTATATCTCAGGCTGCACTTGGAGGCTGTCTTTTCCATGGGCAGCGTGTGCAGCTTCTGTCTTCTTTGCGATAACAAAATGTGAGCCATTTGTGGCCGCTCAGCAATTCCTAGATTTGCAAACTCGGCTTAGTGAATGCAATCTGGTCCATGGCTTCTTCCCAGGGAAAAGCACCTTCTGCTCACTGCACTGTGTTATGATCCAATGTGCTTTTGGTAGCTCCCACCTGCACTTGCATTTCTGGCCCTCAGATCCATTAGGCCAGGCTAGCAGATGGCTCCCTGGGATTCCATAGTATCAGACCTGGGTGTGATGACCCTTTGGCTATCTCCAAACAGGGCTATGGCACACGCCTGGATTTTTACAACCAGATGGCAATTTACTTTTCCCCTCAGAGCAACCTTGGTGTGTGTGTATGTAGCTAGGACTTCAAATATCTGAAGGGCTGTCGCATGGGGAGAAGTTATCTCTATTCTGTGGGGCTCCATTGGGCTGACCTAGAGCTGATGGATGGCAGTTACAGATATCAAATCTTGACTCAATATAAGGCAACTTTTCTAATAATTAGAGTTCTCCAACAAGGGAACAGGTTGCCTAATAAAAGGGTAAGCCCATCAGTCAGTCAATCAATAAACATTCTTAAGCACCTACTATGTGCCAGGTACTCTACTAAGTTCTGGGGATACAGACAAAGGGGGGGGACTGTCTCTACTCTCAGGAACTCATGGTCTAATGGGGAGAAGACATACAAACAACTATGTACAAACAAGCTATATAGAGGATAAATTGGAAATAATTAACAGAACAAAGGCACTTGTCAAAAGGTGTGTTCAGATAAAGGCCAGATGACCACCTATGGGTGGGGATATGGAGGGGATTCCTGTATCGGCATCTAGCTGATGCTACGGATAGAGAATTGTACTTAGAGTGCGAAAAACCTGGATTCAAATTCTAGCTTAGATACTTGGCTAGCTGTGTGACCCTGGGCAAATCTTTTAACCTCTGCCTTAGTTTCCTCATCTCTAAAATGGGGATAACAACAGCACCTACCTCCAAGGGTTGTTGTGAGGATTAAATGAGATAATGTGTGCAAAACTCTTTGCAAACTTCAATCGCTAGATAAATATCAGTTATTATCAAATGGGAGTCCGGTTTATTATGCTAATATGTTCAATGGATTTGTGCTCATCTAAGCAAATATTCTGACATCACTGAAAGTTCATGGAGTAGGGAAGGGGTGGTATTTTATGTCAGATGGGTCTTTTATATCTCCTAAAATCATACTATTCATTCATTTATTCATTTAAAAAGCATCTACTATGTGCTAAGTGCCTGGGATACAAAAATCAAACAGTCTCTGCTCTCAAGGAAGTTAATATTATATTGGGGGAAATATTTTCACAGATAAATGCATGTTTATATATATACATTATATATATAAACTTTTTAATATATAATATATATACAAACTTTGTAATATATATATGCACATACATTGTACTACAGGTATAGTAATATATGTTCTTGTTCTTGTTCTTGTTCAAACATGTCCAACTCTTCATGATCCCATGGACTACTTTTGTTGGCAAAGATACTGGAGTGGATCGCCATTTTCTTCTCCAGTGTGTTCCCATTTTACAGATGAGGAATTGAGGCAAATAACAGTTAAGTGACTTGCCCAAGTTCACACAGCTAGTAAGTGTCTGAGGCCAGATTTGAATTCAGATTTTTCCTGACTCCAGGCCTGGTGCTCTATCCACTGCAACATCTAGTAGCCATATGTGTGTGTGTGTGTGTGTGTGTGTGTGTGTGTGTGTGTGTGTGTGTGTACGTATCTGTGTGTATATATTATATATATACACATATCTATACATATAGATACACATATTTATATCTATCTATCTATATCTCTATCTATCTATTGAAAGAGAGGGAAGGAGAGAGAGAGAGAGAACAATGTAATTTAAAGGGCAGCACTAGCAAGGGGAAGGATCAGCAAAGGCTTTGGGTAGAAGGTGGCACCTGCAAGCTGAGCCTTGAGGGAAGCTTGGGGTTCTGTGAGGGATTCTACCCCATAGGCAGATAACTATTCTGCTTGGCCTTAACAGCAGCCCCTATAGGCAGATACTCTCTTCTCCTGGACACTCCAGTTAAGGCCAAACACATCTCTGCTCTGGGTTCCTGGTTCTTCGGTCCCGTAAAATCTCACTTCTTGCGCATTCATGGCAGCGAGCAGAGCGTTATTACACACTTTTTGGTCTGGAGAGCACAACACACATATACACACTAGACATACACACAAACATGCCTAGAGCAATAGGTATATCTGAAACATCAAACTGGCCACCTCTAATCACCCTTACTTGAGCTTAAAGGCTGTCCTGTGGGGAAGCTTTGAATAGGCACCAAGGGAGGGAAGAGAGTTTGGGGTTATTCATCCAACAGACCTTTATCGAATGCCTCAGATGTGCAAAGGCATCGGGAGAGCAACAAAGAGGCATCAAACACAGCCAGGAACCTTAGAATTTCAGTGGGGAGACAAGGCTTGCTCACATGAAAAGAGGGATGACAATCCAGGGCAGGCCATGATAGGTGCCTGAAGAGTAAGTAGTACAGGCAGTGAGTTCAGAGGAAGGTGAGACTCCTGCAAACTTGGAGGGGAGGGAGTGGCATCGTGAGGAGGGAGGTGTTTAGTGAAGGAGCAACTGGGACTTGAACTGAGGCTCTATATAACTGGGTTATTGTTGTATTTATACTTTGAACGTTAAAAAGGAATCGTTTTTTGGCTCAGTTCGGTTTTGTTGTTTCCAGTGTTTTGAAGACAAGCCAATACTTTGCCAGTGTCTGTACAATACGCAGCTATGGACAGAAGAGGCACAGGGGAATCTAGACAGCTAAGTGTAGATTGGATAAAACCAGTTTTTCTGAATCTGATTCAGAGCCTCTTTTTTTATGCTAAAAGGTGGCATTATGACTCACAGAGGACTTTGCATCCTTTTGTTTTTCTTTTCCTGGTTGGCTTTGCCAAGGACCTCATGGATATCATTATTTTCCTATTACTGTTATTAGATGCATTCTTTTGGAGGTAAAATGTTACTTTGTTTCATCTCCACATGGAGAGTCCTGGTTTCAGTTGCTGCTTTCTTATCTCCTTCTGTTGAATCTCCCAAACCACTTCCCTGTGCGGTGTTCCCCTGCTAAAGCCCAGGCACATTGTTTCACTCAATTCCGGCTGTTGATAAAAAGAAAAGCCTGAAGCCAGACTAGGGGGAACCAAAGTTAGAATCATGCTGGAATCTTCCCATTTCCCTCTAAGAGGTTCTTAACATAGGTTAAGGGATCCACGAACTTGCTGGGGTTTTTTTTAAGAATCTGGAGAACGGTTTTAATATAATTGGTTTCCTTTATAATCCTAACCACTTTATTTCATGAATTCTGAGAAGGGGTCCATAGACTTCACCGAAGACTGCTGAAGAGTCTTAACCCAAAAAAAGGGTTAAGAACTCCTGCTCTCTAGAGGCTGTATCCAGTTCTGAGAATCGGAGGCCCCGAGTTTGAATCTCTCTTTGCTATTTATTTTTGGCCATGTAAACTTCCTAAATTGTTCGACCTCTTTAGGGCTGTTTCCTCATCTATCAAGTGAAAAAAATTGGACTAGATAATCTCCAAGGTCCCTTCCAAATTTATAGCCTATGATCCCATGATCTAACTGAGGCCAGAAGGATTTGGAGAAAGCTCTTAGCCACAGAGATGATAAATGCAGGGGAGAAAGGAAATACTGGTCTTCTATGTGACAAGGGTAACAGGCAAAACTTCAGTTCTGCTGGCCTGGGGCACCTTCCATGGAGCTGGGCAGAATGTCTTCCTTGGCTAAGTGGGAAAGGACCCATGCTCTGGCCCCTTGCTTCTGGAAAAGTACAACCAGTGGGGGCAGCTAGGTGGCGAAGTGGATAGAGCACCGGCTCTGGATTCAGAAGGACCTGAATTCAAATCTGGCCTCAGACACATAACACTTACTAGCTGTGTGACCCTAGGCAAGTCACTTAACCCCATTGCCTAGCTAAAAAAAAAAAAAAAAAGCACAACCAAAGGCTTTTGGTTTGTCTTCACGTGTCTCCATGAATAGGGGCTGGACCGAAAAGGACTGGCTCAGGAAGAGGTGCCCACAAGGGGAGTGTGCAGAATGAGCTTCTCCTTGGAGGAATTAGGGGTGTGACAGGAACACGAAGTTGTAGTCTTCCCCAATCTCAGGGTTGACAGATTACCCTCCCATTCCTTCCTGCTCCTGCCTGGTCAGCACAGACAGGTCTAGACTCATCCTTCACTCCCAATACAATGAATTCTCCTGACATTGCTGACATTGCTCTTCTCTAGGCTTGGTGGAAAATGGCTGGGTCTAGAGAAGATCAATGACTGATTACATTAATTGAAACTTTCATCACATGAAACACCAGTGAAAAAATTCTTTCTACTAACACAGATCAGCTCACTATTTGGTGATGTTTTAAGGACTTTCCTGGGGCATTCCGAGGTTAAGTGGCATGTCCAGGGTCACATAACTAATATAAAAAAATAATAATCACAATGATGATGGTGATGATAACAGCAATAATAATTAACATTTATATGGAGCTTTAAGGCTTGCAAAGCATTTTGTGTGCGTTATCTCATTTAAACATCATGCACTTAAGGTAGATGCTATTATTTTCCCATGTTATGGATGAGAAAACTGAGGCCAAAAGAGAGGTTAAGTGAAGCAGGATTTGAACTCAGGCTTTCTTGGATCTAAGTTCAGTGTTCTATCCACTACAACAGTGGTGTCAAACTCAAATAGAAACAGGTCACAGAAAATGTACAAGAGGATTCCTGCTGGCACATATTAACTTAGAAAACCATATGTTAATGTTGTCTATGTTCTATTGTATTTTTATTTATTTTAAAAATATTTCCCAATTACTTTTTTAATGTGGTTCTCTGGCATGTTATAGACCACATAGTCCCTGGGCTGTAGGGACCCCTGCTCGACCCCAGCTGGATGCCTCTCAGGTAACAGAGGTGACGTTTGAAGCCAAGTCTTTCTGACTCTAAGCCAGGTTCTCTCTCCATTAGTTCACACTGCCTGTTAGATCCTATAGAGCAAGTCAAAAACAACTAGCAGAAAACCAGGCTACAGAGTAGTATTGTGGTCCTTACAATAACTTTTAGTCATCACCATGGAGGACAGCACAGAACCTGGTTGGTTCTGCCACTATGGCCATCAGGACCACAACAACTCCTATTTCTTGAGTGTTTTCAGGTTAACAAAGTGCTGTCCTCACCCCAGCTCTGTGAGATAGGCAGTACAAGTGCCTCATTTGTCAGACAAGGAAACTGAAGCACAGAGAGAAATGACTTTCCCATGGTCACACAGCTAGTGAGTTGTAGAGCCAGAATCAGAACCCAAATCCCATGACTCTAGTCCCAAGGTACTGTTACACCAGAATTGGAGAATCCAAAGAGACCTCAGTCACCATGTGGTCCAACTCACACTGATGTTCTTCAACAACTAGTTTTTGTTGTTGTTATATGTATATATATAAAGTCATGGAAGGCTTTCTCAGAGGATTTTTTTTAAACAGGCAAGAATAATGATGAGGATGATGAGGATGACAGATAACGTTTATGTTCACTCTAAGGTTTACAATGGACTTTAGATATCTTATATCATCCTAACCAGGAATGAGCCACATGGGGAACATCCCTGGTCCTTTCTAGTCATGGGATCATGGGATTTCATCTAGTTAAAAAAAGTAGTTCTACTACAATATTAGAGATGGGAAGAACATAAGAGGTTGGCTAGACCAATTCTTTAATTTGATAGTTGAGAAAACTGACCCCCAGAGAGATGAAGTGACTGCCCAAGGTCACCTGGCTAGTCTCAGACAGAGCCTGGCACCCAATTCTCTAGATTCACAGTCCAGAGCCCTTCCCCTACACCTGAGAGTTGTGCCATTCACACACATTTCTCTCTGGAGAATTCATGAGCAGGTGAAAATAGGCAGTATCTAAGAAAGTTTACAAATGCCTCCAAAGCAATGGAATTTAATTTGGTGCTACTGGTGAAAGCTCTGTTTACAGACCTAGGGCTGTAAGTATTTATTTATGTGCATGAATCCCTTAAGGATAGGGACTAGGTGTTCTGGTATGTGAACAGGTAACCAAATTAAAAGTCCTTCATGACAACAGTTGACATTCTTTCTGTCCCAGGTGCTACTTTGCTGATTCAGAATCCTCCCTCTTACAAGGAGTCCACTATTCTGGTCTCACCTTTGCCAGTGGGTGAAGCTCAAAGACGGACATTTGGCTTTGCTTTGGCTGGAAGCTGAATGGTACTTCCCCCAGAGAACAGCTCAGTCTGATTCCCCAGTAGCTCAGTTATGGCCTAAAGGGGGAGACTGAAGACAAAAACTAAATTCTGAGGACCCTCACTTTTGTTCTCCTCCACATCTTCAGACCAGTGTGAGGCACCCTGCAGTGAGTGAGCAGATGATGTCTGAATAGCCTCATCAGGGATGGTCTGAACAAGTGTGTTGTAGTGGTGTGCTGTAAGAACTCGAGTTAAGGGCCTCCGGTTTGATTCTGGCTCTGTATGACCTTGGGCAAGTCACTTCAACTCTTGGTTCCTCATCTCTAAAACAAAAGTGTTAGATTAGATGATCTCCACAGTCCCTTCTAACTCTAAATCTATGATTCTGGAACGCTTTATAGAAACATAGAAGTTGCTACCCACTGTCAGTCCCTTGCTTCACATAGACCAGTGTTCTGTTGTAGCCAGAGAACCCTCTCCCAAAAAAAGACATGGGTGGGGGGAAGGAAGGAAAAGAAAGAAGAATTTTACTAAGCACCTACTATGTGCCAGGCACTAAGTGTTTTACAAATATTACCTCATTTTGTTTTCACGAAAACTCTGGGAGGTAGATGCCATTATTATCCCCATTTTACAGTTGAAGAGACTGGGGCATACAGTGGCTAAGTGACTTGTGTAGAGTCATGCAGCTAGTTAAGGGAGGTCAAATTTGAACTCAAGTCTTCTAGCACTCTAGCCACTCTACCACCTAGTTGTTTCTAGGTGTGGAGATGGGAAGGCAGATAGAGGGAGGAAACAGCCACACTTTTTAATAACTGAACCCTGAAAGTTAAATATATCCTAATTTCCTCTCAGTAGCATCTTATGGCTTTGTCATTCATAAATTTATGCAAACCTCTTTTTAAATCCATTCATATTTCCTGACTGTATTACCTGTTAGGGACATGAATTCCATAAGTTTATTACCTGCTACATATTGGTTTTTGTTTGTCCTAAATTTGATTTACTCAAACTTCAAATATATCTTTTACCCTACTATTTACCTAAGTGCCTTTCAGGATTTGGTCCATAAACCTACACTCATTTTAGCTCTTCTCCATAACCTTGTCGATTTTACAGATTTCTATCCCAAAGTCAGAATGGACAGACATAGTGAAGAGAGGGCTGGGCTAGGAGTCGGGAAGATCTGAGTTCAACCCCTGCCTCATACTGGCTGAATGACCCTGGTCAAGTCACTGAACACCTCAGTCCCCCAGACAACTCTCTCAGACAATAAATTGCAGGCAAATTGTTTATCTGCATCAGTACTGAGAGTTCACCAGGGAATGAAATCACTGACAGGAACCAAAAGAAATGATAATTCAGAGAAGAGTAGACCTGCAAAGGGAATTTTGAGTTCATCTAATCAACACATTCTATTTTTTACATATGAGGAAACTGAGGCCCAGACACCTGAAGTAATATTCTCAAGGTCAGTCAAGTAGCAAGTTACAAAGCCAGTCTTCTGACATCCAGTGCAACTCTATTAGTCCAACCCTCTCAGAACCTTTCGCTTTCTAGGCTGAAAAGCTCCAGGCTTTTTAGTATGTCCTTACTGCCATCCCTCTGTTCATTTCAGTTGTCTTTCTAAGGACATTTTCATGTTTCATGATATCTTAGGTTCATAGAATCAAAGATTTAAAGCTGGGAGAGATTTTGGAAGCTGGTTAGTCCAATTCCCTCATTTTACTGTTGAAGGAAGGAGACAAGAAAAGATTAAGTGACTTGGCTAAGGTCACACAGGTATTATGTGACAGAGGTAGCATTTGAACCCAGGTTCTGATTTCAGAACCAGTGTGCTCTTTCTACCTTTGGTCTGAATTACTCTGCAAACATTCAAAGTAAAAATGCAACATTGTTTTATAGAAAGGGTTCTGGAAATGCTTTCTACTTACTATCATGATGAGGGAGAAAGTGGGAGATGGGGTCTAGACCTGTGCTTTTTTCCAGAGATGAATGTTTAAAAAGTTGCATGGCGTACACACACACACACACACACACACACACGCACACACACACGCACACACACACGCACACACACACACAGAGGATCAGCTTCAACTTTCCTCTCCCCTACTATACTTCTCCCAATTATTCTGTTAGCTCCTTTGCCCTGAGGGCAGTTTACAGCTTAAGGGGACTGAAAATGGTTTTTTTAAAAAAATTCCTTCCTCTCTCTCTGTGCCCCATGTGAGAGGCCACTCTGTGCTCAGTAGACAGTAAAACAGAGGCTGTGGGATCCGAGTAGCCTGGACCTTGGAGACTTTTTCATTTGGAGAAGAGAAAGATCAGCAATGTACAAAGGTGTTTCCCCTTCTTTCCCCTTCAAGTCAGAAAAGCCAGAGATGACTAGATTGTCTTTCCCAAGGTCTATTGGAGACTAATTTCTGTCTTTTCATAGTAGTTCTGTTTAGGATAATTAAAAGAAAGATATCCAGATTAAATTTGGGGAATGTACAAGATTTTAGTGTTAAATTAGATGCTTCCCCTCCCTTCCCCCAAGGGTATCCACAAATAGTTAATCAATCAGTAAATTTGTGGACAATAAACACTGTAATCAATCAACCAAGGAGTATGTATTGATTTTCTATTATGTGTCTAGCATGGTGCCTATAAGGGTGCTGTATCTCACTAGCTATTAGAGACCAACTGGTGGGTCATCAGAACCATGGTGAGATAAAAGTCTAAGAAGTCAGACAGGCAACACCTACCATGGGTCAGATACTGTGCTAAGCACTAGGGATACAAAAAGAGGCAAAAACAGGTCCTTCTCTCAAGGAAGTCACAGTCTAAGGGAGGAAGGTAGATAAGGGGGACAACATCTGTGTGCAAACAAGATTATATAGGACAAATTAGGGACAGTCTCAGAATTAACACAATAGCATTAAGGGAGATTGGTAAAGGCATATTTCAGAAGGTGGGACTTTTAGCTGAGACTTTAAGGAAACCAGGGAAATTAAGAGATGGGAATGAGGAAGGACAGAAGTCCAGATGTGGAGGGACTGCCAGTGAAAATGACTAGAGTTATAGTATGGAGTTTTAAGCGAAAGAAAAAGCAAGGGGGCCCAAGTTGTTGAATTGTAGAATGCTACAGGGCTGGGGTATGAGGAGATATTAGGGGGAGGGGGGAAGGGGAGAGGATGGAGTGAAGTGTAAGAAGACTAGAAAGGTAGAAAGAGTTTATTTTATGAAAGACTCTAAGAACCAAACAGAGACGGTCCTAGGATTTATCTTCATCAGTGACTGCAACCCCAAGAAACTGGCATTGACCCACAGATAAATACATTCAAAGGACAGCCAACCACTGGACACTGCAGGATTGTGGTTCCTGGGAGCATCACACTCTATGCAAACTTCCTTCTTAGTCATATACAAAGAAAATATTCTGCCGTAACTCCTGCCATAGCTGGGAAATGAGTGACAAGAATCCCCAGCTCCAGGAAATCCCTAGTGCTGGTTTATATAGCTTCAACCTTATGGCTCCCAAATGGAGACTGTGACTGATCTGTGGGCATCTCATCACAGCTGTGAAGAGAGGGAAGTTGTTTATAACCTGCCATGTCTTAGCCCAAGGGCTTCTCTACTGGAGACAGCAGGCAGCTTTTATATCTCTAAGCTACTAACATGACTAGCAGCTGAAAAAAGATAAAAAGAGAAGTATAAGACATAGTCCCTTCCCTTGAGGAGCTTACAATCCATTTAGAGAAACCAGTAACACATGAAAAGTTAAATAGCAAGATAAGAGATGTCACAAAGCACTACATGATTAATTGCCAGATGGTTAGCACAGACAATAAGTACTAGGATTTCAGGGGAGGGAGAGACTTCCATGAGCATTCGAGAGCTCAGGAAAAGCATCATGGAGGATCATAAATGTAGAGCCAGAATAGACCTCATCTAGTCCAATGCCCTAATTTCCCAGATGAAGAATCTGAAGCCCAAAGTGGTTAAAGGACTTACTCAAATCACACAAGTAGTTAAGTGACCTAGCCAGGATCTGAGTACAGGTTCTCTGATTCCAAATTCAATGCCTTTCTCGCCATGACATAGTGCTTATCATCTGCACCATAGTGTCAAAGATCATTTCAGCAAGTTCACAAATCAGTAGAGTTGAACCAAAAAGGAAACTAGAGACCAGGAAGACTAGCCCATTCATTTTTGTTGTTGTTCAGTCATGTCCAACTCCTTGTGACCTCATCTGAGGTTTTCTTGGCAGAGAAATTAGAATGGTTTGCCATTTCCTTCTCCAGCTCGTTTGAGAGATGAGGAAACTGAGGCAAACAGGGTGAAGTGACTTGCCCAGGGTCACACAGCTAGTAAGTATCTGAGGACAGAATTGAACTCAGGAAGGTGAGTCTTCCTGACTCCAGGCCTAGCACTCTATCCACTGTGTCACCTAGCTGCCCCTCTGTTCATTTTACCAATAAGGAATTAGAAGTTTACAGAGACAAAAGACACCCCTTTTGTCAACAGCAAGTTAATACCAGGACTAGAACTAAAATCCACATCTCCTGACTTCTTACCCTGATTTGTTCCACTCATCGTCCCACGCCAACAGCTGGAAACCTATAACATGGGGTCACGGGGTCATAGGCCCTGGAGCTAGGACTTCAGACACAAGTCTCATTTTACAATTGATGAAGCTGAAGCTCCTAAGAGCTAAATGTAGCATCCAAGAACACACAAATAGAAAGTAGCCAAGATAGAGTTTGAGCTCTGACTCTCAATCCTATCCATGGTCCTTCCAGATAATACAGTCAGCCACAGATTACCTGCACTAATGAAACAAAAACAAGAGTAAACATAATTCAACCCCACCAAAATTATAATTGCTTTGGAATTCAGCATATGTATGCGGGGCAGGGAAGCAGCTAGGTAGCACAGTGGACAGGGTGCTGGGCCTGGAGTCAGGAAGACTCATCTTTCTGAGCTCAAATCCAGCATCAAACACTTATTAGCTGTGTGACTCTGGGCAAGTCACTCGACCCTGTTTGCCTCAGTTTCTTCATCTGTAAAATGAGCTAGGAAGGAAATGGCAAGCAACTCTAGTATCTTTGCTAAGGGAACCCCAAATGGGGTTATGAAGAGTCAGATACAACTCAACAACAACAAGAATGTGTGTATAGGGTAGCATCATTTTTCCAATTGTGTCTTGCTTACAATAATACAGTAAAATTCTGTTGAAAGGCTCAGCAAAGGAGACACGGCCTAAATTGTGAAAAATTAGCAGAACATTTATGGGTGGAAGGAAGGAAAAGGATATGCCAGGAGTAAGAGGTGACATCCATAAAGCAATGAAGGCAGGAATACAGAAGGCATATTTAAGGAAGAGATAGTGAGGATATGCTAGCGACATTCCTTCCTTCCCCACGGAGCACTTCATACAATCATAGAATTGTAGACCTAGAAGGAGACTAAGGGTCCTCCTATTCCAAACCCCTCTCCCTACAGATGAAAACTGGAAATGTTAGCCATTTTACTTAAGATCACAAAGCTAGCAACTAGAGCACTGACCCTTTACTCCCCCAGCAGGGCTTTCTCCATTCTACCTCAGAATAAGACCTCGGTTGTCTTTTAAAAGAGAGCAGTGATGCATTTATGGGAGAGTAATTGGAGGTGCTTGGTTTGATTCAGAGCCTTCTAACAAAAGAAATCTGGATTTGAATTCTAGCATTCAACATTGGATAACCACACGGACAATAAGTTCTTGTTGACTGCCTGACACAGCTTTTCTAATCTAGAGCATTCATTAGACTCTGGAACCGTGAGCATAACAGAGCTGGATCCAGCATCGTGGCAAACCATTTGGTTTTTTAGCTATCAACAAATGACCCCTAAAGTAGTTGACCTGGAAGTTATTAGATTATTGTGGTTGTTGATCTGAAAAAGAGAATAAATGTTGGCAGAACCATAACTAGGGCAGGGTAATTGGGGCTTTGTCCCAAGGCACTAAAATTTAGAGAAGAAGAACATTTAAAATAATGATTTTAAAAGATTGTACATTTTTTTAAAAAATCTGTTACATTTACATTTTGATGGCACTTTCACTCTTTAGCATCACAGGAATAACTTGAGCTTAGCACCTAGTTAGCAAGAAAAAGAAGCTAAAATAGGATGATAACAGATGGCCTCCATTCTTCCCCTTGCAACCTCATTCACTCACATCAGGTGAGCTCCTCCCCAGAGGAATCCACTCAACTTCCTCCTGAGCATTGGCTTCCCTAGCAGTCTCCTGTTGTCACAGGGGTATCTATGTACTGTTACCATCAACTGTGCCCCAAGGACTTCCCCACAGGACCAGTGCTACAGTCTTTTCCTCAAATAAAATGGTATTAATTACCTCTTTTATTATTTTCACCTCATGAATTACAATGTTAGTTTGAGGGGACATCTTATGCTGTCAACCCCTGGCACCAAAATTGCTAGTTATAGCTCTGACTGCTGGTATTAATGCAAGTTACATGGGTTGGAACTGACAAACACACCAACCAGGCTTTCAGATGGTACAGAGAAAATGAAAAAGAACAGCAATGTAATGAGGATGTAGAGCCATCTTCTAATGAAACATTCAAACGGACTACATGGAGTGACTGGCTTACATTGACTTTTGGTGGGTTATTTTTGCTTACTAGGCATATTTTTATGTGTGGTACCACACACCAAAGGCCTAGGAGGAGCCACTGTAACCATGCCACTCCTTTGCTGATTACTACCACTTCTCACTCCTACCTGTCAGCAGTTCAAATACTTGGTTACCTCTCCTGCCTTCTAGGTGTCACCATTTCCTCTCTCTAAAATAGACTTTTGTTCTTTATCAGAGGGGAAAGCAAACTCTTTCTTCCACTGCTGCTTCCAGAAAACAATAGTACACAGTTATCCCTTCCATATTATGGTGGTTAGGGGCATGGAGCTCCATGATCTGGAAAATTCATGTAAAAATTTTTGGCCCCCCTGTCATACCAGAGAAGAAGTCTGAATTATTATGGTATTAAAAGATAAAGTATCTTGATATCATCCAATACTATACATGTATTTTATTCATTTCTGAGTTTCTAAACTTTTTTCTGTGTTGTCTACTGGCCTTCATGTGTCATCTATGGCTTCCACAAAACTCCCCCCAAATCCCCATTTAATTCCTTATGCCGAACTGCTGTATATCAAAACTGTGATGAGGAAAGTCACAATATGGAAGGGAGAATGGGTCACTGGAATACAAAAGCATAACTAGTAATGCTAAAGCCCACAATGATTAGTTCAAAATATATCCTGGGGCAAGAAGCAGGAAAGATGACCTCAGTTTAAGACTAACTCAGTTGAGGTGGGGTAGGAACATACAAAGAGTCTTTAGATTTTATGAAATAAGGCTCCATGGGGGACAGACTCCAGTCTAGGACTTTAACCCATAGGAAGGACAGAGCAAGCTTGTCTGGAGAGCCTACCACCAGGGCAGGGGGAATAGGACCCTGGACCATCTTGCTTTTAGTAAAAGTGGTATTTTTAAATTCTCAATTGGTTCTCAATTGGTATCTGACTTCCATCTATGAATGTACAGGGGATCTATATCTGTGTATCCTTCTCCCCTTCCCAATCTTCCTGCCAGGTGACCATGAGATCTGTCATGATCCTTCCTTATCTGTTCCTTACACTTTCCTTCCAGCATAGCAATCTAAGTCCAACTAAATGTATTTTCTTCCCCAAAGTAGAAGCCTCCCTTGGCATCCTCCTATCAGCTTTCCTACTTCTGGTCCTCTTGCCCTGAGTTCATACAGTAACACATGAGCCACAGTTAAACCTTACCCTTCCTCAGGCCACTGCATTACTGCTAAGGTAGAGAGTGGTTATCTATATTTCAGTGGTTAAAACATATTATTTATGTGATATGATATGATACATGATATAATATGATATATCACATCATATATTATATTGTTTATAGCATATTATTGTCTCTGTCCCTCAGTTTTCTCATCTGCAAAATGGGGAATTGAATTTGATGACTTCTAAAGTCACTTCCATTTCTATGATCTTTATATATATTAATCATATTATATTAGTTTGTATATTATGTTATATAATATTATATCACATCATGTTATATGTTACCATTAACCTCCCGTATAATAATAGCAGGACTAGGAAATATCACCACACCAAATCACTGATGTTGTTTTCTACAATTGCTGTTGCAAGAAGAGAAAACAGAGTCTGATGTTTGATGGGAGTTTTTATGTTTCTCATTAGTCTTTTAGAGGAGCTCAGTATATTTTCTCAGTTCCAATTACCTGTGCCTTTCTTCTTTTGGGGATTAGTAACTATTCAACTCACCCAAAACATAGAACACTATAACTAAAATGTTCACTCTTCTCCCAACAGGGTGCTTAGGTTTTGACTGAGTAATCAAACTTTGTAAGAAGTTTCACTGAGATATTTACTCTGCCAAGTCATGGGAATAGAAAATATTTTGTTCTATTATGCATGTCAGCTCACTGAAAGAAAAGGAAAAAAAATTCCCTACACACGAAAGTCAGGCTGCCCATCTTTTTTTTAGCATATCTTTTGAGAAATAACACTCCCAATACCACCTGCCACCAAAAATTAGTAATAATAACAAAATACCAAGTTAGTACTTTAAAGTTTGCAAAGTTATTTTCTTACATCATCTCATTTGATCCTCACAACAGTCCCATGAGATAGATACTAATATCCCCATTTTGAGGATGAAGAAACGGAGTCTCAGAAACAATAAATGATTTAACTGGAGTCTCACAAAAATTGGTGCCTGAAAGAGAATTCAAATTCAGGTGTTCCTAACTCCAAATTATAAAGTCTGTCCTCTCTGCTGCCCTGAAAAAAAGTTTTTATGGTAGAACACAGGAATTTAAAATAGTATTCCAAATTCCAATTCTCTCCACAGAGAGTTGCTGAGAATTTTAATACCTTAGGCAATGTGTTATGTTAAACTTATGCAGCCACCTCTAAATTATCTGTGCAAATGTTGTCAGAAACAGCGAGGAGAAGTGAAATCCACACATAATTTAAAACCTCAGGATAATCATTACTTTCAACTTCTTCCTCCACCAAACCTTTACCCTGAACTAATAACAAGTAATGTACTGTCGCAAACTGTCGTGTTTGAGCTTTCTTTCCCATCTCATCTCTTTTCTACCCTCTGATGGAGTCAATCATAGGTAATCACAGATAATTATAAAATCATAGTGGTAAGCATGTTGTGTTGGATAGAGAGCTGTTCTTGCAATTCAGAAGATCTCAGTTTAAGTCCTACTTCTGAAATAAACTGCCTATGTGACCATAGGCAAGTTACTTAGCCATTCAATGCCTGCAGCAGTTCTCTAAGGCATTAAGTTATGGAATCACTGCTTCTTTGCATTAGTGGAGGGAGTTTTCACACTAGAAGTTCCCTAACCTGATGAAATCAGTTCCCTCCACCAAGAAAAGGGGAGCAAAAGATACCTTAGCAATTATCTAGCCCAGGGGTTCTTAACCTGGGGTCAGTGAAGTTGTTTTTTTTTTTAATATTAATTAATTTATTTTTAGTTTTCAACATTCACTTCCATAAGCTTTTGAGTTTTAAATTTTCTTCCTCTCCTTCTCTGCCTCCCTCCCCAAGACAGCATGTAATATAGGCTGATATAGACTGATATAGGCTGTACATACACATTCATATTAAACATATTTTCACATTAGTCATGTTGTAAAGAAGATTTAGAACCAATTGAAGGAACCACAAGGAAGAAGAAACAGAGAGAAAGAGAGAGAGGGAGGGAGGGAGAGAGAGAGAGAGACAGAGAGAGAGAGACAGAGAGAGGGAGACAGAGAGAGAGAGACAGAGAGAGAGAGACAGAGAGAGTGAGAGCAAATAGTATGCTTCAATCTGCATTCAGACTCCATAGTTCTTTCTCTGGATGTGGATAACGTTTTCCATCATGAGTCTTCTGGAGTTGTCTTGGGTCATTGTATTGCTGAGAAGAGTTAAGTCTATCAAAGCGAGTCATCACAATGTTGCTGTTACTGTGTACAATGTTACTGTGTACAATGTTTTCTGTCCCCATGGTTCTGCTCACTTGTAAAAAAAATTTTAAAGATAGCTAGAGGGGCAGTTAGGTGGCACAGTGGTTAGAGCACCAGCACTGGAGTCAGGAGGACCTGAGTTCAAATCTAGCCTCAGAAACATAACACTCACTAAATGTGTGACTCCGGGCAAGTCACTTAACCCCAACTGCCTCACCAAAAAAGACAGACAGAAAGAGAGAGAGAGAGAGAGAGATCAATGACAGGTAGGTAAATAATTGATAGATAATGAGTTAGACAGATGATGCATAGACAGATAATAGGTAGTGAGATAGATGATATACAGATAGATAATGGAAAATAGATGATGGATAGATGGATGGATGATAGGGAGGTAATGAGATAGTGAGATAGATAATAAGTGGTGAGGTAGTTGAGATAAATATGATCTATAGATAGAAAATAGATGATAGATAAACTACATTTCAATATAATCTGTTCTTTTTATAATCCTATTTTGTGCCTTAAGAAAAAACACATGATTCTGAGAAGGATTTCTATAGGCTTCCCCAGAGGGGTCTCTGACACATAAAAAAAGATGAAAGAACTCCTGATCTAGTCCAACTCCCTCATTTTACAGATAAAGGAAAATAAGGCACATCGAATTTAAGTGTCCAAGATAATGCTAACGAGCAGTGAATGAGCCAAAAATGCCAGAAGCAATAATAATTTGGAGTAATGAGGAAAATGGAAGGGAAAACCAAAGGCTTAGAATAGATAATCAGTACCTGAGTAAGGGAGAGCCTGGTTACATTAGCACACCAGGATTTCTGGCACACAGGCATTGCTGGCTTTCTTTTGGACTTTCATTCCAGGACATACTGTAGGTCTGTGTGTACATGGCACCTAAATAATCAGTCAACTCAGTGAAAAATTCAATTTTGTTGGAAACATCAAGTCAGGCTGATTGCTTGGCATGATTGAGACAAAATAACTAATTGATTTGACAGAAGGTTTTATTTTCCACCTGATTTGGCAGTGCATCAACAGTCATAGTTCCCAACTCCTTGGCTTCCCCATCCTCCTGGATCAGTGGTTGTTCACAATATCTAGAGATAGAGGTAAAATTCAATTCTAGTTTAAAAAAAATCTTCAAATAGTGGAAGTGAAAGTTTCCAAACCACAGCCGATGGCTCACTCATTTTAATAGAACAAAAGAATTTAGACATCCCCCAGTTGGTCTTTCTGGTCATGGGATTTAGTGTGTATGCTGAGGGCACCCACAGTCATCTTAGAATCCCTGTCTTAGAGTAAGAGGTTGGCTTCCCAATTCCAATTCCAATTCTCATTTGCCGTGTGATTGTTACCAAAGTTGGATAAAAGAAGGGAAGGGAAGGGAAGGAAAATGCAAAGAGGTAGAGGTGAGAAAACACATGACAAGGAGTCCAATTTGGTTGATATTTCCAGTTCACTTCCTATGGGAAATGGCCTGTACAGGTATGAAGGGGGGGAGGGAGGGGAGAGAGAGAAAGAGAGAGAGAGAGAGAGAGAGAGAGAGAGAGAGAGAGAGAATTAAAGGCAAAAATTCACTTGGTAATAGGTCCTGGAAAAACATGATCTGATTTCAGGAGCAACAGATCCCAAAATAAGGAAGAATCCACATGAAGCAGGATCAAGAGAACAACTAGTAAAGAGAACTGTGGGGCTTTGATTAATGATGATTTGTTTCCTGCAAAGAAGCAAACAACTAGCTGCACTGTCTCCTTCATATGCCTTTTCCTACTCAGCTGAAAGCAATGCAGCTGTGGGCTTGAAGGGCTTTAAATCATGAGCTCTTTTATCCAGGTATTGCTACTCAAGCTTTATTTGCATTTCCACATTGAAATTCTTGGATATCCTGGGGCTCAATTTTCATAGATAACATTGGAAAGAATTTGAGGTTATTCCCAAGTTTCCTAGATAAGCAGAATCAGGACCCTCTAGGGAGGGAGTAATGGTCGCCACATTGTAACACTCTGGGATGTCTCTCTTCAGAATGTGAGGGCCAAGAGTGTCACCCTACCTACCTCCATGGTTGGTAGAAATGAAATGAAATGTGATATTGTGTGGTGTCACACCATCAGGCTACCTAGCAATCCTAGCGTGGCTCTGAACAGCTTCCTTTGGAGAACAGTTTTTTAAGCGCTTAGGGATAAATATATTTTAGTGTCTACATATAAGACAGACTCACTGGGGGAAATTGGTGACTGTTGCCCTACAAACATGGCATGAAGGCTGGATTCAGGATCAGAGTGCTCCAATAAACAGCTCAACTAACCTGGATTTTTGCCTGTTCCAACCTCTTTCATGCCGCCACACCTTGGTGATGAGTCTATCGCTGCTCATCTAAAGTGAACAAAGTGTGATCGAAATTGCCTAAGTCAAGTCACCTTCCTGCCAATGGCGCCTGCCCTTAGCTGATGGGGCGATTGGAAACATGTGAACTAGATAATCAGTTCATGGGTTGCTCCATAGAGAATGACTCTATGGAGTCACTCACTGGAGGGAAGCCAACGTGGATGATGGATTAGAATTGCTCGCTTGGCCCTAGGGGATAGAACAGGGAGAAATGGGTAGAAGTTGTGCAAAGGCAGATTTCTGTTCCATATAAGGAAAAACATCCTACTAATTAATAGAATGGGCTGCCTCTGGAGGTAGCGAGACCCCGGTGTTTGGAGAAATACAGATGGAGGCTCAAGGACCACTTGTCCAGGGTATTATAGAGGGAAGTCAGGCTTTGGGGACAGGTCAGACAAGCTGACCTCAGATCCTTTCCAACTCTGAAGTTCTGTGACTCTATCCTCTTTTGCACCTAACTGTCCCAAGCCCAAAGTAAGAATAATGACTGTGTTCCCACCCCCTCTCACCAAAAAAAGCTTTTGTTAGTGATTGGCTAACTTTCATAATGCCAAGAAACATGAAGGGAAACCTAAAGGTTAGTCAGAACTTCAGTGTATTTAATCCACACCCCGCTCCAATATTTCAGAGAACTGTTATCCTTGTTGGAGCGTTAGCAAAACTAAAGGTTTAATTTGCCCTTTATGCTCCATCTATTTTGACAGAGCAAGCCTCCTCCTTTTATCTCCTAGACTAATAATCCTACTGGATTTAGCCTTATAGGTTCATAGAAAGTTAAATTCCAAAGGGACCTCAGGTGCAAAAGTTTAGAATCACAGATTTAGAGCTGGAAGGGACTTCACAGATCCAAACCCCTCCTTTTACAATTCAGGAAAAACAAAGTGCAGAAAAGTGATTTGACCAAGGTCACACAGGCCACGAGTGGCAGAGCCAGGATTTTAAGCCACAACCTCTAGCCTCAAATTCACATTCTTTCCACCGCACCATCTGCTTGTAATGAGACATAGAATTCTGCAGTACAATTCTCCCCAAGTCACTTGGGTCATTAGAAGTCTGTCCAGGGTGTACTCTCCTCCCTGAGTAGAGCTGTTACTTAAACAGGTCTCTCTAGCAAAGTTCTCCATGGTAAAGAACTCCTCTGAATGATCACGCTGACTTCCCTCAGTGGCTTCACCTACTCTGTGGTGGTCTTCTCTCATCTCACTTTCAAGTCCTATCTTGAAACCGATAGGCTCAAAATAGAATGACAGAAAGGCACATGCGGGGAAATACGGCCTGGGTAAATTGGCCGCTACATTTTAGGAGCTGAAGCGACCTAAACTGTAATTGGTCATTTCTGGCCTCAGACAAAAAGTTAGGGGGACGATGGGGAGGAGTGGTAAAGAGGATATTCTGAGCACAAGTCAAGTCTTGCCAGGATGAAGGAGGAGGTGGTTGGACCTTAAACCCTATGAGAGTTGGGTTTGAGGTTAGGTGGGTAGTAGAGAGAGATACAGTAGAGGTTGCTGTGTTATAGGCTGCTAGAAGATCATGAGTCAAGGCTCAGAATGGCATCATGTGGAGAAAGTGCACCCTCCTGAAGAGGATGCAACACCCAACTCCCCCCACCCCACCCCCCACCCCCACCCTGCCAAGCTAGTGTCCTGAGCCAAGTCTCTACTTGCTAATGTCTCCAATGATAGTTTCAGGCCTGAAGGGATCTTGGGGTTCATCTAGTCCTCCTACCCCACTTTCCAGTTTTCATGGTACAGTGGAAAAAGCATTAACTCCAGGAGTCAGAGGATCTGGGTTTCAACTCTGTTTCTGTAACTTATTACCTATGTGACTTTTGGCAAGTCACTTAACTGCCCAGGGCCTCAGAGCCTGGAAAATTAGGAGGTTGGAATAGGTGACTTCTAAGATACCTTCCAGCTGTAGATGTAGGGTCCCATGGTTCTCTCCTTTGAAACTACCCTTTGATTTTACAGCCCTTTATCCCTAGGAATTGCATGTGGCCTGGTTCTATTGTTACTTCAAAAGATGCCAGGCCCATTCTCTCTTCTAGTCCTCAAGTCACAGCAGCTGTGGAGAACTGGAAAAGAAGCCAGGAGGAGGGTCACTGTCTCTGGCTCTACACTTAAGTTACAATGACCAGTGCCTCCCCCTAGCTCTGGTGTGTCTCCAGTAGCCCTAGAACAAGATTAAATACCCCTCCTGGATTGGGACCACACCCCAGCTCTCCAGGGGCACCAGGCCACTCCAATTGATCTTCATCTTCCTCCCAGGAGACACTGAGAGCATATATGCAAATTCAGCAAAACCACCCTGGGTTAGAGCGTGGGTAGCAGCTAAGAAATGGATGTTCTTTCTAGATCCTCCTCATCATCTGCCCAATCTGTCAGGACTAGGAGAGGAAAATCATTTACTCTGAGAAGAAACCCTGCCTGTGTTACTCAGAACTCATTTGCATAGAGTTAATGATTCACACACTGGAGGGACCTTGGGCTCCCTCCCAAACTTGGCGGGAGGGGCAAGGGACTTCCTTTCACCCCATTTTTTTCCAGCAGAACCGTGAGTCATAAACATGGGATCAGGAAACACTTGATCCATTGACACTCCCCCCAAGGGGCTGGCCCTGAAATGGGCCACACCGACCACCAAGGCAGGTGAGCTAGCAGTGATGACACTGGCAGGCCTGGGGAAAGAGCAGCAGACATCTAAGAAGGCAGAAGCCAGAACCTGAACTGGCAGAGGGCCAGGGCACTGGGTGGGGTGAAGCAAAACAAAGGCTGGGCCAGTGAGCCTGTTTAATTATTCATCTCCAGAGAATGAATGACAGTCTCTTGTATGGAGGGGTGGGGGTGGGGGGTTGGGAGGTGGGGAGTGGCGATAGACATCCTTGTAGTTGTTCAAGGGAAATATCAGACATCCTTGGCTTGACGTTTCTTGCCACATGTTTCGGATCTGGCCAACCTCGCCCTTCATCTGTGAACTGAGAAACTAGCCTCCTGACCAGCTCCCACCTCCCAACTCCCAGCTCCCAGTTCCATCCTGTCTGAAGTGACTCCACTGCCTCTTCCTTTAGCTAAGGGTAAGGGTGTGGATCATCTTTCACAACAGCCAGAACAGACGTATGGGAGGAAGTTACGTAACTCCAGGGACCCAAAAAGGCAAAATCAGTTTGAGCTGATTTTTTTTTTTTTTTGCCACTTCCCCCTCCTCTCCTTCCTTGTCAATCAAAGGGATTAGGTCAAGTTATTAGGAGTGAACCAGAATTATTTTGGGGCCCATCCCTGCTTATCACTGGACTCTATGGCTCTGCATACACACTGAGACCTGGCTTTCTTGGGGCCTGCAGTATCTAAGTATACTTGAATGAACAGGACACGTGACAATGGCCCTACCACAAAAGAAATTTGGTAATGAGATCGAGTGAGAGAAGGCTGAATTGTTCGGGAGCCTTTGTCCAGAATTCGGGTATTAATCTCCACTGCTCCACTTCACAATAATTGTTTTTAATAGAATAGATTAGATTTCCATCGGCACAAAATGCCACAGTCAATAATTAACAACACAGATGCAGGCTCCTCTCACCCAATCACACATACCTGAGCCCATTTGGCTGACAGTTGGCCAGGGAATGGGAGGTGGACCAGGCCATGTCACATGCCACTGCAAATACCAGGAGGAAAGTGTATCCCAGTGACAATTAGAGAGGAATAAGAGGTAATGACACAGAAAATAGGTAGCGTGCTGGGCTGCAGTAGAAACACAAATGTCAGGGGTCATGGAAGGCCAGTGAGAATTAGGAAAGTAAAAACTTTATGGGAAGAAAAAAATGAGACAGCAATGGCAGCTGCCGAGGCAACACTTTGAACGGCAGAACCTCGAGCACAGCAGGAAAACTAGTTGTTGGGTCTCAAGCTCTTTTGTGGGACTCAGATTTTTACAAGAGGCCTATTTTTTTTCAAAACATTATTGATTTGGTACTCAGTCGAGCTCGGAGAAAGATAAAATACAGTGGACTTCCCCCTGTCCCAGATGCTCAGTTATCCTGAACACCTGCCTGTGGTAATTATAGAGCTTCAGAGAAAAACGACAGAAAGAAATCTGCTCGAATATTTTCCTCCCATTGTGCTTGGCTCATTTGAATTATAATGTATTGCAGTCCATAGTATGAAATTTTGTGCCTTGAATAATGAATTCCCTCTGAGCTCAGGGTACCTGCATTTCTCTTTGGTGTCCATTGAAAATAGCATGTTCAACATCCGAGTGTTAAGCTGAAGAGGATTTCAAAGTCCTGGAATCATGTGATGTTAAACACCCCAATAGCAGTCTTTCTTCTGTCCTGTCTACACCTGTGGAATGCATCAGCTCCTTTCTTTGCTTCTAACATCCCTGAGGCAGTGAGATGGATAAAATGTTGTACCTAGAGTCAGGGAGCCCTGGATTTAAATCTGGCCTCACATCCATGCTAGCTATGTGAACTGGGGCAAGTCCCTTAGCCTCTATCTGCCTCAGTTTCCTCTTTTCTAAAATGATAATAATGATAACACTTACTCCTGAAGTTGTTGTGAGGGTATTTATCAAAATGCTTCACAAACCTTAAGACACTATATAAATGCTAGCCAATATTATTATTGTTAGCATGTTACCGAATGGATTGTAAGAAAAATCTGCATGTCTCACATAAGGACTTGAGCATAATGCAGCAATATAAATACAGTATCTTGCTTTCTAAGCCAGGCTAATATATTGGTGGGTGTACTATATGACTGTGTTGTACTTCTTTCAAACAGTTTTAACATCTGCTGCCTTCTTTTATATTCACAACCGCCCCGAGAGGGAGGGAAGGCCCAATAGTACCATCTAAATGTCACAAATGGAAAACCTGGGAAAGAGAGAGAGATTAAGAGACCTGGCCAAGATCACGTCAGGTGTATGTGGCAGAGATTCCATAGAATATAGGTCTCCTTACTCTTTTCCCATTCTTTCCTCTATAGGACTATGCTGAAACATGTGCATCTGTAAAGACAGTAAGGAGTGACTGGTGAAGATCAAAACAGATCTCTTGCCATCCCAAGAGACAGAATGGTACAAGGGAATGAGTGCTTGGCTCAGAATCAGAAGAGCTAAGTTCAAATACCATCTCTTCTCCTTACCACCTTTGTGACTTTGAGCGAATCACTAAACCTTTGTTTCCTCATCTGTTAAAAAAAAAAGAATTGGATTAGATCTTAGGATCTAGACCAATGATTCTTAGATTCTAAACCAATGATCCTTTGATCCATGCAACCTCTCAATAACAAAAGAGAGCTGACATGCATTAGGGGCAGCTAGGTAGAGCAATGGAAAGAGAGCAAGGCATGGAGTCAGGAAAACTCATCTTCCTGATTCAAATCTGGCCTCAGACACTAACCAGCTGTGTAACCCTGGGCAAATCATTTAATCCTGCTTGCCTCAGTTTCCTCATAAAATGAGCTGGAAAAGGGAATGATAAACCACTCCAGTATCTTTGTCAATAAAACCCCAAATTGAGTCATGAAGAGTTGGAGGTGACTGAAAAGCCACAGAACATCACCTAGTCAGTCAATAAATATTGATTAATCACTTACTATGTGCCAGGCACTATGCTAAGCATTAGGTAGACACAGAGGCAAAAGACAATTCTTGCCCTCAAGGGACTTGCCATCCAATCCTAAATAAAATCCAAACTCAACTTAGTATTCAAGGCTCTACACCAATCTGGCCCCAATCTAGTGTTCCAGTCATTCATTGTTCCCTTTTATATTCTTGACATTCCACTCAAACTGAGTTGCTTACCAATCTTTGAACTCCTGGCACTTCCTCATGCACTTCTGCCTCCTCCTTCGTAGCCTTATTGAAAGCCTTCTCATTCTTCAAGGCTCAGGTTAAGGGCCACCTCCATAATCTCTCACTTGTGGAATCTCTCATAGCATCTGATTCATTCATAGCATGTGATTCATTGCTCACAGCTATAAATGTTACACTGTCTGATCATGGTGCTTAGTAGGACCTCAGCTCCTCCTCAGAAATGATCCCAGAGACCTTAGTCCTTGGCCTAGGGCTTTCTCTTTCACCATTTTGTAACTTCCACTTGTCATCTGCTGCTTACTACTTGTGTGACCTTGGGCAAGTCATTTAATTTTTCTGAGTCTTAGTGTTCTCATCTATAAAATAGTCTACATTGTCTCCACTGGTCCATTCCAGCTCTAAATCTATGGTTTAGACCTACTACCTCTGAACCCCACCTTGAGCCACTGAATCTCTTAATCTTCATTGGTTCCCTGGGCTGGGAGATCTGTCACTGATCCCAGATTATCTTTTACCAGTACTATCATAACCTGGTGCCAACTTGTGATGCCCACTTTCTTTTTCTTTTCTTCCCTTGCTTCCACATACTCTAGACGGCAAAGTATATTTTCTAGGTTGTTTTTTTTTTCATAACAGGAAAGAATATACTTAGAAATTCTGAGAATAGGGAAAACTGCCAATTATGGACTGGGTAGTAAAAAAATAACTCTCAATTATATAGGTCTTTAAGGCTTATGAAGTGTTTTCCTCATGTCTGTATAAGATAAATGGTGTGTTATTATCCATATATTATGAATGAAGAAATAGAGTCATAAAAATTTAAGTGACTTACTAAGAGTCCTATGGAGAGGAGGTGTTAGAGACTCACTCAGAACTTCAGCCTTGAAGAATTATAATAACCATGTTGTTGTTCAGTCGTTTCAGTCATGACTGATTCTTCATGACCCCATTTGCTGTCTTTGTGGTAGAGATACTGGAGTGGTTTGCCATTTCCTTCTTGGGCTCATTTTACAAATGAGGAAACTGAGACAAACAGGGTTAAATGACTTGCCAAAGGCCACACAGCTAGCAAGTTTCTGAGGCCGGATTTGAACTCAGGTCTTCCTGACTCCAAGCCCAATACTCTAAACTACCCAGCTGCCCATAATAGCTATAATCACTTACATTTATATAATACTTACTATATGCCAGGCACTGTGCTAAGCATTTTACAATTGTTATCTTATTCAATCCTTATAATGACCCTGGAAGGTAGGTGCTATTTTGATCCTCATTTAACATATAAGGAAACTGAGGCAAATAGAAGTTAAATGACTTGCCCAGAGTCACACGGCTAGTAAATGTCAGAGACCAAGTTTGAATTCAGGTCTTCCTGACTTCAGGCCCAAGTCTTTACTCAGTGAGCCACCTAGCTGTGCTTCCTACTGCACTATGTTGCTTCTCAAGTACCTAAATTATTAATGCAGGAGGTAGATAGAATTTTCTGATCAACTTGACTAGCTTATAGGCTTTATTTGGAACTCTGATTATTTCTCATTGATGGAGGATAAATTGATTGACTTGGACTGCTGCAGGTTAAAGCCACCCCTTTGTGCTACCCTGTTAAAAAAAAAAGGGGGGGTGTTATTTGCAATATCTGCCTATTTGCCCCCTGGAGAGGATGGACCAGAGAGCTGAAAGTACATTTAGCTTCTGGGATGTTTGGAGCTTTCTTTATAGAGAAGAAGGTGGATTTCTTGTACAGCACCAGAAGTTCTACCTTTCTAGCAATCCCAAGTTTGAGAGTTCTGGGATCTCAAAGGAGAAAGGGAATTCCCTGGTAATGTGAACTTCTTGAGGAGAAGAGGTTCCAGAACTGGAAGAGCAGCAGGGGACTAAGCTACGATATGGCAGAACAAAAATTTGAGCTTTGCCCGCCACTGTTACCATAAGCCATTCACATAGTAACCAGCAGGTCTGGTGGAAAGGGGTTTGCTTCTCTGGCATCTCCAAGTTTGTTTTCCTTCCCAAAGTAGAGCAAACACTCAAGTAGAGCCATTCAACAGGTATTTACAATGTGGATGAATGCCTGTATGGGTATTATTATGTAAAAGTAAGACTCACTGGAATCTTGGAGATGGGAGGAAGAGTTTCTGAGGAATGCCCATGCCCTCAGGGCTGCGCCATAAATCAGTCGACAAGCATAGTAGAGCTAGATATGGATGCCTAGATGAATGGGATTCACTAGAATTTGAAGGGGTTCCTCCTTCAGCAAAAACTAAGTTTGTTCCCATTCTTAGGAGAGTATGAGTTCTTAGAGTGGCCTTATGAATCTGGAGAACTAAACAGGCCTGTCAAAAAAGAGGAAACTCATCAAAAAGGGAGGAGCATTGTATCAGATGTTTATAGGCTACTGAGAGTCTTTTATGTGTTTTCATTTTCTGTGGGCCAAAATAAACACTATCTTGTACCCAATATGCACTATTTATTACCTTAAGTACTTTGATTTGATCTGGGGATCTTTTTACTCACATCTATGGAGATCTAGACAAAAGCTATATTCAAAGTATATTTGGAAATTTCCCATCTGAGAATTCTGGGTAAGGACAAAATGAACCAAAGAAAGAATGATTTGTTGGGGCCGCCTCCAAGATTGGTCCTGGTCTGTGTAAGCAAAGCATGGGGTGCTCAGCCGTGAGCTGCATTTGGGATCTTACAGGATTATTGTGCTGGCATAGGGTAGCTAGACTTATTTGCCCTAGCATGGCAAATAGTCATCATAGTCAGCATAGGTCATCCAGGATTGTTTGATTATTTTTAGAGCTAGACTATTTGCCTTAGTAAAGCATGAGTCAGGAGAGATTGCTCCAATTGTACCATATGAGTTGCACCAAATAGTTTTCTTGCTAAAGTTTTCCAGTTGGCCCATGATTTTCCAGGCCTGGAGCCTACATTCCACTGTTCTTCCCTCTCACTCCCCATGAGAATAGTGTCTTTCATACCAAAACCTGCACTTGACCACCATGTAACTGATTTGGGATTTTCCTATCTGGGAACTCTAAATCAAACTCTTCTGTCTATTTACAACCCCAAACTCACTTTGTGCTAATCAGGAAGTTGTCTGGCTTCTTGTGGCCTTTTGGTGCAACTCCTATACTCCTACTCACTCAAAGGGAAGAGAGGAAAAAGAATTCATAAAATATCTTCTTGAAATTATCAACCTGACACCCAGTTCATCCTCAAAATTCAAAAAGTATGCCATCCTTCCTTTTAAATTATAGGACTTTGAACTGGAATGTACTATAAAGATTCTTCCTTATTTTACAGAGGAAGAAACTGAACCCCATCATGGTTAAAGATTCTCCCATGGTGACCCAGATAGTATCAGAGCTAGGATTCAATCCCAGTGCCATTTCCCATATCATAGATGTCTCCTTTTATCATCTTCTACTTTTTACTAACTGTATACTTATCTTATCTCTTCCCCTCCACTCCATATTATTAACTCCCTAAAAGCAAATACATTTTTTATTATTTATTTTGGTCTTAGCACCTAAAACACTACTTAACACCTGGTAAGAACTTAATAAATATTTGTTTTATACTGAATTGAAATCCTTAGATAATTTTTTTTAGAAAAAAATAACTAATTTCAGCTATTTGCTCCGGCAGAATAAATAGCTGGGAGTTGGTTTGAATGATTCCTGAAGATTCTTCTGAAATGCAGGAATTAATAGGCAGATAATGACCAAAAGATGGGCAACAGGAAGGAGCAAAGGTCCTGGGGAACCCACAAAGAAAATCATTTAGGTCTGCTGAATGGGCAGTGCATTGTGTTAGTGTATCAGTACCCGTATCTTGAATAGGCACTGCAGATGTACTGTGTGCTTGGCCAAGACTTGAACAGAAGGAGAAAAATGGGCTGGAATGAAGCTCTTTCAATAATCCCAAGCTGCTCCCTGAAGTCAAAGGCCATCTTTTCAACTCCAATATTCTCCTAGAGTTTTAAGATAGTGACAAATCATGGAACATCAATTGTCTCTGATGAATCATAATCACAGGTGACCCAGAGGGCAACGAAGAGATGCATGGTGAGTCTAAAGGAACCACAGCACATTACCAACACTAATTGGTATCCAAGTAGCAGCATGCAAGATATTATCAAGGATATATATGACCACAATGGATAGAGCACTGGCCCTGAAGGACCTGAGTTCAAATTCTGCCCCAGACACTTACTAGTGACCCTGGGCAAGTCACTTAACCCCAATTGTCTCTCCCCTCCCACCAAGAAAAAGGCTACATATGACCAGAAAAGAAGGTAGGCCTGCCCTGTAGCTAGAATGAAGCATTACAAATGGACAACCCACTTATGAGTTAGCACAGTGCCTAGCACATAGTTGGAGCTTAGTAAATGTTGACTGACTGTTGCACTGATTTCTATGAAATATTAAAAAAACCTAGTGCATTATAGAGATCCTCTATGAGATGAATCATACAGAATAAGGAGGTTTAAAAGGCTCCCATTGAAGCAACTCTTTGCTTTCTGGTTAAGGACTTGTTCTCTCTATGCTACTGGGTCTGGCAAATGTTTCAGGACTGTGGAACAAAGTCCCTATATTTGAAGTTCAAAGAACTTTGGCCTAGATATCAAAGAATTATAAAGTAGTAAGAATGTGAAAGACTTTGCCAACCATTCTGGGTGTGACAGTACTTCATTAACTAACTTGATAGTCACTCTGTCTCCAACAGCAATAAAAGGCTGAGTGAATGATGTGCAATAGAACAAATTGTTCATGTACTTATTTCTCTACCTTGTCCCAGATACACCTCCTCCAGGAAGTCTAGTTCTGCCTTTTAGAGTCACCAAGTCATAAAATGTTAGAACTGGGAGGGACCTGAGAAGTCACCTAATTCAATCCAGTTATTTTATAGATGCACAAAATAAGGTCCAGGGGAAAGGACTTACTCAAGGTCACACAGCAAGTAAATAGCCAAACCATCAGGGAAAAGAGTAGTTCATATATGATAGAATATTTCAGTATCTAGTTTACATAAAGAAGGAATACAATAACAAGGTCAAATACTTGTGGAATTTTTTTTCTATTATCCATAGTCAAAGCATGCCCCCCCCCATTATACAAAGCCCATTCCTATCTCATCCTCCACTATTTCCTAAACAAGTTTCTATGTCAGTGCATAACGATAACCGAAATTCTTTTAGCAGATATAAAATCTTTTATTCTGCAATTATTAATAAGGGTGGAAGAGGTAACACAGGGACTCAGATTATAGAAAAAGATAGGAATAACTGATTTCAGCTCTGTTTACGTGAACAGGCTGAAATGAGAGGAAGGGAAAAGAGAAGACATTGGGCCCCGTAGTGGTAGATGGGGGAATGAGGTACCCTCAAGGAGAGTAAATGGGCATAAATGTGGGCTCTCAGTAACACAGTTTTTAACTAAGATAGCACTGTTGTTGGGCCCTGTCTAATCAAAAATTAGTTTATGCTCCTCCAGATCAAAGATACCTTTCCCCTAGAAAAATACCTATACCTTAGAGAACATCTCAACTTCCACTGGATGCCAAAAAGGTAACAGCCACTCTCAAGCTGCCTACCATGAGTACAGAATCTCTGTCTCTCTGTCTCTGTCTGTCTTTGTCTCTCTCTCTCTCTGTCTCTGTCTGTTTCTCTGTCCATCTCTCATTCTGTCTTTGTCTGTCTCTCTCCCTTTTTCACACCCACACCCACACCCCCCCCCACACACACATGTCTAGTATCACATGGTAGGCTTCCTTTAGTATGATTTGAAGACCATTGAAATGGTTTGCCTGCCTCAAAATATCCACTCTTCAAGCTTGTCATTGGGCCTGAAATTCCATCATCTCTTACCTTCTCTGGGGTAAGGAATTGAAGTCTTTGCTTAAAATGCGAACATAATACCTAGGAAATGTAACACTGTAATAATAATAATAATAGCTTACATTTATATGTCATTTGAACTTCTACAAAGTACTTTATATTTTCTTTTCATTATATATAAAGCACCTTGCAAAATGTTAAGCACCATATAAATGTCAATTATTATTTCTATATGAACTTTACTATGACCCCATCAGGCAGGTACCAAAGGTATTCCATCCTCATTCTGTTGATGAGGAAACTGAATTTCAGAGAGGTTAAGTGAATTTGTCAGAGGGTTACATTCTTAGTAAGTATCAAAGGCAGGACTGGAACCCAGATCCTCCTGATGCCTCTAGCCACTATGCAATACCACATCTCTTATAATTTTATAAATGAATTAATTGAAGTAGCTTCACCTGCCTAGCAGGTCTAAGGTAGGGTGAGAAATTCGGTTTGAGGAACTGTATTCAAATCCTGACTCTTTTACTTACTAACTGTAGGAGCTTGGACAAGTCATTTAAACTTAACTTCTGTTTCCTCATCTGAAAAAAGAAAGGGTTGGCCGAGATGAACCCTAAGTTCCCTTCCAGCTTTAACCCTATGAGCCTATTGCCTATAAGCAATGTGCAAAAAGACTAGACACAGGAGGAACAGGGGCAAAGAGGAGATAAAAGAGTGATGGGGAACGAGCTCTACAAAGGGGATCTTCATTATAAAACATTTGTATCGGTGACTTAGATAGAGGAATGTATAGCATTCTTATCAGACTTGAGGACGACACAGAACACATTAAGAATGAGTAACACACTGGATAAGTAACGCTGACCTCTCTTGGTTCTCCACCTCCCAGTTCAAACACTGCATCTTAGTCTCCTTTGCTGGCTCATCACCCAAAACGTGTCCTGGGCTAAGTTCTGTCCTGGGCTCTCTCCTCCCTCCTCTTCCCTTTCCCCCTTCTCTGTCCCTCTACCTCTCTCTCTTTCCTCTCCTTCTCCTCCCATTCCCTATCCTGTTCTCTCTCCCTCTTCCTTTTTCTCCCTTACTTCTCCCTCTCATTCTCTCTACTCTCTTTATTCTTCCTCTCCACTCTTTTTTTTCTCCCCCTCCCTTTTGTTCTTCCTCTCCCTCTCTCTCCACTTTCTCTTTTAGTGAACTTACCTGCAGATTGAATCATCACCTCTATGCAGATGACTCCCAGATCTATATTTGTAGTTTTGGTCTCTACAGTCTCACACATCATCCACTGCCTACGGGACATTTCAAACTGCATAACCCATAGCCATCTCAAACTCAAAATGCGGAATTATAACTAAGCCTTGAACTATAAGAGGTCAGGAAAAATTATCTCAGGGAGGCCAGGTAGTACAGTGGGAAAAGTACTAAATTTAGAGTCACAGGCACCTGAGTTCAATTCCTGACTCCTGTGAAGACCTTAGGCTAGTTGCTTAACATCTCTGGGCTTCAGTTTCCTTAACTATAAAATAAAGAGATTGGACTAAACGAAAATCCCCCTCAATTCTAAATCTATGATCTTATTTACAAAACTGAACTTACTCTCTTTCTTCTCAATCTTCCCCTCTTCTAAAGTTCCCTATTTCTGTTGCCAGTGCAACAATTCTCTGAGTTCCCCAAGTTTCACAACCTTTGAACTCTCAATTCCTCTCTTTCAATCACTCTACGTGTTTTCTCTTGCCATTTTGCTTCATAGGATCATCCTCAGATTTATGGATCTCAGAAGAGACCTCAGAGGCCATCTTCATGTCATATTTGAGGAAACTGAGGTCCAGAGAGTTTAAATGATTTGCCCAGATTCACACAGATAGTCAGAACCAAGTAGAATTTGAACTTACGTCTTTTCATTCTAAAGCCAGTGTGCATAAATGTACTAATATATCTTGAATATAATCTATTTCTCCATTCAAACAACTTCCACCCCAGGTTAGACCCTCATTACCTCTCACCAGAATCATTGTAATAACCTTATAATTGGTCTCTCCCTCAAGTCCCTCCCCTCTCTAATCCAGCCTGATACAGGAGGCCGATTCCCCTAAAGTACAAATCTGACCATGTCATCCCTCTACTCGATAAATTCCATTGGCTCCCTACAACTTCCAAAATACTTATTCTTCTATTTGGCATTTATAGACCTTCACTAGAGAAGGAGATGGCAAACCACTCCAGTACCTTTCCCAAGAAAACCCCATAGACAGCATGGTCCATGAGGTCATGAAGAGTCAGACAGGTCTGAATGACTAAAGAACAACAGCCCTTTATAACCTGACTTAAATCTACTTTTCTATCCTTATTATAGCTTTACCTCTCTCATGCAAACTGCAGTTAGGCCAAAGTGGCCTTCTTTTTCATCCTCATAGTCAGTACACCAACTATCTCCTGCCTCCCTGCCTCTGCTTGGCTATCTCCTATGTCTCCCATATCAGAATTCCTAGTTTCTTTCCGTGCTCACGTTAAGGGCCACCTTCTCCATGAGGCCTTCCCAGATGCCCCCAGCCCTCTCCTCAAAATTGTCTTGACCTTTGAAGCTTTTCAAAATCTGTCTCGAACCTGATTTTTAATCGTCATCATATTTATTTTAACTTGAAGTCAAAAGACTTGGTTTTGAATTCTGGTTCTGATAATTTCTAGTTATGTGACTACTTAATATCTCTGAGCTGTAGTTTCTTTATCTGTAATAATGGGGATAATACAGGCCACCTACCTCACATATATATTGTGAGAAAAACATTTTATAAACCTTAAAGCAACATGGATATGGAATTTATTATGATTAATATTATTATTACTACATTAGAGTGGCTAGTAATGTTGTTATAGTGGTGAGTACCCATAGCAGCACACTTAACTGTTATATTTGTGTATGTTGTACATATTTTGTATTTGTAAAAAAAAAAGCATACATATATAATATACATATATATGTTCCTATTGTCTCCCTCAGCTAGGTTGCATGTAAGCCCCTTAAGGACAGGGACTGTTTTTTGCATTCTCCAGAACTTTGCACAGTGTCTAAGCTTTTTGTTGTTTGGTCATGTTTGACTCCTCGTGACCCCATTTGGGGTTTTCTTGGCAAAATACTGTAGCAGTTTGTCATTTCCTTCTCCAGTTCATTTTACAGATGAGGAAACTGAGGCAAACAGGGTTAAATGACTTGCACAGTGTCCTACAGCTAGTAAGTATCTGAGGCTGGATTCAAACTCAGGAAGATGAGTTTCCCTGACTCCAGGACTGATGCTCTATCAACTGCACCATCTCACTGCTAAGTTTGGAGGCTAGCTAAGATTGATCTGGGCACTGAGAGAATAGTCATTTTGATATAGTGGAGGATATATCTGCAGAAGGACAGAGAAAGAAGGTCTGGTTACAGTAGGATGCCACTCTGGGCAAATGACATCAGAGTCTTGTCTGTGTCTATTTGTCTGTGTGTATAGCCAGAAGAAGAAACAGTAGACTAAGAAAGAGGTAAAGGGCAAAAAAGGGAAGTGTTCCAAACTGGTAATGGGACATTTTATCAACCCCTCCCCCCCCGTTTTGCTGAGAATAGAGTTAAAAAAGAAAGAACTCTTATCTGAGGGGACCAGGAGAAACAATGATCTTATGGTCATAGATTTGGAGTTAGGAGGAACTTACACCTCCTTTTATAAAGGAGAGGTAGTTAAGTTAATCAAAATTTGAGCCCCAGGCTCTTTTTCCAAATCCAGCACTCAGAGAATAAGCCGTTTGGCGAAAGGCAGCATCCAAATGGCAACCATGGACAACAAACACTTGGTGAAATAACCCCACCACCAACTCTCCTTCCAGCCCCTTGGGGCTCTCTGCCTCACATCCTGGGGAAAGCAGGCCTCAGAGAAGGGAGGCTTGCTGCTCTTCCATGACCTAGAGAGTCCAACTCTCTAGGCCAGGCTACAGCTGCCAGAACGGGGATCGGGAAGGCACAGATGCTGCTGTGTGAGGTTTGCCCAGGAGGGCCTGGAGCTGGCCTATGAAACAAGAAGGGCAGGTGCATTGGAGGGGAGGGACCCAGAGCAAGCTCTGCATCTGGCAGTGCATGCCCCTGAGCACCAGGCTGGGGACAACAGCCTCGATTGTCCCTCACAACAGTAGCCCTGCTGATTCCAGAGAAAAGAAAGGCATGGGTCCTCTCTGGGAAGAATGCCCCACTTTTCTCTCCAGAGCTGGGGCCCCTGAGCAGAGGCTCCAAAGTCATGGAATCCGCAGTTCTAAAGTTGGCAGGCCATCCAGAGGCCTGGATGCCATCCCCAGCCTAGCAGCGGGCTCTGAGCCCCTCCAGGCCAGAATAGAGACACACTCTGCTCTTTGTGCCTGAGATTTGGCTGGAGCCAGACTAAATGCTTTGCAGACAAAGCTGCCTCGGTTACCTCTGACACCACTAGAAAAGGATGCAAATACCCTGCCTCTGTTACCCATGCCACCAGCATTCCCACTCCTCTAGGATATTTTACACGCCACCACTCCATGCATGAGTCCCCACATCCTGCCACTGCGTTCATCCTAAAGAGTGGTTTCAAAGTCAGGGTCAAATCCAAGAGAACACAAAGGCAGCAAAATGCCTTCAGAGGCAGAGTCCAGCACAGTTGATGTCAGAGATGTTTTATGAAAACAAGGCTTGAGGTCATTTCACTTCGTGGATGAAAGAAATTTTGCTTTAAAGACTTTTAGCTAGTAAACAGTGAGAAAAATTATAGGCAGGTCCTTAGGCATTGCAAAGAACAATGTTAGACTCACTGGTATGTAGTGAAATTCCCAATAAATCCAGTTTAGTCTAGTGAAAAGTGCCCTGGGATGGCAGCTGGGAGAGCTGAGGCCTTGTTCAAGCTGACTAATTCATGGTATGACTTTGGGCAAGCCGTGGGAGGAAGCACAGAGGCCAATGTATTCAAAGCTTGCCTCTCAACACTCCCTAGCTATGTAAGGCAAGTCACTTCACCTCCTCATGACTCAGTTTCCTCATCTGTAAAGTGAAAGAGTTAGACTAGATGACATCCCAGCTTCCTTGCAGTTCTAGGTCATTGTTCTTATGTGATCTTCCTTCACCTGCCCCGGTCTCACTTTTCAATCATCAATTACATCTAAGCAGTTGTATTAAATGAGATAGCAAGTGTAAAGTGCTTTGAGTGAGTGCTACAGAAATGCTATTGTTAATGTTATTATTTGATATTATTATTGTTGTTGTGATTGTTGCTTGGACCAGATGCTCTGAAAGATCCCTTCTAGTTCCAACATTGTCCTAAATCCCAGAACAGAGTCTCTCATGGCATCTTACTCAAAGAAAGTCTAAGACAAATTACAAGTACAACTTGTATGGCACTCTCCAATCCCAGAGTTCTTGGCCATCACTAGTTAAGGCTAGCAAATGGCCTTTTGGCAAAGAGCTGCTGGCGAGGGCAAGGAACAATTTATCCTGGGGGAATAGAAAAGAATGCTGGTCTCATTCCCTTTGCTACCAGTGTTCCTCCTAAGGTAAAGTGGGCCAGATAGTGATTTGTAGTTAGTTCTATGGGAGGCTGAGGTCATCTGGACAAACAGGATTTGGCAGGACATCGTTCCTTCAAATAGATGTGGAAAGGGAAGCACAGGGAGGGGACTTGTCCACAGCCTCCTAGCAAGTTTATGGCCAAGGCATGCATTCAGACCTTCATCTTAGAGCCAGGGCTTGCCTTGGTCATCTGGAGCCCATGACAGGACTGGATTCCTGAGCTCTGCCTCCTACCTCGAGCCAGTTTCTGAAATCTAGTCTCCCCTGGGAAGCCAGCCTGTGGTGCCAAGGACACTCCTCAGTATAGTCACATTACTGGGCAACTCCTGCATGATAATAATATCAATAAGAAAAAATCATATTTCTGTAGTGCTTTAAAGCTTCCAAAATGTTTTTCTTAGAACATCTCGGTGAAGTAAGGGGCATGATATAATTCCCATGATACAGATGAAGAAACTGCAGCAATAAGTGGTACAGAAAGTCACATAGCTGGTAATTATCAGAGCTAAAATTCAAACCAGGTCTTCTAATTTTGAGTTCAATCCCCTTTCCACAACACTGTGTCCTGGGGTTACTTTAGCTCCAAAGGCTGAAGCATTAGGGGTTGGTGTGGGGGAGATGAGGCTTATAGATTGAGAAGCAAGAAATCACCATATTCCTGGTTAAGTGTACTAACTTCAGTGGGCAAGGGAATGCTCTCACTATCATGTTTATAGATCCAGGCATTGAACCTATGGCTGAGTTAGGAGAGGGCTGTCATATTATTCAGAGTAGTCACAGCTTTAGGATTCCAGCCCAAGTAAAACTGTATTGGTCAATCATCCACCTCCCATCCTACCATGTGGGCTGCTGAGCACTGTGCTGGGTACTAGTCAGGTTATAACCATTGCCCACTGGTCCCCTTCTATAGATCAGTCATTAATCTATGGCCTAGGGGCGGGGAACCTACAGCCTCAAGGCCACGTGTCCCTCTAGGTCTTCAAGTATGGCCCTTTGACTGAATCCAAACTTCACAGAACAAGATTTGTTCTTGAGGACCTAGAGGGTCACCCCTGACTCCCCCCCTGACTCAGCCTCTCAGCAGACCCACCTCTCAGAAAAGGGGACCAGATCTGAAATCCCACTGGCTGAGTCAATGGCTGCATGGAGCATGAACCTTTGTAGCAAAATGCTGGTGGGATGCAGCCCTGGCCCTTCTCCTGTACATCAGTGAGCATGGGAGCATCCCAGTAAGCCATCACCAAAGTCATTTATCTTGAGCAATGGGGTAAAATCTACTAGTTGCCACATATCTGAGGATCTGGGCATGTTTTCTTTATTCCCACTGTGATAATCATAATATACACAGCACAACAATTTGGTACTTATATTTCCAGACTCATGGCAGCTGCTGGGGCTGGGCCATTACAGGGAGACATTATTACTATGATTACAATGCATGAGAGCCGTCCAGTGCAATGACCAATGATTTACAATCTCATGTCCGTTCATTCAGCAGTGGGTAATAGTATGGAACTTACCTTGCAATTGTGGAATAAGGACAGCTCCATGTGGACCAGTTTTCCCATCAAAACTTTGCCTCAGTTTTTGACTCCCCATAATCTGTCATGGTGCCAGGCTGGGTTTTAGAGTTAAAGAAAAAGAAGACACTAAACAAGGGAATGTGAAATGATACTCTCCTCCATTAGGAGCTGCTGAATAGTACATTCAGGCAACACGATCAAGGGGAGTAAAAAGCAACTCAAAGAAGCATCTGGAAAGCAATTTCATTTTTAGAAGGAGCAACAGAAATTGGCCAGAAAAGCTTTGCAAGATACAGCAAGTTTTTCCCAGCAAGAGCGGCATGCACCCAACACACAGATTGGATTTGTAATCAGAAGCTATGGGTTTAAATCCCAGCTCTGCTACTCACTGTGTGCCTTAAGCAGGTCACTTCTTCCTGGGCCTCAGTTTTCTTATCTGTAGAATGAGAGGTCCTGGAGGGGACTTTTTTGTTGTTCTGTCACGTCTGAGTCTTTGTGACCCCATTTGAGGTTTTCTTGGCAGAGATACTGGAGTGGTTTGCCATTTCCTTCTCCAGCTCATTTTACATATGAGGAAACTGAGGCAAATGGGGTTATAAGTGACTTGCCCAGGGTAACACAGCTAGTAAGTATCTGAGGCTGGATTTGAACTCAGGTCTTCCTGACTCCAGACCCAGCACTCTATCCACTGTGCCACCTACCTGCCCTGGGGAGGGGACTAGATGATCTCTAAAATCTATAAACTTTATTGTACAATCAAGCAAGTAGATATGTATATATGTTTGCATGTGTGCACAGATCCACACATATGTACACAGGCTCATGAATGTACATGCAGACAAATGTGCACATGCACACATGTGGTAATATGCTTTCTGACAGATACTCTTCCAACATGAGTTTTTCTCTCATTTGCTGTTACTACAACTGCCTTATGGGTTAGTTTGATGTCTTTAATAATAATTATTTTTATAATAACAATAATAGCCAATATTAGCATATCAATTTAAGGTTTACAGAGTGCTTCATATGTGTAACATGGAGTTCAAACCTGAGCATTTGCATAAAACTAGCTTCCTTGGTGGAGAGAATGATTACTTGCCTGTGGGAAGGGCAGAGTTGGTGAGAGTATGGGGAGAGGAGAGTTTTCTGGCTCTGACTTTGAGAAAGGACATACATGGTTCCAGGATCTCTTCAGGGAGACACCTTTGGAAGGAGAAAAAGACTCTGGAAAGAAGCCAACATGTAGAGGAGCCGACACGTCACTGACTTCCAACTTACCATACTAGAGACTTGGGTGAGATTGGGACTCTTTCTTTTGGTTGAGCTGAGATATCTTACTCTCAGTGGGAATACCTATTCACTCTGTATTTTCCAGTATATTCTAATCTATGTAACTTATCTGATTTCTCTTTGCTATCAGCTTGAATAAATGGGTTTATTGGCTATTCACTACGGTGATAGTCTTTGTGTAACTGACATTGGGGAGTAGGTATTCATTAATACCTACTATGTGCTAGGTGATGTGCCAAATGCTTTTCAAATATTATCTCATTTGATCCTCATAACAACTCTGGGGAGTAGGTGCTATTTATTATCTATTTATTTATTTTACAGTTGAGGAAGCCAAGGCAGATAGAGGTTAAGTGACTTGCCCAGGGTCACTCAACTAGTATCTGAGGCTGGATTTGAGCTCAGGTCTTCCTGATTCTAGACCCAAGGGTCTATCCCAGACTAACAACACTTGGTTGTGTGTGGGGGAGGCAGAGAGATGTAATTCTAGTTTGTTATCCCATCTCCAAGGAGAGCTGAGTGGTCAGCTTGTGGTCCCAATTTCTTGCTTCCCTTCAAATCAAAATCTCTCTGGGAGACGGGTGGAGACTACAGAGATATCTATTCATGCCTCTCTGGGAGTTACATCTAAACAAACCCATGTGGACATACATATAACTTACATGGACATAACACGCACATACACTCTACATATATTTTATCTCTTCTGATGCTTATAAACAACCTGTGAAATAAGTGCTGAAGTTAATTTATCTCCATTTCATACATGAAGAAACTGAGAGTGTCGGGTGTTAAGTAAATTGCCCCGGGGTCACACAACTAAATGTCTTCCCTTACTCCAGTCTCTGGTGAAAAGGTGGCACTTCTCATCACCAAGGTCAGCTCCTCTATATGTCCCCTTGATCTCAGCCCTTCCCATCTTGTCCATATCACTCTCCTCCTGCCCATTGAATCTGTCCCTGCTGCCTACAAGTAAACCCAACTCCCTCCTCTAAAAATACCCCAAAAAGGAAAACAAAAACAAAACCCCCACTAGACACTACTACTCCTTCACCCAATCCTATATCTCTCCTCCTCTTAGAAAAAAGCTGCCTACATTCATCGCCTCTCCTTCTCCTCCTCTCACTCCTTGATCCTTTTGCGATCTGATTTCTGACATCATCCAACTAAAGCTGACTCAGTGATCTCTTGACAAATCCAGTGGCCTTTTCTCAGTCTCAACCTTCTTGACCTCTCTGCAGCATTTGACACTATTGGCAATCCTCTCCTTCCTGAGATTGTTGGATGTTGTTGTTCGGATATTGTCCCCACCCCCACCCCCACCCCTTGGCTCTTCTCCTGCTCATTTGACTGCTCCTTTTCAGTCTCCTTTGTTGGCTCATTATCCACCCTCATGCCCCATGACTGTGGATGTCGCCCCAGCGCTTTGTCCTGAGCTCTTTTCTTTTCTTTTTCTATACTCTCTCATTTGATCTCTTCTGCTCCCATGTCTATGCAGATATCTGCCAGACCTATATATCCAGGCCTAGTTTCTCTCCCAAGCTGAAGTTCTGTATTACCAAAAATTTACTGGGCATTTCAATATGAATTTAGTTTTGATATCTCAAAAGCAACCTGCCCAAAAGATACTTCTTTCCCTCCAAATCTACCCTTCTTCTAAATTTCCCTGTTTCTGTCAAGGGTATTGCCATATTTCTAATTACCAGTCTTCAAATCTTGACATTATCATCAATTCCTCTCTCCCCCTCACTCCATATATCCAATCAGGTGACAAACTTTATTGTTTCTACATCTATAACATCACTTGAATCTCTTCCTTTCTCATGTGCTTACTACCCTGGTTCAGGCTCTGATCACCTCTCATAATATATAATTTAATACAGACACACACACACACACACACACACACATGCACATATTGACACCCACACTTATCTCCCTAAGAGAATAGAATACAATCTCTTTAAAGGCAAGGACTGCTTCTTTTTTGTCTTTGTACCACCAATGTCTGGTCCATGCCTAAAACACAGTAGGTATTTAATAAGTCCTTGTTGGTTGCTGACTATCTGAAGTGAGATTTCAATTCATCTTCTTGACTTCAAATATAGCACTATATAGATGGGCATCACAGGATCAGGTGAAGGCTGGAGTTATAAACATGAGGAACATTCAGAAATGGACACATTTTGGCATGAACTTCTGGCACCTGACTTTGGGCATTTTGCCTTCCTTAAGATACAAAGGTAAACATGGCTGTTATGCCTCAGTTCTCATTCATTCATTCATTCATTCATTCATTCAATAAGCATGAATTAAAGTACCTATTATTTGTAGAGTAAATACAGTTTAGATAAGACCTAGCTCCTGCCTAACCTCACAGATTTTGCAGTCTTAAAAGACTAAGGTACAAACATACAACAGTAACACACAAAACTAAAGATGAGTGCATTAGGT
>NW_020954550.1:14423351-14466690 GCF_900497805.2 Vombatus ursinus
AGGACATGAGGCTGACTTATGAAATAGGGCTGGAAAGATAGGATAGAAAGAGATGTTAGAGGGCTTTGGGTGCCAACCAAAGGAGTCTGAAGTTTACCTAGTAACCATAGTCATTGAACATTTTTAGCAGAAAAGAGACATAACCAGATTGATGATGTTTTAATGTGTGGAATAAATCTGGGATAGGGAGAAAATGGAGGAGGGAAAACTCACCTGGACACTACTAGAATTGTCTCTATGGTTGGTAATGGATATCAATGCTAGGATGATGACAGTGGGAACAGATGGGGGAAAGATGTTGGAGATTCTGACAATGACTACTGTATCACACTAGTGGAACCCTCTGGGCTCACTTCCCCAGTTTCCACTTGAACTTCCATGTTGAGTACACAGAGGTTCAGCTAACTAGTTATCCTTTTCACATTGCAACTTTTGCCATTGTGGTTTTGATAAATCATGTGATTTTTGATATATCAGAACAAGAACAACGAATGTTGGACATACCGATTATCCTTTAACACCCTCCTTTGGAGGTTAGTCTTGGCCCTAGGCGGGTTGGGGGAGGTGGGGAAAGAGTCGGCAGGTTGCCTTAGTTTCGAAGGTCTCAAGAACTTCCATTTTGTGGGGAGGAGATGTTGCCTGAGGACCCTTTCTTTGTTACTCTTGCCTCTTCTTCTCTTCTTCCTTGGTCATTTTCAGTTAAGCCATATGGTCCTACTATAAACAAACCAAATAAAAGAATCATTGATTTCAGCATTGCCTGACTCATCTAATTCTTCTAGGAAACTCATTTAAGTCCCATCGACAGATGCCAAAAAACAAACAAACAAAAAAAGCCCCACCCAAACCCTGAAATCAGTGCACCCTTCCAAGCCTGGAAGTGAATGACTCCCCTTTATTTGACATTTTTCTCTTGATTCTCAATTTCCCAATCTCTGGATTCCTTTATTGCCTCCATGACCTGACTCCTTTATTCCTACTGCTATTTTTTTTTCACAATTCTGTATCTTCTTGTCAGTGAACTCCTGATTCTCTCTTCAAATTCTTCCTTGCCTTGTCAAGACACTGTTCCTCACTCACTCTACTATCCCACTTCAACCCTTCAGGGCAAAATGCTCAGAAGGGAAGTTCCCCTCTGAAGATGCAACTGTCACTTAAATCATCCTTCCACCCCTACCAGACCATCACAGCCCTAATCACTAATCTTTCATCTCCAACCATATGGCAATCAGGATTTAACAATGATCCCCCCAAAATAAGTAGACTTGAAACAAGACAATAATACAACAGTCAAGGTCTAAACAGAAGATGAAGTTCAATTGGGATCTATCCAAATAGAGGAAAAGAATTGGTGAAGATATACATGGCAAGAGGCCTGCAACAGAAAAAGAAATCTAATAGCAAACATTTAACAGTAGAGGGCATGAAACAGAAACCTAGATCGTAGAGACTAAGATATTAGAAAATATGCCCAAATATTGGGAAGGTGGAGAAGAGTGGACAGGAAACCAGGCAGAGAGCTCCAACACTGAACAATTAGGATAAAAGGCGAAGCTACCAGAGCCTGGAATACAAGCCAGAAACATGGTTCTAGGGAAATAGACTATAAAGCTGTAAAGTCAGGAAGTACTGCGGCAGTATGGAGGAGTAGAATTTGGCACTGGAAAACCTGGGTTCATGAATTTTCTTGAAAATGAGCCAACTAAAAACAATGGACCCTTGTGAAAAATAAAGTTTAGTTATTACCACTTTTAATTATAAATAAGGCATTGATTCATGGGGAAATTTTGTTTAGAAGCTACATTGTAATTCTAATATATTAGAGAATTTGATCGATCTTTGAATGTACAAGGGGATAATAATAATAATAATAATAGTACCTACATCCCAGGGTTGTTGGAAGAATTAAATAATTCTAAAGTGCTTAACATAGTGAGCATTGTACAGACGTTGACTACTGTTAGATTTGTAAATAACATATCTAAGATATGTTGAATGATTTTCTAAGAAGGATATGTTAGGATTTTATCTAATTGAATAGATGAAATTTGACTTGAGAAGTTTGGAATTATGTTTAAAAACAAATAAATATGATAGTCTTTGGACTTCTAGTTTTCTTGTATTGCAGAATTTGGGGAGAATAATATTGGAAATGTGAATTATCTTTTAATTGGAAGAATATACTTTTTAAAATACTGTTATATGAAAATTTTTTAAGATATTGCAATATGCTGTTAGGTCAATTCCTATTGAGTTATTAAAATGAATGTGATAAAAGTCTTTAAAAACCTGCAATAATGAAGTGCCTTTTGCCTTAAATTCTTAAGATTTAATAAAAGATTTAAGGACCCCTCCAAAAAAGAAAACAAAAAAAAGAAAACCTGAGTTCAAATCCCAGCTCGACAATGTTTGAGTGACTTTGGCAAGCCATTTACTCTGCTTGGGTACAGTTCCTTTCACAAAATCAGGAGCGTAGATTAATGACCTCAAAGTAACCTTTCGGCTCTAAATCTTCTGATACCAAATGAAAGAAGAGCAAAACAAATAGCAAATTTGACTTAGTGCTGAGTTTTTGAACTCCTGATCTAAAACTCCTAATATTTGGGTCTGCTGAACATTTTAGTTTCCAGATTTTACATAGCAACATCGCCCTTTCTTGTTGCTGGTCAGTCGTGTCTGACTCTTTGTGACCTATTTGGGGTTTTCTTGGCAAAGATACTACAGTGATTTGTCATTTCCTTCTCCAGCTCATTTTACAGATGAGGAAACTGAGGCAAACAGGGTTCAGTGACTTGCTGAGGGTCACACATCTAGTATCTGAGGTCAAATTTGAACTCAAGTCCTCCTGACTCTGGGGTTGGCATTATCTCCCTAGCTGCACCCCTTTTTGTCTCTACCTTCCAAAGATCACAACCCTCCCCACCACACACAATCTTTATTTCAAAAAAGCTAACGGGGGGCAGGTAGGTGGCGCAGTAGATAGAGCACCAGCCTTGGAGTCAGAAGGACCTGAGTTCAAATCTGACCTCAGACCAAACGCTTGACACTTACTAGCTGTGTGACCCTGTGCAAGTGACTTAACCCCAATTGAATTTAAAAAAAAAACCTAACCAAATAATTTTGTTAATTCCTCTCATTATTTTATTTTTGCCAGACTTGTGCATGCATAAGTGTAGGGGGTCTCAACAAGAACTCCACTAATGCAGGCCATTCTTCTCTCCAGCTTCTAGTCTGAGGGAGCATTAACAAGCATCGAGAGGCTAAACGTCTTTCTCTGGAATATACAGCCACTCTGTGTAATATGTGGAACTTGATGAGCAGTTAGGTGGTGCTGTGGATAGAACACCAACCCTGAAGTCAGGAGGACCTGAGTTCAAATCTAACCTTAGATACTTACTAGCTGTGTGACCCTGGGCAAGTCACTTATCCCCAGTTGCCTCCAAAACAAACAAAAATGAAGTTGTAGAACTTGAAGCCAGCTCTTTATCCACTATACCACATGACCTCCTATTATGTTCAAATAAAATTAGGAATTCATTACAATTTCCACAATGCCCAACTTCTAAATATAAAATATAAATATATTATATATATAAAACATATTATATATATAAATACATATATAAATATAAAACATATTATATATATAAAAATATAAACATATAAACATAACAAAATATACACATACTTGTTTACTCAGATGGAGAAAGTAACACAATTTGTCTGAGCCATGAACCAGGTCCATGGTAACAGTTCACAGCCATGTGGAAATTCAAAATAGACTGACTCAGATTTACCCTCCTTCGTGCATACCATATTAAGTAACTCCTGCATAACATTCATTGTTAGTTGAAGCCGTTACCATGTTAGTTTTGCTTCTGTTGACTTTGATTTAAATTTTGTTTTCACTGAGAAAAAAATGAATGTAGTTATACAGAAGTTATGCTCAAAAATATCTCATAACTTTGGCTATGTTCACACGCTCATCACCATTGCAGGGAAGATCTAGCCTATTCCACAGTTTGGAAAACTCTGGCTTAAAGACAGAATGATTCTAGAGGCTCTAGTGTGGCTGAATCTACAGGCAGGGCCACCCTTAGAATGTGCAGGCCCTACACTGATTTTGTTTTGTTTTGTTTTGTTTTTTGGCAGAAGGTGTCTCTATCAATTACAAACAAATTGATTTTTTTAAATGTCCAGTGTTACAAAATTTATGGACCATGTGAGGCAAACTGATTTATAGATGAATATTTAGAATAATAGTTGGAGAAGAGGTCACTTACCTACTTATTTCTTGTCCAGTCAGTGCACTAACAACTCTTTGTAGTATCCAGGCAGTGTAGGGGGGGCTTCAACTGCTTGAGCAATCTCATCCAGGTGGGAGGTTGTATGAGAGGCTGCTATTTGGTCTCAGGATTTCTGCTCTAGGTGGGCAGGACCTCCAGCTGCAGTGTCCGGATCCCAGGATTGGTGTAAACATGTGGGCAGGTCTCTGAGAGCTATAAGGGACTCTGTCAAGGTGCAGGGGTCTGTGACAGCGGGTGGATGACACAAAGGATACATGCCACCCCTGTCACACCTCTTATGTGCCCAAATCTCATCAGGGAGTGGGCCAGGTGCAGAAAAAGAGCCCGTCTCTTGACCCCACTAAAAGCTTCCCCAGGGCCCGGCACAGATGATAGAAGCCAGTAAGAACCCTGGAGATAGCTACTTCAACCAATCCCAGGGGCCAAGCTAGAAGCTGGAAGATAGGCAGAATATCTAAGGTCTTTATCTGTCAGCCAACGGATCAGCACCCAGGGCACCAGGTTCCAGGCTAAGGTCAAGGGTACAGGCAATTCTAAAATCCGGGTTTAGTGGTGATATCCTTTCATCTCATTGAGTGGATCTCCGAGTACGTGCAGATAAAAGTTGTTGAGGCTCTGTGAAACTCTGGCTGCTGCCCTCCAATGGCAGGAGGGGGCTAAAGCTTGGGGTCCCCTGAAGAAACAGAGGGTAACTTTTAAGGGCAGTACTGCCTATAGGTGAAAGTTAAGTTGGCCTAGCTAGCAAGGTTTGAAGGCAGGAAGTGAGACAGGAGAAAAATGGTCAGGGAGCCAAGTTGGCAGTTACAGAACACATTTGAAGGCCAGAGGGTCAGAGGTTCCCCTAGCTGGTTGGACTGGAATGAGCAATATTCTCTTCCACCTTCCAAGCCTGGCAAAAATGGGACTGGTAAGGTAGCTGACAAGCATGAGACATGGAAACTAAAGAAGAAATTGGATTCGATGAAGCCCTTATCAGAATTGAATGTCCTCTGAACTACTGTGGCAGTGGAGCCAGCACACCCCTGGCAAGCTTAATTCCTAAGCACAGAGAATGCTCATTTTTAAAGGCTGAAAATACAGGTCCTTAGCTTATCACATTGAGGCCAAATAAAGGTTGAACTGAATGTGTTTGAAATGAAAATCTCTGGTTTTCTGTGTGTGTGTAAGTCAGAACCCTTTAGCCCCCAGATCTCAATGCCTTTTGGTGCTAAGTTTTGTTGACTAAAGCTCTTTTGATGGTCGAGGAACATCAAGACCGGGGCCACAACACTTAGTCCTTAGAAATGAGACTAACAATGGATATCCAGGGATGGGAGTGGGAAGAGGGATGCTTCTGTAAGAGGGGTATCCCACACCCTAACCCCAATTAATGCAACTAACAAGATGCTCTATGACCTGACACCTTATCAGCTAAGGATTCTTCTTTGAATTATAGAATCAATCAACCAAAGCCATAAATTATATGTATACATATTTGACACATCTGTTGGATCATTGATCATTCAAAGGCATAAACTAGGTATAAAAAATCTAGTTAATCAAGTTGGGAAGGAGTAAAGTGTTCTGATATATTAGATAAAATCAGATGACAAATTAGACACACCTCTGAGTCTATGTATAATGGAGGAGATTCCAGTGGGATTATTCCAGCAATTGCTTTAAGAATTAAACTTTGGGAATGGTTTGCAGAGCCAGACCTTTGTGGGGATGGATGAGAGGGGGCAGGAAGGATAGTGAGCCAGAGGGACTATTATATACACTCTACTTGCCTCCCAATGACCGTGTCATTGTAGAAACTGGATCAGAAAAAAACAATGCGTACAGACAGTAGAAGATGGAAGACAAACAGATATGCTGAGGAAAGGAAGTTTCTGGGAGTGTGACCTCCTTGGAATGAAGAGAAGTAGTTGAAAGGCTCTACAAAGATGCTGACCCTTAGGGCTCAACAGACAGCTACATACACCTCGGGGGAACCTCATGATGGTTCCAAGAAGAAAAAAAAGGACTGTCATCCAACCTGAGGCACAGCCCTCCCTCACTTAAATCTAATTCACTTTCAAGTCATGGCATCATCTTCCTGATGTCATGGTCCTCTTCAAGAATGAGGGACAAACAACAACAACCAAATGTACTCCCTAAACTTGAGCCCACTTTTCCCATATTTTGGACTCGTGGAAGAGTATATAACAGACTTTGTGGGGGATGTTTTATGCCAACTGCTCTGACAATACCATGTTACTAAATATACATTTCTAAATGAAATTATGTCTGGTTATCTGGTAATCAGTGGGTGAGCATACCAGATGGAGACTTATGAATGACGGTACCAGAAACCCTCAGTCAGTCACTCTTTGGGTTCCCAGCCTGCTTATATGACTAAGAGTTGGGGAGGTCATCAGAAAAGGTTTTCTACACCCGTAACACCATTATAATACCTCAGTGAATACTCCTGAAAGACTGCTCAATTATCATAAAGTATTCCTTGATATATCAAGGCATGAGTCAAGTCATTGATAAAGATATTCCCTCCGTTAGTGCAGACAGCAATCTATCCATGTCTTCTTATACCTTAAAATGGGTGTCAGTGTTCTTCCATAAATCCTCCATAGAAAATCTACCCAAAATACTGTAGCCCTTCCTTTTAACATTTGATAGATATCAATATGTATATCACTCTAGTTGCCTTTGTGCCACCCATAATTCTCACCAAATGACTGGCTCCACTTTCTTTTCTGGTCACTTATATCCTTCATGATGTCTTTTACACAAAAGCCAATTCTGCTTAAAAGGAAATCTTCCTCAATCATGCAAAGCCTGATTGGTATGCCCCATCTGGACCTCTGGGGGATGGAAAGAGGCTCAAGCTCTGCTTCTTTCTTAATGCTTTGACACTTGAGAGAGATGCCATAGCCCAATCAATATTTTGGAGGCTGAGTGATGTTTATTATTGGAGGAGACACTTTCGGGGGTCCAGGAGATCTGGCCATAGAAGGGGTGTGAAGAAGTTCTATTATTTTCTCAACAATAGGGATGTGACTAGCAAAATCTCAGGTGGAGGGCCTTGGTGGGTGAACTAGAACCTAGGTTGTACTGAAATCAGAGATGGAATCTCAGGGTCCTCTTGTCAAGAGAGCCTATGTGCAGAGGAACCAATGCCCAGGTCATGGGCCATAGATGGTTTCCTCATCACTGGATTACAATCATCCTTATGAGGCCAAAAACATCTATACCCTTTTTTCTCCTCAACCCCTATAAACCAGAAAGGCTAAAGAATTTACTCAGAAGGGAGAGAGAAAGAGATATGTCTAGTCATGTGGTGAGAGAGAGGTTCCAGTCCTGTTAAGATAATTGTGAGAGAGGGCTTTAGTTCTGGGGACATTTACCTGTAAGGTAAAATTATTAGCCTAGCAATAAATCAATACTAGCTAGTATTCCTCATCTCAACTTTTGTATTTATGTTAGACATCTTTTATTACTAATCTATCTACATTTTGTTTCCCTCCAGGAGAATTTCACTTAAAAGGATTTACATTCTCCACCCCCAATTATCAGGAGTTTCCCAACAGGGAATCTTCTTTCAGATTCTTCATGTTCTGGCCACAAAGAGGTTATTTCAGTAATTGTATAGGTGGCAGCTCTTTAAAAACACTCCATTGTCCTTCCTTTTTCACAAGCATGAAAACTTGATCAAGTAGTTCACTTCAGTTCAGTGGACAATTCTTACTGGATAAGTTTGCCTACAATCCAACCAAAACTGGTTTTCTAAAGGCTCTAGTAATAAATATACATAGTCAAACAAAACAACTTCCCACATTGGCCAATGCCCAAAAATGTAGACTTTAATCTGTGCACCCTGAGTTCATCATCCCTCTGTCAGGAGGTAGTTAGCATTTTTCATCATGGGTCCTCTGGAGTCATGGTTGATCACTGTGTTAATTAGAGTTCTTAAGACTTTCAGAGTTGTATTTCATTACAGTGTTGTTGTTATTGTATAAATTGTTCTCCAGGTTTTATGCACTCTACTCTTCATCAATGCATAACTCTTTATCACATTTTATTGTTGTAGTGGTGGTTATTATTAATAATAACAATAACAACAATAACTAGAGTTTATATAGTGTTTTAAAGGTTGAAAAGTGCTTGACAAATATTATTTTATTTTATCCTCACAACAACCCTGGGAGGTAGGTGCTATTATTATTCCCATTTTACAAATGATAAAACCGAAGTAGATAGCTTAAACGATTTGCCAGGGTCACACAGCTAATAAAAATCCAAGACCAGATTTGCACTGAAGTTTGTTCTGACAACAGGCCCAGCACTCTATCCACTATACTGCCTAGCTGGACAATAAGTTAGGGAAGAAGCCACCAAGTTTCTCCCCAGACCAGTATTTCCAAGGTTGGGCTCTGAATGCTCATGACACTTCATATCCCATTTGTGGCTCTGCAGGGAGTAGGCCAGGTTGATAGATAACTCAAGAATATCTTGAGCTCCTAAATGTAGCACAAGCAGTTAAGAGAGATGAGAGGCTGATTGACAAGTTCTTCCAGGTGGTGTGGTTGTCAGAGTGGCCCCAGGTTATTGCTTCTAGTTGAGACAAAAATCCAGTATAGGCCTGCCCTGAGGAGTCTTTTTCTATCCCTGCCTCTTCCACATCCTATATTGACAAAACAAACTCAACAAAATGGATTGGGCTTGGGAACCACTATTCATAATGGACTAATGATAATACATAGAAATATATACATGCATATTAATGTGTGTGAATATGTATGTATACATGTGTGGGAGGGAGGAGGGTTCCCACACTTCAGTTGATGTAGTCACAGAGAACCTAGAAGGTAATTAAAAGATAGTAACAAAGTATTAAACTAACTGCAAAGATATCTCTATACCCATGTCCCTTTGGGATATGTGAACACCCTTTTCTGACAATTGAAAGGAACAAACTCTTTGGACAAGTTGGAATCTAAATACCTAAGATCAAGGGATAGAATTTAACCCTGAGGGGAAATTTTTGAGTGAGGAGGAGGAGGAGGAAGGAAAGGAGGAGGAGACTACTCTCTCCTGCCCCTCTACTAAATGTAGTGTATCAGTAATTTGCTCAGAGGGAAATACTAGGAAGTCTGCGGCACAATTCATGGGGCTGAAACATACACTCTAGACAGACAGAGATAGAGAGCCAGTCATTTGAGGGAGGAAGGCACTTTGAGGAAGAGGACTCCTGGCAGCAGAGAAGACAGTTGGCTGCAGACTCCAGAGAGCTAGCCATAGCAAAGAAGAGCTGGACTGCAGAGAGTACTCTGGAAGTCCTGCACTTCCAGACTGTTCAATACTTGGTTAGTTGTTCTGCTTCCTTTTCTGTCATTCCTTTTCGAAGCTGTTCTTTGGTAATCTGGCTTCCAACCTTATCAGTCAACTGAAATTGCTCTCTCTAAAGTTATAATCTCTTAATCGCCAAATCTAAAAGCCTTTTCTCAATTTTCATCTTTAAACTTTTTGAAGTCTTTCAAACTGTTGATAACCCTCTCCTCCTGGATTGTTGCTTCTCCAGGTTTTTGTGACACAGCTTTCTCCTTGTTCTCCTGCTACTTGTCTGACCACTCTATTCCTGTCTCCTTTATTAGATCTGCATTGAGGTCATGCCCAGTAACCATGGGTGGTTCCCAGTGGTCTGTCCTAGACCCTCTTCTCCCTCTTTATTCTCTTACTAGGTGATCTCATTAGTTCCCATGAGTTCAATGACCATATCTATGTAGATGATTATCAGAGCTACATAGCCAGCCATAGTCTTTCATCTGAGCTCCAGTTCCCAAATAGAACTCATTATCCACACATACTCCCTCCAATCCTTACTCTTTCCAACATCCCTTTTACTCTTGAAGACACTCTCATATTTTCAATTACTCAGGCTTGGAATCATGGTGTTATCCTGGATTCTTCACCCCATCTGTCCAATAGTTTGACCTCTTGTTGTTCAGTCACGTCCAACCCTTCAAGACCATATTTTGGGTTAACTTGGCAAAAATACTGGAGCTATTTACCATTTCCTTCTCCAGCTCATTTTACAGATGAGGAAACTGAGGCAAACAGAGTTAAGTAACTTGTCCAGGGTTACGTGGCTTATAAGTGTCTGAGGCCAGATTTGAACTCGGGAAGATGAGTCTTCCTGAGTCCAGGCCCAGCACTCTATCCATTGGGCCACTGAGCTGCCCTAATCTTTTGACCTATGTTGTCATTTTTAACTTTGCAAATTTTCTCATACGCATTTCTTCTCCACTCACACAGCTGCCACCCTAGTCCAGGTCCTCATCACCTCTTCCCTGGACTACTGCAATAGCCTTCTAATTGGTCTTCCAGCCCCAAGTTTCTTCAAATTCCAATCCGTCCTCCACTCTGCCAAAATGCTTTTCCCAAAGTATAGATCTGACCATGTCACCTACTCAATAAATTCCAGTGGTTCCTTATTATTTCCCAGGTCAAATATAGAATTTTCTACCTGCCATTTAAAGACCTTTGTAAAAAACCTGGAAACACTTACATGAACTGATGTTGAGTGAAGTGAGCAGATCCAGGTGAACATTGTACACAGTAATAGCAGCATGATGTGATGACCAACTTTGATAGATTTAGCTCTCTCTTCTCAGCAATATAAGATCCAAGACAATTCCAAAGGACTCATGATGGAAAATGTTATCCACATCTAGAGAAAGAACTATGGAGTCTGAATGCAGATTGAAGCATACTATTTTCTCTCTCTCTTTTTTTTCTTTCTTGTGGTTGTTCCCTCTGATTCTGATTCTTCTTTCATAACATGACTAATGTTGAAATACATCTAATAGGATCGTATATATATAGTCTATATCAAATTGGGTGCTGTCTTGGGGAGGAGAGAGGGAAAGGAAAGAGAAAAAAATTTGGAACTCAAAATCTTGTAAAAGTGAGTGTCGATAAGTAGTTTCAGATGTAATTGGAAAAAATAAAATACTATCAAGTGGAAAAAGAAAAAGAAAAAGAAAAGACCTTCATAAGCTTGCCCCTTTGTGCCTTTCCAATCTTTATACACATTTTACCCCTTCATACACTCTGGCCTACTTGCTATGGTATGCCATCTCTCAACTCCATACCTTTGCACTGACTAACCCCCAATACCTATAATGTTCTCCTCCTTCAATATGAATCCTAGTTTTCCTGACTCCCTTCAAGTTTCAGGTTAAATTCCACCTTTTACAAGAGGCCTTTCTCACTCTTTCTCCCCACCCCCACTGCTCATCCCTTCCCTCTAAGATGACTTTTCATTTACATTGGATCTCATTCATACATAGCCATCTGTATGTTGTCCCTCCCATTAGAATGTGTGTTCCTTGAGATCAGGGACAATGTTTTTGCCTTTTTTTACTACATAGTAAATGCTTCATAAATGTATATGATTGAAATGAATTCCTTACAAGTCTGCTTCACTATCAGTGTATTTTAAATTTTGTATCCGCTCTTCCATGAATGCTGTGTATGTATGGGAGAGTGTGCCCCAGGTTTATGGTGGGAATGTTTTGTAATTACTATTTTATCATCAGGTATAAAGAATTACCCATGAGGAAACTCCATCTACCAAGGCAGAACTGCACCTGCTGTGCAATCTATAGTCTTAGTTCCCTGGGATACTAAAAGGATAAGTGAATTGCTCTGGGTCACCCAGCCAGCATATGTTAGAGGCTAAGCTTGCCCTCGGGTCTTCCTGAAGTCATTTCTTTATTGACTGCACCATCCCGTACCCATATTTTGATAGATAGATATATAGTGTATGTATGTGTGTATATGTATATATATATATAGAGAGAGAGAGAGAGAGAGAGAGAGAGAACATATATTTATATACACATGCATGGGTATGTATGGATTATGTGTGTGTCCATTTCTGAGGCCTAGAACTATTTCACCATGTAATCTAGCTTGCTCTAGGGAGTAGCACCCCTTTCTCCATTGAGGCAGTATGTCTCTCAAGTTGGAATTAGGGAAAGCAGGCCAATACGGTGGAAGGAGACTTGGACTGCGAATCAGTGGCCCTATCAATCAAACAATATACTTTGATTAAATGCCTACTATGTGCCGGGCATTGTGTGAAGTATTGAGGTATCATGCTACACACTGGCCATAGTTTATGCATGTGTGCATTCACAGTGCATGTGAATACATATAAACATACCAAGCCTGCATATATTCATTTACAGGTTTACATGCAATTTTCCCATAAATATGCCATTTCCCCTTTCTGTGCCTCAGTTTCCTCATCTGTAAAATGAGAGTGTTGAATTTGATGGCTCTGAGGTCCCTTCTAGCCCTAAATCTATGATCCTGTTATTCTCAGCCCCTGTTCCATTATATTTATATATGTATGAATTTGATGTCCCTATCAAAATATTTCAGACTGTTGCCCCAGGAGAGAACAAGTTAGCATATATTTCATCCTTATCTGCAAGGTTATGCTAAAAGTTCAAAGAATGTGGTAGGCCACATTGAAACACAGCAAATCCATTAAATTTCTGCTCTAGCTTGGCTTTGCATTTTGACACCCCACTGCTGCAATGCCATCCCTGTTCAGACTATTTTCTATTACCTTTATATTCAGGTGTTTCCTGGGAAATGTGTTTTACACATTTCTGCCTTGCACCTGGACTTCTTTTTGTCCTTGAAATTGAATCTTAAGAGCTCTGGTTTTGTTTCATAAGAGAAAACAAACACTGTCAAGTTGAGTTGGGGGAACTTTGCCTGAAAAAACCATGTGAACAAATTTTAGTAGCCTCTGCAGACTGCCCTTTCTAGGGACTGAGGGAGCACAGCATCAATGTGGATGGCATCCTCACCATGTCAAGACGTCCAGTTAGCTCAGGCCAAAATTCAATCGAGTGGGCTGCTGAGTATCATGTCCCTGAAATTATCTGGGCAGTTCCCAAATTGCTATTTTCTTATTGTGCAGATGCAGCCGCAACATAAACACTGCTTCAGACATGTAATGAAGCACCATCAATCTGTCATTCAATCAACAAGTATGTAATGAGTGCCTACTATGTGCCCAGCATGGTACAATAACCCAGCCCAACAGAGTGCCAGCTTCTCCACATGAGCTCTATGTTATTCTGCTGTGTATTTCCTGGATTCAAGTATAAGAAGGGAGGACCAACATCTTGTGTACTGGCCATTAGTTTAAAATAGTTGGAAGTAAACAGCTTTTACCATTGGAAAAAGATAAAGTGAATGGGGGAGAGAAGACTCAAATTATGGATTTAAATGTGTTCTTGACAGGTCAAAATAAGTCTGGCGCAAAGCAAGTGTTTAATATATGTCCATTGGATACGATTGAATTGTCTCTATCTTTTAAAATCTAGGTATTTTTAGAGATTGGTTAATAATAATAAGGTTAATAATAATAACTACCACTTGCATAATACTTTAAGGTTTACAAGGCTATTATGCATGTTATCTCCTTTGAATCTCACAAAAACTTTGTGAGGTAGATGTTATTGTCTCCATTTTACAGATGAGGAAACTAAAACTGACAGATGTTGCCTAGGGTCACATAGTTAATAATAATATTGTGTCTAAGGCAAGATTTGAACTTGGATCTTCCTGACTCCAAGGCTAGCACTCTATCCATTGAGCTGCTTCAAGGCCTAAGTGCATCTTTAGCAAACAAACAAACAAACAAACAAACAAAACAAAAAAAACAAAGAAAAAAAACCCTATATTGGGTATGAAGAATTTACGCAGTAATTCAATGACTGTTTACTGTATTAATCACATTCCTTTTTCTATTTTCTTTCTCTCCAATTCTGAAGAGGAAAAGATTTCCGCTTCCATCATTTTCTCTACAAATGAGGGATTTATTAGGCAGGTGCCTTATAAGAAGAAATGTCACTCAAAAATGCATAGGTTCCAGATAGTAACTGATAGTACTCTGACCTGTTTGCTCATTCACCTTCATGACAGACTTGAACATTAGATAGGAAATAGTTTCTACTGCCCCACCTTTTGCAGATAGGGAAAATGAGGAGGCGGGAGACGTAAAGGCTATAGACTAACTGGTCCTCAAATGAACCAGTAGTAAAAGGAGATAAGACACCTGCCCTGACCCCAACAATGGAATCAAGAGAAACAACACTGGGGCAGATGATTGACTGATAAACAGAAGGCATCTTTATCCTAGTGAATGGTGGGAAAAATCCTACTTAACTAAAGGACATTAGACTTTATGTACCCTCTTGTGTTTTGTTTAATTTAGAATACTGTGGCCTTCCTCATATCCATGTTCAACTATCCCAGACACCTGCCTGCTGTGATTATGAAGTGTTAGAGAAAGGACGGGGAGAGAAATCTGTTTGCATATTTTCCCTTCCATTGTGCTTGGCTCATTTGAATGATAATGTATTGCAGCCCAGAGTGTAACATTTACAGCTTTGAATAATGAAGCTGCTCTGAACTCTGAGTACCTGGGTTGCACATTGGTGGTCATTGAATAAACAAGAGCAACGTCTTTGGGCAATAAGAAGGTGATCTCAAAGTGGCTAGAGACAGATGCTGAAACACACTCTATTCCACACAACATCAGGAGCTTCCATTCCTGACAGCTTCATTTATTTTATTCTTAGTCATTTTTCCAGCAGATAGAAATGAAAGTATACTGCCTATGGCACCATCAGAGGGATTAAATGCTGTAATAAGCTTCCAAAGGAAGGTGTAGCTTCTGCAGCCCAAGAGAGCTTTGAAATCAAGATAACCAGTTACCTGCCTTGGATGGTTTCAGGGTAAACTTGCCTAGAAATCAGAAACTAGATGGCCTCTGGAGGTCGCTTCTTATTTAAGGACTCCACAATGCCATTGTCAGGCACATGTTTCTTATTAGATACACATTTGTTCCCTTCTATATAGAAATCAAGACCAGAAAATCTGACACTGGATTTCATTCATTTGAAGTAACAAACATTTATTGAACACCTACTATGGGCAAAACTACTGTGCTACCTACCAAGTAGAATGCAAAGGTGATGGAACTGAAGAAGAATTGAAAGGAACTTTCTGACCACAACTCAGACAGTAGACCCATCTCAGGAAGAGACAGCTTAGGCAGACTTAAAGGACATTTTTAAAAAATCTGTTTTCATATTGAAGGATTTCTGTTGGTTGGGTGATTCCCTGACAATGACAATGAGATTTAAATTACAAAAGAGCAAAACAGATAGACAATGGTGCTATGTACTAAAAAAAAAATTCCTACCTTACAGCAATAGAATAAGCCATAAATAGCAGCAATAATTCATCAGAATTAGCAGCAGCAGCAGCAGATGCTAATTCATCATCAGCAGACGGTAGCAGAATGCAGCCCAACTGTGGAGGACCAAAAGCTGGCAGCACCACCAATAGAAGAGCCCAGCACAGAAACACAGAAGCCCAGCATAGCAATCCATAGGTCAACAATGTAATAATCTGATGAGCTAATGTCATCAACATCTCTGTGGAAGAAGTAGTAATCGGTGATCAAAGAGGAGAGGGGTTTCAGCTGGGGGACAGTATTGTTTGTTGCCCTGGCTATGTGTTCCCTGTATCAGTGTCATCTTTCACATGTGTTCCTTGGCCAAAATGATTTTGTACATAGTGCCTCCTTGAAAGGCAGATAGGTAGAACAGTAGATAAAGTATTCAACTTGGAGTCAGGAAAGACATGAGTTCAAATTATGCCTTAGGTATTAGCTGTATGTCATTGAACAGATAATTTAACCTCTCTCTGCCTCATTTTCCTCATCTATAAGATGGAGATAATAATAGAACCTCTCAGGGTTGTAGTAAGAATCAAAAAAAGATAACAAACCTTTGCACACCTTAAAGTTCTATACACATGTTAATTATTTCCACCAGCAGTGGAGGAATCTGGGAGAATGTATCAGTATATAAAAAGGGTTTCCCATATAATTTATTTTGCGGTATTTAATTACACATCTTTGCTTCAAACAAAGCAAATTCTTCTCTCTGGTCAGATAAAAAGAAACATGAGCTCACGTTGGTGTAGGCTCATGAACTATGGTTTTAGATCACCCCCAAGGTAATATACAACACATACTTACATAAAAGTTCTTTATGACTATTTCCAATCTGTAGTTGTGCTCACATTTCTTTTGTTCTTTAAGTATGTAAAAGTGATTTTTTCATAGCAATCATGTGAAATAGAGTGTTCAGGAAATACTACTTCTATTTTAAAGATGAGGAAAATGAGGAATGGAGACATTAACCATATAGTGGGACAGACTGAGTCACTGTTGGCTAAGGTCCAGGCATGGTAGCCTGGGGCTGGCACAACAGCTTTCTGTTCAAGATCAGAGTGGAAGGTAGCCTAGTCCCTGTGCCCACGTTACAGGAGCTGGTGTTGACCAAGTCCACCTGGGACCTGGTCACCTTGTGCTATGGTTCTGAGAGTGCAACTTCCTGTTCCACCTCCCAGAATGTGATTTGGCTCAGCAATTGGCCAGGCAGTATCTGACAAAACAATTAGTAATGGAGGAGCTGAAGAATTTTGTGAAGAATGCTACACCAGTCAAACTCCTAGTGATGTCCTTTCACAGCTGAACTGGCACAGCCACAACCTCTGTCAATTCCATGCTGATTGGATACCTATTCTGAGATGGGATGGCCAAGCCCCAAGGGAACCACTTTTGTCCCCTCATCTACTTCCCCCAACCCAGACCAGATAGAGTCCTTTAAGGGTGATCTGAAGCAATGAATCTTGGAGAACTTCACATCTTGCAGCAGTTCTCTCTTCCTTTCCAGTGAGGTGGATAAGATGAGCCCTGGGTTGATAGAAGTACTCTGCCCTTTCCTGGCACCTTCCAAGGTGGTCCATGGCACCAATTACCACAAAGCTATCTTTGTCTTCTTTAGCAATTCTGGTGGTGGGCAGATGGCATTAGATGCCTGGTGAACTTGTAGGGTCTGATAAAAGCTTCAACTTTGGGATCTGGAGCCATCTGCAGGGCCATTGTAGTCAACCTCCATCACGGATTTTGGTTGCCAAGAATTGTCAAAGATCAGCTCCTGGCACAGAATCCTTCTTGCTACTCCAGCACCACCATGTCCAGAACTGCTTGGCCAACAAACTGGTCCAGCTGGGCTTGGGGCAGCAGCAAGAGGTGGTCTATGCTTTGCTAAATGGCACTTCCTTCTTCCCTAAAGAGGAGCAGCTTTTTTATTCCAATAGTGGCAAGATTTACCCAAGGTCACATCCATGAATAATGGATATGGGATTCTAAACCAGATCTAATTCTAAGCCCAGTGTTATTTCTTCTCCCCTACTCTGCCTTTTCTAGGTAGTTTCATCAGTGGGGTTATGGAGATTCCTCATCTTTCCTTACCCCTTAGATGAAACTCTATGAATAACACAATACACTTTTTACATCTCCCAACGAACATGCCAGCTTTGAAACAGAGCTTAGTGAATGGCAAAATGTTCAAAGTGCATGCTTTATTCATACCTTTTCACTGGGACAAAGGAAAGTAGCTCTATTATGTCACATACTATAAGCCATAGACAACGGGAAATTCTACTAGGAACAGAACTGTGACACTGTTATGATAGATGTTAAGCACTTAGATTCAACACGAAAATACAGGGAAACTCCATGTCTCATGTTTCTTTAAGCTGGGCAGATGCAGTGTAACATACATACATATATACATACATACACACATACACACATATATACATACATATATATGTATATATACATATATATACATACACATATATATCAAGACCTGGCTTGAGAGTATTCACATTTTATGAAAGACACTAGTGGACAGCAACAATAATAATGCTATAAATCCTTTATTAAAAACACATCTCATTTGATCTATGTCATATCATAATTCAGGGGTATATAAATTTAATTATATTTATCCCTGTATAATAACATTTTAGAGCTTAAAGGGGAAAAAGAGATCTTCTATTTCAGGAGTATGCTGATAAGTGTTTAACACCAGATCTCCCCCAAAAGAAAATTTACCCACAACACAATTTTAAGTTTAATATGTATTATTAACATTTCCCCCATCACTTTTTCAAGTTTGGACAATCAACACCTACTTCTGAGGTGTAAATGCTCACCCTAGAAATGGAACAATTGACTCAGGCAAGCAGGTTGGGGCTGGCTCCAACCCCCTAATTTTTCAGAAGAAGAAAATGAGAGCCACAAAAATTAAATGATTTGCTGAATGTTCATAGGATCATAGACTGAGAGAGAAGGGACTTCAGAAGTTATCTAGTGCAATCCCTTCATTTTACAGGCCCTGGCATCCATTTTCCTTATTGATGAGGATCACCATTTTATGAAAGGTCACGGATACTCTCACTTCACCTCCAATCGAACCCATTCTCTAGAACACTCCACTTCCTCATCAGTAACCCTACCCCTGCACAGTACCTTTTCCCTATTCTCCTTTATATTTTGTCTTCCACTATTAGAATATGAGGGCAGTTAGGTGACACAGGAAGACATCTTCCTGAGTTCAAATCTAGCCTCAGATATTTACTAGCTGTGTGACCCTGGGCAAATTATCCAACCCTGCTTGCCTTGGTTTCCTCATCTGTAAAATGAAGTGGAGAAGGAAATGGCAAATCACTCTAGTATCTCTGCCAAGAAAAACCCAAATGGGTTCATGAAAAGTCTAACACAACTGAAACAACAGAACAAAAAAAAAAAAAACCAGAATATAAGTTCCTTGAGAATAGGAACCATAGTTTCTTGTATTTGCATCTCCAGCACTTAGCATGGTGCCTGGCACGTAGTAAGCACTTAATAAATACTCTATTATCTACAGATGAGGAAACTGAGGCTTACAAAAGTTAAGTAATTTGCCCAACATCACACAGGGAGTAAGGTAGAACTAGTTAAGATTCAAACTCAGGTCTTTTGATTCCAAGTCTAACACTCTTTCCACAGTACTAGTTAGCAACAGAGAGAGAACTACTGGGGCCAGGCTTCTTGTCATACAATTTACTCACATTCCTTTTTTTAATATGAGCAAACATAGCTGGATAAATATGGTAGTTGAATTTATGCTAATTTTATTTCTTTGAATAATCATTGTAAACCAGAAAGTGCTATATTAGTGTGAGCTATCATTTTAGTGCAATAGTATAAGAATAAAAGCTAACATTTGTATAGCACCTACTATGTGCCAGACACCATGCTAAGTTCTTTACAAATATTGTCTAATTTGATCTTCACAACAATTTTAGGAAGCAGGTGTTTATTATTATCCCCATCTTACAGTTGGCAGCTAGGTGGTTCAATGCATAGAGAGCTGGGCCTGGAATCAGAAAGACTCATCTTCCTGAGTTCAAATCTGACTTCAAACACATACTAGCTGTGTGACCTTGGGCAAGTCACTTCACTCTACTTGCCTCAGTTTCCTCATCTGCGAAATGAGCTGGAGAAGGAAATGGCAAATCACGTTAGTATCTTTGCCAAGAAAACCCCCACATGGGGTCATGAAGAGTCAGACACGACTGAATAACAAGTTGTTAGTTCTTTCTCTAAGAGTAGTAACTGAGTAGTTCTCTCTGTGTTGCTAACTATTATTATGGAAAGAGTGTTAAATTTGGAATCAGAAGACCTGAGTTCAAATCCTAACTAGTTCTACCACTACACTGTGTGTGATGTTGGGCAAGTTACTTAACTTTTCTGGGCCTCAGTTTCCTCATCTGTAGATGATAACAGTATGAGGCATAAAGAGGTTAAGTGATTTGCTGAAAGTCAAACAATTAATAGACTTCTGAGGTTGGATTTTAAACTAAGGTCTTCTTGACTCTAAGCCCACAGTGCCACTTAGTTGTCTCAAAAAAATTGAAAGGGGCAGCTGCATGTGAATCAGAGACCTCTTGCTCTACAACATCACTGAGCTATGCCTCCATAACTAAGGGGATATATCTAGCAAAGTGGATAGAGAGTTGGACTTTGGGTTAGGAATACCTTAAATTGAATCCTACTTCTTATACTAGCTTTGAGATCTTGAGCAAGTCACTTAACCTCTCTCTGCCTCAATTTCCTCATCTGTAAAATGAGGGGATTGGACTCTATGGTTTCTAAGCTCTCTTTCATCCCTAAAGTTATGATCCTACAATCCTTTATTTCCTTCCTCCTTCCTAACTTAAAGAGGAAAAAAATTTTTATATAACTCCTCTCTACCAGCACAGAAGTCCTACATATCCAAAGCCTAGGTAAGAGCTGATGAAGAGGTGTGAACTATATTTAATTAAGTCCTCTTTCCTAAAAATAAATGGAATAATTAACACTGCTCTTCCCAAATGATCAGAAAGTACTACAGCTAAAAGTCATTTCATCTCAGCAGAGGAACTGTTCTCTGACCAGGGTTCACATATTTCAGAGCATGCTTAGCTCATAACTCTGCTATCCAACCCTATCCTGCCCCCAACTACAACTAGAGCCTGCAATCAACTCAAATCAGTACTCAGATTATAAATCTGCAGAGGCAGGACTGTGGCAATCATATTTTTTTCAAAATAAGAATCAGGAAACATGGTTGGAAAAAGACTTTTGCAGAACTTTATTAAAAATAGGGTTTTTTTTGCTTGCAATCAGAACTGACCTAGAAAATATGGTTACTGCTGTAGATCTGACCCTCCAACATTGTCTCTCCTTGCTGTCACTATGACCTATAATCAATCAACACCAGGATCTAGCTCTAAGGTTTGCAGAGGTACACAGTATCACCCTTCTCTCACAGTATCATTCTTCTTGAAATTTTGGGAGCTATTTCATTCTGTGTTCTCTTCAGTAATCAAAATAACACCCTCACAACTCCCAGGTTTTTATGCCCAGCTCATATGGAGCTCCCTCTTGAGCTCCACACCTTAATTTTCAAATGCCTGTTGGATATTTCCAGTTGGATGTTACCATCCTCTTTCAACTACATCCCTCCATCTCTCTACCTTTAGCTTCCCTTAAACCTCTGTTATCAATTCTCAATTGACCCTCTTTAGTTCAGTTCTTTCTCCCCAGGATCTTCCCTGCATGCCCCTACCACAACCAGTCCCTTCCATTGCAGCCTACAGAATTTCTCTTCTATTCTACATAAATTCCCTACCTGTTTGATGTTTCCCACAGTCCCTTTCTATTCCTTCCCATGGGTCAAATTAAAACATGGCTTTCCCTCTTCAATTACAATCCTCTTATAATCCTAGCCATGCCTCCTCTTACTTCTTTCAATGTTTATGGAGAAAGGCGAGGAGGACAAGAAGAACAAGAAGAATAAGAACAAGAACAAGAAAAACAAGAACAAGTACAAGAAGAATAAGAAGAACAAGAAAAACAAGAACAAGAAGAAGAAGAAGAAGAGCAAGAACAAGGAGAACAAGAACAAGAACAAGAAAAACAAGAACAAGAAGAATAAGAACAAGAAGAACAAGAACAAGAAGAATAAGAACAAGAAAAACAAGAACAAGAACAAGAAGAAGAAGAAGAGCAAGAACAAGGAGAACAAGAACAAGAAGAAGAACAAGAACAAGAAGAATAAGAACAAGAACAAGAAAAACAAGAACAAGAAGAATAAGAAGAACAAGAAAAACAAGAACAAGAAGAAGAAGAAGAAGAGCAAGAACAAGGAGAACAAGAACAAGAACAAGAAAAACAAGAACAAGAAGAATAAGAACAAGAAGAACAAGAACAAGAAGAATAAGAACAAGAAAAACAAGAACAAGAACAAGAAGAAGAAGAGCAAGAACAAGGAGAACAAGAACAAGAAGAAGAACAAGAACAAGAAGAATAAGAACAAGAACAAGAAAAACAAGAACAAGAAGAATAAGAGCAAGAACAAGAAGAACAAGAAGAATAAGAACAAGAACAAGAAAAACAAGAACAAGTACAAGAAGAATAAGAAGAACAAGAAAAACAAGAACAAGAACAAGAAGAAGAAGAGCAAGAACAAGGAGAACAAGAACATGAAGAACAAGAAAAACAAGAACAAGAAGAATAAGAACAAGAAAAACAAGAACAAGAACAAGAACAAGAAGAAGAGCAAGAACAAGGAGAACAAGAACAAGAAGAAGAACAAGAACAAGAAGAATAAGAACAAGAACAAGAAAAACAAGAACAAGAAGAATAAGAGCAAGAACAAGAAGAACAAGAACAAGGAGAACAAGAACAAGAATAACAAGGACAAGAAGAATAAGAACAAGAACAAGAAAAACAAGAACAATAAAAACAAGAACAAGGAGAACAAGAACAAGGAGAACAAGAACAAGAAAAACAAGAACAAGAACAAGAAGAACAAGAAAAACAAGAACAACAAGAAGAACAAGAACAAGAACAACAAGAAGAAGAAGAGCAAGAACAAGGAGAACAAGAACAAGAAGAAGAACAAGAACAAGAAAAACAAGAAAAACAAGAACAAGAAGAATAAGAACAAGAACAAGAAAAACAAGAACAAGAATAAGAGCAAGAACAAGAAGAATAAGAACAATAAAAACAAGAACAAGAACAAAAAGAAGAAGAACAAGGAGAACAAGAACAAGGAGAACAAGAACAAGAAAAACAAGAAGAAGAACAAGAAGAAGAACAAGAAAAACAAGAACAACAAGAAGAACAAGAACAAGAAAAACAAGAAAAACAAGAACAAGAAGAGTAAGAACAAGAAGAATAAGAAGAACAAGAGCAAGAAAAACAAGAACAAGAACAAGAAGGATTAACTTATTCCCTACCCTTCATTATCACTTCCTTGACCATTGCTTCCCCATTATCATAACTCAATAACCCTTCCTTCTTTGAAATTCTTGCTATTATTATACTACCCTCTCCGCATACATATAACAATCATCCACCAAATTCCAAGACACTCATCTTCCTTCATGACCTCAACATCCAACTCACAATCTCCCATATCAGCTGACTCTCTTCATTCTCAGGGACAGTTAACATTAAAATTCCCCGAAATTGCTCTGTTAGCTCTCCTCTTCCTTCACTAATGACACCTTCTCTGTTTCCTTCAATTATTCCTCTTTCTCCCCTATTGCTTTAAATATGGCAATCCTCAAGACACTATCCTCAATCTTCTTCTCTTCTCCTCACATTTCTTGGCATTATGAGATATCTTCGTGCCTTCAAATATCACTTCTGGGTCAACAATTCCCAAATGTTTATACCCAGTCCATACAGAGGTTTCTCTTGAGCTCCAGGCCTTAATTTTCAAGTATCTGTTGAATATTTCCAACTAAATTTCCTATCGGCTTCTGTCATGTCAGTCCAAAACTAAACTCACCTTTTCTTCAAAACTTACTTCTTTTCATTTAAACTTTCTGTGCTGTAATTTCATTGTCTATAAATGAAGGAATCAGAAGGGGATAAACATTTATTAAGCATCTACTCTGTGCCAGACACCATGCTAACAGCTTTACATTTGATCCTCACAACAACCCTGGGAGATAAGTCTTATTATTATCCCCATTTTACAGTTGAGGAAACTGAGCCAAGCAGAAGTTAAGCAACTTGCCCAAGACCACTAAGCTTGTAAATGTCTGGGGCTGCATTTGAACTCAAGTTTTCTTGATTCAAGGACCAGTGCTCTCTTTGCCACACCATCTAGCTGCCTCTAAAATTAGATAATTGGACTAGATATGCTCTAAGGTGTCTTACAGCTCTAAGCCCTACAATCATCTTCCTGTTAGTAGCATGACCATTAGGACATATCCTGATAACTCCTCAGGTTTGAAATTTTGGAGACATTTTTGACTCTACTCTTCCTGTCCCACCACGATCTATCATAATTGCCTCCTCCTGCCATTCCTACTTCCAAGAGATCTCTCCCATCCATTCTTGCCTTCATACCCACTGTTGCCATCATGGAAATATGTGATGCAATGTATGGGACCACATAAGAGGCAAAAGCAGCTGGGGTGGGGCACTCAGTAATCACACCCTTTTTTCCACCCTAGATTGCATTGGTCACAGGGTATTTAAAGGAAGGAAACCATGCAAACATTGCTGATAAGTTCTGAAAAATTGACCCACAAAATCTGCTGTTGCAGAGAGCTTTGATTTAAAGAAAAGTATAAGAGCACAAACCAGAAAAGACTCTCAGCACAAATGAACAGTGTCTTGGGTTCCTCATCCTGTTCTTTCTGTCTGCGTCTGAGTTTTCTGCTGAGAATATCATGCTCTGGAAACAGTAGTCAGGGCATATGTGTAGGGTTTGCATCCCTTAAGCTTTTTGTTTGCCTGTGATCATGTTGTTTTTGCCACCCTAGGTTTGGGGATGCCTACACTCCACAGAGTGGTGAGTCCATGATTCCACATCTCAGATTAGGTGATTGGTTGCATATTTGATCATACCTTCTGATACTACTCTCTTGTCCCTAAAGGGCTGACCAGTAGGGGCTGAAGGTAAGATAGTGACCACTCTTGTTTTTTCAGATCCTCATTATATCTCACTTGTAACACTGCAGCAGTCTTTTAAACAGTCTTCCTGTCATCAGTTCTTTGCCCTTCCAATCCATTTTACATCCTTGCTGTCAGATTAATATTCTTTTAAAAATTTTTTTCTCCCAAACACATGTACATTCTATCAATTACATTAACAATAGTTAGTTGGTTTTTTTTTTTAGTTTTGAGTTCCAAATTCTATCCCTCCCTCCCCCCTTCCTGAGATGGTAAGCAATCTGATATAAGTTATTCATGTGCAATCACATAAAACATTTCCATATTAGTCATTTTGTGCAAGAAGACAAGAAAGATAGGTAGAAAGAAAGAGAAAGAAATGCTTCAGTCTGTATTTAGACAATATCAGTTCTTTCTCTGGAGGCAGATAGCTTTTTTCATCATGAGTCCTTTGGAATTGTCTTGGATCATTGTATTGTTGAGAATAGCCAAATAATTCACAATTCTTTATCCACAATGTTGCCCTTACTGTGTACGATGTTCTCCTGGTTCTGCTCACTTCACTTTGCATCAGTTCATGTATGTCTTTCCAGGTTTTTCTAAAATCATAGATCAATCTTCCAGAGCAGTGGTGTCAAATTTAAATAGAAATAGGGGCCACTAAATTATACATAAGAATCCATGTGGGGGGGCATATTGACTTAGAAAATCACTTATGTTTATATATTCTTATTTTAGTAATATATCAACACATTAAAATCAGATAATAACTACATTTTAATCAAGTTTGGGTCAGACTCAGGAGCATATTTGGTTATATGCAGCCTTCAGTCTGTATGTTTAACACTTCCCTCCTAGGGCATCACTCTGACTATGTCACTCCTCTGTTCAAATACTTTCTGTGCCTCCTACTGTCTATAAAATAAATTACAAATTCCACATGATGGCATTCCTGGTCCTCCATAGTTTCATTCTCTCTCATCTTTGCCTTTTTCTCTTTTATATACCTTATACCTCAGCCAGAACAATCTATTCACCACCCCCCAAATGTGTCAAATGCTCTACCATTTCTGCTCCTTTGCTTATATCATTTTCCATTCTAGCAATGTCCTCATGTTCATAGGTTATAGGATCACAGATCTAAAGTTTGTCATCCAGTCCAACTCCTCTCCTCTTATAAATGAGTAATTTGAGAGGTTATCACAGAGGGGCTAAGTGACTTGGTCATGGTCACACAGGAAATGAGTGGCAGAGTAAGGATTCAAACTCAGGTCTTCTAACTCCTAGTCCAATGTTCTTGCCACTACTCCACATTGTCTCTCTCTCCCCACTATTGAAATCCTACCCATCTTTCCAGACCTAACACAAATGTCACCCCCTCTGTAAAACTCCCACAGGATTCTCCAGTCTGAAGTGATAATTGTTTTTCTCCTCTGAACTTCTTTTGCAGCTCTTCTGTGCCTTCCCTATGCACTCTAATATCCTTCTTTGTCTATTGATTTGTAAATCCACCTTGTCTCCCTTACTAGATTGTAAGTCTATGGAGGCAGGGATCATGTCCCCTTCATCTTCATATCCCACTCAGTACCTAGCTCTGAAACTGATAAAAATTAACTTGAACTGAAGTGAATGACATATTATGTTGCAGTCAAGAAGGGGAGTCAGAACCAAACAGTTTAAGAACATATCATACAAAAGAGTAGATTTTTTTCTACCTTTGTTTCCATTTTCACCCAAATACTTTAGCTTCCATGCCAATTAGACTCCACCTTGCTCCAACCAGAAGGTCAGTGCAATGCCAATGATTCCAATCACATGGAGTTTGTAGGTTATCATACAAAAAGATATTTACTTAGGAGATACAGCAAGAATAGAAATACAAAACATTCCCCTGAATCAGTGGCACATTCTTCCCCTAGGGCACTTTGATCCTCAAAGAGAATGGGCTCCAGCTTAAAGCCTTTGTTACCAGTTATTTCCTGGCTCACTTCTAAGTGCAGCATAGCTGCTGAACAATCCTTTGTTGCAGTAAGAGTCAGTCCACTGCCGTAAGTATCAAACAGATCACCCAGGGTTTCACTCTTCACCAGATTCAGCTGTCCACAAGTCCTCATATGGACTCCAGTTCCTAGGCCTCTGCTGGTTCTCCTGATCCTTCAGACCTCACCAGATCTCAAGCTCATCTTTTCTGTCTCCAACATTCCTTCACGTAAGACAGGAAAAAATAGACACAACATGGAGACAAGCAGCAGCAGAGCCTTGGTTCATGGCTTCTTGTTATCTAGGTATTCAAGTACTCTTGGCCTCTCTCCCATCCTGAGGTTATAGCAGCTTTACTCCTCACTCAAATGCAACTGGGGTAGGAAGCTGATTTCCCTCTCTGGAGAGTCTTTTTTATGCATATCTAGTTCCAGTTCAGAAGCCAACCAAAAGTCCTTTTCTTCATCACAAAATAAATGTGAAGGAAATGGTCACATGCTCTAAAATGAAGAGCCATCCCACTCTATTTCATGTCATCAGGCATTTCCATTCCAGAAGTAAAGAGGCTTTTTCCTCATTCCAGGAGTTAGCCCTCGTTGGCCAGTCCTCCATTCTACTTGGAACTATCACGGTGGAAATATGAGCAGCTGGGCTCAGTCGTGGAGGAGAGCCCAGAAAGGCTTGGGCACAGCATGAGCTAGAGGTCGTTCCAAGCTGCTTCTGCCCTACTGAGGCTTCAGACACAACCGAGGTGATGCGCCCACTGATGGATTAGCTCTTTCCTTTCTGAAAACATTGAGGACATTTAGGGGAGTCAGAGTAAGGGAGCAGAGCTGGTTTATTATTGATCAACCTGGCACATACATGTGTATATACACTGCATGTAGGTATGTATGTGTATGTACACATGAACATGATATATGTATATACACACATACATGTGTGTATGTGTAGTTATGTATAGATATGGGTATATAAAGATGGAAATGGAAGATAGAGATCGATATGGATATAGATATCAACAAGCAGAAAGAATGAGTGGGAAGACTTTGGTCAGCAGCCAAATGAGTTTCCTGTTGGGGCTGGGCCCTGGATGTGTCCCTCCCACAGATAATGTAGCATTATCTGTGCTTTTCTGGTCACCCTCCCCTTAGGAACAGCATTAGGGGAGCTGCCATTCACACCCCTGAGGGAAACTGAATTTAGGGCATGGAGATAGCCAGCAGAGAAGATATACTTTCTCTGAACCATTCTCCTGCCCTTAGGGTATGTCTAATTCAGGGTATGGACACCCTGGTCCCACATTTATCATGTTCTATTTTTTATTACAGTTACTTGCATACATATCTAACCTTCCCTCCCCCCTTCCACCAGACAGTACATTCTTTGACCATGTCTTATTCATCTTTGTTTCTCCCTAAGTGTCCAGCAGATGCATACTCGGCATTTAATAAATATGGAGGGCAGCCAGCCAGCCACATATACATATTAAAGACAGATTTGATGCCAGCCACATATGCATATTAAAGGCAGGAATGTGGCTAGGCCAGAGGAAGACAATGACCTTGCCCTCTGGGCTTGCTTTTTGTGCTTGTCCAAATTCATTTTAAAAACAGACTCGAAGCATCTTGGGTCCCCTAAGAAGAAGAAGGAAAAAAAAAAAGCCCTGCTATGAATCAGATCCACACAGTTCTGTGAGGGTTCTTTAAGAGATTCTCTTGAAGTGGCTTCGGGGGCACAAGATCCAGATGGGAAATTAATCGAGGTGCTAGCTCAGAGTTTTACCTCTATGTCAGAGGGAGGCTTCTGACAAAGAAGCTGCACTTGGTAAAGCCCTGGAGCCAAGTTAAAAAGTGAACCTCAGTCTGATGTCACTAGGTAGCTGCAGTAGTTCTATCCAAGACATTTGATGCCTAGAGTGAGGAATCTCCTGAAAAGGAAATGCCCATTTGAGTCAGTGCTTAGTGAGAGAGACAAACAGATCCCCCTCTCTCCTAATTATGGGAGAAAAGCCACTAAAGGTTTTTTTCCTCCTGGTCCTGTAAGTGGTTGCATTAGGGTTTTGCTTTTCTAAAAAAGAAATATAATCTGTAGGAAAAGAAGTCTCCGGGCTTTAAGGTAAAGTTGCAATGGCAGAGCCCACTCTTCCATTTAGGAGGATGAGGTAGCAGTATCTTAGCTCAGGATTCCAGCTGAGGCCAGAAGCTAGTAATACAGAGAAATTTCTAACCTCATGCCTCGTGGCTACAGAGACTATTCACTCTGCCAACATGCCCACTAGAGTCTACACAGCCAGAAGAAGCTCTATGTCCAACAGACACTCCTGCCACATGAAACCAGTGTTGAGGAAGCCTAGCAGGAGCAGCTTACTTCTATCAGTGGCCTTGTAGCTCCACAGGCTATGTGAATTGCCCCTCCTTATGTGTGCCTGGCCACTTGTTCTCTGTATGCATCTGCCTCGGCCACATAGGCCTCTTTAGGAATGTTCCCTACACGTTGTCCCTCTTCCCACTAATACCGCGTGTACTGGCGAAAGAGTGTATTCCAAGTTAGTGGAGAAAATGTTTTATTCCTACTTTTTTTCTACTGTGCTATTTCATTAAATGTATTTTCTTTGAACTGTGTCCTCTGGTGGATTAGGGAAAGTAAAGACATCAGTGGAGGACTATAAGCTATGGTTTTGAGATGAGATTCCACAAAAAGTACCTTGAATGTGGGATAGCCTGGGGGAGCTGTTATATGATTTGGAACTGTGCTCCCAGATGCTCCAAATATTTGTTGAATGAATGAATGAAAAAAAGATATCTGATTCCAAAATGTTTTCTTGGTCTATGTGCCATTGATTTAAATGTTTCTCATTCCTCCAGGTTCCCATGAAACCTCTATCCTCTAAATTCTCCTTTTAAAATCAAGAAGGTTGCCCAGAAGATACCTTCCTGGGAATAAGTGGCTAGGATTCTGAATCTGGTGTGAGGAATACCCAAATTCCAAATCAGTCTCAGATGCTTACTGACTGTGTGACCTGGTCAAGTAACTTAACCTTTCTCAGCCTCAGTTTCCTCATCTGTAAAATAGGGATATTAAGGATAGGAGGTAGGACTAGCATCTATGTTCCAGTTTCTTTGTGAGGATAAAATGAGACAACATTTGTAAAGTGCGTTGCAAACCTATATGAATGCTAGCTATTATTATTATTGATTTCAAGATTAGCTATTGTATATATTCATTTTTGGCTACCCTTCAGAACCAACAAGGAGGAATTTACTTATCAAGCTAAATGTCAGTACTAACCATCCCATGTATTTCAAATAACCTAGAGAGTTACGGACAGACATGATGGTGAGTCACATGTAAGAAGTGTCATAAAGTACATCATCCAAGGCATGGATGACCCAGAAAGCATGTGGGCTGTTCTTGTAGCAAGAGATCAATCATCTGAGAACTACATTCATACTTACTTGATGGTAAAAAAAAATGAGAAGAATGCCTCCAGAATTATAGGTAGATCCTCTATTGAGGCTGTAGGAAAGGACAGACAAGAATCACAAAAGATGAAAAGGTGGGGAGAGGTTGAGATTGGCAATGGTTGAAGGATCCAATAAGATCCCAAATCCCTCCAAGTATCTGATAATGACTGCATTTGAATTCATATCACTTTTCTCTCCCCTGGAGCTGAAAGCATTGCCCACTCTTCAGTTATAATTATAGAATTTTGAAAAAAAAGTTATTTAAATTTATTATTAAAGGGTCATCAAATTGAAGAATGCTATAAAGCATAATTTCACACACAATCACTATTTGGTCAGAATATTTCTGCTTCCTTGATTTATCATTAATTTACTTCCACTTTTCCTCTCAGAATTCTAGTGATGTAGGTGAGAAACAGCGTCTTAAATATGGGGGAACCAAGGCTATTATCTGAGTTATACTGGTGAGGGCAGAAATAGCATGATTCCACCACACTGGTGAAGGACAAGATGTATGAATGGATAGAATAACATTTGGCCCCAGCACTTGCAATGGGTATCCAGAGAAAGTTTGTTCTAGTTGCCTGCTAAATCCAAAGTCTAAAATGGCGCCCATCATCTTCTCCCTCAAAGTCTGTACCCTCTTCTGACCTCTCTACTTCTTTTTATGGCATCATCACTCTTCTAGTTGTCCAGACTTGGAAGCTTATAGACATCTTGAACCCTTTCCTGTCCCTCATCCTTACATCTACTCAGTTGTGAAGTCCTATTAACTGTACCTCTGCTTTATCTCTTGCATCTTCTTACTTGTTTTAAAATCCTTTGCAGTCACCTTAGTTCAGACTCTCATCCCTTCTTGGTTCAACTAATATAACAACCTCCTAACTTGTCTTCTTATCTCCTATCTATAGTGTCCTCAGCCCATCTGTCTGATGGCTCTTCTAATAATCTTGTGATAATCTTGGCAGTTAGGTGGTGTATTGGACAGAGTGTTTGGCTTGGCATTAGGAAGACCTGATTTCAAATCTGACATCAGACACTATTTCTGTGACCCTGGGCAAGTCACTTGACCACTCAGCCTCAGCTTCCTGAAGGATAAAATAGAAAGGATAATAGTACCTACTTTACAGGGTCATTTTGTTGCTGTTTGGTTGTTTTTCAGTCATGTCCTACTCTTTGTGACCCCATTTGGGGTTTTCTTGGCAGAGATTCTGGAGTGGTCTGCCATTTCCTTCTCCAGCTCATTTTACAGAGGAGGAAACTGAGGCAAACAGGCCTAAGTGACTTGCCCAGGGTCACCCAGCTAGTAAGTGTCTGAAGTTAGATTTGAGCTCAGGTCTTCCTGACTTCAGGCCCAGTGCTCTAACCACTGCACCACCTAGCTCCCCCTCACTAAGTTGTGGTGAGGATCAAATGAGATAATAGATGCAAAACACTTTAAAAACTTCAAAGTACTATGTAAATGTTCGCTCTTATTATCATAGAATCATAGATTCTCAGAGTTGGATGGGACCTCCAAGGTCATTTAATTGCATCAGATCCAAGGCATAGGACCATTATCTAAAAGGTTCTGACCAAGGGGTCATCCAGTCTCTGCTTGCATACCCAGCCTCCAGGGCTGCCTAGCACATCTTCCTCATGTGAGCACATTATCTGAACGTGAACTCCTGGAGGGTGGGACCTCTCTTTGTATCCCCAACTCCTGGCACAGTAGCTTCCAGCCAGGCTGGACTATTCTATTCCATTTATGCTTTGCCTTCTCCCAAGATGGTCATCATAGCAGTGTGATACCGGCCTATCTGTACTCTGGAGTTTTTATGACCCAGGCACTGAGACTTCAATTGTAAGGCCAAGACTCCACTTTGGCCTGCTTGAATACATTCCCACTTTACCTCTTTCTCAGTTTCTTCAAAACTCTGTGCTAATGGCAATGATGATGCTTCCTGTTCTCTAAGCCCCTAGTACTCCCTCCTCAACCCCCTCATGCTTGGTTCAAGTTTTCACTCTACAATTCATCGGCTTTGTGACTCTGGGAAAGTCACTTAAATTCTCTGAACTCATTTCTCCTTGTGCAACATGGGAATTCCTGTAACACCTACCTGAATTATTATAAGACACACATTTTATAAGCTCTAAAGTGTTATAAGAATATAAATATTTGTTATGGGGGTAAATGAGTGAGAAAAGCAAGTATGAACAGGGGAGCATATAGGATATAAATTTAGCATTGTCATGGCCACACCTTCTCCAGAAATCACCAAGGAGATCAGAACAGTTGGGATAAGTCTGTGCTGATTTCAGGCTGACCTCTCCCATAATCCTTCTTAACTAACCCTTTCCCCATGAGTTTTGCCTTAACTCTGGGACTAGCAAAGAGAATTAATTGTGACTCAGGCCTGTACCTTCCTACCTTTGGACTTGTTGGGAAGAGGAGCCAATAGCCTGATTACAGATCCAAGGGCATGTGGCCAAGTCATGAACAGGGCACATTAGGAAAGCCAACAAATGTCATAACCTACCCACCAAATGTCAACCACCCACCTTGATTTGAATGCAGCACCAAGAGGGACAGTTGGGAACACCTAGGAGAAGACAGTGTTACTTTGCCAGAGCACCATCTCTGGCTACAGATTAGGAGTCTAAGAGAGAATTATTGATTTATTTTTTTTTAAACTCAGGACAAAGAAAATATTTTTTTACCTGAGTTTCTCTAGGCAAATTGAGTTAGTAACAGTGGCTGGGCAATCACCAGCTGGGCTAGGCTTGAATCAGACATCAGCAATTTCACAGGTTTAAAAAGAAAGCCATTATTTTAGAGGAGAAGAATCAAAGAAGTTAAAGTCACACCAAGGGAAGCAGTAGCTTGGCCCACAAAAAGGGGGCAAATCAGGGTGGCTGATAACCCTTTCTACCTATTTAACAGCTCAGCATAGCAACCACCACTGTAGCACATAGTTTTGTGCATTATAAGTACTTTAATAAATCTGGATGGACACAGTAAAAGCAAATCTCAAGATGGTAATTCAGCAGAACAAGCTCCTGTTGTAGGAACATGTTGAGCAATGAGAAACTTGGCAAATCTTATTGGCCAATGTCCTCTAAAATCCACTTCGTGGCAACTTTAGTAGCACACGCCATGCTTTTGGTCTGATCATTTGCTTGAGAGTGATGAAGTGTGATGGTGACAGCTTACATAAGCTTCCTGTCCACAAATTCCTTAAACTTAACTGAGGTAAATACAGACTCATTACAGGAAACAAGAGTGTCTGGCAACCCGTATGTAGCAGATAATTGGTACAGAGCTGGGATTGTTGTAGCAGAGGTAGCCAGACCAAAAGTGATTGTTGGAATGGTCCTTGGAGCCCATAGACCAGCCCTCCTGCATGCAACCATAATATTAGTGAAAGTTTGTGAGCATTGAGAGGAAAGGCCTACAGGACTGAGAGCTAGCTCCCTAACAGAGCCTCTTTAAACACTCCTTCTGTCTTTTTTTTAAACCTCCCAGTCTGAGATTATAGATGGCTGAGTTTTGTGGGTTAGATTATTTCCACCCATAAAAAGATGCTATAAAAGCTTTTCATCCTAATGAGAAAAAAAAATCCTTTCATCCCATACTATTCGTGGATATGTCATATTTAACAGCTGCAATTATTGGCAGATGTATAAAATGTTTGGTGACAGAGAGAATAGCTTCCTATAAAGTTTTTATTCTTTTTTATTGATAATAAGTTGGCCTCACTACTTCTACCAAGAGAATCCAGACTACTAACAAGAGATCAAATTCATTTATACAGCCTATAACAATCATTCATTCCAGTCTCAGGTTCTGCTTCATCCTCAGCTTTTAAACGTCAGGCTCTGTTCCACAGTAGTGGGACTCCTGGGCCCCAAAGTAGGGTGAGATTGCATCTCTAATGAATAACACACAACTCAAACCAAATTGCTAACTGTGCCTTTTCCTTTTTCAGTTCAACTCAACTCAATCCCACTTGACAGGCATTGATTAAGCACCAACTCTGTATAGAATCTGCACTAAAGTCTTTCTCTGATTCCTCATTATAATGTGGAAGTGACTCTGGATCATCAAAACCTATTTTAATGGAATGCAAGTTCCAGCAGGTCCTACAAAGCTGGAAAGACTTCAAATGGAAGTCTGCTGATGGACTTAGCTAAGGAGCAGCATAGCTAGACCAATAATTTAAGGCAATGAACAGAGATGGAGGGAAAAACACTCCTGAGCAAAGAGGGCATGGCCCAACACCTTAGTCAAATCACTAGGCAACTCTGAGTAACAATTTCTTCATCTGTAAAATTAGAGAATTGGACTGGATACCTTCTGACATCTTACCAGTTCTAAAGCAATAATCCTATGTTATTGAAGAAAGCAGGCCAGAAACCATAGCCAGCTCTGCAGACGTCTGGTCCAAACATTGCTATAATGTTGAAGGCTTTCAGGCCTGCAAGAAGATTTTGCAGGACAACAAGTGGCTAAATCATTGCTTGAGGGCCAAATTGAGGAACAAGTCTGTTCAGTTCAAGGGTGAGGACTCCCAGGACTGAGGGGAGAAGAGGATTTAAAATAGACAAGCATTAAAATAGGCAATCAAAAGGATATGGGGTTGAACCCTTCCAAAGGAAGAGCCATACAAGGTCCAGCTAGATTTCAGCAGGATACAAACCCAAAGGGTGAACTGAGAGACCAGAATGGAGTTCAGAGAAATTGTCTGTCTAACATCTGGGAAGTCAGCACATAGTCAGGGAGAGCGCATTGTGAAGGGAAGCTGTGTCAGACAATGGATAATTTGTCCCATGGAACTTCCTTGCCTATGACAGTATTCTTAGATGTCAGCAATGTGATAGCCAAGCTCCACCCCAGTCCTCCCACACATCCACCTTGGAATGTATGCACAGTGGAGAATAGAATTTGAATCAGTAAGGCCTAAGTTCAAATCCCAGCTCTACCACTTACTCTGTGTGTGTGTGTGTGTGTGTGTGTGTGTGTTATCTTAGGTAAATCAGATAGCCTCTCTATACCTTAGTTTCCTCATTTATAAAATAAGGGTTTGACCTATGGCAGGGTTCTTAACCTTTTTTTGTGTAATGTACCCCTGTGGTTAGTCTGGTGAAGCCTATGATCTCCTCAGAATAATATTCTTAAATAAATAAAATAAAGACACAGAATTACAAAGGAAACCCAGAACATTGAAATGTAGTCATCAGAATATTTTTTACCACAGGTACAATTTATTATATGCAAAAATAACATTAGGAATATCCAATGTCTGGAGAAGGAGTTTGATCTTGATAAGTCTTCCATGCTATGCTGGTCAGTATCTCATGGGAAAGTCTTTCTTTTATCTCCTAAGGAAACAGTTTGCTGGTCCTGGTCCTTAGTCAAAAATAGTTCATACTGGGGAAATCTTCTGGTGTAGAGTGTCCTTTATCCTTATTGCAGAAATCTTGGAATCCAACCTGTTGGGTCCAATTGACTTTAGTCATTCTCAAGCTTTCATGGCTTGAGGTTCTAGCTGAACTTTGACCAATAGAGTATTATTTAGTCTTGTGTTCTTTAAGTGAATGAGTTTAAGTGAGTTTTGCTAAAATGAAAAAATGTTAAGAGTGTTTTAGGGGTGTTCTTCACTAAACAATTTTGGTCACTGAATGATGTCAACAATTTGTATCAAAAAGACTTGAGGATTTTGGTGGAACCCAAGCTACAAATGAGTCAACAATGGGATAAGACAACCAAGAGGGCTAATGAGGTCTTAAACTAAGTGGATGAAGAATGTCTATTGTCCAGACCATGGAACATAGTTGGAGAGATGACCTTTCGAGTTTGTCCATCAATATCTATAAAGATATAGATGCCCTTTTATAGATCTGTTCAAGAGAACAGATCCTGCAAAACGACAATAAACTGAACCCAAAATTGAACAGGAAAAGGGTGGCCTAGATTGCCTTGGTGAATCAAAGGCAATCCAAATGATGAAGTTCTTCTTATGACCCCAACCTTCTCCCCAAAACAAAGGCCCATTTTTAAACACCAATATTCTTCTAGTGATGTTAAATGGCTACTAGTCTCAAAATATAGAGTTTCTGAAGAGCTAAAGCTAAAAATCTTCCACAAGGCAATGGAGAGGGACATAATCAGTGTGCTGATATTATAAATAAGGAATTACACAAGAGAGGCAAAATAAAGGGTATCACCAAGAAAATATACGATTGAAATAGAAGGGCTGCTCTCATAACAAAAGGAGGGATAATCAATCAACAGTCAGTGAGCTTCATTGGTATCCTTGTGATAGCAAAAGAATACAAGGAAGAGACATTCCTGGACTTGGGGATTTATGAGCAAGGGTCACACAGGAAGGGTAGGTATAAATAGGTTAGGGTCTGCATCATTGGAGGGAAGATACACATCAATGAGTTCCTAGATCCAATGGAGTACTGGAAGATGGATAAGCTAAAATGCATCCAGGGGAGGTAACCAAGATGGAAACTTGAGGGGACTGGTGACAATGACATATTGCTGGAGGAACTAGGAATGTTAGCCTGGAGAAAAAAAACAAAGACAAGGGGATATGATAATTATCTTCAAATATTTGAAAGGCCGTGAAGTGGAAGAGAGATTAGAATTGTTCTATTTGTCCCCAGGGGAAGAATTAAGGGCAGTGGGTGGAAGTTACAAAGAGGCAGACTATGGTTTTCAGTTACGAAAAAACTTTTCTTACAATTAGACCTGTCCAAAATCAGAATGGGTTACATTGGTAAATAATGGATTCCTCAGCTCTAAATATCTTTCAAGAGGAAATTGCCCATTTGTCAGGTTGTTGGAGAGGGAATCATTCAGATCTGAGTTGGCCTAGATGAACTCTAAGGTTCCTTCCTTCTCTGAAATACTGGGACTCTGAATTGGCGAGCTGTAGTAATGCATAAAGACCATCTACCAAAATGGAGAAAGTTAGGATTTGTGAGAAGCAACATGGCATAGTGGATAGAGGATATGGCATCAGGAACAACTGGGTCTAAATCATTCATTAGATACTTAATAGTTATTTGACTCTGGGCAAAGACTAAGTCTTTGTCTTTCTGAGTCTGATCTGTAAAATGGGCCTGATAATAACAACACCTACTTTCTAATATTATCATAAGGATCAAAGGAGATAATGCATATAATATGATACTTTGCAACCTTTTATGTAATATATACATTTTAGGTTATTATTATTATTTTTATTATTACCAGTAGAAGGAGTATACATGTCCTTGAAGTCATAGATCCTTTAAATATTGAAGTATGTGCAAAGTATAGTCCTGGTTGTATTCATATATACTTGTACCGTTTTTTAAATGGAATGTTTCAACTTTGTAAATACATCAATCAATAGCACCAAGTGCTTCATCATCTGTGGCATCATGCTACATGCTATATAGGGGGTACTGTATGTCCCTTAGGGACAGTGACCTTGGATGTTTTTGTTTGGGGAAATTTGTTTGATTTTAAATTCTAAGACTGTATTGACAAGGACATATTTTTCCCCTCCTTTTTTTTTTTTTGATAATGCTCTCTTTTTTTAAAAACATTGGTGTTTTTTTTTTTAAAGTTTTGAGTTCCAAATTCTATCCCTGTTTCCCTCCCTTCTTACCCTCCAATCTGAGATGGTAAGCAATCAGATATAGGCTATACAGGTGCAATCATGTAACACATTTCCATATTAGTCATTTTGTACAAGAAGACTCAAATAAAAGAAAAATAATGAAAAAAAAGAAAGTGAAAAATAATGTACCTTAGTCTATAGTCAAACAATATCAGTTCTTTCTCTGGAGGCGGAGGGAATGCTTTATCATGAGTCCTTTGGGATCTTCTTGGATCATCGTATTGCTGAGAATAGCTAAGTCATTCACAGTTCTTCATCGTACAATATTGCTGTCACTGTGCACAATGATCTCCTGGTTCTGTTCACTTCATTTTGCATTAGTTCATGTAAGTCTTTCCAGGTTTTTCTGAAATCATCCTGCTTCTGACAAGGACATATTACAGACAAGTGACTGACCCTAGTGTGTAAGGGCTTCTTATCACCCAACACAGTGCAGGTAATTTCAAAGACTGTTAGAAGGGATCTTACAGACCATGTACTCCAACTTCCTCATTTCATATATGTATGTGTGTGTGTGTGTGTGTGTATTTTATATATATGTATACATACATAAAGAGAGAGAGAGACAATTTTCTCTTGTTTTGATTTGTTTCTTCTTTCTCTTGGTTCCTCATATTAGTCCTAATTCTTCTTTACATCACGACTAATGTGAAAATATGTTTAATATGAACATATAAGTACAGCCTAGATCAGATTGCACACCATCTTGGGGAGGGGGAAGGAGAAGGAGGGGGAGAAAATTTAAAAATCAAAATCTTATGGAAGTGAATGTTGAAAACTAAAAATAGATTAATTATTAATGAGAGAGAGAGAGACAGAGAGACAGAGACAGATAGAGCACTGAGCCTGTTGTCAGGAAGATCTGGCCTCACTAGCTGTGTAACCTTGGGCAAGTTGCTTAACTTCTGTCTACCTCAGTTTCTTCAAGAGTAAAATGAAGATAATAATAGCACCTACCTCTTAAGGTTGTTGTGAGCATCCAATGAGATAATATTTGTAAAGTGCTTAGCTCAGTGGCACATGGTGCTATCTAAATGCTAGCTGTTGTTGTTATATATGAGAAAAGCAAGTCCCAGAGAAGTCTTATTAATTCAACTGCTGCCAAAGAAACATTTGGATGCCACATATTCTCCTTCTTCCACAATCTCTTTGACACTTGCCACCTGCAGGATAAGGGAAGACAGTAGATATGGCAGCTCACTTCTTTGTAGACCTTATTCTTGCTTGTTACCATTTATGGTTGTTTTTTGTTGTTCCCTCTGTTCTGATTTTCTTAAATACTAGAAATTTCCCAACTCTTTCCTGGCCCTTGAAGATTCCTGGCATCATAGATTCTTATAGTCACTTCCCTTCTTCTGGGATGCTTAGTTTTCAGTAGCAAAAAGCTCAGATCATCAGGACGTCAGTTTTGAAGACTTCCCTTTCTATACAAGTCGAAGAAGTCCTTCTTCAAAACACTCTTCTAGGGGAAAGATCACAGGATTTAGAATCGGAAGATATGGTTCTCTCTCCTAACTGATATACTTAATAGGGTGTTGAACTTGGAGTTATGAAGACCTGGGTTCAAACTGAACTTTTGATACCTACTAGCTGTGTGACACTGGACAAATACATAACCTCTCTGAGACTCAGTTTCTTCATCTGTAAAATGGAGATAATAATAACACCTACCCAGTGAGATGCTAATAAATATTTAACAATCTGCAATCTGAAGGAAAATTTTATATATCACACACTTTTAAGTTTAATATGCATTATTAACACTTTCTTAGGAACGGACAATCCACAAAACAGTAAATCCAGCCCTGATTTGCATGTTTGCTAATTTCCAAGGTGTAAATGCACGCACTGAAAACTTAACAATCAACTCTTATGAGCTAGCTCCAGCATGAGATTTGCTGAGGTAGTAAATGGGAAGTGCTATATGGTATTATCTTTATTATTACTATATGACCTCAGACAGACCACTTCACCTCTTTTGTCTTTGCTTTCTTCCTTTGTAAATCAGAAATGATATAATAATACTTTTAGAGTTATTGGAGGGTAAAGTCTTTAACTTTGAACAAGGCTCTGGGCCTCACTTTCCTCATCTATAAAACAAAGGGTTCGAGTGAAATGATCTCCAAGGGTCCTTTCAGCTTGTATGATTCTATACTATGAAAGGAGGTAACGTATAGATCAATTAATCACCAAGCATTTGTAAAGCACCTACTATGTCTGCCATCTGCACAGGGATGATAATTTAGAGCATAAAGTGTTTTGTAATCTTTTAGTGCTATTTGAATATTATTGTGTTCATTGTTGTTTTACCATCGTTGTTAGTTTTCCCTAGTATCATTAATCCTGCTTAATATTATAAAATAGGTTTGGACAAGATTTTCTTTTTCAGTCTTTTATTTTTTTCCAATTACATGTACAAACAATTTTTAACATTTAAAAAAAATTTTGAGTTCCAAATTCTCTCACCCTTCCTCCCCGTCATTGAGAAAGTCAAGCAATTTGATATAGATTGTACACGTGCAGTCATTGTACAAGATTTTAAAGATCCTTCCTTTCCTTTCAGAGAAACAGAAAGAAGAAACTCTCCCACCCCATCACCTCTTTACTTTAACTCTGAGGGGTATCCCACACTCTGAACCTATGAGCTACAACTGCGTTCTTTACTTGGCAAAACTCTTCTACTCCAGGAAGTGAATAATTTTCCTAGTTCCCATGAAATAAGATGTCGTGAGAAATGCAAGGTCGAGACCTGGTGATGCTGGCCCTGTAGCAGCAACATCAACAAGGATTGGGAATCTGGCTCCAAACCCTGAGTCTGGGGGCAGGAGCGGGAGGGTTCCACCTGCACCCTAAATCTCCAGAGCCCCTGGCATGAGTCAAGGGAGGGAGCCTCCCACTGTGACTCTGGCATTCTCAATGTCATATGACCAACAACTTACTCCAGGGGGGTCCTAGTAACTGAGGTTGCCTGGAATAAACACTCTGTTAGCCATAATGAGACTTGTGCCCTTGTGTTTGTTCTTGCTTTTCCACTAACTTATCGAGTGACTTTAGTTGAGTGGTAAAGTCAATGAACATTGGTGGGCCTTGTTTTTCTTATCCATAAAGTGAGCATAGTAATACTAGATGTTAGGTTCAGCTTTATGATCAACAGGGAAGTAGGAGAAGGTTGTGGTTGTCAAGGTTTCCTGAATCACCTCTCTCAGGTAGATTTGCATAAAGTCTTAGGCCAAGGGAATGATTCTCCATATATTTTCTCTATATAGAATTTCAGGCTTCAGTGAGGTGGGTAAAGAAGGTATTTTGGAGATCATTAGCATCACACTGGTTAAAATGTCTTTGTTTTTTACTCATTTCCGAGACCATCGAGTGTCTAACCTACTTCATGCATACCTAATGAGGATCTCAATAGGTTAATGGAAGCGAAGGCATTCTAAAAAGTATGAAGTGCCAACTAAATCTAAGGAATTTTAGTAACAGCTAGTATTTACATAGCCCCTTAAAGTCTGCAAAGGGCTTTACAAACATTATTCCATGTAAGCTTCACAACCATCCCTGAAATAGGTATCACTGTTATTTTTATCCCCATTTTACAGATGAGAAAACTGAGGCTCTGAGAGATTCAATGACCTGACCCAGGTCACATAGCCAGGAAATATCCTAAATGGGAAAAAGAATCAATAATTTTATTTCAGGGTCATAGATTTAGAGCTGAAAGGAAACACAGACGCCAGATGCCTCCGTTAACAAATGAGGAACTGAGGTCCAGAGCTTAGGTGTCTTGCCCTAAGCCACTTGTCCATAGGTGACAAGTAAGGTCACACTGTTAGTGAATAGCAGTATTAAGTAGACAAAAAATTGACTGATTAGTGTGGTGTAGTGAAAAGGACCTCAGACTAGGATGTAAGAATCCTGGTTTTGTAATTAACCACCTGTGTGAATTTCAATCAATCATTTATATTCTCTGGGCCTCAGTTGCCTCATCTGTAAAATTAAAGGGTTGGACTAAACTATCTAAGTCTCTTTCCACTCTGAAATGATTCTAACTGAACTTTACTGAAACTGTAACCTTTACTTTTTAAGAAAAATTTTATTCATCTAATTTTTAATTTATGAAATAAAACAAGCATTTCCATAACACAGCAGAATAATAAAAAGATGATTGCACATGAAACTGCAAATCTATTATGTACAATTTACCATTATTTATAAATATATAATAAATTTATCATGTAAATTTATTTTTTCTTCTTTTTTCTTCCTTCCCCCTCCCCCTGCCCTAGAGATGGTCACCATTAGACACAAATAGGCATATATAAGGGCAACTAGGTGGCGGTGGGGCAGCTAGGTGGTACAGTGGATAGAGCACTGGCCCTGGATTCAGGAGGACCTGAGTTCAAATCCGGCCTCAGACACATAACACTTACTAGCTATGTGACCCTGGGCAAGTCACTTAACTCCATTGCCTAGTTAAAAAAAAAAAAAGCTAAAATACAAATAGGCATATATATATGTATACACATATGTGAAAGCATTCACATATGTGAAAGTAATTAAGAGGTTCATTCTCTGGATGCAGATAGCATCTTCCTTCATAGGTCCCTTGTAGTTAATTTGGGTTTTTATAATAGTTAAAATAGTTAAAATAACTTTGTCATTAAAAGTTGCTCTTAAAACATTATTGCTGTTTCTGTATATAACATTTTTCTGGTTTTGCTTATTTTGCTCTTCATTATTTTGTGCAAGTCCATCCATGTTTTTCTAAACCAATGAGCTCATCATTTCTTATAACACAATCGTACTCCATCACAATAGTGTACCACAACTTGTTCAGCCACTCCCCAATTGATGGACATCCCTGCAATTTCCAGTTCTTTGCCACCACAAAGAGAGCTGCTATAAATATTTTAGAACATATAGGTTCTTTTTCTTTTTCCTTAACCATCTTTAAAAATAAGCCTAGTAGTGGTAGTTCAACCTAAAAACTATTCAGAAGGAACTTAACAAATTGATGTCTCCCAATCAAACAATTTAGGCAACTAGGTGGCACAGTGGATAAAGTACCAGGCTAAAGTACCATAAAGTGGATAAAGAATCAGAAATCCTTATCTTCCTGAGTTCAAATCTGGCCTCAGACATTTACTAGCTGTGTGACCCTGGGCAAGTTACTTCACCCTGTTCGCCTCAGTTTCCTCATCTGTAAAGTGAGTTGGAGAAGGAAATGACAAACCACTTCAGAATCTTTGCCAAGAAAATCCCAAATGGGGTCATGAAGAGTCAGACACTACTGAAAAATGACTGTAACAACAATCAGGCAATCAATCAATAAACATTTATTAAATGCCTACTATGTTCCAGACAATATGTTAGGTACTGGGGTTAACAGACAAAAATGGAGTAGTCCTTGCCCTCAAGAAGCTTACATTCTATGAGAGGATACTCTCTCTCTCTCTCTCTCTCTCTCTCTCTCTCTCTCTCTCTCTCTCTCTCTCT
>NW_020954550.1:14466700-14562793 GCF_900497805.2 Vombatus ursinus
TCTCTCTCTCTCTCTCTCTCTCTCTCTCTCTCTCTCTCTCTCTCTCTTTCTCTCTCTGTCTCTAAATATAAGTACAATGTCATTTAGAGAGAGTGACTACTAGAATTCCTGAAGCAATCAGAAAAGGCTTTATGTAGAAGCTGGAACACAGGCTGATACTGAGGGATCTCACCTAGAAGAAGGGAAGAAGAAGTATATTGCAGGCATTGGGGACAGCCAGTGCAAACGCATGAAGACAGGAGGAAATCCAGGAGTAAGCAGTGCCACAAAAACTCAAAGAAAAAGGGGTATCCAGAAAGAAACTATGGTCAGTGATGTCAAATGCTACAGAGAAGTCAAGAAGAAAGATGATTGAGAAAAGACCCTCGCCTTTGGCAATTAAGAGTTCACTGTTTAATTCTGAATCAAGCCATCATCCCTGGCTTGTTTTATACTAGGTGTGATAAAGCCCTGGCTAACCTATTCTGGCATAGGTCATCTGCCCCCATCACACATTCAGTCTCATGAACACACCTTCTAGTAACGTTTATAACTGGGTCCCCAACAGGCCCTGTTAAGAAACTGGCAAAGCAGGTGAGGAAAAGGTGGTAATTTCCTAAAGTCAAAAGTAAAGTGCAAAGCAGACATTCTTTTATTTTTCTCTGCCTGGGTTGAATTTCCTGCCTTTTAAATATTTGAAAGAAGAAACTGATGACAGATTAAAGAAACATAACAACACAGAACCACTGCTGGGCCCAGAGAGAACCAAGGTGCTGGCCCTTACCCTCTGAAGGGGCACCTTAAGTTCTAAGTTGAAGTTCAGTCCTAGGGGGAAGCCTGGCCCCTAAAGAGTGGGGTCAGGGGCTCTTTTTGTCATCCTCTGGCTCTTTGTATTTTCATCCAAGGCTTTCGGCAGAATCGCTTGAATCGTAATTTGACTCATGTGTAGGGTCTCCTCAAAGGGTAATAGAAGAACACTCAATGGACAGTATAGATGAGGTAGAGGGCAGTAGTTTTTCCTCCTTCACACACAAAAATGCTTAATGATACAAAAGACTCACAAGTGTGCATGGGACAAAGAAAAACATGAGGGCCATGGGATCAAATCCTGATTCTGCTACTTACTATCTGTGCGGACTTAAGAAAATCATTTAACCCCTCCGGGCCTCAGTTTACTCATTTGTAAAACAAAAGCTCTCCATTCCAAGTTGAAGAGAGGAGATGACACCTACCCAGTCTTTCCTATCTACACTGTCCTGACTCTCTTGTTAACGTACTCATTCTTTGGCATGTATTTCAATACGAGGTAAATATTTAGTCTTGCCTGTTTGTTATTTATATTCATTTGAGGTTGTTTTATTGTCTGGACGCTCTTGATATGTCAGTGTTATCTGTCTTGGTGCATAAGCCCCTCAGTGCTGGGTCTGGGTCTATTTAATTAACTTTGTACTGTGCACAGCACAGAACTCTATGCTGATAAGCACTTCAATACATGTTTTTTGATGATGCTGCTAAAAGATTTGGAGAGCAAGGGGAAGGAGAGGAAAGGGATGTTGACAGGATCCCTGGAAGTGACAGGAAGGTCAGCAAAGTTGAGTGCAAATTCAGGTTGCATGGGGAGGGAACAGAAAAAGGAGACAGACTTCTTATTTTGTGGAATAAGCAACAAGATACAGTGGGGGAAGCAATGGGTGTGGAGCTAAAGGAGCTGGATTTGAATCCCAATTCTATCACTTTCTATCAACCTGTATGACTGTGACTTAGTCACTGACGTAGGCCTCTTTTTACTTATTTATAAAATAAGGGGATTGAAAGAAATGAATTTCTACATTGGCCCATGTCTAAAAAGGGAAATTGTTTTGTTCTATGCACATCTGTTAGAAGGGTTTTGTTTTTCTTTTATTTTAAAGGGCAGTGGGAATGGGGGGGGGAATAAATACTTGTAAACTGAAAAAAAAAACTCAATTAAGAGGGTCCCAAATCGAGATTTCTCATCTTATGACTCTCTCTCTGGGCCTCTTTCCTCATTCAGTGTTCTTTCCATTGTACCTTATTTCTTCACTGAAAAACCTATCTTCTTTTTCTGTCCCTTCCCCAATCAGACCAATCAGAATCTGGGCTCAACCCTAATGACCTTCCTGTCACATCTGTGAAAAATGAGGGTGATGGACTCAATGACCTTTAAGGTCCTTCCAGCTTTAAATCTGTGATCTTTGATGTTCATATTCCCGTAATTGTGCAAACTGGAGATGCATTACAATGTAGAGACAGTTTCTCTGGTGCTGAATTGGAAAAGGTGGTATTGGTAATATATGGTATGTATAGATTTCCTGACATAAGGTTACATGAGAGTCATGGCTGTGAAACTATAATTGCTTACTTATTTCCCTCTTTCCCCCACTTTCTGGGGGTGGGAATGGATTCTATAGTATCTGTGATCTTAACTTCCACACACCTCTTGGGACTAGAGCTTAGGAATGAGCCTGAACCCTGGAGTATGTGAGTTTGTTTGCTTTGGGCAAATACTAACTTCCTGTTTCTTAGAAGACAGAACTATGAGAAAAGATTCCCCCTGACTTCTTTGCCATCCAGCAGCTCTTCCAAAACAGCAACACTGATGATTTAAGAGTAAACAAATCAGAGACACCCAGACGAAGCATCCCAGCTATCCAGCACCAATGAAAGAAAACTGGGCTAGAGGAAAATGAAGGTTCAGCGTCTCCAAACCCCAGGCATGTTTTAAAAAAAAAAAGACTTTGGAATGTCAGATGACCCAAAGTTTCCTCAGGGCTCCAATGTACTTGTGTGGAATCTTGAATTGGGTGACTGTTATTTGACCCCTGTTAATTTGTGGTAAACTTCCTAGCCCTCTCTAACCTGGCCTCACACTAACTATTCAGCCTTACTTCCTTCTCCAATCAAGCTCCAGACTCTTTCCAGTCAGACTGCTCTTGGAATGATCCTACTTACTTATTAGTCTTATTCCTATTTCTGTCCCTTGACTTCTGAAGTACCATTTCCCAGGAACAAATTTCCCAGTCCTGAGATGCCTTCCCTTTCTTCCCCTTTGTCTATTCCTTCAATGCTCAGCTCAGGGCCACCTAACTTCATGGAACCTTCCCCAGTATTCCCTTGATCATTCTCTTGCTCCATAAAACCCTTACAATCTTTACCACTCACTTGTTAGGCTTAATTGCTTGTTGCTTTGGTTGTTCATATATTATTTCTAGTGTCATGTAAGCTTCTTGAGGTCAAGGAATATATCTTGAGCATAAAGTGTAGTATTTACAGAACTAGGGTAGAGGGTTTTGGGGAAGGATCTCTGATTTACGTAACATAGGGAAATTAAAGAAATGTAAATTAAGGCTCCAGATTGTCAAAGATAACAAAAAAGAAAATGACAGTTATTGGGGGGGCTAATGGAAAACATATATACTAATGCCTTGTCAGTTGGTCCAGTTTAAAAAAACAATCTAGAGCCACGACCAAGAAATCACTAAAATTTGTATACCCTCTGGCCTAATAATACCACTACTAAGCCTATATTCCAATGAAATTAAAAAAAAAAGAATAAAGGGCTTATATGTACAAAAATAATTATAGAAACTCTTTTCATCATAGCAAAGAACTCAAAACTAAGGGGGTCTCCATCATTTGGGGAATGGCTGAATGTATATTGCATATGAATATATTGGAACATTATTGTGCTATATTATCTGTCCCTATGCCTCCTTCTCCCAGAACCTCCATTTTGAGGAAGAATCCAGACCAATCGTCCTTCATTCTCCAGATTTTCCCACCACGCCTTCTGGCTTCCTTCTCTATTCCTGAAATTTATATTATCTTCCCTCATTAGATTGTAAGCTCCTTGAGAGCAAGGTCTGTCTTTCTTTTTGCTTTATTTTTATCTCCAGTACTTAGTACATAGTTTGATGACTTGACTGAAAGAAATGACAAAAGGGATAGTTTTAGAGAAACCTAGGAAGACTTGTATGAACGAATATAAAGTGAAGTGAGTAGAACCAGGAGAACACTTTATACTGTAACAACATCATATAGAAAAACAACTCTGAAAGAATAAAGAACTTTGATCATTGCAATGACCAATCACCATTCCAGAGGACTGATGATGAACCACACTAACCACCTCCTGACAAGAAGGGTGATGGAATCAAAGTGCAGAAGGAGCTGGACATCATAGCTCTGCATACACTCACTGTAATCTGCTACTGTGGAAGGCTAAGGCTGGTTGATCAGTTGAGCTCAGGAAACCTGAGCTTCAGTAAGGTATCTGTACCATGTCTGATACCAATGTGGCAAGCCCCTGGAAGTAGAGGGCCACCAGATTCTCTAAAGAGAGGTGAACCAGCTTAAGTCAGAAAGGGAGAAGATTGAAGCTACCATGCTGATCAGTAGTGGGTTGGATCCATGAGCAGTAGCTACACTTCTGCATGAGCAAGATACGGCATTCCAAGACTTGTATGGTCTGAAGCTGAGTGAAGTGAGCAGAACCAGGAGAACATTGTATGCAGTAACAGTCACGTTGTGCAATGACTAATATTGATAAACTTAACTCTTCCTGGCAATACAAGTATCTAAGACATCTCCAGAGGCCTTGTGATGGAAAATGCTATCCATATCCTAAGAAAGAACTATGGAAGTTGAATTGCTATTTTTTTTCTCATCTGTTGAGTTTTGTTTCCTCTTTCTGATGGTTCCTCCTATTGGTTTTAATTTTTACTTACAACATCACTAATGTGAAAATATGTTTAATAGGAATGTAAATGTATAACCTATATTAGATTGTGCTCCGTCTTGAGGAGGGTGGTGGGGAGGAAGGGGGAGAAAAATTTAAAACTCAAAAGCTTATGAAAGTGATTGTGGATAAATCAAAATAAATTTAAATTAAAATAAAAAAAGATATGGCATTCCAGGCTTAAAACAACAACTAAGTGTAGAATGAGAAATATATTTTTGGATGTTGTGAATGTGGGAAATAAAGAAAGGAAGGAAGAAAAGAGAGTCACTGAAGCATTTTTTAATTGCCTGAAAAGAATAAAAGTGAGGGCAAAAGAAAATAGATGTTTAAAAATAAAAATTTGAAAAATTAATTCAACCTTGCTCCTTCCACCACATACACCCACATGCACATACATACACAAACATAGACAGAAAATTCCTATTCATCTTTTACTCAAATATAACCTTTCACACAAACACACACACACACACACACACACACACACAGGAATAAACTTTCCTCCCATGCACCTCAGGGAACAGTTTGTTGGTGACTCTCTACTGTACTAACCTTGTTTTATTTTGTACTATAGCTATCTATGTTTATGTCTTAGCCCTTGCAACTAGCCCACTGCAGCTTTGGGATTTAAGGAACATTTCACAAAAGAGGCAGATTGGCCAATAAGTGCTTAAAGCAACAGGCCTTTTATTATGTTACATTTTAACATACAGGATGGCTTAAGGAGACATCTTGTGACAGGAACAGCTGGGTGAGGTAAAGATGATACCTCCACATCAGAGCTCTCATGGGACCATTAGCAAAAGGAGGATAAAGGAGGAAAAGAGCATCAGTGATGGTCCCCCAGTCTTGAATTCCCAAGCTTTCTGTCATACTTTCTGTTTCCTTCATTATTGACATACCAGGGCAGTTTAAGGACACAGGTGAGATCCACGGGTTTAACCAGGCATGACTTATTGGTTTCTCTTGTCACATGCAGGAAGATGCCAGGAACTGGTCAGGGGAATTCTCCTCATTCAAGCATAGAGCATAGAAGTTTCTGACAATTTCTAGAAATGGGGAGGAGAAGGCATTGTTGAGGAGAGGATATGTGTGCAGCAGAAGCAGCTTGCACTAAGAGAGACTAGCCTCCCCCACAAAAAAAGGGGAGAATTATTGGATTACTTCACACACACACACACACACACACACACACACACACACACACACACACACACACACACACACCCTACTGAACTTAAAAGTTCCACAGGGACAGGGATGGTAGGGTTTTGTTTTTTTGGGTTTTTTTTGTTTTTTTTAATCTAAACTTTGCATCATTACCTAACACAGTCCTATGCATATAGTAGGTGCTTAATACATGTAATATGATCTAGTCATCTTCCAACTGAAGTCATGAGAACTGGGTTAGAGTCCCAGTAATGCCAGTTATAGGGCAACTAAGTGGTACAGAGCCAGGTCTGGAGTCAAGAAGACTCATATTTCTGAATTCAAATCTGGCCTCAGACACTTACTAGTTGTATGACCCTGGGCAAGTCACTTAACCCTTAAATAGGGTTAGTTCCTCATCTGTGAAATGAGCTAGAGAAGGAAATGGCAAACCACCCTAGTCCATTTGTCAAGAAAATTCCACATGGGGTCACAAAGAGTAGGAAACAACTGAAATGGCTCACCACCACCAACAACAATGCCAGTTATTAAGCCGGGTGACCCTGGCCAAGACCCTCCATTTCTCTGAGCCTCAGTTTGCTTCACGTGTAAGGTGAAGATAGCAATACTACCTACTTCAAGGGTGGATGGAGGGTGTTATGAGGAAAATGCATGGCAAGATTTAAAGAACTGGTTGGGTAAACACGAATATTATTAGAATTGAATTGAAGAAAGCAACATTCTCTAAACTAAACCAACATGTCCCTGATCAAACACTGCCTAGGAGGACCTTATGGCTCTCATTGGAGAGACAATACAAATACACACAAAACAATGAATAACATCTGGAGCCAAAAGCCTGGATTGAGGAAAGAATATGAGACACACCTTGTATGTCAACACCAACAAATGCCAAAGGTCCTGGTCCCTCCCACCATGCTTTGCTATGAAACGCTCCCTTTGGAGAAAGACTTTCCTCTAGCCGACCTCAGCCCAATGAGCAGAGCTCCTCTACTATAACTGTGTGAGTCACATGGAACCAGAGGGTGAGGGTAGGACAAGAGAGGAAGGACCCAGAAACAAGGAAGAGAAAGAGTAAACAGCAGGTAAAGCCATCTGATTAACAAGGCCAGCAGCCCCTGTGCTCACTTGGGAGCCAAAGGCAAACAAAGCCAGCACCTTCACCCCAGTCCTCAGGGGAAGGAGAAGGAAGCAGAGCGGACACACAGGTGAGAGGCTCTAAATAGCGAGAAAAAGTCTGCGTACTCTGCCACAGCAGTCAATGAGCTGGAGCCAGGCCAGGAACAACAGCCTGGGCCTGGGGCCATCATCCAAGGGCAGCTGACAGGAAGTGCACAGGGCTGGTCTCTCTCTTGACTCCACCCTGTAGATGACCTTCTTTCACTGGATCCCTACACAGAGGCATCCAACAGGAAAGTAGTTTCCAACAGGGCCTCCCCACTTCCTGCTTTTCTGCACCTTATCCTGCTGCTATTTGGGGAGAGAATGGCTTCTGGGGCACCTCTTGGGGTTGGAAGTACAACTTGTGAATTCCAAGCAGTCTGGCCTGGTGGAGGTGGGGAAGGGGTGAGAAAAGAAGAGGGAGTCTCAAGAGGTCTGCCTGGCCTGGGAAAGTTGATTAGCCAACACCAGAAGACTGAGGATCCAAGTGAAGTTAAATGAAAATTCCCACTTGGTGCAGTGTCTTACAGAGCCAATGGGTCACAAAGGGATCAATCATCCTGTTCTCCACTCTCTCAGGATTTGGGGAGAGCCACCCTCCTTTCCATAGCCACCCGGAATCTTTCTTGCTACCATTTACCAATACTTTGAAATGTTTGTCGAGGAATAGGATTGTCAGCATGGGGAAGGGGTGCCAGGGAAGAGGATTCTCTTGTTATGGTGCTGGCCTTATTACTCCTCTGATCTTAAATACAGTTACTCATCTGCCTTTGCTGAACACATAATGCTCATTATTATTCAGTCATGTCTTATTCTTCATGTCCCCATTTGGAGTTTTCTTGGCAAAGATACTGGAGTGGTCTGCCATTTCCTTCTCCAATGGATTAAGGCAGAGCATAAGTGACTTGCCCAGGGTCACACAGCCAGTGTCTGAGACCAGATTTGAACTCAGGTCCTCCTGACTTCAGGCTCTATCCACTGTACCATTATATGAGCTGCCCTCATATAATGTTCAGTCCTCTGAGAAACTGTACTGAAGGAAAAGTTTGCACAGAGAAATGATGGCAAATACAAATACGACAAACATCAAACACAGACCCCTATTAAATTCATATCACTGTAGTAGGTGTTGAGAAGATAGAAATTTGGGTAAAACAGGTCCCCACCCACAAGCCCAGTAGAGGAGCAAAGCCGGAACCGGAGCTAGCTCGAACAAATCTCCTCCCTGCCATCTTTCTTCTACCCCTCAGGATCCCAAGAGGCACACTTTCTCTCACCATGAACAAGTGTTTTTAAAAGTTTATTATTTGCCAGGCACTATGTTAAGTGGCAGGGATACAGTAATAGGCAAAAACAAACAAACAACAACAACAAAAAAAAAAAACAGGCCCTGCCCTCAAGGAGCTTACATCCTTATAGAGGAGACAATCTGTATAAAAATAATGCTTATGAGAACAGTACAAAGTATATAGAAGGAAATTCTGGCAAAAAAGCCACTAGTAACTGAGGCAGCTGGGAAAGGCGTCTGGAAAAAGTTGGCTATTGAGCTGGGTCTTGAAGGAGGCCTTAGTATCTAAGAAGCAGAGGTAAGGAGGCCGAACATGGGAGTGGGGAACAGCCAATGAACAAGTATGAGAGCGTTGACTGTAAGGACAATTGTAGGACCCATCTATCCCTCACAACTGTGAATTTTAGGATAGAAAACCAGGCCCAAGACAAGGCCAACAACTCCTGTCTCTAGGACTGACTTCTTTTTCCAATCCTGCAAGACCTAGTGTTGGACATTGCACTGGCAGGTCAGATTGTCCTCAATGCCACTACTACCCAACCCTGAATTCTTTAGACTCTAGATGATAATATGCCTGGTTCTGGCTCTGGTTAAGACACAAATGTCAATAATTATACTACACCATATTTAGACAAGTATATTACGGAATCACCAAAGGATGAGAGGTATTGTGAGAAGCCAATACGTCCACAAGCATTTAAGTGCTTTCTATGTACCAGTCATTGTGCTAACACTAGGGATACCAAGAAAGGGGAAAAAATATAACTCCACAAGAAGCTTACCTTCTAATAGGGAAAACAACATTCTTGATTCCCTCACTTGTTAATGACTAATCACCTAAGACATGGTCTCTTCCTACCTTTCCTGCCTTCTTACACTTTTCTCCTTTCCATGTATTCTATGATCCAGCCATATTTGTCTACTTGCAATTTCTCCAACATGACACTGTATTCTGACTCTGCCTTACACTGGCTATCCTAAACCTGGAATGCTGTGACCCTTCACCTCTACCTCTCAGTGTCTCTGTCTTTCTTCAAGATGTTGAGTAATTTGGGGCACCATGAATTAAGAAAGTGATACCATATCTATATGCAACCACAGAGCTAGGTCATTGAATACTCAAACCAGTCATTTCAACCACCTTCATTGTGCTGATATCCATGGCCCAAACAATCTTGCATGAAATCTGCACTTCTATTCATAGAAAGGGTCAGGCTTACAATAATAATGTTTTATCTTTGCAGATGATACTAAGTTCCTAGTTTACAAAGTGCTCTAACATACATCATTTCATTTGGTCCTCATAGTGACCCTCTGCAAGGTGGGCAGATTGTGTATGATTATCCCTCCTTTTACAAATGAGCAAATGAAGGCTAAGAAATATATGTCTAGGCCATCATCACATAGCTAGGGCATGATGGATCAGGACTGTAACTCAGAGCTTTTGTCTCTACTTTGAGTGCTCTTTCCACAGTCTCTACCACTTGCCTCTCTATGCTAGTAGGAATAAGCAGATAAAGTATGCAACTGGCGACATGATATGATTTGAAGGGGCTCAGGAGGGTCATCTTTGCCTTCACTATCTTAGCCACTGTCTTCAATTATTCATTCAACAAATGTTTATTGCTTCTATTATGTGCAAAACAATGAACTAGGCCTGAAGGGAGATACAAAGGTTAGATAAACCATAGGCCCTGCCCTTATAGGGCATAGAGTCTAATAGGGGACCTAAGACACAAATACAAATAATTATAATTAGCAGTACTACTTTATACATATATACATAGATATGGATATAGATATATACACATAGATAGATATAGATATAGACATATTAGAAAGTCGCAGTACACGAAATATCCACATTTAGAGAAATATTCACATTCCTTTGAATGCTTTTTAGTCTCGTTAAAATATGAATATTCCTGGAAAGAGTAATATTTTAAGCAATTATGTTCAGCATCTATGTAAAGGATTTAAAGATACTGGGAGCAAAGTCCTATAGAAGGTGATCTCAGAAAATCAATGGGAGGGAGTTGAAAAGAAATTTTGTGGGTAACAGACACAAATTGTACAATTCTGTTGAGAACTAGCTCCCCAGAAAGAAAAGGAAAGAATGACTGAGAGGGACAGAGACAAACATAGAGATAAAGCCACAGGCAAAGGGGAATGCCCTGATTGGAATAACCAACCGATCTAGTGATCTTTGACCCATCTTTGGCCTTGAGTATCATCGTTACCCAGAGTCGGGTATGTAGCCCTGAGCCCTGGCTATCCTCATAATATCTATTCCTTATTCCGTAGAAAGCCTCTTGCTGAAACCAAACAGCAGAAAATATACCGCTAGCATTCCCCTGGTAGACCTCTTATGTTACAAGGAAATGAAGTTGTGCTGTATACAGGTGTTTGAAAGGTCTGGCAATTGTATTAGGGTAGTGACAAAGAGATTATGCCCTAAATGCACACACATACACACACACCCACACACACATACACACATACACACCCACCCACACACACACACACACACACACACACACACACACACACACACAAGCACTGGCCTGGAAATCTGTGTTATAAGTTCAAGTTCTGACATATTTTCACTATGTATCCTTGGGCCAGCAATTTTACCCCTCAGTCACAATTTCCACATTTGTAAAATTGTGGGGGAAGAGTAGGGGTTTAGGCTAAATGAACTCCTAAGTTCCTTCCAACTTTAAAAGCCTCTGAGCCTGAGGATCTGTGATTCAATCCTATAATGCCCCAATGGCCCAATACTATGAGGCATTATCTCCTTAACCAGAATTTTAAGTGGCTGGAAACTTCGCATATGAATAACACTTTCACAGCTATGAGCACACTGCACTCAAATGCTCAAAGGAATCCACGATCTCCATGATTTGAACATTTCTACTAACAATGCATATTGCAATCCATCCATGCCTACCCATCCTTTATGACTCTTGTCCATGCTCTCCCATTAGTTAAGTACAGAGAATCCACCCAAGGTGCTAGAGACCTCCCTTGCTTATTCTTGACATCTCAAGGATACCAGCGGAATATACAGCCTGTCAACTTGCCATCTCTCACATCAGTTTGCCTTGTGACCAGGCCATCTTCTTTTTCCATTATATATTTAAATGATGACATCCTTTGATCTTGTTATTCTTTGAAGTTCCTCATTTATTCGATGTTGTCACCTACCCACATCCACCATGGGCTTCACCATAGCCCTTTGAGCAATATTCGTTTTCATTTCTTTAGAGACTGTTGTGTCAGCCATATGACACCAGAGGAGAATATTAGTATTTTAAAAGACAAGCCTTTGTTTGGGGTCATTAAATAAATTTTTCAATTTCCTAAAAGTGATCTAAACTATTTTCCCTCTCCTGGTTAATTCGGAATTAAACTTTCCATTTCTACTGTCTTCCTTATGGGTGTATGTATATATACATATACATATATATACACACATATATATATACACACTATATATGCTAATGAGAATTTGTATATATGACTCTATCTTATAATATGAACAATAGATAGTCTTCATCTTCTTGGGTTTTTTTTTCTTTTGTGGCTGACTATCATATTCTTTTGAGTGGTTATGGATTTGCAATCTACTGGGACTTGGTACAAATGGCATCTACTAACAGAGCATCTGGGGGACTTAACCAGTTCTCTTCAACTTGGAATACATGGTGGATGTCTTCCATCATGGTAGTAAATAATGTGGATAAGCATATCTCTCTGGGTCTTAAAGTAGCATCTTGTACTAAAGAATAATTTTTTTTAAAAATCATTAAGAAATTAGCACAATAGTATCCTATAATCTCTACATTTTTCAATCAATTCTGTGATGATAAAGATGTAGTTCACTGTGAAATATTGCCTGCAAAAGTCTACCTGTTCCCTACCAAAATTCTCATGGAGAATGCTCTTGATGTGTGTAGAGATGATTCTCACAAAAAAAAATTATAGATAGTGAAGGAAAGAAGCAATTATTAAGCACCAACTATGTGTTAGGCACTATGCTAAACACTTTACAAATATTATCTTATCCTCACAACAATACTGTGAGGTAGGTGCTATTATTATTCTCATTTTTACAACTGAAGAAATGGAGGCAGAAGGAGGTTAAGTGACCCCAGGGTCACACAGTTAGTGTCTTAGGCTGGATTTGAACTCAGGTCTCACTGATTCTAGGCCCATCACACTATCCAGTAATGCATGTAGATGAAAAAGTAAGCATATGGGTAAGTTCTTGTTCTATTGGTATTCTTTTTTTTTCCAATATCAAGAATATCTGAGATTTTTTTTCTATATCTTTGGTGTCTTCTCCTCCTTCAGATATCTCATCAATTGAACCCCCAATACATTCACAATTTATATTGCTTGATCATGGTTTTCTGTTATGCACATATCATATGATTTGCATGCTTTTCCTTTCTTTGTTCTTTTTTTTGTGCCCTTTCTACCAACTCTGCATGTACAACCGGGACAGTGATGTGTTGTGTGACAATGTTCCACTCTTCTTAATGATAAAAAACAGTCCGTTTTTAAAATGTATTTGCAGATCATGCCCATTTTTCCTTTGTTTGTTGTATTGCTTCTATTTTCATCCTTAAATGCCCTCAGAATGGCTTTGTTTAGTTGGTTTTCTTGCCAAGTTTTCTTTAAACTGGCTTTACCCTCTACTGCTTCTCTCTGGTTTATCACCCCCAGTAGAAATTTTGTTCTTAAAGTGAGTGATCAGAAGCAGGAAAATGATATAAAAAATGACAAGAGTATAAGTGGAAAGAACAACAAAATAATCAAAATTAAATCATATGATCAAGTTTGATTGCAAAGAAGGGATAATGAAGAAGGTACCTCCCTCACCTCTTTTTCAGAGGTGGGGGACTATCAGTGTAGAACATTGTTTATAACATCAGACTTTGTCAATATGTTGGTTAGTTTTGAGGAACTGTTTTGTCTGCCTTTTAAAAGTCATTGTTATGAGAGATGGTTGAGGATTAGGAGTGGGGATATATTGGGAAATGTAGGTGATATAAAAAACAAAAGATATCAACCAAACTTATTTTTAAATCCTAAAATAAACAACAAGAAAGAAAGAAAGACCCTTGAGAGTGAAGGTTTTAGATTTAGGCTTTCCCCCCTCCCCATTTTTTGTCTTTACATCTCCAGTGCTTAGATGACTACTGAGTCATTGAATGGGTGTTGCCTCAGATGAACTGAGACCTGGGAAAGACCTTAATTTAGAAAGGCTGAGGTCACCCACTGCATCCTGGGCCATCCCCAGTCATTTTGACTTTTGTCTTGCCAGTGGACTTCAATGACTCTGGAGGAGAGAGTGAGGCTGATAAATTTGCATAGCTCTGCCTCACTTAAATACAATTCTCTTGCAATTCTAGACATCAACCCCATAACGTCATCAGCCCTTTTTGAGAATGAAGGATGAATAGCACCAACAACAACTGACATATGTAGTAGGTACTAAATAAATGCTTATTAATTGATTGGTTGAGGCAATACTATCATCTTCTTAAGATTTTACAAGCAAATTTATATTTTAAACAGGTTTTGCTTTTGGCCACCATCTTCCTCTGCTTAGCAGGTGGTAATGACTAAGGTGGTTTTTAGCCTCTTTTGCTCTCCTTGTTATGGCAGTATTTTTATATTAATCAATAATTTGCCAATAAACTTTTCTAAATTGAATTTTATTTTAGACTCAAACACCAGAACACAAATACAGAATAGAGAAAAGAAAAAAAATATCATAAACCTAAATATTGGAACTTCATTACAAAGTAAGAAAGAGAAAACAAAAAGCTTGCCGTGTGCATAGCAGAACGTAGGAGAGGATTCAAAATATGTAACGATAACTTTTCCTTTCAAGAAAGCCTGTATGATAAATATTATACATTGTGTCAAGAGCTGTCAGTCTTTTCTTTGCTTCCTTGTAAGTTTTCTTTTATTCTCTGCTTTGTACTTTTTAAAATTTTGTTCTTTTTGTTTTCTCTTCCCCAACCCCAGAAGGCTACGATTGAGTTAGGATATATTTCTCTATAGCTATAGATATATACATATACATATATACACAGATATATTTACATATATAGACATGTACTTTCCTAAACAAATTCTACTCCTGATCTTTGTTTTTATGTTTGTGTGTATCTTTTGTTTCCTATCCCTCCTGACTCCTCTACTTTACTTCTACCCACTACCTTGCCCTTCTATTAACCTACTCCCCTCCAAGGATACCCTCCCTATCCTCTCATTCCCATAAATCTAAACACCCTTTTATAGCCCCCTATAACCTATTCCCTCACCCTCCCCTCTAGAGATCCCTCCCTTGTCCTCTCCCCCCTCCCTATCTCCTCATCATTTTATTTCTTCTAAATTTAGGAGACTTTTGTACTCTTCTAAATATATATGTATTGTTCCTTCTTAAACCCATTCCCAATGAAAGCAGGTTACCCAAACTACCGGCTCTCCTCCCTCATCTAATTCCCCTATATCAATTCTTCCTCTTGCAACTCATTTGTATAAAATAATTACTCTTTTTAGCTGTTCCTAAATGGTTTTACTTTTTAAAATTATATCATACTCAGGTCTACCTCAATCTTTCTTATGAGCTACCCAATTATTAATAAGAATCTTAGACATATGTTTTGCATTTTACATATATACAAAGTAAATGGTCTGTCCTTATTGAATACCTTGTAATCAGCCTTTGGTATGTACCTTATGTTTCCCTTGGCTCTTGTAGGTCAAATTTTCTATTAAGTTCAGGTTTTTGGGTTTTTTTTTTGTAACAAAATCTTGAAAATCTGACAGTCGGTCAAATGTCCATTTTTTTTTCATTCAGGATTATGCTTAACTTTGCTGGGTATGATATTTTTGACCCGAGCCCCAGTTCTTTTGTTCTTTGATTATTAGAGTTCCAAGATTTGTGGTTCTTTAATGTCTCAGCTGCTAGGTCTTGAGTGATTCTAATTGTGGCACCATCATATTTAAATTGTTTTTTTTTCTTGTTGCTTTTAATATTTTATCCTTGAGCTAGGGGTTTCAGGAATTTGACTATAATATTCCTATGAGTTTGCCTCATAGTATCTCTTTTAAGTGGTGATCAATGGATTTTTCTCTATTTCTACTTTCCTCCCTTGTTCTAATGCTTCAGGACAATTTTCTTTAGTTATTTCTTTTATTATTGTATCAAGATTCTTTTTTTTGATCATAGCTTTCAGTTAATACAATTATTTTTATGTTTTCTTGATCTATTCTCTAGATTAATTGTTTTTCTTATGTTTCACTTTCTCTTCTATTTTTTTCATTATTCATATTTTGTTTATTTCTTGATCTCTTATGATTTTGCTGGCTTCACCTTGCCCAATTCTAATTTTCAAATGTCATTTTCTTAGTTGAGATTCTGGATCTACTTTTCTAATTGGTTGACTTTCCTTTCATAGTCTTCTTGTTTTTCTTGGATTATTCTTAATTTTTTCCTCCATCTCTCTCATTTTATTTTTAAAGTCTTTTTAAAGTTCTTCTATGAATTCTTTTTGGGCAGATGACCATTTGGCGTTACTCTTTGGAATAGAAAGGGGTTTCTTTGCTTCAATATCCTCCTCTGAAGATGAACTCTTGTTTTCTCTATTTCCATTATAGCTTTCTATGGTTGGAGTCTTTCTCTTTTGCCTTCGCATTTTTTGTAGTAACAGCTTAATTTTTGTAATCACCTCTAACCCTGGAGTATGGGGGATGGTGCCTCTTGCCCCAGATCTTCAGTTCTCCACTCTAGCCTGGAACCAAAGCCAAACCTCCAGCTTCCTGTAAGTGCCCACAGTCAGGGGCCTTCTGTCCCACTGCTTCTGCACTCACTGGTTCCTTCTTGCCCCACCCTTCTCTACAGCACAGCTAGGTCTGGCATTCCTTGTCAGCAGGGGTTCCTTCAATCTTCCTGGGCTCAGACGCCCAATTCCTCTCACTATCCCAGGTGTAAAAGTTCCTGTAGCTGGGGTCAAGGCAGTCTCCCAAACCAGCTAACCCCAGGGCTTGCCACTTGTTGACTTGGTCTCTAGCCTGGACGTGTTTCTTCCCCATAGGGACCAAACCTGGTGCTGGGATTTTTCTTCTGATCTTGAATTGTTCCAGGAGACCCCTGTTGTGCCCCTATTATTTATTTTTACCCACCCTTTGTTTGCCTTTTTTTTTTGTCTCTTTTGTGGGGGAAAATCTTGAGAGCTTGGAATTTTCTACTCTGCCATCTTCCCAGAATCCTCTCAATCAACAAGCACTGTGCTAGGTGCTGGGAACACAAATACAAAGAATGAAATCATCCCTACTCACAAGGAGCTTACAACCTGATGTGACAGACAAATAAACGTTAATCTTCTATATAAAAATCATCATAATTGATGTCAATCACTTTTAGTGTCCATTACTCATTTTAAATTAGTATTAAAATTAGTTTTAATTAGTTTAAATAGATCAGGAATGAATTGGTTCCATTACATATTATATCTTTTTCTCATTATTATTCTTTCTTCTAGTTTTCTACTAATTCTGATCTGTGCTCTAACAAGTCTGTAGTCTGGGCACAGACACTGATTCAGGGAAGACTTCCAAATCAATAACATGTTTTTGGGTTTTTTTCCACCTGTTTCTTTAAATCTAATCAGTTACTTTTTTTTCATAATGTCCTTTCATGCTCTCTATGCTTATCAATTCTTTTCTTGAAGAAAGTATTCATGATGGACAACTGCACAGGATCTACTAATCTATCAGGACCAAGAAGACATCAGAAAAGAAGGCCCCCAGAGAGGGCTTTCAAGGAGCTTGAAAAAGACAGACTAATACAAATTACTATCCTTGTTTCTGGCTTCTAGTTTGGAAATTCACTCTTAGGAGGATGGCCTTGCTTTTCTCTCTTGGCTCCAGATAGATATGATTGGTCATGTTGGAGCGAATGTCCCATTCAGTTTATTCCACATTATCAATAGGGTCAATTAAAATAATATTGGGGAGGGTTGGACTAAATTTTCTTTAAAGTTCACTCAAACACCAGAATTTTGTGTCTAATAAGTGTAGTTCTATACCATCCAATTAATAATAATAATATAATAATAATATTGATAATAATGATATATAGCACTTATAGGTTTGTAAAACATTTGTCAGCCTTACTAATGCACACTACAGGGAAAAGAGACTGGTACCACATTAAGTCTGGCTCCTTGGGAACTTTTCCAGCTCAACCATCTGGAGTGTGAGTAGAAAGGAGAGCAGGTGATGCGTGTTTCCAACCACACCCATATACACATGACACATGTAATACCTGTCCCCTTGGAAACAAGAAGACAATAAAATATATGAATAGAGCTATATACCTAGACTCTGTGAATGTTCTGGTTAATACCTGCAAAGATGGAAATATAACATAACATAACTGTACTGTGATAAAATAATACCACGTAACAAAACATAACAATAACATGAATGTAATGTAACATAGTGTAACAAAACATAAAATAATATATCACAATATAATATAATTCAATATGATTTAAGGGACAAGAGAAAAGAGCCCTGAATGTGAAATCATAGGACCAAGATTATAACTCTGACTCTAACATTTACTTGTCCGTAGAGTGTTGGGCAAATCACTTTACTGATCCAGGCCCCAGCTTCATCATCTATAAGATGGATGGACTCAACCATTCTAATATTCCCTTCAATTCAAAATTTATGATCCAATGAACAAAGGTTTTCGAATGAGTACCTGCTGTGTGCAAGATATCGTCCCAAGCGTTGCATGGGATACAAAAATGAATAATACTTCTTAATGAGTTTATAATCTATTAAAGGGAAATATGATGTTATAGTGAAATAAGGTGCATATAATGAAAATTAAAAATAGAGTGGGCAAATGCATAAGAAGCATAAAATGACACTAATGTTTGTAAGAGGGAAAGCTACATAAAAAATTCACACATTCATTAATGAGTATTCTGTTTGTAATTTGGTTTGGAAGGATACCTATTTGCTTTGTTAAGTAAGCCTCTATCCTCTGATCACAACTGAACACAACCTTATATGAAAAAAAAAAATGAGTAAGCCTTGGTTCCTATTAGGGGAAAATGCAAGAAGAAATTTAGAAGAAAAATGCAAGAAGAAATTTAGACCCACGTGCAAAATCTCCATATCTTGTCAGAGTCTCCAGAGTCTCTTTGCTTAGAATAAGTGCAAACGAGGGGCAGTTAGGTGGCACAGTGGATAGAGTACTGGCCCTGGATTCAGGAGGACCTGAGTTCAAATGTGGCCTCAGACATATAACACTTACTAGCTGTGTGACCCTGGGCAAGTCACTTAACCCCATTGCCTAGCCAAAAAAAAAAAAAAAGTGCAAATGAGTATTTTTGCCCTGACCTTTGTACTCATCTCACTGTACCAGTTAATAAGTGGATTTCCCCACCCCCCAGCCTATCATGTTTTCTCCGTTGAGTCTAGTCATAGAACTAGCTTGGAAAAAACCAGTAGAATACTACTATTTAAGGTTTGTAAAATATTCTTATATCCATGATCTTATTTAATCCCATAGATGTTATTAGTATTGCTTCCATTTTACAGATAAGGGAGCTGAGACTCAGAAAGGGTCAGTGACTTGTTGGAGGTCATACAGCTAGGAAGAATCAGGCAGGATTCAAACATGAGTCCCTTCATTCCAGTTCCAGTGCTCTCTCCACTCCATCTTACTGCCCTTGAATTGGAAGCAGAGCACTCGAGGATGGACGACTCAGTGACACTAGTCTGACCCTGCCCACTGCTCAATTCCTGACCTGTGCTTACATTGTGATTCTTGAGTACTTCCTCAGGGCTCCAAGACGGTGGAGTCTCTGTCTCCAAGTACTCTAATATGGCTTGACCTGGAAATAGATCCAGTCTTTCTCTTCCTTCCCTTCTTGCCATTCCCGCCACCTCCACCAGTTTCCTCTAAAATTTCTTAGAGGGGAGTGGGGAGTCTGAGGATCCCCTGGGTCCAGGATGTGATGTCAAGTACTAATGACCAAAATGAATTAATAGGATCATGGCTGAAGGATAGTCAGATCATAGATTCAGAGTTGCAAGGGACATTGGGTGTCATCTAGCCCAAATCCTTCATTTTACAGGTAAGGAAACTGAGGCCCAGAAAGTTGAAATGATTTGCCTAAGGTCATAGGCGACCTTAATTTGAGCACGTTGTTCTTGGCAGTACAATAAAAAATGATCCTAACTAATGAACTTAGTAAAAGCTCTTCTCTGCTATCATTATTCAGGTAAGTTGTGACATCTACCCTGACCACAGAGTCATGGAATCAGTCCTCCAACTAGCTAGTCTCTTTTGCTACAGAAACTCTTAGTATTATGATCACATTTAGGAGAGGGGAAAGGGAGAGAATGCATTTTTTGTACACTCCATAAACCATGTAAAACACCACCATGTATAGGAGGCACATAAATGTGTAGCCGTGTAAATAAGTAGCCACGATAAATATTCATGAGGAAATGCCTTTACCATGCTGAGCAAGAACTAACCACAGTGGCCCTTGGACCTAGTACAAATAATATCCTAGTTTTTTAGACCAGAAGTGAGGTGAACTATCCCCTAAATCGGCACTTAATGGTGGGTGAATCACTTCCTCCAGCCTCCTCCAGTAGCCTCTCAGTGAAATAGCACCAGATGGCAACTCACTGGAGAAAGTGGTTCAGCAGCTGACATCAGCAGCTCACAGCTCCTTGGTTGCTGCCACATGCTATTTTTTTTCCTTTCAGGAGAATGTTTATAGGTCTCCTTTAAGGCAGCCTTTAGCCTCAGGGTTGTTTTTGGTCTTTTGTGTATATGTAACCTTTGAAACAGGGGTTACATATGAATGGGATCCTCAGTTTTTACCAGCCCAACACTGCAAAGGTCTTCAAGTTGCATCTGACTTCATGAGTCCCTTTGCTTTTCCCTAAGAGACAGAGAGATAGAGGTACTCCTGACTGTGGGGCCAGGTATCTATTCAGCATAAATTAGACTGTCTCTGAGTAAACAAGGATGCATACAAAAGCCTACTAGTCCTCATTTTTAATCTACTCATCTTTAATGTTTGTTCAGAACAAAATTTGAGATAGAGTAAATAAACTGAGCCAGAAGTGAGTCAGGATTGGATTGAGGTAGAAAGACTGAAGCAAACTCACAAACATTCTTTTTTTGCCTTCTGTTTAACAAACTTGGCTTGAAATCCATCCCTTCCTGGTGATGGGCACTTGTGATCCTTTCTGACCACAGACATCCCTTGGCAGCTGGTCTACTTTGCTCAGATGACAGTACCGCTGAGCGTCCCTCAGTGAGAAAAACTGAGCAGCGTGGCTATGGTTTAATTAAGTAGGCATTTCATTCCCAGGGCAATTGTTCAGTTGCCCTCTGCTAGTGTCTTGAAGCCAGATTAGGGGAAAAAAAATTTCAGGCTTTCTTCTGATAATGTACCTGAATAGATCCCAGCTGGCACCTCACACCCAGCTCTTTTGCTGGCAAAGGGGATGGAAGGATGGTTCCATCAGCCTTATCACTTGTCATATGCATACATCTTTTCAATAAGTGCCCTAATTGTGAAGGAAAGTAACAGCCTCATTTCTTTCTTTGGGTTTAAAAAAATAAAATCAAAGACTTAATTACATTTGACCTGAATGAAATTTTGCCTGTAAAGAACTTTCATTTCAATTATACAACTAGTTCCCTCAAAACAGTGCTGAGGAAAGCAGATGAGTAACAGATGCTTTCTCTGAAAGCAGAGAAGTATGACAAGAGCCAACTTGTTACCTCATCACAAGCTTGAGTAGGTAGATGGTAGGGCAGGAAGAGAGTAGCCTTGGTACAATGGAGTAGAGGAATGAGTTTTTGCATCAGGGATGCCTGACTGAGTCAGATCAACAGCCTTCTTTTTGATGCAAGGCAGAGGACTATCTCCTCCAAGATATGGGGTTATGAGGCCCAGAAAAGGATTGAATATATTTACTGCCCAAGTGAGACCTGAGAGTAGGAAAACAACAGTGACATTGGTCTAGAAGAACCATTGGAAGAGAGAAAGCAAGAAGTATCCTGAGCACCATGGAACTGAGATGCTAATTGCACGTAGGAGACTCTGCTTCCGTGAACTTGGCAATAACTTCATTTGATGTCTTACGAACGAACTTTAGAAAGTTCCAAACCATCATCAAAGTATCTGTGATGTTTCTGCTACAACAAGGGAGTTGGGGGGAAGCAGGGAACTAAGATGCCCTTTCCTGGTGGACCATCATTGGAAAGACTATCCTAATGTTCTATTTTCCCAGGAAGAATTAAAACCTACATTCATTTTCTTTTCTCCCCTCTTCTCAGACCAGGTCAGACTCTGACCCAAACTCAGATTTATGGCAACAAGAGCTTTAGGAAAAAAGAAAAAGGAAAACAACAAAATTAGTCATTTCTAAAGGGTTAATTAGTTGTGAAACCAAGAACACCTACTCAATGCTCATTATGTGCAGAGCACTTTTCCTGGTGCTCCCTACTATTTACCTACTGTGAAAAAAAAAAAAAGAGTAACAGGTTGTATGTACATGTGTGCTCTGACACTTCACAAAGGCCAAAAGGCGAACTCAGAGTAATTGGGACTTTACTCTAGTGCACAAAATTTGGAAGGGACAGGGTGATGAATTTTGATACTGCTAATAGTTCTTTAACAGTATAGAAACAATTGAGCTTAGCTCTTTCTCCTCACCTTCCATATAACCATGTTAGAGAAACCTCTGCCCTAAGGCTCTCCTCCCCTGATTGGTAACTCCCTAGCTGGGACCAACATTTTAGGAAGGACTCCAGGCATGCTTCGCCTCACTCATGCCAATACTCTCTCCAGATTACTTCTCCTCCTCCTTGCCTGTTACATTGCTCCATCCCTCTCCTCCCTGTTCCCCAGCTTTCCAGTTCTTCATGAGCTGCCTTCCCCAATTAGAGGATAAGTTCTTTGAGGCTAAGACTGTCTCGTATGTTTTTATTTGTATTCCAAATGCTTAGCACAGTGTTTAGTATATAACAAGTGCTTAATAAAGACTTTATCTGTTTCAGTAAGAATAATTAATTAAAATAAGATACTACCAGAAGCTGGACTGGGGAGAGGTCCACCCTTCCTTTTTTCTTTTTGCTCCTTTCCTCCAGGGGCAGCCTTGTGACTATATTCCAGGATCCACTCTTCTTACCCATGGTGAGGATAGCCCAAATACCACCAAGGCTACTTTTCCCTAGTTACAGCTTATGGCATTTGTCCCAAATAAAAAACTTCCTAGTTGGGCCTGGGCCAAAAGAAATTTCAAGAATGAACTACCCCTGTGGCATGGCCAGACACAGACAGATATATTTCTTTCCTGCTGACCGTGAAGATCGCTGATTAAATGCTAAAACCTATTGTAGTGGTTTAGGAGGGAGGGGTGAGAGGTAAAAGAACCCCTAAGTCCCCTGTGAAAAGGGAACTGGCTTCAGAGGTATTGATATTACATTAGGGTGACTTACAGACATCCTTCCTATGACTTTAAATTTAGGAATTTGTTTTTTCATTCTTTTTATTTTCTGTATTTAGAATGCTGGACGAGGCTCAAGTCTCCTGACATCGAAAAATGAATAGTTTCATTTCTCAAACATTTCATGTTGAATGTTTGCCAAAGTTTTTATCTCAGAGAAACTATTTGCAGTGGCTCTAATATTATGTAAAAGACCAAAGCTAGTCTTCCCTGGGGGATTATATTACTATTTGTTTTTCTATTTCTTTCAATGCTTCCAATAAATCATGAACTTCTTGAGAGGTATCAGAGGGCAACCTGTCTCCTTCATTGCAAATGACAAGCTATGAATAATGCACTCAGGTCTCTCCTTAGAGGAGCCTCCAACCCTATGAAACCAGCTCTCTGGCAACTCTGCCCCTGACTCTACATTTCAGCTGGTTGCTCCTATGAAACCCTGTTTCAGACTGGCCTCAACTGAAGGGTCCTGGTCAGTTTCTATGGCTCTCTAGTCTTCTCTCCATCTTAATTGGCAGGTATTTGTGCTTTCAGACCTTTGGAAGGAAGGATAGAGGGTAGAAATGCTTTTTGGGATTGGTAACCTCATCAAGGCACTTAGAACAGCAGGAAAGACATAAGAGAGGTAGAGAAAGCTTAGAGAAGAGCAGGATCTATTTCTTAGGTACCACTTTCTCAATGGAGCCTTTTGTCACCCCCTTCCCCGACACCCAAGCTGGAAATAATCCCTCCTTCTTCAGCTTTCTTATAGCTCTTCTCTTGGATCTCTCTTTTAATTTTCTGAGACATTCCTTAGTAGTACAGTCATTTGTATATATGTCTTCCTATCCACTCTTCCCCAGCCCCCATTATAATGTAATTTATTTGAAAGCAACGCCTGAGCCATGTCTATGTCTGTATCCCCAAAGTGTGGAACATTGTCTGCCCTTGATAAATGCACATTGTTGTTATTGTTCTTTATATGCCATACAGTAACTAATACCCGAGGAGACAAAATGATGAAGTAACTATGAATGAGGGAATTACCACCAGAGAACAGGCTACCAAGACTAGAGCTCTTCCATCTGAAAAGCACAAGAAGAGAAAGGTACTATCTAAGTCTATGAAATCATAAAAAAATGGTATTAGCATGCACATAATTCCAACTGGGAATTCATTGCAGCACGTTAATCCATTTACATCTCCCCAATGGATTTATTGTCCTACTCAACACAGTGGATACTCCAAATCTTTTATCCATCCTTAAGCCTCCTGTGACACTCTCTCCACCATTCGAGCTGAGAAATTTGTCTCAGACTTTACCAAAATCTTGAGGCTATTTGCTAAGAATTCTCTCTTTTCTCCTCCTGCTCCTCGTTTCACACCATTCAGATGTCTTCCCTCAGTATTTCTTCTTCATCCCAGTCTCACATGAAGAAGTGGCCCTTTTTGACATGGCAAATCTTTCTAGTTGCACTATGGATCCCATTTCAGCCAATCTTCTCAAGCAGGATGTCCCCTCTATCACCCCACTGTCTCACTAATCTTCAAACATTGCTCCCTATCTATTGGCTGCTGCCCTGCTACTTACAAACATGTCCCTTCCCTATTCTTTTAAAAAAAAAACAAATTCATTTCATCTGACAATCGCCCATGGCTATTGTCCTATATCCACTGTTTCCACCGCTACTTCTTTGAGAAAAGTGTTCACACTCTGTGTCTCCACTCCCACCCCTCCAACTCTCTTCTAAAACCTCTGCAATCTGGCTTCCAGCCTCATCATTCAACCCAAACTGCTCTTTCCAAAGTTCTTAATGATCTCTTAATTGCCAGATCTAACCGCCTTTTCTCCATCTTCATCGTTCTTGCCCTCTCTGCAGCTTTTGATGCTGCTGCTCACCCTTTTCTACTGAATAGTCTCTCCTCTAGATTTCCATGCCCCTATTGACTCCTGGTTCTCCTCCTATTCATCTGATCTCTCCTCAATCTCCTTTGCTCTGTCTTTATCTAGGTCACACTATTAACTGTTGGTGTTCCCTAAGGAGTTGTGCAGAATTCTTTCCTTCTCAAACCCTTCCCTCTTGCAATTGCCAGTCTTTCAATGTTCAATTGTCATCCTCTCAACTCCTCTCTTGCACTTAAACCATATTGTCAATCTGGCACCAAGTCTTGTCATTTCTAGAAGGAAGGGAAGAGAAGGGAATAAGCATTTATATAACGTCTACTCCATTCCAGGCACTGTGCTAAGTGCTTTACAAATATTATTCTCATATTTGATCCTCATAACCACCCCAAAAGGTAGGTGGTGTTATTATCTCCATTTTATATTTTAGGAAACTGAGGCACATAGAAGTTAAGTGACCTGCCCAGAGTCTCACAGATAGTAAATTTTTGAGGTTAGATTTTAACTCAAGTTTTCCTGACTCCAGGCCCTATCCATTGAGCCACCTAGCTACCTCTACCTTTACTTATACCTTTGTGTGTCTCATTTTTTCCAGTTACACAGTGGGCATCCTTGACTCATGCCTGGACTATGACAATAGCCTTCCGGTTATTCTCCTAGATTCACCTTTCTCCCTCTACCCAGTTGCCAAAGTGATCTTCCTAAAGGATAGACAAGTGTGACCATGTCACCACCACCACCACCACCTCCCTATTCAACAAACTCTAGTGGTGCCCACTTTCCTCCAGGATCAAACAGAAAACCCCTTCTCTTTTAAAGTCTTTCACAATCTGGTCCCTACCTACCTTTCTAGTCTTCATACACTTTATACCCCTCCATGTACGCTACAATTCAGCGACAGTGACCTTGCAGTTCTTCTCACATAATACTTCATTTCCCAGTTCAATGCCCTTTGTGTGGGCTACCTCTGATGCTTTCCTCCTTCACCCTTTGCCTCCTGAAGTCTCTTACTTCCTTCAAGATTGCTCAAATTCCACTTTCTTCAGGAATTGTTTCCTAATCATTGTGTTATTGTTCAGTCATTTCAGTTGTGTCCAACTCTTTGTGACCCCATTTGAGGTTTTCTTGGCAAACATACTGGAAAGGTTTGCAATTTCCTTCTCTAGCTCATTTTATAGATGAGGAAACTGAGGCAACCAAGATTAATGACATGCCTAGACCACACAGCTAATGAGTGTCTTGAGGCCAGATTTGAATTCAGGTCTTCTTGAATGCAGGTGTGGGGCTCTATTCATTGTACCACCTAGCAGCCTTTCCTGATTTCATCCCACTGCTAATATTTTATCTCTGGGATTATCCTCTATTTACCCTGTTTATCTTGTCTGGACAAGTTTAACATGTCCTCTCCCCTATTAGAATGTGAGCTCCTTAGGACAGAGACTGTTTTTTGCCTTGTTTGTATCCCCACTACTTAGCACAGTGCCTGGCACATAGTCTATAATGATCATTGACTGTGCACATCTGAATTTCTCCTTTAGGTTTGTCTTCAAACATGAGATGAGGCACCCATTCCATAGCCTGAAAGGCAATGTCATAACTAGGAACTCTAATTCTTTGAACAAATTCATTTGGGGGGATTGAAGAAGGATTGAGGGGGTGGGGTGGGTAAGAGAATTAATGATTCAGTGAATCCCTTACCAATCAACTTGTCATCCTGACACTGCCTGAGAGCTGCATTTCTTCTCTTCTTGATACTTGAAAGAGGGTTCCCCTACCCTCTTTCCCTATAGTAGTCTAGTCAAGGTCCCTACAGGGTTCAAGACGCTCATGTGCCCACTTTCTTCTAATGGATGATCATTGGGGCACTACTTCCCAGTCAGCAGCTAGTCTCCAGACTCATTGTGGGCTGAGCTATCCCTCCTCCTGCACAGAAAGAGGACCAGAGCGGCACACTCATTCCCCAGGGAAGTGAGGTCCCTGAGGGAACCCCTCTTCAAGGGTAGAAAGTGGTCTGGGAGATCATACTCTTATTCACTTTTTATCCTCAGGAACCATGGTGTCCCTTCACTCAGAGCCTCATCTAGTCCAGATGAGGAATATATGGATCTCATGTCTGCCTGCTCCTCAGCCGAGGACTGACCTTGCGTTAGAGCAGGAAATGAACTTAGAGATAAAGGTAACAGTTATTTAGTAGCAGAGAAAGTACTAGAGAGAACTCAGAGTGCTGAAAGAGATTTTAAGTCTCCTTCCGCTCGCTTATATTAGGTGAAGGACCACCATGGAGAAAAAATGTTGTCTCTCCCCCACCCCACCCCAATGTGGGCCCCCTGGGACCAAATGCCAGTGGCCCAAGTCTAGTTATGGCTCTGGAATGATCAGAGAGAATGGACTGAACAGATCGTGCTGCAAAAATTCTATAGCCCTAAAATTTTTGAGATACCAAATGTCTTTAGGCATCCTCATCATTTAAAAGGCCCTTAGCAAACCACATCAATTCAGACCTTATCAAGCTTTCCATTTGCCCTACCCTCCCTACAAACTGTCACCAATGGTCACCTCACATACCCAAGATGATCGTCAAGGACGCTGACAAATGATTGGTTGAGTTCCTGTAGCCGGGGTTGTATCCACCATCCACGATATGATATTGTGGCTTTGGTGAAGCAATAGGATACAGTGTGTCATATCATTGAGCGGAAGGCTCTGGAGGCAACCAGAACTGACACCTCCCCCTCACCACCAGGCTTGCCTCATACCATTTACAGTAACTGCACACCACATGTGACCTGAAATAGGAGATACGGGAAACTAGCCAGATTCATGGATTTGGGGTAGGGCTCATTTTTTAACCAAAGGGGGATAGAGAATGCACGTCAACACATGGCATTCAGAACCCTTGGCCAGCATAACAAAGGAAGGCTGTATCAGTCAATTCGGGAGGGGAAAAAATGTAGTTGATATTTGTAAATGAGAAACATGGAAAGTCCAAAGTTATACCTGCAGGGTTTTCTTTTTTGGATTTTTTTTAAAGGCATGACTATGAATGAAATAGGCTAAGGATTTTGCAGAAAATTGAGAGGCAGAGCAAGCTAGGTTTGGTGAGCAACCCAAGCATATGGGCTCAGGGTCTAATTTCAAATGACACAATGTCAAAGCAGGAGAGGAGATCAGAGATCAACTAACCTGGACCCCAAATTTTACAAATGAAGGTACTGAGATTGTGAGAGGTTGCATGACTTGTCCAAGGTAACATTTATTTAGAGGTGAAGGAGGAACCAGACAGAAGGAACTAGCAAGAACTCAAGAGTTCTGATTTCCTACCCAGTGTTTTTCCTACTACACCATGAACTTATGTATTTTTCCAGACATTCACTATGAGTGCATTACATAAAGTCCTTTTATTTATTCTAGGCCTACACCTCTTTCAAATTTCCAGGCATGTTCTTAGCTGGAGTATTCTTAGCCTTGATGGAAAAGTCAGTGTTTGCAATATCTATATACCCTTCACAATTTTACACAATTTTACAATTTTATATCCCTTCAACTTGTCTTTCTAGACTGAAAAGAATACCCCCACCCCCTTTTTTTTGTCTCATCTAAAATGTGCTAAGCAAATTCTTACTTTGTGGACCACTCAGCCTAGCCCAGGATGAATGAGGACTAATTCCAAATTAATGGGATTCACATTAATGAGGGTCAAGAAAGACTTCTGAACACCACCTTCTGGAAGGGATGTTGTCAGATGGGAAGGTATATGGAAGACAACACCCAGGGCAATGAGAGGACTGAAATCATGTGGCCCGAGGATCAGTTGAAAGTGCTGGGGAGATTTAACCTCGAACTGAGAAGACTGAGGGAGGATATGCTAGCAGTCTTCAAGTCTGTGAAGATCTGTCATATGGGAGAGGGATTAAGAAGAATGCCTTTTGGTCACAAAAGGAAAAACTAGGAATGATGGGGAGAAGTTGTGGAGATAGATTTCAGCCAGATATAATGCAGAACTGCCCCAAAGTTGAGCTATTCTAGTTCCAAAAAGGGAATGAGCTGCCTCAGGAGACAGTATTTCCCATTGGGGGGGTCTGGGAGCCCATGCTAGCTGACCAGTTGTCAGGGAATTCCATTCAGAAACGTGTGGGACTCGATTACTTCCTTTCCAGCTCTGAGATTCGTGAGTTGGAAGGAATTCTGAGCTTCTTCAGACTCCTCTCAAGCACATTTTGAGTCCTTGTTTACTTCTCTTTTGGAGTTGCACTGTGTGAGATCTCATCTCCATCTGCTGTGGTTTTTGGTTTCTTTATTGAGATAACAGTATCAGCAAAGAGCTCAAACTTTGAGGATGAAGATAGGTTCACAGTTTTAGAAGTAGGAGGAACTGTATTGATCGAATCCAACCCTTTCAATTTACAAATGAAGAAACTGAGGCCCAGAAGAGAGTCGTAAGTAAGTGACGTACCCACACAGGCAGTAAGCAGATAAGCTTGGAGTCAAACCCAGGTCCTTCGCTTTCAGATCCCATACCCTTTCCAGGGCACCATGCTGCCTCTCTTCATCTTTTCGTCTGCACATCTTTGGCTTCTGCTACTTCTCATGAACACTCCCATCAGTGGTTGACAGGGAGAAAAGATAACAGTCAAGAAGTACATTGGAAGTGCTCCCTGCTCCTGGGGCCTCTTCCTCTGGTTGACTGGCTCTTCCCAGAACCCCCATTTAAGAAATGCACCAAGACCAGTCATGTCTCATTCTCATGTTTTTAAAGTCTGCACTCCAGACTTCCTCTACTGGGCTTTAAGTTTCCTCTCACCTGTTGTCTTCCTCCATTAGAATGTAAGTTCCTTGAGGGCAGGGACTGTTTTTCTTTCTCCTTGTATTAGTATTCCTAAAACTTTGCACAGTGCCTGACACATAGTAAGTGCTTAATAAATGCTTGTCAATGAGCATTTATAGAGCATCCACTATGGGCCAGGCACTGATCTCATTTGAACCCCTCAACAACCCTGGGAGGTAGTTGCTATTATTAGTCCCATTTTACATTTGAGGAAACTGATACAAATAGAGGTTAAGTGACTTGGTCCAAAGTCACACAGCTACTAAGTATCTAAGACTGGAGTTGAACTCAGGTCTTCCTGGCTCTAGGCCCAGCACTCTATCTGTTGCTCCACCTACCTGCCTCTAGAAGCCTTCTACATTCCCTGGCTTCCTTCAAATCCCAACTAAAATCCTATCTTCTACACGAAGCCTTTACCGATCTCTCTTTATTCTAGTGCCTTACCTCTTTTAATGATTTCTTAACTGCCCTGCACATAGCTTGTCCGTACATTTTTTAAAAACTTTTATTTCCCCTGCTAGATTAGGAGCTCCTTGAAGGGAAGGACTGTCTTTTGCTTCTCTTTGTATCCCAAGCACTTAGCCTAGTTTCTGACACATACTCAGTATTTAATAAATGCTTACTGCCTGACTGAGTCATGTTCATTCTCCCCTTCACTTTCAGGTTGGGTAAAGCATTAGGTAAAGAGATTTAAATGTTGGATAAAATATCTTTTTTTTCTTACCTTGAAATTTCCTTTATCTATGCCAGAGACATCTAGATTTTTCAATAGTTGGTCCCTTGAAATGACTGAACAAATGTTGAATGTAATCTAATGGTGCCAAAGGATACAACAAATATGAGGAATGGCAAGAATCATGGGAAGACTTGAGGGAACTGATACAGAAGGGTTTCAGCAGGACCAGGAACACAACGTGTGTAATGACTTACGTTAAAGTAAACAAAGGAAACAAGGCTGGTAACTGTAATGGCCAATCCTGGCCCTCGAGAAAGGAGAAAATACAATTCCCTCCTTTCCTTGGAGAGCTGGAGAGCTACGGGCCTGCAATGTGGACGTAGATGCTGTCATATTTAGTCCCTGTGTTACTTGGTTTTGCTTAACTGTTTTTCTTTTTTTACAAGCCAAAGCTCACTGGGTGGTAGTGGTGAGAATATATCTGGAAACAGCTGTATATAAAAATGAAGTCTCAATAAAACTTGAAAAAAAATAATGGGACCCAGGATCAAAAATCCATATGTATGTGGGCTGGATGAATTTAATTACATCATTAATTAATCCAGTACATTACATTCAATACAATTATTAGTTGATTCAAGCCTATTAGAATGACACCTAGCAGCAGCCAGTTACACAGTGAGGTGGCAGTGGGCAGATGACTTGGCCCTCCTGGATAACAAGTTTCTGAACTTCCATATTGCAGTGAGACTGCCTACTCTTTCCGGCCTTACGTACTACAAAGACGGATCCCACACACGATCTCATCTTGACCATATCATCATGGAGCATCCACCCAGTGTGCTGGAAGCCCTCCTCTGGTTCTCCTCACATTTTGTAAAGATCAGTGCAGCACTTCTATCACTCATTATCTCTCTCCACAACATATTGGTAACATTCAACAGCCTGCATATACTGAAGTCTATTTCCATTGCCTTTGAGTCACCAGCAAATTTTATTTCTCCGAGTTCCTAGTATTCCATGATTTGCAACCACATGGCATCACTGAAAGAAGATCAGCATTTTAAAAAATGGATTTTTGCATCAGGGAGTAGCTTGGAATAATTAAAAGTGCTCTGTAATTTCCCAAATGCAATCCAGCCTAATCTCCAACCCCCATTCAATAATTTTTCTCTTTTAAGTTTTATCGAAGCCTTTGGCTCTTAAATTTTTTTTCTTCTTTCTTTTTAACACCACTATCTTTTGCTTTTTACGTCACCTTCATTTTCAAAGATATCCCACTTCCCCTACCCTATGACAAATCCCTTGTAGCAAAGAAACAAATTCAGTAAAATTAATCAACACTTTAACAGAGTTTGACTCTGAGGGCATATTCAGTGCTCCTCCCAGTAGTCTACCACCTCCGCAAAGAAGCAAGGGAGTTTGTACCTTTTGTTTTAATGCCACAGTTACTTCTCCATAAATTGTAACTTCCTCCAGTGAACCCTCTTCTGACCTTTGACCTTTGATATCAATTAAGGAATGGCTCTTATTTCCATAAAATTGGACTCCAGTTTTAATATATTTGTGAAATGAAGTCTATATCAGAGAAACTTGATGTAAAAAATTTTTTTCACAGTAATGATTACCACCTATGTGTTTCCTTCCATCCTATTTTCCCTCTGTTTATCCTACTCTCTCTCACTCTCTCTCTCTCTCTCTCTCTCTCTCCTTTCACTCTGTCCCTTCTCAAAAGAAAAAAAAACAGTTAAAGAAAACTAACTGACTCAGCATTATATCTGACAGCATTTTAAATCACATTTTGTTGTCCTCCCCTCACATCTCTCTGTTCATAAGACAGAAGTGTGCTTCATCATCTGTCTTCCTAGATCAATTTTGGTAATTAATTCAGCTTCTTTTTAGTGTTGTTTCCACTTGTTGTCATTATGTATATTGTTTACTTTGTCCTGCTTTCTTTGGTTAATTTGTTCGTATAAGTCATCCTGTGTTTTTCAGAATTCCTCATATTGTTATTTCTTTCACAAAAAAAAATTCCACTGTATTAATATGTCAAAATTTGTTCAATTATTCCCCAAGTAATAGTCAGTCATGTGCTTTGTTTACAATTTTTGGTTACCACATAAGGGCTGCTAGAAATAGTTTACTATAAGTGGGGTTTTTTTTTGCATGTGACTTCCTTGGAGTACATGTCCATTATTTGGATTAAAGGGTAGGAAAGCCTAGTGGCTTTTCTTGTTTAATTACAAATTGTTTTCTGCAACAGTCAGACCAATTTACTGTTCCACCAATGGTGTATTAATATTCCTGTGTTCCTGAAGTCCCTCTAGACATCTTTGCCACTTTAAGGCATATGAGGGAAACTTTAGGTCATTAGAATTTGCATTTCTTTTCTTATTGGTGATTTAGTACATTTTCTTTTATCTGATTGATAGTCTGCAATTCTTCATGAAAACTATTCATATCCATTGATCACTTATTGATTAACAGTTCCTCCTTTTTAACTCTGAACCAAACTCATTGTCCATCAGTGCCCGACAGGTATACATATATATATCTATATCTATATCTATATCTATATATATATGAATACACAAAATACATATACACATGTGTGTGTACACACACACACACACACACACACACACACATATATATATAACATATATATATGTATACACACACACACAGTTGGGATTAAGTAACTTGCCCAGAGTCACACAGCTGGTAAGTATCAAGTGATCAAGTGTCTGAGGTCAGATTTGAACTCAGTTCCTCCTGACTCCAGAGCCAGTGCTCTATCCACTGCATCACCTAGCTGCCCAGATAATATATATTTTTGAGGCAAATAGATAGCTCAGTAGATAGAACTCTGCATATAGAGTCAGGAAGACCTAGGTACAAATCTAGCCTTAAACACTTACTAGCTGTATGTGTGATACTGGACAAATCATTTAACCTGGGTCTGCCTCAATTCCCTCATCTGTAAAATGAGGATATGAATAGCACCTACCTCCCAAGGTTGTTGTGAGGATAAAATGAGATAATATTTGCAAAGCATTTTGTAAATCTTAAAGTATTATAAAAATGCTAGTTATTATTATTATTAATCCACTTTATTTTACAAGTGTGGGTGGTTAGTCCAATCTTTTTTAAATGACTAAGCATGTCATTGAGGAAAATTTGAGGTATATGGGGGCTAAAAGAAATTAATATAATATCTTCTATAAATATGGACATTTAAAGAATCTTGTCCTCAACAGGACATATGTTTTCTACTCATACTCTGCATAGGTCATCCAGCATGATGCTGGTGAAGACTTTATGTCTCTCTATTTTATACCTTACTTGATATTAGCACCCAGGAGATCACTGAATAAAGTGCGCATCTGTCACTGAATTTTGTATTATTTTAAAATAAGAAATAACTTGTTTAAGGAAAACTGTTCAGGCAACAAGTTGTTGTACCAAGTCAAATGCCTTTTAAAAGAATCAATAAACAAAAGACACAATGGAATCTGATATTCCCTATACCTCTCAGTCAATTGTGTGACTATGATACTTACCATGAACAATTTTCGGTAAAACCCTGCCTTTTACCTTCTCATGTTTTCTTTAAGGACATGCTAAGTGATATAGATCATCCTCATATTTCATAGAGATGAAATGCGTGTCTCAGTGGTTGTTGATGTCTTCTTATTTATCTTCTTTTTTTTGTTGCTAAAACCACTATCTGTGAACTTTTCCATTCTTTTAAAATCAGTACCTCTTTGAAATTAATCTCAGAGCCTTTAAAACTGTATCAACTCCAACATAAATTTATGTAGGCCCAGCTACTCTTTATGATTTCATCTTCTTCAGTGTCATTCATTCTCTCAGATGGTACATTGGGTTCTAAGGGAGTAGAGCCCAAATGTGGTAGTTCCTCTATCAATGCTGTTGAGAGTAGGTCATTATAGAAACATTGCTAGATCTGTTCCATTTCACATCTATTTGTTGTCCTCTTCTAATTTACAAGTGTTCTCAGGATGACTTAAATTAGATTTTCTGTAGGCTTGTTTTCCCCTCAATTTCTTTTCACTACTTTTTGGGGTGATACTCTTTGCACATTTCCATTATTTTCCTCCATAATGTTTTGCAATTATCTTTTACTCTGGCCTAGCATTGCCCTTGACTGAAGTATCTTTCTACTTGACAAGGAGATCTAGGTATATATTGACTTAGTTTTCGCAATCTTATCCATTCTCCACAGAATTTCAATATTTCTTCACTTTCTTCCATAGCTGTTCACACATAACCTTCAGTTGTCTTATGCTTATTCTGAGCACGGCAAGATGAAATGGCCAAAGTGTCCCATGGAGTTTCTTGTTCTCTTTTGGTGGATGAAGAAGTCAGCTCTGATAACTTCTTCCTTTATCTGTCCAAGGAGAACCTGAAAAACCACCCTTTCATTTAACTACAATATGATTATATATTCTGGTCTCACAAATAGTGAAAATGTTCAGATAGATATAGTTCAGTTCTTCCAAAAGTATGTTAACAAGTGTATGTGGGCTGCCTAGTGAGTTAATAAGATTTTTTGCTACGAAGATAGACCTAAAATTATATACTTGAAACCTAAGATATTCCTTCTCCCTACCACCTCCCCCACACCCATTCCTATGGAATATGGAAAATAGAGAGTTGGTTAGATTTAATTGAGCCTTGAAGGAAAGTTACTGAGGTTAATACAGTACCAACCTGGTCCTACTGGTGATGTTGGCTTACTTTCTTTTCTTTTCTTGGAGGCAATCAGGATTAAACAACTTGCCTAGGGTCACACAGCTAATAAATGTCTGAGGCTAGATTTGAACTCAGGTCCTCCTGACTTCAGGGCCAATGATCTATCCACTGCACCATCTAACTGCCCCTGGCTTACTTTCAAAATATATACATTTCCTTTAATCCATTCATTTATTCACTCAATCACTCTATTGAGTGTCTACTGGCAGGAGAAATGGAAAGAATCACTAAATTTGAAGATAGAACACAAGGGTTTAATTCTGCCTCTGCCACTTATTAGACACATGACCTTGAGCAAGTCATTTCACCACTTTGGCCTTCAGTTTTCTTACCTATAAAATGAGGAGATTGGATTAGATGGGAATCTACAGCCCCTTCCAGCTTTAAATCTATGATCCTATGTAGGAAGCTTCCAACCTGGTTCAGGAAACAGGAAATGTTTGGTATCTCATTGTATCAGGGTATCATTAAGTTAATTAGAAAAAGTAATTTACTAAGTGGTTTCACTAAATTGTTTGGGGAGTAGTAAACTCTGGGATCCATGGAAAGAAGACTCACAGTTGCTTAATAATAATTCATGGACTCTGAGCTTTAATAATCACAAGAATGACAACAACAACGCTAACAACACGATGATACTGTGTCCTGCTACAGCTGCTCATCCCAGCAGAAATGGTTTTGGAGCCTCTTCAGAGAAGAAAGTATGTGGCTCTGCTGGATGTTGAGGGATGTCAGAGAAGTCAATAAAGAAACACGTATTGAGTTTCTACTACATGTCAGGCTCTATACTAGGAGCTGCGGACACAAAACCAAAAATGAAACAATCCCTATACCCAAGGAGTTTATATTCTATCCTGAGAAAAAATGTATACACTTAGAGATATGCAAAATATGTACAAAATACTTATAAGGTAATTGTGGGGTGAGGAGGTGAGAAGGAAAGGTTCAGTGGTATCCTGGTAAATATTTAACAACCAGCTTGGGGGGGGGGATTATACCTGTGACAACACTTTTAAGTTTAATCTGCACCATTAACATTTTCTTTGTCACTTTCTTAAGTCTAGGTAATCAATGAAACAATAACTCAAATCCTGATTTGTAGTATTTGCTGATTTCTGGGGTGCAAATGTTTGTTGGCACAAATGAACCAAATCAAGCTGGCTCCAGGAGACTCTAGAAGGCTTCAAATAGAAGCAGAGTTTTGTGTGATGCTAAGTATTCCAGGAGGAAGAGCAAAGGAACCAGGTTTTGGGGGCCGAGACAGAAGAAATGCCAAGAAGAATGTCCACAGGGAGATTTCATGCACATAATATTAAAGGATCTAAGAGGGTCATTGCACCTTGTTCCATTTCAAAGGATAATGATTCTGAATACCTACAATGTATGAGGGGAATTTCTGTTCCAATATTAGGTATTAAGGCTAAAATAATCTAAACAATATAAATTGAATTATAATAATGATGTTAATAAAAAGAGGCAATGTTGGGTGCAGGATAGAGAAACAGCCTCAAAATCAAGAGCTTGTTTCCCATCACCTTTAAAACAAGCTGGCTATCTGATGCTGGACAAACCCCTTAAACTTCGGTGACTCAGGGAACACTAATAATGTTGATCTGCATTCAGAGAGGAAGTTGTCCATTGTATTGCTCTATGCTGAGGAAATTACAGATTCCTTTTCTAATGCTGCTCCAATGATGATAATACATTGTAACCTTTTCTATTTGCTACAAAGCAGAATTCAGCATGAAACATTTCCTTCCTGGACTCCAATGAGAAATATTTGGTTACTAATGTAGGGAAACAGCAAGATATTGGTGGGTTCTGTTTGTTTGGGTGGGGCATTGTTTTTCCTTTTTTTGTTCTTTCCTGGTCAAAATACAGCAACAAAGAAATAGGACTCCGCTGCCAATATATGTATAATAAAGGTAATGAATTAGGTGGGTGGAGAACAACTTACCTCCTTTTGTTATAGCTCAAATTTATTTCTGTGCTAAGGCAGAAAAGATTTTGGGAATGTCTAACCCTAAGTTAGATAGTTGTCTGGAAAAGAAGACTGTGACATCTAGACTGATATCAAAGTTCAAACTAAAAGACAGTATTAGCCTGGGGCCACTCTTTCTGGTTTTTCTTTGGTTGGCTATAGTGGCTGTGACTGAAGATTTATCAGCCTGGCCTTATGAGAGAGAAGTTCTCCTATACCATAACATACTGAACCTGAGATTGTTAGTAAGTACCCCTGAAATGATAAAGCCCAGAAACTGGTGTCAGGAATGATGTCCAGCAGAGACTACATGCCCATCAGTCACCATGAGACCAGTGGGGACCCATGGAATAGCATGCCCATTAGAGATTCCACTCTCAGCAAGGAATTGGACCAATAGAATAGAAAGATAAAATGACCAGAAGACATCATTGATGTGAGTAGTTCCTTATTTGTGTTCCTTATATATGGGCCACTCATGCATGATCCTTCTCTCTCCAACGATAATATGTGCATTTGGGGGAAATGTGCCATAGTTCTATGGAAGAAATGCTTTGTATATATTTTGAATGTACATATTTATGTGCATGTCATCCCCTCTTAGATAATGTAAGTTCCTTGGAGGCAGGGGCTATTTCATTTTTGTCTTGTATCTCTAGTACTTAGCACAGTATCTGGCACATAGTAGGTCAAGGAAATCAACAAGCTTTTACCAAATGTTTCTGTGTGCTGAGAATTGTGTTAAGTGCTGGGTATACAAAGAAAGTCAAAAGATAGTCCTTACTCTCAAGGAGAAGATACACACACATATGTGCACGTGCATACACACACGCACTTTTACCATGCACAAGATAAATTAGACATAATTAACAGAAAGAAGGCATTAATATGAAGGAGGATCAAGAAAAGTTTCCTCTAAAAGGTCAGATTTGAAGAAAGCCAGGAGGTGGAGATGAGGAGGGAGAGAATTCCAGGTATGGGACACAGTAAGTGAAAATGCATGTGATGGGGCAGCTAGGTGGCACAGTGGATAGAACACCAGCCCTGAAGTCAGGGGGACCTGAGTTCAAATCCGGCCTCAGATCAAACACTTGTCACTTACTAGCTGTGTGACCCTGGGCGACTCACTTAACCCCAATTGCCTAAAAACAAACAAAAATAAAACAAACAAACAAACAAAAAAAGAAAATGCATGTGAGATGAAGTGTCTCGTTCCAGGAACAGCTAGGAGGCCAGTGCCATTGACATATTGAGAATATGTAGGAGACAAAGTGTAAAAAGAATGGAAAGGGAGAGCAGGGCTAAGTTACAAAAGGCTTTCAAAGTCAAATGGAAGATTAATTCTGGATGTAATGGAGATCCACTAGAGCTTATTGAATGCAGACAGGGTGGGGAGGTGACATGGTCAGACCTGTGGTTCAGAAAAATCAATTTGACAGCTGAGTTGAGGGTAGACTGAAGCAGGGAGAGATTTGAGGCAGGAAGACCAAGCAGCAAGCTATTGCAGTAGTCCAGGTGTGAGGTTATGAGAGCCTGCATGGGGAGGGGGGGAGTGGCAGTGTCAAAGGAGAGAAGAGGGTCATATACAAGACATGTTAGGAAGGTTGAATTGATAGGGCATGTGAGGAGGGAGGTTAGAGTGAGGAAGGATGATAACAATGCCTTCAATGATAACAGGGAAGTTAGGAAGAGGAAAAAGATAGGAGAAGGAGGATAATAAATTCTGTACAAGTTGAGTTTGAGGTGTTGAAGAGGCATCCAATTTAAGATGTCCAAAACCGTAAAAGAGATTAAAACTGGATAAGTGGACATAAAAATCATCAAAATAGAAATGATAAGTGAATCCTTGGGAGCTGATGCGGTCACCAAGTGAAATAGGATAGAGGAAGAAGAGAAGGAGGCCCACGGCAGAGCACTGGGGGTTGCTCCCAGTTAACAGATGTGACCTGGATGAAGAGCCAGCAAAAGAGACTGAGAAGGAGCAGTCAAACAGAACAAAGATTGAGTAGTGTCATGGAAAACACAGAAAAACACAGAAAAAAGTGATTGTTAAGAAGAGTATCAGTAAGTACTAAATACACATTACTGTAAGCATTTAACAAATGCCTATTGATTGACTAATTGATTCTATTGTGACTTTCTCTATTATGTTGTTTCATTGTCTTTGCTTTGAACTGTGTCCCATGTTAGACTAGATAAAAATAACACAACCACATGGAGAGGGGTTCTCAAGCTATGTTTTTGAGTAAATGTAAGCCCACAAAGTACCTTGAATTAGGGACAGCTATTCTGGAGAGGAATGTTCAGATATGAAAAGGAGGCAATCCAGATGCTACATCCAAGTATCAAAAGCAGCTCATTCTTTCATTCAGCAAATATATGTGTATACGCATATCTATCTATCTATCTGTCTATCTAACCTATTACATGCAAGGTACTGTGTTGGGCTTTGGGGATAAAAAGACAAAAGCAAAAAATGCCCTTCCTTCAAGGAAAGTATGTTCTCTGGAGAAAAATAACATGCATACATATAAATAAGCAGAAAAATATACAACTTAATTTTAGAGGCAGAAAACACTCACAGATGTGGGATCAGGATAGATCTGGTGCAGGAGGTCAGACTTGAACTGAACCTTGAAAGATGGTAAGGTCCTAAGAAGCAGATGTGAGGAGGAAGAAGCAGATGTATAATCTAGGAATGAAGACAGCCTGTGCAAAGGCATGGAGGTGGGAGATAACACTATAAGGTATTCTCACCCATAAAGCCATGCAACTTCATGAACCCTAAGGGCAGAATTATGACATAGCTTCACTGAGTTACTAATTAGAGTAATTATTAGAATAACAATAACATTAACAGTGATAATAATTAACAACCTAATAATCAAACCTTATAATTACTAACTGGCTTCCTTCCAAAGAGGCCAGATTGCTTCATGACCATTTCTTTCCAGTTACAGATGGGCTTCTCCTGCAATTTAATACCTAGGTGCTCTAGGCTAGGATAAGGAGCTGCTGTCTTTCTACAAAGTAGAAATCACCAAGATACAGAATCTCAGAGATGAGTGACCTCAGGGCTCATCTGAATCAACTCATACCTGAATAGAAATTCTTTCTGTAACATCCCCAAGAAATAACTTGATGAGGTACCCACTAGCTCCCAAGGCAGCCCATCACTTTTGGATGGCCCTCATTTTTAGGAAATTGTTCCTTAGATAAGTCTGAAACCTGCCTTCTCTCCATTATTCCCAGTTCTGCCCTCTAGGGCTAAACAAAACAAGTCTAACGCCCTTTTCCTTTGACAGCCCTTCAGATACTTAAGACAACTCTCATGTCTCCCTTGAACCTTTTCTTTTCTATGCTAAATATCTACAGGTTTTTCACAAGTCCCCATATTGCAAGAGATCTGGGCCTTTCAGCATGCTGGTGGCCTGCTTTTGGATATCCCTGGCTTAAGTATTTCCTAAGCTGTTGTGTCCAGAACCAAACAGTACATCAGATTTGGTCAAGTGAAGGCAGAGCAGGACTATTACTTCCTTTCCCTAGGAAGCTGAGGACCTCTTAATGCAGACAGAGATTACATTAGCTTTTCTTTTCTTTTTTTTTTCTGTCTGTCCTGTCAGCTCTACTGATTCAAATTGAGTTTGCAGCCTGCTAAAATCCCCAGATCTTTTTTAAGATGAGCTGTTTTCCAAACATGCCTCCCCTCACTTGTAATTGGAAAGTTGATTTTTTTTAATCCAAATCTTACACGATATATATTCCTATTAAAATTCTCCAATTAGATTGTAAGGTCCTTGAGGACAGGAATTGAAATCTTCTACTTTTTTGCAGCTCTCTCAGTCTTGAATAATGCACACAGGTGCTCAGCAGCTGCTAGTTTCATTTGATTGTGTTTACTGGAAGCAGATTCATTTTCCTTCCAAGTTGTGAGACAAGGTAAGAGCTTACCCACTTACTGTCCCACTACTGGAGAACACTTTGGGGACATACCAGAATTAATGAGGAGAGGAGAGTGGCAAGATATATTTATATCTTTTATCTGTGAACTGGCTTCTTTTACTTTCTCTCCAAAATTTCATTGTACAGGAAAAACCAGGAAACAATCTCACAAGTGTTAGTGATGTGTAACAATTAGGAGGAAAATTAAATGATATAAATTATTTTTCTGCAGTTAATGGCAGAGGCTCCAACACTGTAATGCTGTCATTATCTAAATACAAGAGACAGAGATGGATTAGCATGGATGGATTGCATAGCCATTCACTCTCCTACCTTGGAAGATGTTCAGAATATGGGAGGCATTTGGGTATGTGTGGAAAGCTAAATGGTGCCAGCCCACTGGGTTCTCCATTCTTTAGCAAGAGGATGTTATGGAAAACCCTTTTCTTGTTTGAAAGACTGATCAGCTACATCCAATATAGATCTGTATTAAAGTCAGACTGCCCTGGGACATTTGCCACTTACCTTGGGGATAACTTGCAAGGTTTAGGATTTTGTAGGGAAAAGAGTCAGTAGTGATCTACCCCCTTTGAAAACCCTACCATTGCTGGATTTGGTCCAGACTGCTTTGTGGAAATAAATAAAGTCTCACCTCTAACCCAATTCCGATCTAATTCTTTTTCTTTAAAGAAGAAATCATATATATGCCACACCATTAGGAATAGTAGTCCATAGAATTACTTGGGATATTTATCTTCCTATGGACTCAGGACACCAATATCTTATTTGTTGTGTGATATCCCCAAAGATCGAATGTCCCATCTCATCAGAAAGTTCATTCATTCATTCATTCATTCATTCATTGTACAATGTTCTAGGCACTATATGCTATACGAAGAAGTGATGACATAATCTGAGTATTCTAGCAGCTTTACATCTTTAATAGTGGCTTTCTTGAAATAAAAGGCTTCTCAGGGAGAGAGAATCCCAAGGAAAGATGAGGAGTAAGAACTACAGGCATGATCAGCAAATGGTAAGTAGTACAGTTTGGCTGGAGTCCAGTGTTTAGGGAGGGGCCTAGTGGGTCATAAGGCTGAAAAGGTAGATTAGGAACAGATTGTAGAGGGCCTTGATTGTCAAATGAAAAAGACTGGATTTTATTCAAAACACTGAAAGTGTTTGTGGAATGTAGGGTATAAGCAGGGAAATGAAAGTAGGACGCAAGTAGAAGGTGTAAGCAGGGGAATGAGAGGACAAGATCTCTACTCTGGAAGTGGTAATTAAGAAGGCTAGAAGGAGAGGAAGGAAGATTATGAACAGGAAAACTTGCTAGGAGAATTGAAATAGTCCAGGTAGAAGCCAGAGAGGTGGGAAGAAAGAGACAGTTGGAGGAGACTTCAGCAGAAGTGAGAAACAGAGCTCCTCAGGCTAGGTTACTCTCTTCTGTGATTGCATCACTCTTCATGTCTTTTATGGCAGCATTAAGTAAAGCAATATAGACCTCAAGTCTCGTGCTGAAAACAAGCTAGTCTATAGGCTCATTTCCTTTTGGGAAGCTACATCTGCCTCTTCTTCCCCATTAAGAAAACTACTGTGGAGGGCAGCTAGGTGGTGCAGTGGATAGAGTACCAGCCCTGAAGTCAGGAGAAACTGAGTTCAAATCTGGCCTCAGACCAAACACTTGACACTTACTAGCTGTGTGACCCTGGGCAAGTCACTTAACCCCAATTGCCTAAAAACATTTAAAAAAAATAAAAAAAGATTACTGGGTTATTTTTGTCTGGTTTCCATAGGTTCCCCATGCCTTCTCTGTTATCCCAATTTTCTATCCTACAATCAGCAGAAGACCAACCCACACACAATGCTCTGAGGATTTTATAGGGAAAGAAAATTGGAACCTTTCTTTGAATTTGAACATCTTAATGGACACCTGATCAGCTCTCCTTCTCCAAATATCCAACCACCTTATAGCAAGAACAGCAATATAAGACCATTATCAAATGCCTGCTATAGGCAAGGAGCTGTTCCAGGTGCTGGAGAACCAAAGGTAGATGTAAGATGGACCTTGTCCTTAAGAACTTTACAATCTTATGGGGGTTTGGGGGGGGGGAAGACAAATGCACAAGTAACTATGGCATAAAGGAGGATGTACTTAATTCAAAGGAGAGATGTAGACAAGGTTCTAGGAGAAATCTGAGGGACTATCAAGGAATGAGTGAGCCTCAAGTGCAGCCAGCAGACATGGTTTTCTGTAATAGTTTCCCTTGAAAACTAGCCACCAGAATTACCAAAAAAAAGAGTGAAGATCTTGCTGTAAGCAAGTCTGTAATGGAAGAGGCATTTTGTAGTGACCCGCACCATGCTCCTCATTCTACAGGTGTATGGGATGTTCAGGAGGACTAGAACCTCTGGTGTGAGGCCTTGTGGAGCCCTTTTCAGGGATGCTCATCCACCTTTAGTGTCCACTTTCACACTCGCATCTGTGAATCCAAGAAGCTGTAGCATTTTCAGCATCCACACTCCAGTAAACCATCTCAGCAGATGAGCTAAATCAGGTTGAGGGTAAACAACAGGTCTTGTTAGTGAGCTAGAGGGATGTCTACCCCAAGCATGTAAAGACTTTCCCCAGTGGAAGAGGTGGATGAGAACAATTTGTTGCAATGGCCATGAGGGCAACTAAAGCAGGTGCTGTGGAGTGCTAGAAGCTTAGTCAGACATTGAAGATGCTAAGGTCATCCACTGCATCCTGGGCCATGGCCAGTCAACTTGACTTTTGTCTTGCCATTGGACTTTGTTGACTCTGGAAGAGAGAGTGAGGCTGATGACTTTGTGCAACTCTGCCTCACTTAAATTCAATTCATGGCAAGTCTTTCACCCTGTGAAGTCATTGGTTCTCTTCAAAAATGAAAAACAAACAACAGCTACCAAGTAACAACTATGTATATGCACAGTGCAAGTGGGTCTCTGAGAGGAGAAGGTAAAGGGAACAGAGAAACACTTTTTCACCCTACAAGTGTCCTAGGTTTGTTAGGCTATTGTCAAGGGTTGGAGAAATTAAGTTCTCCCACTTATTCCAAAACATGTAGCAGCAGCAAATGTCCCCTGAAAGGATCAGCACATGATAGATGTCACCTCTGGCCCACAAAAAGTAAACAGAAAATCCAGCATGCAATTCACATATATTCCAGTGCTTTATTGAAGGATATGTTATAGCTGGCAGAATCTCAGATACATAGTAAGTTCAGGGAATGAGGAAGCTGTTAGGGCCCCCTTAGGTGCTTCCAGTTAAAGAACAAAATCCTCTAGGCCTTCAGACTTTCTGTTTCTCCACCAGTCTTCAATATGTCAATACAAGTACTGAGCAAGTCTTTGGCAGCAACTCAATTTGAAACTGGATTGTTCTTGCTTACATGGAGAAGAAGCTTTGCTTCTGATATAATTTACAAGAACTGTAAATTGTTCATGACTGGTCCTAAAGATTCTGGAGCACTAATTGGCCAAGGCATAGCTGAGCTTGTGGACAGTCATTTCTGAGTTCACGATTAAGTCTTCTGGGCAGCTTGGCCTTGACACTTCAGATGTAGGAGGTGGTTATCTGGAGAGAATCTTGCTGTGGGCAGGTTCTCATAGTTAGCATGAGAATAACATCCAGTCATTAGTCTTGAGAGGCAGCAGTTATCTCAAAGTTTAAGTTCTAATTCAGAGTTCAACTACTAATAAGTTTTTTGAGAATGTCCTCTGCTATCTCAGAGTCCCAAAAAGGAAAAGGTCATTCAAAAATGCTCAAAAGAAGAGATAAATAGTGGTAATTTTGTGATGATTGACTCCAGGGATATAGAAGTAGTTGGCTACATTTGGCAATACAATATAAATAGAAGCCTTTCAATTGCTAGTGTTCCCCCTCCCAAACTATCCTGTATTTAATTAATTTATGTTTGTATGTATTTTCCTCATACTTACACTGCATTGAATTTTATGTGTATTTGTTGTCTCATTCATTAAAATGTGAGCTCTCTGGGATTTGGGATTGTTCAATTTTGTGTTTTGTTTTTTTAAACTAGGTTTCCCCATTTTGTCCAGGCTGAAAGTACACAGGCTACTCACGGGAGTACTTCTATTGATCATACTTCTATTGATCAGCATGGGAGCTTTTACCTGCTCTGTTTCTGACAGAGCAACAGCTTGTTCTTCTTTAAGTAACCTGGTAGCCCCTGACTCTCTGAGATGTCCCATATTGATACTCAACTTAGTGTGAACAGTCAATCCAAATAGCCCCTGCAGCCCAGAATTCCAAAGCTTGAGAGATCCATTAGCCTTGACTTCCCTTATAGGAAGGATTGCAGGTGCCACAATGCCCCGGTTTCATTCTTTGCACTTGTGTCCCCACTGACTAGCACAGTACCTGACACATAGCAGTTTCTTAATAAATAAAAACTTATTTTTTGATTCATTGATTGACTTGGAACCAGAAGAGGTTCTGTATTCTATATTAAGAATATATACTGATGTATGGAAATCTAGGAACTTCAGGGTAGAGAGCATTTGGACAAAGATCAATAGAGATGGAAACAGAAGTGATATTATTATGGAAAGACAGAGAATAACAGAATGAAAAATTAGAGGAGCTTGGAACAGCTCTCAAACCTGGCCCAGAGAAAGAATATTCCAGTGATGGGTGACTTCTATCTTTTATCTCTCAGACAAAAGCAGGGCTACTGATATGTTTGCGATTTTCATTTATCTTAATTTTATTCTTCAAAAGGTGGAGGAGGGGCAGCTAGGTGGCACAGTGGATATAGCACCGGCCCTGAAGTCAGGAGGACCTGAGTTCAAATCCAGCCTCAGACCAAACATTTAACACTTACCAGCTGTGTGACCCTGGGCAAGTCACTTAACCCCAATAACCAAAAAAAAAAAAAGTGGAGGAAATGACAAGGAGAATTCTTATTTTTTTATCTGATTCTGACTACCAAGGTGGAATTGGTTGCTGGAAGAGAGATGTTGATAATCTTGGGGGCAATGATAACTCTATCTTATAACTGGAGATCAAGGAGAAGAGAAAAGTGGACATAGTCTAATACACCCTAGACATGGAGAGAGAGAGGTTTTCAAAATGTCTAAGGAGCAGAGAGGTAGGATTCCTTGGCAACTCCCCAAAGGAGATGGGGAGCCCTCAAGAATGAAATTCTGAAGATGGAAATGAAAAATGATTCCAAGCAGGAGGATAGGAGCAAGTTATCTGAAGAGACAATTTTATCAACTTTACCTTTACCAGCTCAGATTTTTAAAAGACATTTATATGAAGAAGAGATAAGGGTATATAAGCAAAGAAGATTAGGAAAGGGTAGCATAGTCTTGTAAAAATATTATCAGGATTATCACAGTGGACTAAGGCTAGCCATGGAAGCTAAAGACAACAAAACCAGGTTTGGGCTTTTTTTTTTGGCTTGGTTTTTGTTTTTGCTTTTTTAGCTAGTTGAAGTCAAGCTAAAGACCAAAGAATCAATAGAGTTGTTCCTTGGGATGTTGATTGATGATAACCAATGATTTAGAGAAGGTACAACTGCTCAGCTCTAATTTTGGTCATGTTTTCTTTTTCAGGGAGAAAGATCTTTAACCTAGGAAAGTTAAAATAAAAAATGGCTAACAGGGAGTTGAAGCACGGACTAAATAAGGAAATCCTCAAAAAGGACATAGTCACTTCAAAGAGTTCAATGCCAAGTTTGAAGAGTTTAAGGCCAAGCTCAAAGTGCTGACTTGAGGCCAAGACAAGCTACATCTTAAAGTACTGAAAACAATGGTAGATGGGGCTGCTGATCTTCAGTGATCTTTGAAAGATCTTAAAGAGAAGTTAGGTGGTATAGTGGATAGAGCATTGGCCCTGAAGTCAGGAGCACTTGAAGTCAAATCTGGCCTCATATACTTACTAGCTGTGTGACCCTGAGCAAGGCACTTAACCCCAATTGCCTCCAAGAAAGAGAGGAACTAAGGGAGGAAGGAAGGATGGAAGGAAGGAAGGAAGGAAGGAAGGAAGGAAGGAAGGAAGGAAGGAAGGAAGGAAGGAAGGAAGGAAGGAAGGAAAGAAGACAGACCTTGGAAAATATGAGAGGTGCTGCAGAACTGTAGAAGGGCAAAGAGGACAAGAATATAGTTCCTAAACTATGGGTCATAAGTTTGATTTTGATTCATGGCAAAATCCTACCACAGTATTAAAGGGATAATGCATAAGTATTTAGAAAGAAAAGCAGTAATCACTAAAAACCAGCATGGAGTCATCAAGAACAAGTCATACCAGACTAGCCTCTTTTTTAAACAAGGTTACTATATCAAAGTTTTTCCAGTGTTATGTTGCTAAAAGATATGGAACGCTAACATTGCCAAAGAATTAAAAATCACCTACAGGTCAATGGAAAGGCACATTGTGGAACTAAGCAGACTGTATCACATTATAGACAGGGGATTACAAAATCAAAGTGGAGTAAAGGACACCATCAAAGAAGTATGTGTGGGGGAAAAAAGATGACCTGATCATGTGATGAGACCAAGGAATAACCAATGGACAGCAGGCATATTCCATAATTGTCTTAATATTATTGATATGAATGGAAGAAGGCCCCAAGTATGTGCAGCCATGGGAAGCTTAGGGGAGAACAGAGATAAGTTGCAGAGGATGTATTGGTATTGGCTACAATCCATATCTATAGAGAGAAAATCCACATCTGTGAGATGTCCAATTCATTTTTTTTAATATTTTATGTTTCCCAATTCCATGTGAAAAATTTTAACATTTTTTAAAATTTTGAGTTCCAAATTCCCTCCATTTCTCCTTCCTCACCCTTCCCTGAGATGCCAAGCAATTTGATGTAGGTTGAACATGTGCAGTCATGCAAAACACATTTCCATATTAATCATGTTGTAAAAGAAAATGCAGGAAAACAGACCATGAAAAATAAAGTGAAAAAAAATATATGCTCTGATTTGTATTCAGGCTCCATCAGTTATTTCTCTGGAGGTAGATAACGTTTTTCATCATGAGTCCTTTGGAATTTTCTTAGATTATTGTCTTGCTGAGAATAGCTAAGTCATTCACAGATGATCATCATAAAACATTGCTGTTATTGTGTATAGTGTTCTCCTTGTTCTGTTCACTTCACTTTGCATCAGTGCATGTAAGTCTTTCCAGGTTTTTCTGGAAGCATCCCATTCATCATTCTTATAACACAATAGTAGTCCATCACAGTCATATACCACAACTTATTCAGCCATTAACCAATATAATGTTGTATCTTCTGGCTCCTTCATCTTCTGTACAAGCGGCTAACCTCCCTCTTCTGAGCTGAGTGTTGGCCTGCTATAATAGAAACTAACCACTATCCTTATGATAGTAGTCAGAAATTTCAGTCTCAACCTATCCTACCACATGGGTGCAATGGGTGCTTTTTAGGAATCTGGCTTTGTGTTCTTCATTCTGGGGCAGTGGCTGATAAAAGCCTGTCCTCCCTGCTTCCATTTTATTTTGGGAGTGACAGAGTCAGTCATATCAGATGAGTAGACAGGATGGATTATGTTCTGAATCAAGGATATCATTGCATTCTCTCTCTCCCCCCTCAAACCCACTTATCTTTAAAACTTCCCTTGCTAACAAGAGCACCACCATCCTTCAAGGCACCCAGGTTTTTCCAAGTTTGATGTCATCTTTGACTACTCACTTCTCTCTCACCCCACACCCACATATCCAACTAGCTGCCAAATCTTTTTGGTTCAACATCCACATCTCTCACATCTTCCCCTTCTCTTCACTCACATGGCCACTGCTCCAGTATGGACTTTCATAAACTCTCACTAGGACAATTGCAATATCTTTCTAATTGGTCTTCGTGCCTCTTCTCTCCCCATTGCACTCCATCATCCATATAGCTGCCAAAATACTTTTCCTAATATAGAGATCTAATGGGGTCATTCTCTTATTAAATAAATTCTAATGACTTCCTCCTGAATAATATTTCATCTTTATCTCATTCTTTTACAATGTCTTTGGTATGTATTTTATAATTTATATAATTACCAATATAGTAGTACAAGCATATAATTTATAAATAAGTAAATATATCTATATTGGGAGTGCATGCTCATTTTTTCTAATATGAGTATGTAGTTAAAAAAAGTTTGGAAATTAGTGCCCTAGAATAGCAATTCTCAAAGTGTAGTTCTGAAACCCCTGGGACCCAAGACCCTTTCAAGGGATTTGCAAGGTCAAAACTATTTTCACAATAATATTAATGTTATTTACTTATTAAAATACTCCTCCATTTTCCAAATACATCTGTGTGGGGCTGGATTTTCTTCATTATTTCTTTTTTTTTTGGTGAGGCATTCAGGGTTAAGTGATTTGCCCAGGGTCACACAGCTAGTAAGTGTCAAATGTCTGAGGCCTGATTTAAACTCAGGTCCTCCTGACTTCAGGGTCAATGCTCTATCTACCGCACCACCTAACTGCCCCTTTTCTTCATTATTTCAACGGGGAAAAAATGGAAGTAAGCATTTATATAATGCCTACTATGTGCCAGGCATTGTGCTAAATGCTTTATAAATATTATCTCCTTTGATCTTCACAAATCCTTTGAGGTAGGTGCTGTTATTATCCTCATTTTACACATGAGGTAATTGAGCCAAACAGGTTGTGTTACTTGCCCAGGGTCACACAACTATTAAGTGTCTGAGGTCATATTTGAACTCAGCGCTTCCTGACTACAGGCCCAGCACTCTATCCATTTAGTTCCCCAACAGAAACAACATATCACAACAGATTGAATGCAGAAGGAGATATGAGAATTCATCTGCCTTTTATTAAGCCAGGCAAAAAAAAAGAGAATTGCAACAATATATAGAACACTTCATTTTCTTTTGTTTTGAAAACTACAGTTATTTTTCATAATTAATCAGTCAATAAACATTTATTAAGTGCCTACTATGCACCAGACACTGTGCTAAGTGCTGGAGATACAAAAAGAGGCAAAAGACAATCTTTGCCTTCAAGGAACTTTTGATTTAATCAGGGAGACAACATGCAAACTATACGAAGCAAGCCATATGCAATATAAATAGGAAATAATTGAAGAGGGAAGGCACTGGGTTGGGAAAGACTTCCTGTAGAAGGTATTTTATTTGGGACTTAAAGGAAGCCAGGAAGGTTAGAGGTCAGACTGGAGGAGGGCTAGTATTCCAGTCATGGGGGACAACCAGGGAAAATGCCCAGAGCTGAGAGATGGAACGTCTTGTTCTTGAAATAGCCAGGAGGCCAGTGTCACTGGATCAAAGAGTACTCATTGGGGAGTAAGAAGACTTAAAAGAGCTTTGAATGCCAAACAGCATTTATATTTGCAGAGGCAATGGGATTCCACCAGAGTTTACTGAATAGGGAAGTGATGTGACTGGAGGTGCACCTTGGGAAATTCACTTTTGTGGCTGAAAGGAGGACAGATTGGAATAGGGAGAGACTTGGGGCAGTCGGTTGCAATGGTACAGGCACAAAGTGATGAAGGTCTGCCCCAGAGTGCTGGCAGTGTCAGTGGAGAGGAGGCAGGCATATTTGAAAGATGTTGCAAAGGTGAAATTGGCAGGCCTTGACAACAGCTTGGAAATGGGGGTGAGAAATAGTGAGGAATGATCCTAGGCTGAGAGCCTGAGGAATTGCCCTCTACAGTAATAGGGAAAGTAGGAGGTGGGAAGAATTCTGTTTTGGACATACTGAGTTTAACATGTCTACTGGAGACCCAGTTCAAAATGTCTGAAAGGCAGTTGGAAATGTGAGATTGGACATCATAAAGATAGTATTTATGTTAACATGTAATGGGTTTATTATAGTCATTTTAAATTAACTAATAACCATTTTAAAATTTACCAATTTTAAATTTAATATGAAAAATATTGATAAATATAACCCACATTAACAAAAGTTCTTTTGGGGTCTTCAGTAATTTTCAAGAGTGTAAAGGAGTCCTGAGATAAAACCATATACAGCCTCTGTCCTACAGGACAAAATTAGAAACAAAGGAAGAGAGGCAGATTCTAGCACAATGGTAAAAAAGCTTCCTGACAATGAAAGTTTTCCCCAAGTGGAATTAGCAGCTGCAGGAGGAAGTGGGCTGCTCTCACTGGCAGCTTCCAAGAAGTAATTGGATGACCACTTGGATGTTGGGTAAGGAATTCTGGTCAGGTACCAACTGGACTGGATGGTTTCTGAGGGCCTTTCTAGCTATTAAATTTTGCAAATGTAAGTTCATTGTGAGTAGAGATTGTTTTATTCCTTGTATTCATATCCTTAGAACCATGCACAATATATGGCACATAGTAGGAGTTTGTCGATTGATCGATAGCCTTGCAACTTACTACCAAACAGTATTAGGCAGGTCACTTTAATCTTTCTGAGCCTCCATCTCCCCATCTATAAAATCAAGGTATTAGATGATCTCCTTCAGTTCTAAATCCTTTGATACTCTGATCTTACCACAAGTCCAATCTAGTGTCCTTGAGCTTTGATCAGATCAATAGGTTTCATTACAATCAACTCTTCTGGTTGGCTGAAAATTTCCTGTGGAATTAAGAGTCAGCAGAACAGACATCTGGGTATCTCAGTTGCCTTTGACCTCCAAACACTATAATCTATATACTTTTAAAAAGTTTGATTACACAGATTAATTTTTAAGTTTCAGGAACACAGAGGTCAATGGTATCTCTTGTTACAGGCTGCCTGAAGTTTTACTTGCTTCAAGAGAGAAGTAGGCAACAATACGTAGTAGTATATTGATTTCTTTCCAAGGACCAGATCACCAACAGTGAAGTCCTGGAAGCCCTGAAACATGGCTTGCAATGAAACAGCCTAGCTAGATGTGACTGGTGCAGGGGACAGAAGGTAGAAGGCCTCCTGATGAGGCCAGGAATGGATCTGGGGAATGGCATAGCTCTATGGGTAGTGTAGACTAAGGTTTCTCAGCAGGAAACATGGCAGGCAAGAGCAAAACTAGGCAACTTCTTGCCAGGATAGCAGAGAGATGTATACAAATGTATAGGTAAAGGAATGAGGAAGAATAACTATTTAAAAATGGGAGCGATGTGTCAAACCAGAAATACAGGTGAAAGAGACAGTATGGTACAATAGAAAGACCATAGGAAATGGAGCCAAAAGACCTGGGCTTGAATCTAGCCTCTGCTACTGCAATAAACCAAACACAAATTAAGCAGCTACCATGTGCTTGGCATTGCACTAAGTGCTGGGGATACAAAAGAGGTAAAAGACAGTCCCTGACCTCAAGGGGCTTATAATCTAATTGTTAGTCATTTGACCTTCAGGAAATCCCTTCATCTCTTGGAACTTCAGTTTTCTATTCTGTAAAATTAGACCACTGGACTAGATCAGGAGTGGGGAACCTGTGACCTCAAGGCCACATGTGGTCTTCTAGGTCTTTGGGTGCAGCCTTTTGACTGGGTCCAAGTTTTACAGAACAGATCTTTTTATTAAGGGGATTTGTTCCGTGAAGTTTGGATTCAATCAAAGGGTCACACTTGAGGATTTAGAGGGCGACGTGTGGCCTCGAGGCCAAAGGTTCCCCACCCCTGGACTAGATTTAATTCGATGTAGTTCAACCAATGTTTATTAAGAACCTAAAATATGCAAGGCACTATGCTATGCACTGGAGATAAAAAAAGATAGTTCCCTGCTGTTAAGGAGTTTACAATTTACACTAGGAGATACGTGATTATACAAAAAAAAAAGTGAATAAACACAAAGTACAGAGCACTACAAAATGTTTTAAGAAGGAGAGGGGCTGACAAGTGAGAGGTTCAGGAAAACCCTCTTGCCCAAGGTGGCACTTGAGATGTACTTTGAAGGAAACTTAATTCCTCAGTCCTTCCATTTCTAAATCCTAGGATGTTATGATCTTATGGGCTGATCTATGTTCTTTCTCACTCTGACATTCCACCATACTGTAATATATTGGGAGAGTCCTAATTCTGAAGTAGGAGCTAACACAAGTGGGTTCACTAAATCTTATGATTCTTGAGGGTAAGGACTGCCTTTTGCCTCTTTTTATATTCCCAGCACTTAGCTCAATGCTTGGCACATAACAGGAACTTGCCAACTAAATGATTATTGATTGATTGGCCCAAAGTCTACGACTTTGGTGGCAGGAAGTGATAAGGTAGGTTGGTGCCTAGACCAGTCAGGAGTAAGAGCTCTCTTTTTGGGTCAGGGGAGTTGCTCCCCTACTGTTTCCTTAGGTCATGGAGTTATTGAATGTGATGAATGATTAGGGCTGGCTGGGCATCCATCACAGTTTTATGGGTGAGTCGGACTGATCTAAAAGATGACTTCAGAAAAATCTGAGAAAACTTGTGTGAACTGATTTAAAGTGAAATGAGCAGAACCAAGAGAACAATTTATACGAAAACAGCAATTTTGTAAAGACAATCAACTTTGAAAGACTTAAGAACTCTGATCATCACAGTGACCAAACACAATTCCAAAGGACACCTGATGAAGCAGGCTACCCACCTCCTAATAGGCAATGGTCTGAGAGTTAGAGATGCTTTCTTTTGGAGACAGCTAATGCCAGAATTTGTTTTGCTTAACTATACATGTTTGTTAACAGGGGCTTTGTTTTTCTCAGTTTCTCAATGGGGTAGTGAGGGAGGTAGGAAGAAGAGAAGACTGATTTTCATTTTTTTAAAAAATTAAAAATTTAAGGATCACCACTACCTGAGGAACCTCAGAATGAACCTTCTTACTCAGTGACTCCTGGGCTCCAGTACATAACCATCTCTTAATTGTCTATGAGACCCAGGGTATGATTGTGAGGAAGGTAAAGGGTGTGAATCAGAAGAAACTTAGACCCTGGCAGGTGAGTAAGAATGAGAAATAATAGCTAGCATAATAATTCTAATAGCTAGCATTTCATAGTAACTTTAAGGTTTTACAAAGTACTATCCTGGGAAGGAGGTGCTATTATATATCCCCATTTTACAGATGAGGAAACTGAAGCAAACAGAAGTTAAGTAACTTGCTCAGGGTGACCCAGTAACTAGTAAGTGCCTGAGGCTAGACTTGAACTCAAGTCTTTTTGGAAAAAAAGCAGAAACCTAACTTCTAGTGGTGTCCACAAGTGGGGTAATAACGAAACATCCCAGCAGCTGATAATCAGTCTTCTCTCTAATCCCAAGGACCTACAGACTTCTGATGGCAGGGATCCCATTTGGCACAGGCATGCTTGAACAGAGGTAGCCAAGTGGTGAATTTTGTGAATTCAAACCTGGCCTTAGATACTTACTAGCTGTGTGACCCTAGATAAGGCACTCAACCCTGTTTGCTTCAGCTTTCTCATCAGTAAAATAAGTTGGAGAAGGAAATGACAAACCATTCCAGTATCTTTGCCTGTTGTGTGGTTCGTCCTTCGTTCTTGAAGAGGACCATGACATTAAGGAGATGATGACATGACCTGCAACTGAACTTGATTTGAGTGAGGGAGGGCTGTAAAGTCACCAGCCAAGAACACCATAAAGAGTCACACACAACTGAACAACAACAACATGCTTAATGAAGAAGGAAGGGCTCCTTAGGTACTGTCAGCAATACAGCTGGCTTTGCCCTTGTGACACAGCAGCATTGTCTGAGTTCTTTAGTGTTTGAAGTGCCTAAGACTTTTCCAACCACTTGTAGGACAGTCAAGTCAACAAGCATTTATTGAATACTTACTGTGTGTCAGAAATTTTAAGGACACAAAGATCATTTTCACAAAGAGCTCATCTTCACAGAGAAGACAGTACCTGAATTGAGCCTTAGAGGTAGATAAAGATCCTGAAAGACTGCAATCGGGAGGGAGTACAACCTTGGCATGGAATAGACCAGGCTAAATGCACAGAGGTGGGAAATGGCAAGTCAAATTCAGGGAACTAACTGTTCATAGAGCAGATAAAGAAGAGTGAGATGAAACGGGGCTGGAGAGGTAGGTGGGAGTTAGGACCTTAAATGGCACACTTAGTTAAGGAACTTGGAGTTAATCCTAGAGGCAGCAGGGAATGACTGGAGGTTTATGAATAGGTAAGGGATATAGTCAGTCTTGAGTCCTCAGAAGGTTCCTTTGGCAACTATGTGAAGGATGGATTGGTATGCAGGTAAGGCTGGAGGCAGAGAGACTAGAGAAGAGGCTGATGGTAATTGTTTTCTCCCATGAAATTCTGTCCAGGAAAGGCCCTACCTGCCTTTACTTATTATCATTATTCTAAATAATAGCAATTTCCCTATGTAAGTGTCCTCAATTGTCCTGGTAATTTGACATTCTGAGTTGCCACAGCTCCTGGCCCACGTACCTACATCATGCAAGATGAAGGTCTTGCCCATAAAGAGACCGGCTGTAATATCTCACTGCCAAGTTGGTAAATGAGCCCAGTGCTTATTTAGAAGAGGACAATTCAAAAGTCAGTCTTTCTTGGCTACCCTGGAGTGGCAGGGAAGAGGAAATGACTTCCCCTCTCACCCTCAGATTGGGTTTTTCAAAGATTTCCTGTAAAGGAAGTAGTGAAAATGTGATTACCCCTATTTCACCCAAATGGATTTGTGATCCCATGGATAGGCCTTCCACAGAGGCAGCTCCCACTCACACCTGCTCATCTGATGTGACTCTTGTCCGTGTCTTCCCATAATTCCTCACAGGGAGGCCACCAAACACACTGGAGGCATGCCTCACTTTTTATAAAGTGGGCACCAGCGGGACATAGGGGCTGTACAAGAGTTAATCCTCAATCTCCTCACCCTGCATGGCTAGCCCCAACTGTTTTGCTTGTAGATTTTTTTTGCTCACATTAATTCAGTCCATTTCTCCTGTTAGTCCCTGTTGCCTGCTCACAACACTGTAAACTTTTCTGTTGATCTCAGTTTTACATAAACATCACTGAAAGGAGATTGGCATTAAAAAGATGGTCCTTTGTTCCTGGGAGAAACTGGGCATCATTAAAAGAACTTGGCAGCTTCCCATTTTACAGATCAGGACATTGAAATTCAGAGAGATCGAGGGGTTTGCTGTATGACTTGCTCCAGGCCAAACTGTTAGGATGCAGGGTCTCTGAGCTAGATTGCCCACCTCATCCCAGTGCTTTCTAGCGGGTTTCCTTGCTTGATGGAAGGCATTTCTCTAGTCCACCATGGCTTCCCAGTCACTCTGGACTGCAGACAGAGATGTTACAGGATCAGACTGCCTGGGAGCTGGGCACAAGCAGCTTTTCTGGACTAGGCTCCACTGCTGTGGAATCCTTATTTCCCACTCCAGATGCAGTTTCACAAACAGAAATGACAAGATTCACTTGAGGCGGCAGCTGAGCGATCCTCTCCCAACCAGCACGTGGATCTTTTAAAACCTCAGTGGGATTTATTATAGAGGTGCCCATTAGCATCAGCATGTTTGCACTGGTGCCATTATTTCCATCATGAGCTCCTGCCTTCAGTGGGTTTTATAACCAGCCCTGTGCCTAGTGAGTAGGCAGTACACAAACCTTTCTCAAGTTTTAATACATGTGCAGTGACATACGTACACACAAACATATACATATATATACACACACATATATATTTATATAATGACCTGTAATATCTGTCCTCACCAGAGCTAAAATTGGAACAATCATATTCAGCCAGTCAGTTGGCAGCTGCTTTGGTCAGGAAGCGCTCCCCCCATCCCTTCTCCCCAGGATTATATAGCAGCTATATTCTGGACTCTTTTTGCCTCCTCCCAAAGCTGCCTGAGGCTGGGGAGTTTTACTCTGAGATAGCAGCTCCTCCATCTCAGGGTATTCTGGGACCCTGCCATCTCTGCTGGCAGGAGGGCGCCTATCCACTTAACCAGATTTAAATTAAAGACCAGAATTTGCATTTGGTCCCCTTGGGGGCTGGCTCAGTGACCTAAGCCTCAGGTTTGAAATACCTCAGCTCCGGGGAACTGGAGGTTCAAATCCCAAGAGGATCTCTATAGCTCTGGCATCCTTCCGAGACAGATCATTTGAATAAATGCAATTTACTGAATGGAGACCTTTCCGAGGAGCCCTCGGGAAGGAATAGTGTGTTAAGCCTATGGGGACTGTGAGTTGGGTCAGGGTTTTACAAGGGCTTTCCCAGTGTCCTTGGCTAAATGTCAAGCACCTACCTGAAACTTTGAGGGAAACCAAAGTAAGTTCACAAAACAATCAACTGACCCCAAAGACCCTCATATTCTTTATTTTGAACCAGATCCCAATACTTTTTTCCTCATCTTTCCAAGCTCTTTTCAAGGCTTTGGGTTTTGAGATTCCCACCTTATCTGGTTTTTTGTTTTTGTTTTTTTCCACAAAAGCCTTTGGTCATTGGGCTGATGAAATCTTAAGGCTGGATGGCATCTCCTTCGCAGACTGCCTTCTCTCCACCCCCAGGCTCATCTGCCTACAAGCTGTCCAGACAAATGTTTTGCTTCCAAATGTTATTTACACTGGTACAGTCTAGTTATAAGCATAGCTATTCCTTGAGGGCATCCATAAGCTGACTCCGCCAAACTGAGTCCTCCATTCCACCACCCCAGCTCCAAACTGAACTGCCCTGTACCCTTTATTACATCTCTTTACAGGAAGAGTCAGGCTGAACTGATCTCAAAGCAGCTCTGTCTTTCCTCTCATTCCCCCACAGCTCCTAGAATTATAGACTCTTAAGAACTGGAAGGGACGTTGGAGGTTGCCTAATGTACCTTCAAAAGAATCCTTTCAGAAACATTTCCAACAAATGGTCATTTGACTTCTCTTGGAAGACCTTCTTATGGATTACATTCTATGAGGTAGCTCTGAGAGTTAGGAAGGTTTTTGTTTTTGTTTTCCTTTAATTGAGCAAAAATTTGCCTTGGAAACTTCCACCCATTGTTTCTAGTTCTACCCTCTAGAGCTAAGCAGAAAAAGTCTGATCCCTTTTTCATAGGACAACCCTTCAAATACCTGTCAATATCTACTATTTTCCTTCCTCACACACCATCCCTTAGCCTTTTCTTCTTTGGGCTAAATGTCCACAATTCCTTCCATTACTTTCTGGCCTGGTTTCAAGTCCTCTCACCAGCCTAGTTGTTCTCTTCTGAACAAGCTCTAATTAGTCAGTCAGTATCAACAGGTATTTATTTAATAAGCACCTATTATGTGCTAGGCACTGTGCTAAGCTCTGGTCAATATGCTAAGCTTCAGCTTGTCGACGTCCTTCCAAAAATGAAGTGCCCCAAAATAAACACAACTCTGGATATGTTATGATCGGTGCAGAGCGCAGTGGGACTATCACCTTCCCCCTGGACACTGTGTCTCAATGCAGCCTGCAACTTAATTTTCACTTTTTTAGCTGCCACATCATACTATTGACCCCTACGGAGCTATAGTCCACACACACACATACACACACACATACGCACACGCACGCATGCACAAGTTGCCAGGGAAGTCAGGAAGTAGGAAGTTCTGGGGGACCCAATAAATGGGATCCCTTATGGCAGCTATGAAGGTAGGACAAGCTCACGGGGGAGCATTACACAGGGTGCCCTAGACAGCACAACAGAGACAGAAGGAAGCCGAGCTTAAGGAAGGGATGGCAGGATAGCACCAAAGTATCACAGCAGGTTTGTTTTATGATTTTGTCAAGAACCCCGACCACAATTTCTAAAGCACTCCTCTCTTTGCTTGTTGTGTATAAAAAGGGAAAACAGGAGAGGATTCTGGGAAGATGGCAGAGTAGATCAGGAAACTTTTGGGTCTCCAAATTTCCTCCACAAAAAAATGCAGAACATTGCCTCAGAGTGAGCATAGAGCTGCAGAAATAAATAGGAGTCAGGGTGAAGCAGTTGTCCTTCTAAAACAATTGAAGAAGACCCCAGGAAAGGCCAGACTTCCAAGGGTGGAGGTTTGGCCTGAGTAAAGTGCGAACACTTCCAGGCCTGCTCTGCAGAATCAATAAGCAATAAGCCCTGGAGGCAGCTGTGTTGGGCCTCAGGAACTTCCACCTCATGGACAGTGTTGGGATTGGAAGGATGAGTAGGAGGAGAAGATCGAAAAACCTTCCACTGTTGAGGGACACCAAGCACAGATGTGCTGACTTGACTTGGTCCCAGGGCTGTAGCTGCCGGGGAGAAGGAGCTAGCACACATCTGGTGAGTGCAGTAGCAGAGGGCAGGACCCTGCTGGCTGCTTGCAAGAGAGCAGAGCCTCTAGTTTCAGTTCCAGGGCAGAGAGGACAGCTATAGTTTTCAGCCACCAGAGAGACCTTACAGAACAAGAGCATTTGTGGGACAGTGTGGCTGGGGGCCCTAGCTGTGGGTTGGGGGTGGAGAAGAGTGCCCAAGATTGGGCCCCAGGAGAGAGTTCAGAAAATAACAGTAAGAGGGACCTGAGGCTTAGGGCATCATTCCCCATACTTTGGGACTAGAATTTGATTATAATAATAGCAAACAAAATAAGAACAAAAATGAGTAAGCAAAAGATAAAGAACTCGACCACAGATCAATACTATGGGGATATCTGGGTTCATATTCACTGGAAGATAGTGGAACTAAAAGAGTCACTCCTTTTTCAATGTGAAATATCAAATGTCCCAAGCCCAGAAAGAGTTCTTAGAAGAACTTTAAAAGGATTTAAAAAATCAAATAAGAAAGATTGAGGAAAAATTAGAAAAAAAAAACCAGGAACAATTCAAGAAAATCAAGAAATTATGAGAAGAAAGCCAACTAACTAGAAATAGAGAATCAAAAACTTAAGGAAGAAAATAATTCCCTGAAATCTAGAATTAAGCAAGGGGAAGCTAATGATGTTATAAGACACCAAGAAATAACAAAACAAAATCAAAAGAATAAAAAAATAGAAGAGAATATGAAACACCTCATCAGAAAAACAACTGATTTGAAGAATAGATCAAGGAGAGACAATAGAAGAATAGTTGGACTCCCGGGAAAACTACAATAAAATTGATTGATACAATATTATGAACAATTATCAAGGAAAATTGCCCTGAAGTTCCAGAACAAGAAAACAAAGCAAAAATAGGAAAAAAAAATCCCCTGATCACCATCTGAAAGAGATCCCAGGAAGAAAACTTACAGCAATATCATAGCCAAGTATCGAAACTCCCAGGTTAAGGAGAAAATATTGCAAGTAACAAGAGAAAAAAACAATTTAAACATCACGGAGCTACAATAAGAATTACACAAGAACTAGCAGCTACCCCACTGAAAGTCTTGGAATATTATAGTTTGTAGAGCAAAAGAGCTAGGGTCACAGCCAAGGGTAACTTACTCAGGTAAGTCAAATACAATCCTGAATGAAAAAAAATGAACATTCAACAAACTGAAAGACTATTCAGGTGCCAAAAACAGCAGAACTTAACGGAAAATTTGACATGTAAGATCCAGGAGAAATATAAAGTAAACATTAAAGACTAATTATAAAGGACTTTGTAAGGTCTAATTGTTTGCTTCTTATATGTGAAAATGTTATCAATACTCTTATGATTATCATTTGGGTAGTTTGAAAGAAAGGTTTGGGCTGAGCTGTGTATGATGGGCTGAGCTGTGTATGATGGGGTGAGTCTAAAAAACTAAAACTGTGTAGGGAGTGATAAAAAGGAGTAATTATCTCATACAAATGAGGCATGAAAGGAAGAACTGTTACAGAAGAAGCAGGTGGAGGGGAAGGGGGGTTGTGCTGAAACTTTACCGTCATCAGAAATGGGTTAAAGAGGAAACAACCTATACATCTAGAAGGGTATAAAATTCTTCTAAATTTAGAAAGAAATAAGAGGGCAAGGGGCCAGGGTGGGGGGGAATAAGGGGGGGGGGACTCTTAGAGGGGTGGGTAGGTTAAGGAATAGGAGGGAAAAGTAGCAGGTTGAAGTAAAGCAGAGGAGTGAGGAGGGATAGGTTAAACAGGGTGAGGAAGATAGTGAGGAAAAATAGGAACACAACAAGTAACTATAACTTAGAATGTGAAAGGGATGAATTTACCCATAAAATGGAAATGGATATCAGATTAAAAATCTGAATTCAACAATACGTTGTCTTCAGGAAACAATAAAAATGAGAGACACAAAGATAAAATAAAAGGCTGGAGTAGAATTTACTATGTAAAAAAGGCAGGGTTGGTAATCATGATCTCAGACAAAGTTAAGGCTAAGGTGGATTTGGGTGAAGGAGAAAAATAAGGAAATGACACTGTGTCACCAATATTGTTGTGTTATTTTAGATAATTTGAAATAATTAAACAGTATGGAATACGAGAAAGTGTGTCTGCCAAGGCAGACAGAGAAACTACATGAACATAAATGTAGGACGCTTTTTGTACAAATAAGGTCAGATTTAAATAATTGGAGTAATATTTATTGTTCATGGATTGGTGAAACCAATGTAGTAGAAAATGACAATTTTACCTAACTGATCTATTCATTCAATTCCATCCCAATTAAATTACCGAAAAATTATTTTGCTGAGTTAGGAAAAATAATAACAAAATTCAAATAAACTAGGGGGGAAGGATGTAAAGATTCAACAATATCAGACCTGAAGGGGTAGAGAAACTGTGGCCTTCTAGGTCCTTGGGTGGGACCTTTTGACTGAGTCCAAGTTTCATAGAACAAATCCTTTTATTAAGGGGATTTGTTCTGTGAAGTTTGGATTCAATCATAGGGCCATGCTTGAGGACATAGAAAGCCTCATGTGGCCTCAAGGCCACAGTTTCCCCTTTCCTGCACTATATTATAAGATGAGAACATTGTTGAAGTACAAAATGGATTATTTTGATGATTTTGAATTTAAGATTTCTTGTATGAATAAAACTAATGTAGCCAGAATAGAAGAAATGCAGAAAACGGGGGGAAAAACTTTCATGGCCAATCTCTCAGATAAGATGTGATTGTGTTGGAATACTGCTGTAGTGTAGGAAATAATTAGTTGGTTAATTTAGAAAAACATAGAAAGACTTAGACCTATGAAGGAAGATGCTATTCGCCTCCAGAGAAAGAGATGACAAGTGTAAATAAGTATAGTACAGTTTAACATATATGTGTATGAGTGTATATGAGTATATATGTGTATGTTTATAGATATTTATGTATATGTATATATATAAATATATATCCTCTATAATTGTAGCCTTCTTTAGGGTGGTGGGAGACGGAGGGGCAGGAAGGGAGGGAAAAAAGTATAAAGTGTACAGCAGAGAACAAAAGAAAATCTAGAAGGAAAAGCTAGGTAGCTTTGAAAACAATGGTAGTATTTATTATATAGGTTTTCTTGAAATGGAAATTTTTTGTTTATACTGAATCCTCTCTTATGTTCTTCTGTGTGCATGGAAATGTTCTCTTTTTTGTCTTTTCTTGTTTTGTGTTTAAGTTTAAAATGAGTAAAAAACATACAAAATTTAAAAAAGGGGGGAGGGGGAAACATTGTCTTTAGAGCCATGAATTTCCCTTAGCCCCTTTGAGAACTTGGCAGTCCCAGATCTAGAAGAAGCAAGAGTGATATGGAGGGAGGGTTATCACCAACAGGTAACTTGGCAGCAAAACTGGGAGCCCAGAGTCAGAGGTGAATGGTCCCTTTGTACCACAAAGGATCGGGTGTTCTGAGACAAGTAACAACATGATACACCTGATTTGGCCCATTTTTTTTTTCCTTCAGACGACCCTACCAAGTCAATGAAACTTGGTAGTTTTGTAGCAATATCAGCAAAGGCAGTTTCATTGTGAAAACGTCCAGTTAAATTAATCCCCAAGTAAGCCGTCCACTGACCAGAAGACAGCACAGTCTTAGGACTATCAGGCCTGGTACCTAGGGATGGAGGTGATGTTGGCTTCCCCATCCTTCCTGATTCAGATCAAAAGTTGGAAATAGCTCTTTTTTGTTTTGTTTTCCCCTGAATGCTGACAATGAGTAAGCAACAAGTCTTTCCAGTCTGTATATCCTGCTTGGGGAAGCTGATACCCTAAGGTGAATGCCTTGCCTTGAAACCTAGAACAGGGGCATGTCTAGGGTCACTTCTTGCTTGGAGGAGAACAATGACTGCAACCGTTCTTATCTGATCTAAATGGGAACTGACCAGCTCATTGTTGAAGGAATGAATGAATTGGGGGAAGGGCAGAAAAATAACATTGCCATTTCCCTGGGTATGGCAGCCCAGTGGCAACATTATTGCCTCACACCTGTCAGGTGGTATGGTATGGTATGGTATGGTATGAAGAAAGAACGGCCAAACTTTGGGGCCTGAATTCTGACACCTCTGGTTGTTCATCTGCATTATCACCAAAACTCAAAAAATGCATGGATTCAGGTAAAAAAGAAGGACTCAAGTTTTTGGGTTTTTTTTTTTGGGCGGGGGGGGAGCACCTAGGAGGAGTGGTGGATAGAATGCTGTGCTTGGAATCAGGAAGATTTATCTTCCTGAATTCAAACCCTGCCTCAGACACTTACTAGCTATGTGACTGTCGACAAGTCACTTAACCCTGTTATCCTCAGTTTCATCATCTGTAAAATGAGCTGGAGAAGGAAATGGCAAACCACTCCAGTATCTCTGTGTGACTGTTATGAAGTCAGTAGTATTGTGTCAGTATCCTCATCAATCTGTAGAATCAGAGAGTTGAACTATACGTTCCCTAAAGTTCCTTCTTTTTTTATTTTTGTTTTGAAAAAATTTTAATGTTAACTTTGTAATTTCTTCAGTTTGGGAGACTATTTCATGGACTCGTTAGACCTAGTAAATCTATATAATCACATTGCATTTAAAATATTTTAAAATAAGTTTCCTTCTAATGCTAAATCTATTATTCGATGACCTGCCCAGATCATCATGTTTCATGGCCTCATTTCACAAATGAGTAAACTGAAGCCCAGAGAAATAAAACAATTTGCCTAAGGTCTTCTAATTTCAAAATCCCATATTTTTGCCAGTACACCATGTGACTTTGTATGAGCTAACCCAGGCCCACAGGCAGTGAGGGGGCACAGTGGTTAGAGTGCTAGGCCTACAGCCAGGAAGAACTGAGTTCAAATGCAGCCTTAGACCTTACTAGCAGTGTGACCGTGGGCAAGTCACTTAACCCTGCTTGCCTCAGTTTCCTCATCTTTAAAAAGAGCTGGAGTAGGAAATGACAAATCACTCCAGTCAGTATCTTTGCCAAGAAAACCCCAAATGGGGTCATGAAGAGTCAGACACATATGAAGCTCTCAGTTGCACTCAAGTGTTTTTACCTATGTTGCTTTGTAGTTATTAAGTCTTTTATGAGTCCAGTTTCCTCAGCTATAATCTCTGTCTCCCTCTGTCTCTCTGTTCCCATCCCTAACTCTGTCTTTATACCTCGTCTCTGTCTGTCTCTCAGCAGGTGGCTGTAGTTGAATACATCCTACAAGACATCAGACTTCTCTCTGGGCATATAAGCCACATACTCCCTCCCACGCCAAGCCCAGCAAGATGGGGGTGGGGAGTTCCTCTGAGAGGAAGTATCAACTTCAAGGCCAGTCCCTGTGGTTTAGAAACCAGTACATAACCTTTCAAGAAACCAAAAAATCTTATTCACAGGACTCTCTAGCAACTAATGATACAAGAGTAATGAACAACTTCTCCTTGAGTTCTGTTTTTTGGTGTTTTGTTTTCTTTTTGGTGAGGCAATTGGAGTTAAGTGACTTGCCCAGGGTCACACAGCTAGTTAAGTGTCATATGTCTGAGACTGGCTTGGAACTCAGGTCCTTCTGATTCCAAGGCCAAAGCTCTGTCCACTGTGCCACCTAGCTGCTCCTCAAGTTCTGGTTAGGGATATACCCCGCTTAGCCAATATAATCAGGTAAGTGGGGGCGGGAGGAGTAAGCCACCACAGATGGTGAAGCCTGAGCAAGGCATTCCTAGGTCTAGGGCAGGGCCACCTTTCAGAGCTCTCCCAGCCTTCTGGATCATTCCAAGTGAGGAGCTGGCACCAAGGGCCCAAATGAAACCCTTGTACACATTCAAAGCTTATTTCTCTATGGAGTTTCCCTTACCCCTTCTTTCTTCCTCCTCCACAAGTACAGCCAGTGATTTACCTTACCCAAGAAGCCACAAACTCGGATGGGCCCCAGCCTTTCAGTTGTCTTGCCTTCCCCTATCTTGTGCAGGCATTGGAATAATCACAGTGTGTGGAATGAGTTAACACAGCCCTTTAAAGATTTCATCTTCAGCATGTAACATGGTGACATGGCCAAAGAAACTGCCTTAAGAACAGCAGTTTTTGCCCTCTATTTAATATACCACCTGCTTGATCCATTTTCCTGTGATTTAATCAGCGGTGGTACAGGTCTTTGTAGATTCTAAATCTATCACAATCATTTCTGAGTGACTGAGTTAATCGTTTGCCCCTTCATTCCCACCCCTTCACCATCACAGTTGGTGACACCATCATTCTTTTGGTTCCCCAGGTTTTTAACAGAGATATTTTGGCTTTGAGTAATTTAAATGGTCAACAGGGCTCTGCCAATCCTTCCTGCACAAAGACACATCTCTATCCCTCTTCATTCCTGCAGCCTTCCTCATAGCCCAGGTCACGATAGCAATCTCACTGTCTCGCTGTTATCTTTCCAGTCCGCCATGCTCCAGATCCTCTCTATTCCAGTCCATCCTACACATTATCTCCAGGTTAGTTTATCTTAGATGCTGGTTGTTGTTGTCATTTTTTACCATATCTCTGCCCCTTCAGAACTACAGGAGCTTCTCATCAACAGTACCGTCAAACTGAAATTCCTTTATCAATCCTCCAGTCCATTCAGAGGCTCATAGATGAAAAGCCGAGAAGGACCTTCCACATCATCCCATCTCACCCCCTTATTGTACAGATGACAATGGTGAAGTCACTTGCCCCATTGCACAGAGAGCAGATAGGTGGCAGCACTTAGGTTCAAGCCCAGGCTTCTCACCACAACTCGATTCTCACTCTTCGCTCCTCTTTACAGTTAGATCTCTTCTAAATGACCATCTCTAGGCTTCCAGGTTAGAACATGCTTTCATCTCTTCTCTGCCAATCTATTGTCATCACTTCTTGCAAAGACCAAACTTGAACATCTTCCAAAATAATTTTCCTGACTAATCTCACTGCTCTGGTCATTCTTCTTACTTCTCTCACTGCTTGATGTGTAGATTTTTTTTTCTTTTTATCATGTCTCCTTTATACTTATTTACAGAATCACAGAATCTCAGAATTGAAAGGGATCTTATGGGCCATGTAGGCCAACCAGCTCCTGAACAGAATCCCCTCCCCTCCCCCAACATCCCTGACGAAGAATTATTTAGCCACTACTTAAAGAACTGGGAATTTCAGCACTTTTTGAGGTAGTCCATTTTACTTTTGGAAAACTAATTTTTTGGGAAATTTTTCTTTTTCTTGAGATGATAATGATGATAATGATCATATAGTGTTCCAAAATTTTTAAGCAAACTTCTAAAAATTTATTTTTAACATTCTTTTAAAAAATTTTTTGAATCCCAAATTCTTTCCCTCCTTCCAGCCCCTTCCCTACCATTGAAGAAAGCAAGCAATATGATACCAATTATATATGTGAAGTTTTGTAAAACATATTTCCATATGCTTTAAGGTTTTTTAAAGCATTTTACAAACATTATCTCATTTTATCCTCAACACAACCCTGGGAGGTATGTGCTATTATTATCCCCATTTTACAGATAAGGAAACTAAGGCAGAGAGAGAGGTACCTGAAGTCCCACAGCTGGTGTCTATGACCAGATCTGAATGTTGACTACAGATCTAGGACTCTATCCCACTGGGCCGCCTAGCTGCCTCTAAATTGAAATTTCCCTTTCTGGTACCTCTACTCGGGCTCCATTTGCAGGCCCTTCTGGAGTCAAGTAGAATACATTGAATTCCTCTTCCATAAAACAGCAACTCATGGTAGAAAAACTATCATGTCCCCCTCCTCTTCAATTACTTGAGCTGATTCTTGCAGGAGGTGGTTTTGAGTCCCCTCAGCTCTCTTCTGTATGTGCCCTGGTTTTAAAAGTACTCTTCCTAAAACATGGTGCCCAGAACTGAACACAACATTCTGAATATCTGCCAAGGGAGACTGTCACCTCCCTCGTCCTTGGGACTCTGCCTCTCACAGTACAGTGAGATCTCAGAAGGTTTCCTGCTTGTCTTATAGCCTAAGGCACTGTGAACTCACAATGAATTTATGGGCCCCTAAAAACCTATAGATTTCTTTCATGTACAATGTTGTCTAGTCCATCTCTCCCATCAGTTCCTCCAGGCCTGGTGACTTGAGCTTATTGAAGTCTTCTAGGTTTCATGTCCCGTTGGCCATATTTATTCTAGATGTATTACTCAGAAATACACTCTCCTTGGTAGAAAAAAATAATTTTAAAAGAGTTAAGTAGTTCTGCTTTCTCTTGCCATACTTAATCTCCTTCATCTGGACCATCAGCCTTACATTTTTCTGATTTTCCCTTTAATCTTAATGTAGATTTAAAGTTCTTTTTTGGGTCATTTTTCATATTTACTGCCAGCCCCAATTAGTTTTGGGCTTTAGCATACCTCATGCTACTTTTTCAGAACTATGTTATTCTTTTCTATTCTTTTGTAGTTATTCACTTTTGCTTCCATCTCTTGATTACAGTTTTTAAAAATATGAGTTGATCAATGAATTCACTGTGCAGCTACATTGGTCCCTTTGGGATCCTTCCTGTCCTTTGAAATTCTTTGAAATTTGTTCTTTTTAAATTTAAGATACACAACATACTATACCCAGTCTCCCCCCTACATATCTATTATGAACTTTAATATGGTATGGTCAATTCTTCCCACGGTTCCTGACTTTGTTTCTTCATCAACCAATTAGTTGGTCAAATGAGATCCAGAATCACATTTTCCTTTCTTGGTTCCTCAACATTTTAAATAACAAAATTATCATCATCAAGGCAAGTCGATAATTTATCAGCTGCCCTGATTTTAGAAAAGAAAGAGATCAAGTAGATGTTTGGATAGTAGAAATTCCCAATCACTATTTTTTTTTTTGGCTAGGCAATGGGGTTAAGTGACTTGCCCAGGGTCACACAGCTAGTGAGTGTCAAGTGTTTGGTCTGAGGTTGGATTTGAACTCAGGTCCTCCTGTCTCCAGGGCCAGTTCTCTATCCACTGCACAACCTAGTTGCCCCCCAATCACTTCTTTATTATATGTCTGCCTTAACTTTATGATCTGATGCTGGAACTTATTATCTATTTCCTCTTTCTGGCTGGTTGGTCTATAGAATGCTTTCACTGGAACATCATTTTTATTTCCCCTTCCATTTATTCTCACTCAAAACTCTCAATGATGCTCTTAACCCCTTCCTCAAGGAAGTGTTTCTTTCTAATGCAATGTTACCTTAATTTTCTTATATTTAATCTGGCACTTTTAAATGAGATGAGCCTTCCCACAGCCATGGTCCAATCACAAGTCAGCTCTAACCAAATCTCAGTTATAGCTATGAAGTCATCTTTACCTTTTAGTATTAAGGTCTCTGGTTTTATTTGTTTAGTTCATATATTCTGTGCATTTGTCTATGGCTATCTGAGTCCATGAGCATCATTCCTGTCCCTCTTTTTGGATATGGTGGCTTGTGAATTACTGAGTTTCTCCACTGATATTCTTCTTCCTCTGTGGTTCTTCTGTGGTACTTGGTATAGCGGATATATGTGAGCAGTTTTTTTTTTCCATTCTCTACTTCATCTTAGTTTAAAACCCTTTGATCTAAACTGCAAGCCTCAAGGCAAATATACATTAAAGGCAGGCTTCTGTCAATAGTCAAATATTATTAAGCCCAGACTAAGTGCAAGCCACTGTGCTAAGCACTAGGGATACAAATAACAAAAAGAAAGGTAGTCCCTGTCCTCAAAGAGCTTACAATCTATTGTGGGTAGACAATACACAAAAGAAAGCTGACAGGGGAGGGGCAGAGGGTAATCTTAGGCATGCAGTTCATAGAATCAAAACCAAGTAGAGCAGCTGCTGGAAAATGACCAGTTACTGGTAACATTCTGAGTCCTCTATGAAGGGAGATTTTGGAAGCAGTTTATTGCTCCATCTTCCAGTCCTCCAATCAGAAGAGAGAGAAAACTGAGCTGTTGGAGAGGTGTTAAGTATCAAAGCTGAATCAGTCTCCATGATGATAAGACTTCAGGTGATGAATTTATCCTGGAGATGGCATGATGTTCTTGGAGTTGGAAGCAAGCAGAGAAGCTGATGGGACAAATGATTCCCATTCCTGTTTCTTAAATTATTGGTCCAGAAATCCAAGATCATTCATCTTCTTGACCATTCTCATTTCCCATGCATTCTCTTCTCTTCTGAGAACTCTCCTTTTAAATATTAGCAGCGAGAAAGTCCTCATGTGTCTAAAAGTCCAGTTTTATAGGATCGCAGCTATAGAGATGGAAGGTACCATAGAAACTGCCTACTCCAAACTCCTCATCTTACATATAAGGAAAGTGAGGCCCATGGAAGTGGTGATTTGCTTAAGGTCACACAAACAGTAAATGACAGCTTCTTGCCCATGGCTTCATAAAACCAGAAGAGGTATTATAATAGGCTTCTTCTAACCAGATCATTTAGGGCACCTAGGTGGCACAGGGGATAGAATGCCAGCCTTAGAGATAGGAAATCTCATCTTCCTGAGTTCAAATCCAGCCTCAAACATTTACTAGTGTGATCCTGGGCAAGTCACTTAATCCTGTTGGCCTCAGTTTCCTCATCTGTAAAATAAGCTGGAGAAGGAAATGGAAAACTGCTCCAGTATCTTTGCCAAGAAAACCCCAAATGCGGTCACAAAGAATTGGATACAACTGAACAACAACCACGACAACAACAACCAGATCACTTGGCCCTACGTGAACTATACAAAGTAGTTATTGCTCATCAGGTCTGATAAGCCTTGGGATTCTTTCCCATTCAAATTCTAGGAAGACAGCACATTTCTCTATTGCTTCTGTCATGTAAACATATGTCAACCTTGACGTTTCTCAGAAGGGTGGGTGATCAATTGATCAATATATAAAATAGGTACTCTATCAAGTGGGCAGCTAGGTGGCACAGTGGAAAGAGTGCTGAGCCTGGAGTCAGGAAGACTTATCTTTGTGAGTTCAAATCTGGCTTCTGACTCTTACTGAGTGACCCTGAGCAAGTCAGTTAACCCTGTTTGCCTCAGTTTCCTCATCTGTAAAATGAGCTGGAGAAGGAAATGGTAAACCACTTCAGTATCTTTGCTAAGAAAATGCTGTATGGGATCATGAAGAATTGGACATGACTGAAAAAAAAATTGAACAACAGCAACAACTCTGTTAAGTACCAATGGGCTACATGTACAAAAGTGAGCCAGTCCCTGACCTCAACTAGCTTACATTCTACCTCAATTACTAAACCTCTTCTCATCCTTTGATTTCTATGGATCTTTATTGCCATCCACGGAGCACAGGAGGCTACTTTGTTGCAGAAGATACAATTCTACCTTCTGGAGGAAGAACCTTGAACTTGTTAACATTGTTCTAAAGGTTCGGTGGCCCTTCTTCCCTTCCTAATCTCTATCACATTCTTTTACCCTCCAACCTGTTGCAGATTTGGATCTTCCTCTACTTTTTCAGATTAATCACCCTCTTCTATGTTCTCCTGAAGAACCTCTTCCATTCATTCAAGTAACACTTCATGCTCTAGGGTAAGGTGGAGATTACAAAAATAATCCTCCATCCCTACCACCTCCTTCATCAGGGAGACCACCCTCACTTTATTCACCCATAGTTACTACTTGTCATTAGCAGGAATATAAACCTATCGTGACTCCTACGGATCACTGGGATGTTGGAAAGATGACTTGGAGTCAAAAGTCTCATTAGATCTCAGTCTGAGTCCGTCCTTTTCCATTCACCCTGCCTTAGGCAATCACTGTTCTATCACTTAAGCAACTCCCTGTGCCTCATTTTCCTCAGCTGTAAAATAAGGTGGTTGAACTACCTGATCTTGGAGATCCTTTTCAGGACCTGTGGTTAAATCAATATTTGCATCCTATACCTTCTTTCTATCCTTAATGAAAAGAACCTTTGTTGTTTAGTTGTTTTGGTCCTGTCCAACACTTTGTGATCCCATTTGGGGTTTCCTTGGCAAAGATACTGGAGGGGTTTGCATTTCCTTCTCCAGCTCATTTTACAGATGAGAAAATTGAGGCAGACAGGGTGAAGTGACTTGCCCAGGGTCACACAGCTAGTGTCTGAGGCCGGATTAGACACTTAAATGGATATTTGAATTCCGTACCTTCTTTCTACACTTAATGAAAAGAAGAACCTTAGATCTTCACAGCTACTTCTTGTTACTAACTGTCTCGGCAATCTGCCTACTTATTGTGCCTGAGGCTCCTAAGTATTGGTTGCTTAGGTGTTTGATTTGCAATTAGCAGATTCCTGCCAACAACCTAACACAAACAATAACTGCTGTCTTCAACCGTACCCTCTGGAAGGTCTTATGAGGAAATTTCATTTCTAGCCATTCTAATTCTCTGTCTCTGTCTCTGTCTCTGTCTCTCTCACACACACACACACACTCTCTCTCTCTCTCTCTCTCTCTCTCTCTCTCTCTCTCTCTCTCTCTCTCTCTCTCTCTCTCCTCTCTCTCTCTTTCTCTGTCTCTCTCTCCCAATCAAATATCAGATGCTGCCCATTTGTCTCTTGCATCTTCCTTCTGTGCATGATGGGTATCTCACTCTCTCCTGCGGCAGCCTCTCACAGAAGCAGAGAATCTCACAGTTGGAAAGGATCTAAATGGGAATCCCCTCCACCATGCTCCTCACAAGTGGCCGCACAGCCTCTGCTTAGAGATTTCTAGAGATCAGGAATTTACGATGTTGCTTGGGCTGCCTGTTTTACTTGTAGACTGCCCGAAGCATACAGAAGCTTTTCTTTACATTGAAAGGAAATAGGCCTTTTTCCAACTTCCCCTTATTGTTCCTAATTCTGTCCCCTACAGACAGGCAAAAAAAAAAATCTAATCTCTCTTCCACATGACACCCTTTCAAATATTTAAAGAGAGCTATTCGATCTCTAAGCCTTCTCTTTTCTGGCTAAACATTTTCAAGCCCTTCATCTGGTTTTCCTGTGATCATGGCACTCACTCTCCACTATCTCAGCTCCAGGTACTTTCTAAGGCTGCCCCCCCCCCCCCATTCTGGGAATGCTTTCCCTCCTCATCCCCTCTTGGCTTCCTTTAGCTCCCAACTAAAACTCCATCTTCTATCGGAAGCCTTTCCCAACCGCTCTTAATTCTAGGACCTTCTCCCTTTTAATGATTTCTTATCTACTTTGTATATAGATTGTTTGTACATATTTGTTTCCTTGTTTCTTTTCTCCCATGCCTCTCCCCACCCCCCATTAGATTGTGAACTCCTCAAGGGCGGGAATTGTCTCATTTCTTTTCTTATCTATAGCATTTAGCATAGTGCTTGGCACATAGTAGGTACTTAATTAAGTGTTCTTGACTTAAAATGTGTGTGCTTTCGGACAACTTATATTGACTATAAGTGACCTCTAGTTGTGTGTACATCCTTTTCCCGCTGAGGACAGGGATCTTGCCTTCTACCTTTTGCATACCTGTCCCAAGAACGTATGTCCCTTGTCTATTTCTGGGGACACAAGGGGCTCTAGAAATGTTTAATGAATAAATGAGGAACCACAAGAGACCTCATCTCACTGTGCTTTGATTTCCTCATCTACTAAATGAGGGACTGGACTTCCAAGCTTCTTGTCTAGTACTTATGTTCTATTCTAGCTATCACTTTGTGATGTCGTAGACTGTACTGGTAAGCTACATGTTTTAACTCTACACCCCACCCCCAACAAATAGGCAAGAGGTTTCTTTTCAATGGCCTCCTTTTGAGGAGCTACAATTAAAGACTGAGCAGGAAGGGTCTGGTAGAGGCTGGTATTGTCTCAAAGGCAAGATCAGGATAAAGAAGTCAAGGGAATGGTTGGAGTGTCCAACTGAGTGGCAGAGGCTCTTGGGAAGGTTATCATATAGAAATACCTTTTCCCTTTCAATTTTGCATCCACAACTGGCACGATACACATGAAAACTCTTTGGGACCTAATGGGCAAGGAGATATTGGATGTGAATTTTCTGCTTAACAGTTTGGTGGTGATATGTGAATACAATTCCTTTAGTTCTGAGGCCCCCAGATCTCCTGGATTGACAGCAGTCAAAATTGATTTAGGAAATTCATCCATGAATTAAATTTGCTGGTTTCCAAAACGAAAACCTAGTAGATTGAAATTTCACTACTTCTAAGGATACCTGAGGATTTGAGGTATGAAATTGGAAAATCAGAGAAATTTGATCTTCTGACATGGAATCAGTCTCAGAGGGAGGTTAATAATTCATTCCTAGGTCATATATTTCTGTAGTAGGCCTCATCCCCAGGAGATCAAATCTTTCACTGGTTGAAATACTTCAACGTGACAAAAACTTAGCATGCAAATAGTTCCTATACTGCTAAAGAGGGCAACCCTTTAATGCCTTACTAAATGGTACTAGGCCAAAATTCATCATCTCAGGGTCAAACTTTTGATGAACTTCTCTAGACTTAAGCTTTCTGTACTCAAAGCTTTTCTGGCTGGCAGAACCTATCAAAGTTTCCATTGCATTGGTATAGTGTTTGGACAACTCAAGGCCATTTGTCCATAATGATGAGGCACAGAGGGTGGAAGACCTGATAGAAAACAATCTAAAATGGTCCATCCACAGTAAGTTCCTTCCATCGTGTTTGGTATTTATATGTTCTTGTTACTTTGCTGAGGGAAAATTCAGGATAAGAAATGTACAAGTATTTTAGCCCACCTTTCTTTGAGTCACCTGGAGAATTTCCATGACATCACAGATTCTTATCCTTCTCTTCCCACAATGCAACCATCTTCACAATAGGTGTTTCACAAATACTTGATGTAATTTCTAATCAAACAGATCAAACTAGTCTGACAAGGGCAGTGACAAATTCCAAATTACATTAATAAATTTATCTGATCATCTGTCTATGAAAACATACACTATGGCTAGAAACATAAAAACAAGCCAAAACCTAAACCATTTTATTTGCTCCATAAGTTCAGGAACACAATGTATTTTAAAGATAATTCCACTTCTGGGAGAAAATAGTTTATTTTATGGGATGAAAAACTAGTATTCCTCTTATTTGTTCACTGGAAAGATCCCACATCTTTCCATGTGAGTTTTAATCAATGAGTCCAAAAGCTTCCCACTAGAACATAATCCACGAGATGAAATGTGATAATTTCTTCCTTTTCAAAAACATGAGATTATCTTTGTTATTCATTTAGACCCAATTTTCTCTTATGAGTTACAAGAGCAGTTTTCCAATTTAGATTAGAGTAGGGAAGTGTTTTAGTTTGGTTCTTGGTACGAAGAGAACAGTAATGCAAAGATCACCTCTTATTTTTACATTTTGTAGCTTGGTGAGAAAATGATGATGAGATTAGGTATTTCTGTGAGAGCTGAAAGTCACAGCTTACACTTATGCCAACATTCAGAACAAACACGGAACAAGAATACATGAGGAATGAGAGAAGGCATCTTACACCCCAAGAATTTAGAGACGAAGTACTTCCATTTGTTGAAATGGGATTTAGGAGAAAAAAGTTAAAGCTAATGAAAGGCAGCAATTTGTTTCCATGAAAGAGTTTCCACTTGAGGAAAGAGATTTCAATGATTAATAGAATATTAGAACTAGAAGACACCTTGGAGGTCATTCAGTTCAATTGTTTCTGTTGCCTTGTATTCTTCATCTGAGGATACTCCCCTTGATTTCTTGGTTCAATGGACTAAAAAACAAAACAAAATTTTTCAGTATTTGATTTCCAAAGGTTTCTTCCTCTGGACTTCAGCCTGTCTGCCTATTGCCCTGTCCTGGAGAGGCTGAGGGGTCTGAGGTCTGGAACCTCTCTCCTTCTGTTGCCCTTGACCCATCCTTCCTGTCCTGCTTGGGTCACTTGAAATAAATCTCCACACAAATTCTAATGGCTGGTTCTCCTTTGGGACAAAATTGCCTCCATTTACTGTTCTAACCTGTTCTCTGCAGGCCCACGTGACCTCAAATCACAACACTGCCTCAATGATCTCCTTTCCTCTCACCCTCACACTTTGTCTTCTCCCAAACTATTCTAAGTACTGCTGTCATACAGTCTTCTATCTTGCAGCTGTCTTACCTTTGATTCAAATCTCATGAAAAAGCTTCATAAAAGTTGTATTTTATGTATGGAGTATTTAGGCTGTCTCATCTACTCTTCCCTCTGGTGGCTTTGTTCCTGCAGCTCCTATTAGGACTCACTGCTAGAAAGTGACCTGCATCCCTTCAAAGGCTTAACAAGATACCACTGACAGCCATAGTTTAACACTCGATCATGGATACATGAGCGTACTTCATCCATTTCCCTACTGACATGGGTGGGGGGATGATTCAGTCATGACCTTTGTTTGAGGGGAGCTGCTCATAAATAAATGACAAGATCTAGGAATGAAATCAAGAAGCAAATACTAAAATTGAAACCCATTATCTCACCCAGAGAGACTCAATTTGAGGGGTAAATATTGCCTAATAGTTGTAAAACAAACTATTCCAAAATACTATAAAGAATAGGGTAAACTCTAAACAGTCACAAAGCAAGAGATATTAGCAACATAGAGGAGAATCAATTACAATTATATAGTCAGTATAGGTGGAAAAAGTAGAATTCAGGGTGTTCACCCTTTAGAAAACATGGAATTTGGTAGATTTATCAGAATAAATGTATTATCAATTCACTGCATGAACAGAATTCACTGAGTTCATATTGCTCATACAAAATAACACAACTTCGAATGGATTTCATAAATCATGAAGATTTCCTTATGGTTCTTCTCACTTGTCAATCAATTTTGTACATAAATGTAATTTAGCACTATCATTTTATTTAGCAATTAAGAAAAAAATTCAGGATGGTTTTGTTTGGTCATTTTACTACTATAAAGTCACATAATTCCATGGCTATTCTAATTTCTGGTTTTTATTTAGTTGATTAGTGCTAAGAAAGAGAATTCATAAAAAATTCCCCCACTATTCTATTCCTAAATACAAATATGAAGGGATAACAAAATATTCTATAAACCATTTCACAATTATTTAGAGGATGCTGATCATGTGACTGAATTTTGGATTATTCAGGCTCTTTTCCCTCCTCCTTCCATTTTGCTTTCCACATTTGAATCATTTCATGAATACTTCCACCATGGACTTGTTAAAAATAAAAGATGAAAATCATGTGCTAGCCAGAAGTTGTGACAAAAGCTTTGTTGGGGAAGTAGCAGAAAAACGCTAAAATAAGGTTTGGAGATGATCCCTGGATTTCATCAACCTGAGATTCCCTTTGCTACTCATAACTGGAAACTGATTGTGATTGAAAACAGGTTCTTCATGAAAGGTGCCCACTGCATGCAGAATCATTTGCTACCTGACATACCAGCTTGAAGCTTTCTTAGCAGCTTTAGAACTGACGCTTCCTACCACAGGTGGCCACATTCAATTAATTCCCCCTTAGAAAAGTCTTGTCCGTTGTAACTGTTCAAATATTCCCATGAATACTCATGAATTTTTATATTTGTCCTTTGATCTAATGAGGATAAACCTGAATAAAGATTACCAATACCAAAATGCAAGTTTCTATTTCTATTTGGCATTAACAGGTTACTATGCACTCATTAATGCCACATCCAGTCTCAGCAGCAGGTAATGGGCTATGGATTCCAATTGTAAAGGTTCGCCCAATGAATGGAAGTTTTGTGAAACTTTGTATATGGTGTGTGCTTCAGGTAACATGGCCATTGTGGCTTTAAAAATTATTAGAATAAGAGTGCCTGAGGATCTCTGGTGGGTGGGGGGGGGTTTTGAAAATGGAACAATTTCTCACAGAGTCAACTATAATGAAGTTTGTTTATAAACAAAGCCCTCACAAACCTACCACTCATTAAATACATCAAGTTTGGAACCTGCTAAATTAAGAGTTTATTATTTATAAAAGAAACAATGCATGAGTTTGTGTCACCTGTAGTAAACAAAACAAAACCACCAACAAAAAAAACCCACCTGCCCTTCCATCACTATACAATAATAAACATGGAGAAGAGCAGAGGCAGAGAACATAGCTGTACCAGTAGAGTAATAGACACTATAAATGAGGCAGAATCAACTTTCAAAAAACTAATTTTAATCAAAACAAAAATTGTTGATCATTAACAAGTTTATAAAACAGTGATTTAGTTACATAAATAAATTGATATCAGTGTATCAAATCTTAATTACTTTCAACTTCATGAGCATGTTTACATGGGTGATGAAGTACAACCTTTTTTTTATCTATTATAATAAATAAAATGGAGAGCATGAAATAGTTTCTCTAAACAAAAAATACCTACAAACATACCTCTAGCATGTTCTCTAATGAAGGGAACAAGAGACACTGGACAACTTTTGCACCAAAACATAAAAATTGCTTTAAAAAGCACAAGGATACAGAACCATCAGCTAAAGTAAAGACACTATACTGTAACCAAAGTTGGTATTTAATAATATAATGAACAGTTTGGTAGTTAGATCTCCAGTTTGGTTATTTTAAAGCATTAAGACAAGGCAAGATAGAAGGCTGCTTTTGTTTGAGTAATTCTAGAGAAAATAAAATATATTAAAAAAAGACAACTGAAAAGTAGAACAGTCATACCTACACAACTTTCTGTCCTGCACAAAGTCAAAATACCTATGCAGAATATATATATATAATATATATATGTTATTTGTGCACAAAGGTTAGCTTATTATTAGCTCACTGCAAAGGCGTATGTCAATTGTTTTGGAAAACATTTTGCGTTTTGTGTCAAAAGGGAATATCTTTTAAGTTTTCTCGGCTAGGAGGCACAAACCTCAGTTCTGGCATACTGTACTCTTAATGCTAAGGCTTGCTGCTCTGGCTGTGTCTTCTGTTGTCCCTCTTTATTGTAGTGCCTGTTACAAGCATGTGTGGTGTGCGGTGTGTGTGTGTGTGTGTGTGTGTGTGTGTGTGTGTGTGTGTGTATACATACATACATACATATATATATGTATACATAAGTTGTATAAATATATATACATATATAATTTTCCCCAACAGCTATCAGTCTAACCATGCAATCCAAAAGGTGGCTCTGCATAGATGCCCAGCATAAAGTTCACCACCTGAGCCACCCCTGGAGCAAGGCGCACTTTTAGTCCTTCGGGTAGGTTCTCTCATTTTTTTTTTTTGTTTAAAACCAAGCTACTGCAGCTTCAAGTATTTTGCATTACATAGAATATTTTTATAAATTAGTTAATGTTATATTTTTTTCAATATTCAGACATATACTATAATATATATACAGTACAATAAATGCTCTCATTCTTTTTTTTTTAATTTTTTTTGATAAATCCCTGAGAATGTATGTTGACAGTCGCTAAGTTTCCACATGCACAAGCACTGGGTGCCATGCTTCCGGATGAACAGCACTGCAAAGCCACGTGGTCAGCCTTTTTTTTTTTTTAAACTATTAGGATTTCATTGTGTTGGTTGGTTTAAATATGCTGAAATGTAAAGATGAGTTACAAAGGAGTAAAGCTGAATCCATTCGAGGTACTTATCACAGGATGGAGGTGTTTTGTTTGGTTTTTAAAGCCATTGCAATCATTTTTGAGGCTGTGAACGGATACAGAAAACAGGAGAGCTGTGTGGACTTTTGCCACTTGACAACATATACTCAGTGTAAACCAAACCTTTTTTTTAACCTCTCTCTCATACAAAACCGAAAAAAAGGAAAAAAAAATGGAAAACACACAAACTTTCACAACATGACAATTTAGTTTGCAAACTCAATATAACTATACACATATAATACCGGTGTGGCTCTGTTTCTTTAAGTTAAAAAGGATACAAAGGCAGGCTCAAGTAAAAACAAACCATCCCTCCCACCCCCCTCCCCGCCCCCATTCACACGCGTTCTATCAACCAAACCGCTCACGAACCAACATCATCAGTTTCTTTTTGCCTTTGTAGATTTGTTTTAGGTTGTCAATAAACTGTGTAAACTGAATATGTCCATCATGAGCCATTAAGAAGGTCTCTCGGGCTTTGCTAAGGAACTCGATAAACTCACTATAGTGTCGAGGACTGATGTGTGTGAGTCGCGAATGTGTTGTATTAATGTAGGCTCCAATTGTGGCATCCAGGAGTTGCCTTAAAGGGGCTTTGTCCAGTGACATGAGCTTACCAGAGTTCCTCCTTCCATGAAGTCCCACCATCCCAGGAGTGGTCAAAGTACACCTGCGCAAAATGTCTGAGAGTACTGTTGCACATTTGACACTTTTGACCACCAGAGGTATTATAGCCGCTAGCTCATTTTTCCCGAGGGAGTGGCTGAGCGCACATGCCCATAAAACGTCATTAATGGCAGGGTGTGTGTCCTGATTGTAACTCAGGTTGAGATGCGTCATGGCCAAAGTAGCCAGCTTGTAGGCCCTCATGGGGTAGCCACGGTGCTCCATGTACCGGGCTATCGTAAAAAGCTGCGTGTAGCTCATGCCGGTCGTAGCAGCATCGAGAACAATTTGGTAAGCAGTCTCAAAAGCTATGTGATCCTTTTCACACAAGGTCAGTGCAGAGAGGGCGCAGTTTTGAGGGTCCTTCATTGCACACTGAAGAGCAAGCGTCCTAGCACTGCCGGCCAGTTTCTCCTGCTGGTGGCAGTCCAGATGCAGACGGACAATGGTGCTGTTGGACATCACAGTCGTAGCAACAATACTAGTGGCCTCTGTGGGGGTGAAGAGCGTAAACCAGCTCTGCATGATACTATCCAGTGCATAAACGCCTAGGAGACAAAGAAGAGGGGCTGTCACCAACCAGCACATACCCGAATCTGACTTTTCATTTTTATTCTTAAAAAACAAAACTTAACTTGTTAATCTTATCAGAGGATATGTGACAAGTTTTGTATAAAGAGCTCTGATAATGTTATGGGAAGCAACCTTTTAGGTTCAACAAAAAGGCTAAAAGAAATTTGAAGGTCTCATAATAAAGAACTGATCCTCTTGGTATCCGATATTTTCACTGTGTTGTTTGCAGTTTAAGCCCATGGCATTTCGATAACTGGTTCCAGTTTGCAAGAGTCTAATGTCTGTCACACACTTTTTCTGTTGATAAAACGACTTTCTCAAATCTTAAGAGTTTTCTCTAGGTGGTTTTGTTTTTCTCAAAATGCCAAGACAAAAGCGCCTCAGTCACTAAATCATCTTCAAGATGTGTAATTTAAATAAAAAGTATCAAGTCACTGAAGCATAACAACAACAAAAACTCACTGTGAGTCTGATGGGATTAGTATATGAGAAGTAATTCTTGGATTGGTCTTACCCTTGTACCTACTCTCTATAATAATATGGTAAATTAAATGTGATTCTATATTTACACTAATTCTCCACTTTCAAAATACTGACACATTATACAGCCACTAACAAATAAAATTATAACAATGATTTCCATAGTATCTCTTTAGTCTTACTTCTAGCATTTCTTCCTGGCAAAGGATCTGTGTCTTTTTCTGATGCAAATAGGGAAAAAGAAAGGTAACATAACCAATACTTATACTAAACAACCACCATTCTGTTCAGGAAATGCATAGTTTTGTTTAGTACCACTTTATTACTGCAGTGGGGAAATATCTGGCTGATATGCTTTACAAATTGTTGATTATGGGCAACTAGGGCATCTTCTTATGGCCAGCAGTAATTTCTCACTGACTTGAGCTCACCTAAACCACACCCAATGGTTATCATTTTCTCAATGGGAACTTTGTTTTATTTTCATAATTTGAAAGGAAGAATCAGTGTAGCTAGAAAACTTTTCATTTAAATGTACATGGTCAATGACCTATAGACTCAAGTCAGCCCCACAGGTCATTTCTAACCCCCAAAGGGCTCACTCTAGGATACTTTTACATGGAACTATAAACTAGATTATCATGAGCATGTAATAAAAGCACTTTATGTCCTGACAGACAACTGGTCAGGAATCATACTGACAATATTACTTCATCTACTCTACAGTAAGATGTTGCTTACTTATCCCATTTAAAATAACAGGATAGATCAACAACATTGTGTCAACTCAGATAACTGAAGGATTCCAACACCTGGGATGGAAGGATACCTCTGTGTAGGGATGTGAGTGGGACATACCTACAGGGACAAACCTACAGGGACAACCAGATGCCCTCACACAGGAGTAGTAATAACAAAAGAGAGGACACATCAGGAAAGGCAGAGGCTCTAAAAATGGCTTCAACAGACAGTAAAAATTAGCTTTCTTCTCTGCATTTGGTTATCTCGTTTTTAAAGGCACCAAAAGTTACTGCTGACCCTAAAAGGGTCAATAGAACCACATATTCTGGCGCTCATCATAATTGAGGAAGAACCTAGCAAGAACAGTAATTAAATCCTTTTTTATCAGCTGTACATTTACCAATGTTAAACTCATTTCAAGTGCTTTGGGGTATTGTTAAGATCCCTAGAATAAAAGTGGTGATGACAAGAACTGAGTGATCTACATTTCAGCTTGAACTGATAACATTCATTATTATTTTTTATTAATGGGGTATCATCACGTAGACTTATTCAGATGAGCTAATCAACGTTCTTGCTTATGCCTCAGTCAGACCTCAAAGAGTCAGAGTGGTAGAAAGCAGACTTCAATTTCAGGAGCAGTTTGAATATAGACAATTAATCTAACAAAGAATGGATGCCTGGTGCCTGGGATGCTGGAGTGTGAGGGTGGGGAAGAAGAGAAGAAGATAAAGAGAAGAAAAATGAGGTGTGGCACTTTAGAATTTCTGAGAACATTAAAAAAAGACTTACCTTTCTGAAACACTAACACTGAGTAAACCATAATCGTAATCAAGACATGTAAAATTAAATTCAAAATTTATAAACTGGTTTATGAGCATATGGAAAAGAATTTTTTTTTAGAAACTCCTTTTTAATAATCTTTTAATAATCAAGTTTACTTTTCAAGGAAGCAGAAGCATAAAAATAAAGATTCTGTAGGTGAATTCAGAGACTGTTCAAAGAACATAGGACCTGGCCACTAAAAAGGGAAATTCATCTTTTGGTTTGTGTTGCAATGAAAGCACTTTTATAATTTATGTAAAAGTATAATCCTGATATTTCTGAGTCTTGTATGCCAATGCACTCAAAACTGGATCATTATTTGACTTGAATTTTCAGACCTCAAAACAAAGTAGGATGAAGCAAGCATTTATTATCTGCTTTGTTTGTAAGCAAACCTTTCTTAGTATTTCTTCTTTTACTAGTATAACAAAAAGTGGAAAGCTACTTTTTTTCTGGCCAACACAAAGCAAATGTTGCTGCATCCTAAAGAAGACAAGAAATAGAAATGATGTTTCTGGAAGCTATTTTTTGAAACATATTTACTTACCCACTTCAGTTGCACATGTTACCAACCATCTCACCATTTCCCGTCGTCGCCAATTTAAAGTTGACAGTGTCATTCGCATGACCTGCCAAAATGGTGAAAATATAATTAGCAATAATATAAATCAATGGAATGGTAAAATAAGTTATTATAATGTAAAAACCTTAAGAGATCTAATAACCAGAATCAAACAATTCTATCATGGTAGTCCTTATGCATATATATGCTTTCCAATCAATTAAAAACCACTGCTCTAATGTGCCAGTAAATAAAGACATAATTCTTTTGGACTGGGGAGATTTATTCAAAAAAGCAACTTTTCCAAGCTGTTAGACTTAGTATCATAGAGTCAGAATCAATGTTGCCCAATATTCTTCACCATCTCCATTTACATCTCTGTACTACTGTGCTGAAAAGTAGTGCTATACAATGGAAAGAGCAGGCCTTGAATTTGGGAAGAACTATGTGCCAAGCAATGAAAATTAAAAAAAAAACTCATAAAAACTATTAAGTCTACCCGAGTGGTCTGTGCAATATGAAGAAACTAAAAAGCAAGAATTAAGTCAACATCACGTTTTTTCTGAAAATATAAAACTCTAAAAAGTTCAATTTTTAATTTTATTGAGTGACAGTTTCAGGGATTATTAATCATCTTTTCTCTAGTCACTCTAAGGAGGAAAGAATGATGTTAGTTGGAATTATAATTCAAGGAGGAGGGATTGTTCTCACTGGGGAGAGAGGCAGATTTTACAGGCCCTGAGTCAGCTTTTCATAGTTTTCAGAGCACTTTCACATCTATTATCTCATTTGAACCTCACAATAGCCTTGTGAGGAAGGCTGGGCAGGTATGTGTATCCTCATTTTAAAGATGAATAAACTGAGACCCAGAGAAGTTGAGTGATTTGCCCAAGACCACACAGTTCTTTGGTGGCAAAACTGGGACCAGAGTCCAGGTTTCTTGATTTTTGGTTCAGGGTTTTACTATGCTGCCTACAAATACCACCTTACATCTTTTAAAAGATGTAGGGGGCAGCCAGGTGGTGGAGTGGATAGAGCACCGGCCCTGCAGTCAGGAGTACTTGACGCTCACTAACTGTGTGACCCTGGGCAAGTCACTTAACCCCAACTGCCTTAAATATATATATATATATATATATTTATATACACACATATATAAAAAGACAAGGATGTAGCCTCTAAAAGGATAGTGAATGCATCTACAAAAAGCAGGCCCTTTCAGCTGGGAATCACAAATGCCCTCAAATGGTACATCATTCTGAATACTTAGCAGGTCTGTGCACCTGAGAATTTACTTACCTATACTAACAAAACTAAGTCTTTTTTGTATGTACCAATCCTCAGAACAAGAGTCAAAACAAAAGTTTTCAAATCCCACATAATAACACTGGTGATATACCTGAAGGCCCAGCTCCAGAGACACTTTCAAAAGTGTGATGTCTGGCAAACTGTCCATGAGAGTTGCTATCTTAAATGCATCTTGGGCAAGCTTAAAAATATGTGATGAGGAGTGAATGTTTTTCTGGATGGATTCTAATACTGTTTCAAGCCTCCGAACATCGCCTGCAATGTACAAGGGGGAGGAAGCAAACATACATGCACAATATAAGAAAAAAAAGAAAAGCAAGAAAAACAATTACATAAATTATTGGAAATGTTTACTGATGAAACAGACATTATAACTGTGTTCCATAATTACTTCAATGTATATGAATATCAGATTTACCAAAAAAAGGACACACTACAACACACCTTTAGTAAGCAAATGTATATGTGAAACAAAATCAATATGAAGTAACAAACAGCTCCCTAAATCTTATCTATGGATGTTTTAAAGAATGAAAAATTAAGGGGACATTTATCTATTTCTGAGTCTAAATAACCACTTTAATCCCCTATCTGCAAAATAAGTAGCCGCATAGGGGATAGTCTGGTGACTCTGGTAAGTCAGTCTCAGACTTAAATCAGCTCTATTACTCCTAACCTAAAAATCATGACCACTAAAAAACTGTCTTACATTAGAATTACTATCAACTAAGCAATTTGAAATAAAAATTACCCTCCCTGGAAAACAAACAAAATACTTATGTCTTAAGGATAATACTGTACCTTTGGCTGCTGTTAGCATAGTTGATGCCAGCTCACACTGCTGGGACTCAATGTGGCTTAGGGTAAACCAGCGGGGATACCGGTTTGGAACAACTGATGCAATGTGGTGTGGGCGGGACATATCTCCTGTTGGAGCAGTAGATTCCAATACTAGTAATCTGGAATGAGAAGACAAGGCAGGCTGCCTCTTTTCACTTGTCCATCATTATAACCATGGTTACTGGCAAGCAAAAGCCACAAGAGCTGCTTGCCCACACAGAAATCATACATGGCCCAGATGCAAGAGCCGCAGCAGACAATTTCTCTTCTGCCAGAATTTCAAAGTCAGTTTGCCAAAAGCCTCATTAACTGTTAATCACCCACACCTAAGAGATTTGCCTCCTTGTGTATCATTAGGAAGAAGAGAGTACACAGGCAAACTAAGCTACTGAGCATTAAGAGCTACGTTTTCCTACTGCCATATTTTTCATTCTTAACTCAATTTCCAAATTCACTCATTTATATAAAAAAAATTTGATAAAGAGAAACTAGCAAAGAAAGGTCAGGGCAGAGGGTACTGAAGCAGAGATTAGGAGATAACCTCAGATTAAGAAACTAATTGATTAATGGCAAAATTGGACGAGAAAGGGAGAAAACTGTCCTTTCTACTTTATTTCTACACATGATAAAAGCTTTATTTTTATACACTTTAGGTATCAATAAAACATGCCTTTGGCATTTATTTTCTGATTCAGAAAATAGAACATTAACTCAATCTTCAGACTCCTTTCACATTTCCCCATGACTTCAATGAAATTTCTAATCCTGGGAATCAACTTGCCTTGATGAGAATAAACTAAAAATGAAGATCATGCTGAAAACAAAGCATATGTTAAATTATTTCTAAATGTAAGTATTGGTAGGAAAGAATAGTGAAACAGCGATGAAAACAACCTAATCACACAGGAAATCATATACAGCCTTTTCACTATATCATTGAAACTTTTGGTTGTATGGAATTAAGAGTTATAAGCAAAATGTGTTAGAATGGATTGGTATCTGACAATATTTCCCAAGGCCTAATGTAACATATATTTATGGCTTTACAGGAGGGCAATTTTCCTCCTCCTTTTTTGTGTTTAGAAATGGCAAAGGGGCGATATGGTGACAGGAGGTAAGAGGCAAGCTTCTTCATTGTTGGAATTAAGAGTAGAAAGGGTTGGGTATTCAATTACATAAGTAGATAGATAGATATAGAGTTATGAGATATAATTTTTAACAGATAACTGTTTTTTACTGTGTACATTTGGAAATGATCTCTCTATTTCTTGTTTCACAGAAAACATTAAGTATACTCAGCTTAACATACACGTTGTAAACCTGCCTTTGTGGCTAAACGAAAGAAATCATTCCAACAATTTGAATTGGGGGAGGAAGAGTTAGGTATATAATTTTCATAGGCTAATTAAAAAACAAACGAAAAAAAAATACCCATTTATCTAAAAGCAAACTTTGCCAAAACTGTTTTAGAGGCAAACCACTACTGCAGAGTAGGAAAAGAAAGAACATTAAAAGAGCATTTCCTGAGACAGACACCTTTTAATAGAGGGCTAGGAAGGGGAGGAGGCAAGTGAAGGACGACCTCTCTTTTTCTACTCTCCATTTCTGGTCTCTAAAGACCAGTGTTTGTTTGTATGATCTATCTCTTCCATAGCAGCTTCCTGCAAGGCTTCCCTAGTTAAGAGGCATGTGGAGGGGATTTAAAATAATAACAATATTCCCCATTGTTCTGTTGCTATACACAAGCAAGAATTGTCTTTCAATGAACCAGAGACTAAAGGGAGTCTTTGTACTCTGAAGGTAATTCAAATCAGCAGGCACTACAGATGAGCATTATTCTGTGCAATACTTTTATATCTGGCTAACAGTAGTAGCATCAGAATGTCATAACACTGAGGTTCTACTCTTTTTTTCGGGGGGGGGGGCAAGGCAAGCAGGGTTAAGTGACTTGCCCAGGGTCACATAGCAAGTATCAAGTGTCCGAGGCTAGATTTGAACTCAGGTCCTCCTGATTCCAGGGCCAGTGCTCTATTTGAGGCTATTCTTAACATAAAGAATAGAATCTTTTGGATTTGAGTATGTCCAGATTTCAACATGATATCATAGACAACTTTCATTTCATTTTACTATATTTCTATTAAAACATTCTGTCCACAAAATGCAACTAGTATTAAACTACCACTCTAATAATGATAGAGTCATCCTAGAGGCTGGAAAAGTTTGGCATTATCCACCACCTCCAGTATTTTCAAAACATGTGATGCTGCCAGCCACAACACTGACCTGATATAGTCTTTCTTTGGTTTCTGTGACATTCATCTCTCTTGGTCCTTCTAACTGTCCGATGGTCTGAATCATCATCTATATCCTGGCCAATAAGTATAGGCATTCCCCAAGCCTTAGTCCTGGCCTCTCTGCAGCATTCTCCCCTACTTAGCAATCTCTTCAGTTTACATGGCTTCAGTTATGACCCTATGCAGACAGTTCTAACCCCAACCTGTCCACTGAACTCAGTTACTGCATTACCAAGTGCTTGGTGGACATCTCTAGGCATCACAAACTCAGCATATCCAAAGGGAAACTTATTATATTTTCCCCCAAATCCAACTTACCTACCATCTTTTCAATTTCTATTGATAGCATCTTCCCAGTCTCCCAGCTTTGTAAACTTGTAGTAATTCTTGATTATTCCTTCTCTCTCAATCCCCACATATAATCAATTGTTAATTGTCAGTTCTCCAGCAATAACACCTCTCACATTCTCCTCTCCACCACAACTTCTACCCTAGTTTAGGTTCCTGTCACCTCTTACCCTGGACTACTCCTCATTTGTTTTCTAACTTTCAGTTTTCCCCCTCTCTAATCAATGCTTCACAAAGCTGCAAAATTTATATTCCTAGAAAATATATCTGACCATGTCACACACCTCTAACTTCCATCACACTCTAAAACATTTTCCATGAATTTCCTGTTGCCTCTAGCATAAGAAACAAAATTCTCAGACTGACACCTAGAGTCTTTTACAATCAGGTTCCCACCTAATTTTTCAGTGATTTCATGTTACTCCCCTTAGTACATCAGATGTTCTAGTCGAAACGGCCTTGCTAGCATTTACCTATACATAATATTCTCTTAATAAAGGTTTGCTGAATTGAATGGAATATGATAAATTAAGGAGAGATCAGAGTGCCCAGGAAAGGACACAGCAAATTAAAGAAATTCTAGCCTTGAGTGAGAGTGTATGCGCGTGCGTGCGCGTGTGTGTGTGTGTATGATAGCTCTCTCTGTCTCTATCACATTTAATTACGGGCAATTCTCTGAACAGACTCAAGGTCATACTCATTATTTTGTTTAAAATGAGTGACATATGGGACACAATTCAGAGGCAGGGTACATATTCTTAAAAACTCATGGCAATGGCTATGGACACAGAATGGGAGACATACAACTTCTTACTCATTCATCATACCCAAGCTCTTGGGTCCCTTCTTCAGATGGGACTGCAGTGGGATTTACTTTATATTTTCCATTAGAAATTTGGGCCTGATTTGTAAAGTAGTTTATGTTCTAAGAAAAGCTAGTTTCCTCTTGTGTTCTTGAAGTTTTATAGGTTAAAACTTCACAAGATTCAGTGGAGAATGGGAAAAATGTCATCCTGAACCCACATAAAGGTTGAATGGAGATGGAAAGAATGGTTATTTAGTAAATTAGGTTTTTTTAAGTGAAAAATACAGAAAGACATTTTAATGTACATATAAGAAAGGGGGAATTGATGAATATAGTTCACAGCCGTAAGGAATATGAAGTGAAAAGACTTCTAAAAATCTCAATAAGTCATTACTTTTACTTGTAAGGATATTATTCATGTTCTTGTCTTTGAGCCAACCATAAAGGTACTTTGTGATGCAACTGCTTTCCTGTATTATTGATGGATAGTGAAACAACTACATAAAAGTGAAAACTATGGCAGCTCTGAAGGCCTCAATTAGATTTTGTCAAGCACGTTTATTATTCTTTACTTTTTCAAAAAATCTAATTTTCAAAAAGTAATGAATTATTTAGGAAGGTTTCAACTGAAAACTGCCTTGTGATTAAACACAGCCCAAAATAACCCACTAATACCACACTCTAGATCTAAGAAGGAAAAGAGGGGGAAAAAAGGACCCAATAAAAATATCCCTAAAATTAGTAAGTCAGCACACTAGCAGGCCAAGTATGGTTCTTTTCCTGCTTTTAAAAAACAACACAAGATGCATAGGCAAACAGTTTCCTTAGCTTTTGCGTGGTTACAGGAAACATGAATGAATTAGTAGTAGGAGTCAGTTAAAGGCCATTTTTCCCAGTGGGGAATTTTGCTTGTCTCTTCCCAGCGGGGCTTTCTATACATACCGCATTGCTCTCAGTGCAATTCTGTATGCCAGTTCAGCATCATGAGGTAGGAGAGAGGTGAAGAGATACTTGGCAAATGTATGCATTGGAACACTCTCTCGATGGATGATTTCTCCTAAACCACTATATGGTCCAGCTGTAGGGAGAGCACACAAAGATTTTACATTTCTAAAACTGAACTACTACCACAGCTGATAAAAATATTTAAACTAAAATTTATACAAATGGAATAAGCAATTAATTACTTAAGACTCTAATCTAAGTGATATAGTAATATCAGAGAGGAGAAACATCTGAAGTAAAGGTCGCTTGGTATTTGCAAGACAGTTCAAAATTTGTGTCATGAAGCAATGATTCAGAGGACTGTGCCACAAAGTTAAGCAGAAAAACCAGAGTACTAGGTCAAAGTGGTGCTCCCCTCTGCATTGTAAGGACCACTACAATACTGAAGTCATTTTTCTGAAAAGTAAAACCTGGAGAAATTTGTAGAATATCTTCTTGAAGCCTTGTCCATTAGATGACAGAGGGTTTACAAATGTACAGATGAATACACATTTGAACCTTTGGGACACAGAGATGCACAAACCTGACCACAGAGAACAGGCAAAACAAATTTAGGTGTCTAGAGATGTTCTAAATTACAAGTTGGATGAGGCCGTGAATTATAATTGTTAAGATTAGTACTCTAAAAGAATAATGACAGAGAATTATTTACTTCTACTATTTAAAAGTTTCATCAGAATAAAAGGGTAATTAGCCCTGGCTGATATAAATCAACAATTTTTTTAAAGGATACTGTAACCCTGTAATGCATTTTTCAAACAAAATTAAATATAAGCTATCCAAATCCATTTTTCTAACAACCTGTGACATGCATGGTGACCAAAAAAGTACCTCCCCATATGTTCCTGCTGAATGCACTGACATTGGCAACATAGACTCTTTTAAATTTGAAAGTAAAACCAAAGAACTTATACTGACTTACAGTTAAATAGTCTGAAATTTAGTTTTTCTATTTCAACTATAAGCAGAACTGATTTCACTATACTTAGAAGTATGACAGGACCCTACTCATCAGGACAAAATAAAAGTATCTGTGGTGAAGAAAAGAGGTCTTATGTTTCTAGATGCAAGAAATGTATTTTCTTTATTGTGGAGTCACTGATAATAAAAAGGCAAAACACTTTTTGTTGTTTCTATTTTTGAATGCAACCACCCTTCCTCACCCAAACAACTTAAACATTTCTCACAACAGTTTTACATTTATAAAGGGTTTTAATATTTACAAAACATGCTTCTTCTAACAATCCAATGGGGGTAAGTAGACTAGGTATTTCAATTTTATGGAAAAGTGAGGATCAGAAAATTATAAAAACTTGCTCCCTTACCTAACAGAACTAAAATCTATCCCCCATGTCCTAATTTACATTATTTTCTCAGAATTGCCTTACTCTGATTCTCACTTTCTATTGTGTTTTAAGACAAAAAACAAACAAAACAAACCTTTTTTAGTGCTGTGATTTTCCTTTTTGAGGCATTAAAATATTATTTTCTTGATAATTTATTTTTAAAAGGCCCAAATTTTAAAAATGCAATACCTTCTCAGTTATTGAGGTTGTAACTGTTCAACTTATAGTTTATTTAAGACTTTTTGCATTTCTTTCTGGTCTTGACCTTACAAAGAAAACTGGAATTTGCCTTAGAAGTTGCATGAAACTTTTGGGTTGGTTAACCTATGTCTAATGAATCATTAGAAACATTTAGTCAGGATCACTGACAGTGGTAATTCACTCATTCATTTCCAAATTCTCTGCACTTGGTCAGTATTTGCAAATGACACATTAAAAACCCAGATACTAAACAACAGCCAATAATTCAGAGATGCCACTCAATTATAATGCTATTATTTAACTGTCCAAACAAATGGGAACATGGTCATTGACAATCAGACCTATGTCTGTTTCTGGTGTGAGATAGCCCAAACGAAGCAGCCCTATTGAAACCCTATAGTATTAAAAAGGGCTGCTTCTTGATGAACTGTAAACATAAGGCCACCCTCCCTTTACTTCCCCCCCAACCCGGTTTTAAATTTTAAAAACTGTTTTCTGCTCTAAGTGATCCTATCTCCTGGGCAGTATGAATACATATATGATCACCTGATGACCAAACTCCTTAAAGAAATGATCATACTTTGAAATTAATTTAGATGTCAAAGAAAAGGTACTGCCAAGCAACCTGTGAAGGAATAACTATCTTCTAAACAAAGCTGAACAAGTAAACACAAAGTAGCTTCATCAAGGTACCTTCTAATAGGAAGACTGCTTGCTTGCGAAAAATTTTCACTAATGTATCATCCAATTCGATTTCTTGTAGCTTGGAAATGAGCTGCTCCTCATTTCGGCAAACCTTCTCTTGTGTATACAATCCATCTGGCATGATCCGCTGCTGCCCCAGCCCTATTAGTGCTACCTCCACAGCCAGTGTTAAATATGATTCCCCTTCATCCAGGAACTTGTGTGTGGGCAGGTGCTGGTACTCCAGAGACTTGCCCTGCCCCATATTCTCTGTGATGAAACAACAAAAGATATGGCAGTTCACACACTATTTTCCCTATACACTCTGACACATACAAATATTTATTTTACCAAATGCTGTTTAATAACTATTATATTTATCCTCTGGAGAGTCAGAAAACCTGTTACATAAAAATGAAGTTTCCCAACATCTTGTTTAATTAAGAAGGGATTCTCCCTACTATAAATCAATCACTTCTAAATTTCTTCAGCCCCACAGTGAACAGACATTAAAAAATTTAAATTAAAAATAAACTAATGAAACATACAGCTGAAAGTAAATGAATATTAACTGGCAAAGGCTGGCAGATTACTCATGATATCTCCTTACTTCTATAAGAGTAGCAAAGATTTAACAAGATACTGGTCCTGTATTCCTAATTCCAGGACCTAACATGAATAACTTCTCTTCAAAGGTTCTTCCCATCATTGAGTGTGTATCATTTTCAAAAATGATACTTTTAATGAGCATTCCTTGGTGATCACGGTAGATTTCTGTTGCAAATTAAAATAAACTTCAAACAGTATACAGTATTTTCTATCAAACCCCAAGGGTAAGATAAGCAGATGGATTCCTGAGCCTTTGGGCAAAAACAGGGCTGCTATTAACCCAAAGAGAAAAGCCCTGTGAGGGCTTGCATGGAAGCAGGAAAATTCATCTCTTTATCCAACTTTGCTACAAGAGCACTAGAGGGACCCACCTCATTGACACCTGAAGAGGCATTACTGAGTCCTGTGCAGTAATACAGAAGAAAGGGGCTAAACATATAGCTAAAATATAAAGAAGACTTCTTTAAATGAGGCCCATTTTTCCCCATACTTAATAAGACTTAGGATTAGCATTTATTCATATGTAAGTATACATATATATCTGCAAATACACATACGTGCTAATAAATGTGCATCTCTTACAAGAATCTTTCCCCTTCTTTTAAAAAAGGAAAGGAAGAGACTCTTGCTCCTTAATATGAATATGTTAATATATAATTATCAATAGGACAAATTAAAGAACTATGCTAATGAATATTACAATCAAAAAGTTATAGAAGCAAAGGAATAGACTATTTGTAACATCATGAATTTTCAATAATTCCCTCAATGATGCTTTACTCCGACAGGTTGTTACCCCTCCCAGGATCTATGATTTCACTGGTGAAAAGAACTCTTTATGAAGAAATTTCCTCTACTAATGCAGACCAACAATTATAGTCTTTAGAGGGTTGCCTGGTACACTGAGAGATTAAATGACTTTCCCAGGGTCACAAAACCAGTATATGTCAGTAGGAAGATGTAAACTTAGGTCTTTCTAACTCTAAGGCCACTATAATGTGCTACCTTCTACTGATAGATCATGCAAAACAAAAAGATAAGTGCTCAAAGAACTTTACCCCCAAACTTACACATCAGGAATTGTAGTTTTTTATAAAAAGCAAGAGAATCTTTCTCTGAGTATACTCATCCATAATAGCTAAGGTTCTGTCTTTTAGTAATGCTTAATGCTTTGTATATTGTATAATATTGTAAAGTATATTAAGAAATTTAAAGTTGTTGAAATTACTTTCTAAATGAAGAATGCTAATCATTTGTGAAGTAATTTTACAGATTTTAAAAAACAAAACTGAGGAAGAGTATTATGACTAATGCCATTCACTATCAAAAAAAACTTCACACAAGTCTGAACTGTTTTACCTGCAAAATCTGAGAATCCAGGGTAGTTTTCATCATCCACTCTGCAGGCTTCCATAAGGCTACTGAAGAGGGTGCCAATGGGATCCAATGGATGACCAACCCAACCTTCTAAATTGGTTATTGATGTTATTCCTTTGTGGAGCAACTCTACAGAAGGAGTATTAAAAAGAGGAGAAGGGAGAAAGAGGAAAGATTTATTAATTAATAACACCACCCAAATAAAACTATTTATCACTGACATTAAAAATAATGCAACTGATTACAAATTACTAATCAGCAAAACAAAACAAAAATCCACAAAACATACATATATGTGAAACAGAACAACAAAAAAGATACAGAAAGCCTCCAAGTCACAAACAAGTTGTTACAAAAGTTAATTTGTGTGTTGTTTGGTAACAGCTCACAATGTATTTTCCCATGAAAAATGTTATAAATGCTAATTCAGTTTCCATGTTAAGTTAACCATCTGTAGTATCACTTCTATAGGGAAACATGCTTCAAGTTCCAACTCTGGGGCACTGTAATACATCTCTGATCAAGTAATAAGTATGGTTTCCCACAGAATAGGAGCAGGAGCCAGGAGCTAGGAGCCAAAATTCAGGAGGGGTTAATGCAGAGTATTTGCTCCTGGCTTCAAGAAACTGTTTATTCTCTTTAATTAAAAAAACAAAAACAAAAACATCTGCAGGTCAATCAGTTCATTCCCTAGGTGTTCTGTATTGGAGGAACAAAGGAAAAGATCCCACAGCCACTGCAAGGGCTATATATCAGGACTCTTTTAGTATGTATTTGTGTATGTAGGTCAAATGAAAGCTGAATTGTTCTGAATTAAGGACTGACTGTATAATTCCCATGAAAATAACATTTCATAACCTTTATAAACATTCAATGAGAAGTGAACACAGCTCCAGAATTTTTTAATACAACTAAACATTTGTTAATGGTTACTACAGGCAAGGCAAGGTGCAGAGTTAGAATAAACTCACCATAGGTGTTAGAAGACTAAAAATGTGGATCAAAACAAAACTTTTAAAGTTCCTATTGTACTACTGTACAAAAAGCTTCTAGACTGTGAGGTAGATAATTAGTTGTAAGCAGCCTTTGTTATTTACGTAACGGAAAGTCAACGTAAGTGCAAAATAAAAATAATCTATGACCTTTTTACTATTCCCAGAAATTTCTGAATAGAAATTTTCAGCAACCGGCATAAGAAAGAAAGGGATTAGTGTATTCTTGGTATATGGTTCCCATGGATGATGATACCATTAAAGTCCTCCAAAGGAAAAATGGAAATACTGGCCTGGACACATAAAATATATACATACATTATCATCATTTTGGTAAATATCTTTTCAGCTAACATGTTCCAGCTGATTTACTTTTCATAACTACAAAAATTCTTACTCTTGATTATAAAACTGTCTATTTCCTCCTTCCTTTCAAAGACTACCTGACCTTTTTTTCTCTCAATTCCTTCCTCAGGCTTAATCTCATATACACCAAATAAAACAACTTACCTTGGGGGAAAAAAATCTTAAATTTTTCTTTCATTTCTCTCCTTCTGAATCCTGACTGCCCCCCGCCTTCCTCAAAAGAAGAAGAAAAAGTCTAGCATTTCTCACAGACTAACTATTCAACATTTTAAAATTAAAAGAAAATGAGGTTCATAAATGCCATCTCCATTGATTTCACTTTAAATACAGATTCTTCATGAGCAGTTTAAAATCCAGTTATTATGTCATCACCCAGAATTTCTCGCCAATGAAACCCTCTTCTTTCACATTCACCTTTCTTCTGAGTTCGGAACATTTCCAGTTGTTTCTGCTGCTGTCTTCTTAGCGTATTAACAATTGCTATCGCTAGCCTCAGTGCTTCTCTTGGGTATCCATGAGACCTTAATGCATCTACTCTTGCACAGGCTGTAGGAACATGTTCTAAAACAGAAAATTATGGGGAAAAGTTGCTATTCTTTGACATTTATAAAAAAAATTGTATCTAATGAAAACAGTTTCCCACTAAATATTCCTCAGAGATGAGAAACTATGTATGCACTAGAATCTGAATGCAAAATTCAGCTCTGATTTGCCAGGCTTTCATTCATCTACTATTGAATCTCTTCCCCCTCCCTGCAGTACTCCTCCCCCCTCCCCCTCCCCCAATAATGCTATAGAAATTAAACAAAGAACAAGTCATGGAAACATCTTTCCGGTGTAGCCACTCACCATGCCAGAGGGGCCACCCGTGAGAGTCAAAGAGGGAGTTTTCAGTGTCGTCATGGTAACAGTAGTTGGTGTAAAGGTCGCTGCTGATAATGTGCTGTAAGTGGCTATCCTGCCAGTGGAGATCGCATGCCTCAATGGCTCGTGTGAACACTGTCCGATGCGGCCTGCTCGATGAATCTGTTATTTCCACAATTCAGAAAACGCCATCAGCTCTTATTCATATGTGAATAAGTCACTCACACCATTATGTTGTCAGATGTCCATAAACACCCCTGCATACACTGGTCCTGTACCCCTTATGCAGAAAAGTTCTGGTGAAGAATTTCATCTCCTAAGTTCTAGGGGGCAAGAGACACCACTCGCTCACTCTTGTTTTGTCAAACACACACACACACACACACACACACACACACACACACACACACACACA